>NC_062566.1:53319500-53926500 GCF_022837055.1 Prionailurus viverrinus
TTTAGTATTTGAACCAGAATAGAGCAACTCAATTTTTTATAAAAATCACCTTGAATTGGGTCCAGTTTCGAAGATGGAGGCTTAGGAGGACGCTGGGCTCACCGCACGTCCTGCTGATCACTTAGATTCCATCTACACCTGCCTAAATAACCCAGAAAACCGCCAGAGGATTAGCAGAACGGAGTCGCCGGAGCCAAACGCAGACGAGAGGCCCACGGAAGAGGGTAGGAAGGGCGGCGAAGAGGTGCGCGCTCCACGGACTGGCGGGAGGGAGCCGGGGCGGAGGGGCGGCTCGCCGGCCAAGCAGAGCCCCTGAATCTGGCTTGCAAAAGCGGAGGGGCCTGACGGACTGTGTTCCCACAACAAGCGCGACTTAGCGTCTGGGAGGTCATAAGTTAACAGCTCTGCTCAGAAAGCGGGAAGGCTGGAGGACAAAGGGAGGGAGAGCTGCTGAGCCCCCTGACAACAGAGCTCAGTTTGGTGGGGAACAAGGGCGCTCACCAGAGCCATCTCCCCCGCCCATCCCCCAGCCGAAATCCCAAAGGGAACTGGTTCCTGCCAGGGAACTTGCTCGCTCCGCGCAAACACCCAACTCTGCGCTTCTGCGGAGCCAAACCTCCGGCAGCGGATCTGACTCCCTCCTGCTGCCATAGGGCCCCTCCTGAAGTGGATCACCTAAGGAGAAGCGATCTAAGCCTGCCCCTCCTGCCCCTGAGCACCTTGCCTACCCACCCCAGCTAATACGCCAGATCCCCAGCATCACAAGCCTGGCAGGGTGCAAGTAGCCCAGAAGAGCCACACCACCCCACAGTGAATCCCGCCCCTAGGAGAGGGGAAGAGAAGGCACACACCAGTCTGACTGTGGCCCCAGCGGTGGGCTGGGGGCAGACATCAGGTCAGACTGCGGCCCCGCCCACCAACTCCAGTTATACACCACAGCACAGGGGAAGTGCCCTGCAGGTCCTCACCACGCCAGGGACTATCCAAAATGACCAAGCGGAAGAATTCCCCTCAGAAGAATCTCCAGGAAATAACAACAGCTAATGAGCTGATCAAAAAGGACTTAAATAACATAACAGAAAGTGAATTTAGAATAATAGTCATAAAATTAATCGCTGGGCTTGAAAACAGTATACAGGACAGCAGAGAATCTCTTGCTACAGAGATCAAGGGACTAAGGAACAGTCACGAGGAGCTGAAAAACGCTTTAAACGAAATGCATAACAAAATGGAAACCACCACAGCTCGGCTTGAAGAGGCAGAGGAGAGAATAGGTGAACTAGAAGATAAAGTTATGGAAAAAGAGGAAGCTGAGAAAAAGAGAGATAAAAAAATCCAGGTGTATGAGGGGAAAATTAGAGAATTAAGTGATACACTAAAAAGAAATAGTATACGCATAATTGGTATCCCAGAGGAGGAAGAGAGAGGGAAAGGTGCTGAAGGGGTACTTGAAGAAATAATAGCGGAGAACTTCCCTGAACTGGGGAAGGAAAAAGGCATTGAAATCCAAGAGGCACAGAGAACTCCCTTCAGACGTAACTTGAATCGACCTTCTGCACGACATATCATAGTGAAACTGGCAAAATACAAGGATAAAGAGAAAATTCTGAAAGCAGCAAGGGGTAAACGTGCCCTCACATATAAAAGGAGACCTATAAGACTCGTGACTGATCTCTCTTTTGAAACTTGGCAGGCCAGAAAGAATTGGCACGAGATTTTCAGGGTGCTAGACAGAAAAAATATGCAGCCAAGAATCCTTTATCCAGCAAGTCTGTCATTTAGAATAGAAGGAGAGATAAAGGTCTTCCCAAACAAACAAAAACTGAAGGAATTTGTCACCACTAAACCAGCCCTACAAGAGATCCTAAGGGGGACCCTGTGAGACAAAGTCCCAGAGACATCACTACAAGCATAAAACATACAGACATCACAATGACTCTAAACCCGTATCTTTCTATAATAACACTGAATGTAAATGGATTAAATGTGCCAACCAAAAGACATAGGGTATCAGAATGGATAAAAAAACAAGACCCATCTATTTGCTGTCTACAAGAGACTCATTTTAGACCTGAGGACACCTTTAGATTGAGAGTGAGGGGATGGAGAACTATTTATCATGCCACTGGAAGCCAAAAGAAAGCTGGAGTAGCCATACTTATATCAGACAAACTAGACTTTAAATTAAAGGCTGTAACAAGAGATGAAGAAGGACATTATATAATAGTTACAGGGTCTATCCATCAGGAAGAGCTAACAATTATAAATTTCTATGCACCGAATACAGGAGCCCCCAAATATATAAAACAATTACTCATAAACATAAGCAACCTTATTGATAAGAATGTGGTAATTGCAGGGGACTTTAATACACCACTTACAGAAATGGATAGATCATCTAGACACACGGTCAATAAAGAAACAAGGGCCCTGAATGAGACATTGGATCAGATGGACTTGACAGATCTATTTAGAACTCTGCATCCCAAAGCAACACAATATACTTTCTTCTCGAGTGCACATGGAACATTCTCCAAGATAGATCATATACTGGGTCACAAAACAGCCCTTCATAAGTTTACAAGAATTGAAATTATACCATGCTTACTTTCAGACCACAATGCTATGAAGCTTGAAATCAACCACAGAAAAAAGTGTGGAAAACCTCCAAAAGCATGGAGGTTAAAGAACACCCTACTAACGAATGAGTGGGTCAACCAGACAATTAGAGAAGAAATTAAAAAATATATGGAAACAAACGAAAATGAAAATACAACAATCCAAACGCTTTGGGACGCAGCAAAGGCAGTCCTGAGAGGAAAATACATTGCAATCCAGGCCTATCTCAAGAAACAAGAAAAATCCCAAATACAAAATCTAACAGCACACCTAAAGGAACTAGAAGCAGAACAGCAAAGGCAGCCTAAGCCCAGCAGAAGAGGAGAAATAATAAAGATCAGAGCAGAAATAAACAATATAGAAACTAAAAAAACTGTAGAGCAGATCAACGAAACCAAGAGTTGGTTTTTTGAAAAAATAAACAAAATTGACAAACCTCTAGCCAGGCTTCTCAAAAAGAAAAGGGAGATGACCCAAATAGATAAAATCATGAATGAAAATCGAATTATTACAACCAATCCCTCAGAGATACAAACAATTATCAGGGAATACTATGAAAAATTATATGCCAACAAATTGGACAACCTGGAAGAAATGGACAAATTCCTGAACACCCACACTCTTCCAAAACTCAATCAGGAGGAAAGAGAAAGCTTGAACAGACCCATAACCAGCGAAGAAATTGAATCGGTTATCAAAAATCTCCCAACAAATAAGAGTCCAGGACCAGATGGCTTCCCAGGGGAGTTCTACCAGAAGTTTAAAGCAGAGATAATACCTATCCTTCTCAAGCTATTCCAAGAAATAGAAAGGGAAGGAAAACTTCCAGACTCATTCTATGAAGCCAGTATTACTTTGATTCCTAAACCAGACAGAGACCCAGTAAAAAAAGAGAACTACAGGCCAATATCCCTGATGAATATGGATGCAAAAATTCTCAATAAGGTACTAGCAAATCGAATTCAACGGCATATAAAAAGAATTATTCACCATGATCAAGTGGGATTCATTCCTGGGATGCAGGGCTGGTTCAACATTCGCAAATCAATCAACGTGATACATCACATTAACAAAAAAAAAGAGAAGAACCATATGATCCTGTCAATCGATGCAGAAAAGGCCTTGGACAAAATCCACCACCCTTTCTTAATAAAAACCCTTGAGAAAGTCGGGATAGAAGGAACATACTTAAAGATCATAAAAGCCATTTATGAAAAGCCCACAGCTAACATCATCCTCAACGGGGAAAAACTGAGAGCTTTTTCCCTGAGATCAGGAACACGACAAGGATGCCCACTCTCACCGCTGCCTTTTACCATAGTGCTGGAAGTTCTAGCATCAGCAATCACACAACAAAAGGAAATCAAAGGCATCAAAATTGGCAAAGATGAAGTCAAGCTTTCGCTTTTTGCAGATGACATGATATTATACATGGAAAATCCGATAGACTCCACCAAAAGTCTGCTAGCACTGATAAATGTATTCAGCAAAGTTGCAGGATACAAAATCAATGTACAGAAATCAGTTGCATTCTTATACACTAATAACGAAGCAACAGAAAGACAAATAAAGAAACTGATCCCATTCACAATTGCACCAAGAAGCATAAAATACCTAGGAATAAATCTAACCAAAGATGTAAAGGATCTGTATGCTGAAAACTATAGAAAGCTTATGAAGGAAATTGAAGAAGATTTAAAGAAATGGAAAGACATTCCTTGCTCATGGATTGGAAAAATAAATATTGTCAAAATGTCAATACTACCCAAAGCTATCTACACATTCAATGCAATCCCAATCAAAATTGCACCAGCATTCTTCTCGAAACTAGAACAAGCAATCCTAAAATTCATATGGAACCACAAAAGGCCCCGAATAGCAAAAGGAATTTTGAAGAAGAAGACCAAAGCAGGAGGCATCACAATCCCAGACTTTCGCCTCTACTACAAAGCTGTCATCATCAAGACAGCATGGTACTGGCACAAAAACAGACACATAGACCAATGGAATAGAATAGAAACCCCAGAACTAGACCCACAAACGTATGGCCAACTCATCTTTGACAAAGCAGGAAAGAACATCCAATGGAAAAAAGACAGCCTCTTTAACAAATGGTGCTGGGAGAACTGGACAGCAACATGCAGAAGGTTGGAACTAGACCACTTTCTCACACCATTCACAAAAATAAACTCAAAATGGATAAAGGACCTAAATGTGAGACAGGAAACCATCAAAACCTTAGAGGAGAAAGCAGGAAAAGACCTCTCTGACCTCAGCCGTAGCAATCTCTTACTCGACACATCCCCAAAGGCAAGGGAATTAAAAGCAAAAGTGAATTACTGGGACCTTATGAAGATAAAAAGCTTCTGCACAGCAAAGGAAACAACCAACAAAACTAAAAGGCAACCAACGGAATGGGAAAAGATATTCGCAAATGACATATCGGACAAAGGGCTAGTATCCAAAATCTATAAAGAGCTCACCAAACTCCACACCCAAAAAACAAATAACCCAGTGAAGAAATGGGAAGAAAACATGAATAGACACTTCTCTAAAGAAGACATCCGGATGGCCAACAGGCACATGAAAAGATGTTCAGCGTCGCTCCTTATCAGGGAAATACAAATCAAAACCACACTCAGGTATCACCTCACGCCAGTCAGAGTGGCCAAAATGAACAAATCAGGAGACTATAGATGCTGGAGAGGATGTGGAGAAATGGGAACCCTCTTGCACTGTTGGTGGGAATGCAAATTGGTGCAGCCGCTCTGGAAAGCAGTGTGGAGGTTCCTCAGAAAATTAAAAATAGACCTACCCTATGACCCAGCAATAGCACTGCTAGGAATTTATCCAAGGGATACAGGAGCACTGATGCATAGGGCCACTTGTACCCCAATGTTCATAGCAGCACTCTCAACAATAGCCAAATTATGGAAAGAGCCTAAATGTCCATCAACTGATGAATGGATAAAGAAATTGTGGTTTATATACACAATGGAATATTACGTGGCAATGAGAAAAAATGAAATATGGCCTTTTGTAGCAACGTGGATGGAACTGGAGAGTGTGATGCTAAGTGAAATAAGCCATACAGAGAAAGACAGATACCATATGGTTTCACTCTTATGTGGATCCTGAGAAACTTAACAGGAACCCATGGGGGAGGGGAAGGAAAAAAAAAAAAAGAGGTTAGAATGGGAGAGAGCCAAAGCATAAGAGACTCTTAAAAACTGAGAACAAACTGAGGGTTGATGGGGGGTGGGAGGGAGGAGAGGGTGGGTGATGGGTATTGAGGAGGGAACCTTTTGGGATGAGCACTGGGTGTTGTATGGAAACCAATTTGTCAATAAATTTCATAAAAAAAAAAAAGAAAAAGAAAAAAAAATCACCTTGAATTTTCAATCCCCCCCCCATACATCTATTTCTCCTTGCTTCGCTCAACTCTTTCTAATTCTATAGAAATTCACTTTTAAGAGATACATTTTAAAATATGGGGTACCTGGGTGGCTCAGTCTGTTAGGTGTCCAACTTTGGCTCATATCATGATCTCATAGTTGGGGAATTCAAGCCCCACATTGGGCTATGGGCTGACAGCTCAGAGTCTGGAGACTGCTTCAGATTCTGTGTTGTCCTCTCCTTCTGCCTCTACCCTGCTCACATTCTGTCTCTCTCTCAAAAATAAAATAAACATTGAACATGTTTTAAATAAAATAAAAAACATTAGAAATATCACAAGTTTGCCGGATGATGGCGGCGTAGGAGGACACTGGGCTCACCGCGTCCTGCTGATCACTTAGATTCCACCCACATCTGCCTAAAAAGACCCAGAAAACCACAAGAAGTCTAGCAGAATGGACTCTCCAGAGCCAAGTGTAGACAAGAGGCCCACAAAAGAGGGTAGGAAGGGCAGAGAGGGGGTGTGCGCTACATGGACTGGCGGGAGGGACCCAGGGCAGTGGAGGGGCAGCCCGCCTGGCAAGGCAGAGCCCCCGAGTCTGGCTTGCAAAAGCAGAGGGGCCAGACGGAGAGTGTTCTGACAGCCAGCGGGACGTAGCATCTGGAAGGTTATAAGTCAACATCTCTGCTCAGAGAGCGGGAAAGCTAGAGGACAATGGGAGGGAGAGTTGTTGAGCCCCGGAGAACAGAGCTCAGCTTGGTGGAGAACAGAGGCACTGGGAAGTGCCATCTCCCTCGCCCATCCCCCAGCCAAAATCCCAAAGGGAACCAGTCCCCATCACCGAACTTGCTTGCACCGCGCAAACACCCAATGCTGTGCTTCTGTGCATCCATCCCTCTGACAGGTCTGCCTCCCTCCCAGTGCCACAGGGCCCCTCCCGAAATGGACCACTGAAGGCAAAGCGAAGCTGAGTCTGCCCGTCCTGCCCCTGTGTACCTTGCGGATCCACCCCAGCTAATACACCAGATCCCATAGAAGCAGCACCACAAGCCTAGCAGTGTGCAAGTAGCCCAGACAGGGGCCACACCACTCCACAGTGAGTCCTGCCTCTGGGAGAGGGGAAGATAAGGTACACACCAGTCTGACCATGGCCCAGGTGGTAGGCTGGGGGCAGACATCTGATCTGACTGTGGCCCAGCCCACCAACACGTTACTCCAGACAGCATAGGGGAAGAGCCCTGCAGTTCTGCGCCATTCCAGGGACTATCCAAAATGACAAAACGGAAGAATTCTCCTCAAAAGAAACTCCAGGAAGTAGTGACAGCTAATGAACTGATCAAAAACGATTTAAGCAATGTAACAGAAAATGAATTTAAAATAATAGTCATAAAATTAACCGCTGGGCTTGAAAAAGTATAGAGGATAGGAGAGAATCTATTGCTACAGAGATCAAGGGACTAAGAAACAGTCAGGAAGAGCTAAAAATTGCTATAAATGAGCTGCAAAATAAAACGGAGGTGACCACAGCTCGGATTGAAGAGGCAGAGGAGAGAAAGGGGAATTAGAAGATAAAATTATGGAAAAAGAGGAAGCTGAGAAAAAGATAAAAAATCCAGGAGTATGAGGGGACAATTAGAGAACTAAGTGATGTGATAAAATGCAATAACATATGCATAATTGGGATTCCAGAGGAGGAAGAGAGAGGGAAAGGGCTGAAGGTGTACTTGAAGAAATAATAGCTGAGAACTTCCCTGATCTGGGGAAGGAAAAAGCCATTGAAATCCAAGAGGCACAGAGAACTCCCTTCAGACGTAATTTGAATCGATCTTCTGCAGGACATATTATAGTCAAACTGGCAAAATACAAGGATAAAGAGAAAATTCTGAAAGCAGCTAGGGATAACATGCTGTAACATATAAAGGGAGACTGATAAGATTAGTGACGGATCTATCTACTGAAACTTGGCTGGCCAGAAAGGAATGGCAGGAAATCTTCAATGTGATGAACAGAAAAAAATATGCAGCCAAGAATCCTTTATCCAGAAAGTCTGTCATTTAGAATAGAAGGAGAGATAAAGGTCTTCCCAAACAAACAAAAACTGAAGGAATTCATCACCACTAAACCAGCCCTACAAGAGATCCTAAGGGGGAGCCTGTGAGACAAAGTCCCAGAGACATCACTACAAGCATGAAACCTACAGACATCACAATGACTCTAAACCCATATCTTTCTATAATAACACTGAATGTAAATGGACTAAATGCTCCAACCAAAGGACAGGGGGTATCAGAATGGATAAAAAAAAAAAGACCCATCTATTTGCTGTCTACAAAAGACTCATTTTAGACCTGAGGACACCTTCAGATTGAAAGTCAGGGGATGGAGAACTATCTATTATGCTACTGGAACTCAAAAGAAAGCTGGAGTAGCCATACTTATATCACAGAAACTGGACGTTAAATTAAAGGCTGTAACAAGAGATGAATAAGGGCATTATATAATAATTACAGGGCCTATCCATCAGGAAGAACTAACAATTATAAATGTCTATGCGCCGAATACAGGAGCCCCCAAATATATAAAATAACTAATCACAAACATAAGCAAACTTATTGATAAGAATGTGGTAATTGCAGGGGACTTTAATACTCCACCTACAATAATGGATAGGTCATCTAGATACAGGATCAATAAAGAAACAAGGGCCCTGAATGATACATTGGATCAGATAGACTTAACAGATATATTTAGAACTCTGCATCCCAAAGCAACAGAATATACTTCTTCTTGAGTGCACGTGGAACATTCTCCAAGATAAATCACATACTGGGTCACAAAACAGCCCTTCATAAGTATACAAGAATTGAGATCATACCATGCATACTTTCAGACCAGAATGCCATGAAACTTGAAATCAACCACAAGAAAAAGTCTGGAAAATCTCCAAAAGCATGGATGTTAAAGAACACCCTACTAAAGATGAATTGGTCAACCAAGCAATTAGAGAAGAAATTTAAAAATATATGGAAACAAACAAACATGAAAATACAACAATTCAAACGCTTTGGGATGCAGCAAAGGCAGTCCTGAGAGGAAAATACATTGCAATCCAGGCCTATCTGAAGAAACAAGAAAAATCCCAAATACAAAATCTAACAGCACACCTAAAGGAAATAGACGCAGAACAGCAAAGACACCCCAAACCCAGCAGAAGAAGAGAAATAATGAAGATCAGAGCAGAAATAAACAATATAGAATCTAAAAAAACTGTAGAGCAGATCAATGAAACCAAGAGTTGGTTTTTTGAAAAAATAAACAAAACTGATAAACCTCTAGCCAGGCTTCTCAAAAAGAAAAAGGAGATGACCCAAATAGATAAAATCATGATTGAAAATGGTATTATTACAACCAATCCCTCAGAGAAACAAGCAATTATCAGGGAATACTATGAAAAATTATATGCCAACAAACTGGACAACCTGGAAGAAATGGACAAATTCCTAAACACCCACACACTTCCAAAACTCAAACAGGAGTTGCTACAAAAGACCATATTTCATTCTTTCTCATTGCCACGTATATGGGGTGGCATAACTAGCGAAGAAATTGAATCAGTTATCAAAAGCGACCCATAACCCATAACCAGTGAAGAAATTGAATCAGTTATCAAAAGTTTGCCAACAAATAAGAGTCCAGGACCAGATGGTTTCCCTGGGGAATTCTACCAGACATTTAAAGCAGAGATAATACCTATCCTTCTCAAGCTGCTCCAAAAAATAGAAGGGGAAGGAAAACTTACAGACTCATTCTATGAAGCCAGCATTACTTTGATTCCTAAACCAGACAGAGACCCAGTAAAAAAAGAGAACTACAGGCCAATATCCCTGATGAATATGGATGCAAAAATTCATATTAAGATACTAGAAAATCGAATTCAACAGCATATAAAAAGAATTATTCACCATGATCAAGTGGGATTCATTCCTGGGCTGCAGGGCTGGTTCAACATTCGTAAATCAATCAATGTGATACATCACATTAAAAAAAGAAAAGATAAGAACCATATGATCCTGTCAATTGATGCAGAAAAAGCATTTAACAAAATCCAGCATCCTTTAATAAAAACCCTCGAGAAAGTCGGGATAGAAGGAACATACTTAAACATCATAAAAGCCATTTATGAAAAGCCCAAAGCTAGTATCATCCTCAATGGGGAAAAACTGAGAGCTTTCTCCCTGAGATCAGGAACACGACAGGGATGTCACTCTCACTGCCGTTTTTAACATAGTGTTGGAAGTTCTAGCATCAACAACAAAAAGGAACAACAAAAAGGAAATCAAAGGCATCAAAATTGGCAAAGATGAAGTTAAGCTTTCACTTTTTGCAGATGACATGATATTATACATGGAAAATCCGATAGACTCCACCAAAAGTCTGCTAGCACTGATAAATGTATTCAGCAAAGTTGCAGGATACAAAATCAATGTACAGAAATCAGTTGCATTCTTATACACTAATAACGAAGCAACAGAAAGACAAATAAAGAAACTGATCCCATTCACAATTGCACCAAGAAGCATAAAATACCTAGGAATAAATCTAACCAAAGATGTAAAACATCTGTATGCTGACAAATACAGAAAGCTTATGAAGGAAATTGAAGAAGATATAAAGAAATGGAAAAAACATTCCATGCTCATGGATTGAAGAATAAATATTGTTAAAATGTCAGTACTACCCAAAGCTAGCTACACATTCAATGCAATCCTAGTCAAAATTGCACCAGCATTCTTCTTGAAGCTAGAACAAGCAATCCTAAAATTTGTGTGGAACCACAAAAGGCCCTGAATAGCCAAAGTAATTTTGAAGAAGAAGACCAAAGCAGGAGGCATCACAATCCCAGACTTTAGCCTCTACTACAAAGCTGTCATCATCAAGACAGCATGGTACTGGCACAAAAACAGACACATAGACCAATGGAATAGAATAGAAACCCCAGAACTAGACCCACAAAAGTATGGCCAACTCATCTTTGACAAAGCAGGAAAGAACATCCAATGGAAAAAAGACAGTCTCTTTAACAAATGGTGCTGGGAGAACTGGACAGCAACATGCAGAAGGATGAAACTAGACCACTTTCTTACACCATTCACAAAAACAAACTCAAAATGGATAAAGGACCTGAATGTGAGACAGGAAACCATCAAAACCCTAGAGGAGAAAGCAGGAAAAAACCTCTCTGACCTCAGCCGCAGAAATTTCTTACTTGACACATCCCCAAAGGCAAGGGAATTAAAAGCAAAAATGAACTATTGGGACCTCATGAAGATAAAAAGCTTCTGCACAGCAAAGGAAACAACCAACAAAACTAAAAGGCAACCAATGGAATGGGAAGAAATATTTGCAAATGACATATCAGACAAAGGGCTAGTATCCAAATTCTATAAAGAGCTCACCAAACTCCACACCTGAAAAACAAATAATCCAGAGAAGAAATGGGAAGAAAACATGAATAGACACTTCTCTAAAGAAGACATCCACATGGCCAACAGACACATGAAAAGATGCTCAATGTTGCTCCTCACCAGGGAAATACAAATCAAAACCACACTCAGATATCACCTCACACCAGTCAGAGTGGCTAAAATGAACAAATCAGGAGACTACAGATGCTGGAGAGGATGTGGAGAAACGGGAACCCTCTTGCACTGTTGGTGGGAATGCAACTGGTGCAGCCACTCTGGAAAACAGTGTGGAGGTTCCTCAAAAAATTAAAAATAGACCTACCCTATGACCTAGCAATAGCACTGCTAGGAATTTACCCAAGGGATACAGCAGTACTGATGCATAGGGGCACTTGTACCCCAATGTTTATAGCAGCACTCTCAACAACAGCCAAATTATGCAACGAGACTAAATGTCCATCAACTGACAAATGGATAAAGAAATTGTGGTTTATATACACAATGGAGTACTACGTGGCAATGAGAAAGAATGAAATATGGTCTTTTGCAGCAACGTAGACAGAACTGGAGAGTGTTATGCTAAGTGAAATAAGTCATACAGAGAAAGACAGATACTATATGTTTTCACTCTTATGTGGATCCTGAGAAACTTAACAGAAGTCCATGGGGAAGCAGAAGAAAAAAAAAAGAGGTTAGAGTGGGAGAGAGCCAAAGCATAAGAGACTCTTAAAAACTGAGAACAAACTGAGGGTTGATGGGGGGTGGGAGGGAGGGGAGGGTGGGTGATGGGTATCGAGAAGGGCACCTTTTGGGATGAGCACTGGGTGTTGTATGGAAACCAATTTGACAATAAAGTTCATATTAAAAAAAAAGAAATATCACAAGTTTGTATTTTCTTCATATTAAGTCAATAGGCTTAAAAATGTAACTTGACTAAATCACAATTTAATTCCCAACTGTGAATATTCCATTTAGAAAATACTCATGTTAGACACATCACAATGCAGTACAATCCCAAAATAAACAACTCTGCAATATTGTCTGTTAAAACTTATACCAGCAAGTCGAGCAAACAATCAGTGTTCACACATCATATTGCATTTAATCACATTAATTGCAAATGAGTATTGATTATTTTGATAATGAAGCTGATGGTGTTGTCTTTTTTTTTCAAAGTCTTCATTAATGCCATATTTGTGTAGGATTAGACAATAAGTTGTCAAGGTGCAGGAACATTTTGTTAAAAATAAGGTAAATATCTTTGCCAAGTACAAAAACCATTTGTATTATAAAACTATTCCTCACATAATTCTGAGAAACTTTTCAAAGCTTTGCTCAGTAACCTCTTAAGGATAAACTTCCTTGAAGTTGTGGTTAATGGTAAAGACAATCCGTCTGTATTGACACAGAGTTCATGTTAGTTCTACTTCGCATCGCTTAAAAGAAAAGGTCTATAAATCAATCATGGAAGAACAAAGATATTTTACAAAGAGAAATATAAGGAACAGGCTGTTCATTCCTTACTTGTCTTTATATTAGAAGAACAGGATGAGTGACCAAAATAAAGCTCCAGTAATGACATGTAATTGCTAATGTTAACCCACAATGACATCTTTATGGGACCAAACGTGTGATGTTCTGTAGGTTCTTTCATGTCTGCAGTTTATCTATGCCAGATACAGAGATCAATAAATCAGACTTGAAAGTAAAAACTTTCAATCCTCTCCCCTCCACCTTTAATCTCCCCTCTTCAGGCCTCATTTCTCCCTGTCTCCCCTCCAGTTTTTCTCAAAAGGACCAGAGGGGTGGAAAAGGAAATGGACGGTCTTAGCAGAGTGTACAATAGGCTGCAGCAATGTGGAAAGTTCTTAAAGGTGTTATTAGAATATAAATGATGTTCAATTCAACAAAGATGAATTCTGTATTATTTTTTTTTTTATTTTTTTTTAAATTTTTTTTTTTCAACGTTTATTTATTTTTGGGACAGAGAGAGACAGAGCACGAACGGGGGAGGGGCAGAGAGAGAGGGAGACACAGAATCGGAAACAGGCTCCAGGCTCTGAGCCATCAGCCCAGAGCCCGACGCGGGGCTCGAACTCCCGGACCGCGAGATCGTGACCTGGCTGAAGTCGGACGCTTAACCGACTGCGCCACCCAGGCGCCCCTGTATTATTTTAAATCTTTCTGTGACTGCATCCAACTGTATCTATTTCTGTAATCATGTGTGCTGTACTTGCACCTTCTATGTGACTGGTATTTAGGGCAAACTCACCATGTGGTGTTGTATAGGCCACGGGTCAGCACACTTTCAGAAGGACTGACCCAAGCAATTATTATCCCTTCCCTTCTTAAAGGGGATTAGAAATGCTGCCAGGAACACCTGTTGGTGTTAGCTTGCTGAGAGTGTGTGTTCTGACTTGAAACACAGGCAGGCATATACCCCTGGTAAGTGGGGGACTTCAGGATGACGAGAATTCTCCCAGAGCAGATGATACCTGACTCTTATTGATGGTGATCTGTGAAAGGGGTTCTTCTGAAAATTCAGGGACCCTTTCGACATCGGATGAATGACAAATTGAGGTTACCTTTAGGAAAACTTTCTCATTAAAAAACAATGTCTATTTTTTGACCACTCATGTGCCAGGCTTTGTGATAGTCCTTAAAATACATTCTTTTTAGATATTTATTTATTTCTATATTTTGACAGAGAAAGAGAGAGGATCCCAAGCAGGCTCCATGCTGTCAGCACAGAGCCCAACACAGGGCTTGATCCCGTGAACCGCGAGATCATGACCTGAGCCAAAATCAAGAGTTGGACACTTCCTCGACTGAGCCACCAAGGTGCCCCGAAATACATTCTTATTTAATCTTCGAATGTGTTCACACCTCAGTGATATAGTCTCATTTTACAGACAAGAAAATGGAGACTCAGAGCTTTGTCCTCCAGAGCACTCAGCTAGTAACTGGTTAAGCTGGGACGTGAACACTTCTGAATGATGCCAATTATTGAACTCATTATTATTATGTTTTACCACCTCCTAGTTGAGAGATCACAAGACTGTTGCCTGATTGAGAGCTGTCAGTAGCTGGGCCAACCTCTAACAAAAGGAAACTATCCTTCCCTGTGGTGTAAGCCTGTAAGCAAAGGCAAATCTGTGAGCACCTCTGTGGATGTATTCGAGGAAGCATTGTCTCCAGTCCAGGGTCCTTCTTTTCAAGAGACTGCAAGAATTAAAATTCCTCATTTGAGGGCCCGAGGATACTAATCTCTCTAACTTCTCAAGGTCTGGGACAGAATCTACAGGTTTTATATCCACCCTAGAAAGAAATGATTCCCAGCATTGGAGAGTCTATCCATACCAACGGAATAAAGGAAACTGACAACGCACTTACCTGCCCTCCCTTTCAATGGTTTCGGGCAGCATACTGGGAATTGGGATAGCCAATTCTTCCTTCATCTTAGGCCTGACTTTGGCAGTTCCTGCAATGTGCTGGTTAGAGAGGGAGTGAAGGAATAGAATGTCACTAAGAAAGTACAAGGTGCCCTTCAGTTTTGGGTCCCCTATTACCTCTCCTGGCAATATCTAGGGGAAGTATCTATCTGATTGATTCTGGTCTATCAGCTATAGGTGTTGAAGACCTACTACCTTAGGATTAAGCTGAGTTGGATCCTGAGTCAACGAGAACTGAGGTTGACAATATTTTAATAGGTATGGCCACCAAACCCATAGCAGGAATACAAAGGCCAAACCTCATTGACCCTGATCTCATTAAATAGCTACAAGTGTTTTTCCAATCCTAATAACTATTAACTTGTTTAAATGTCTTTCAGTTTCTTTTTGCCATTCCCACCTTCCCCTAAGTTGCCAGTCCACACAATCTCCTGGAGAAATTGAAAGTTGTCTAGACACAGACCGGATCACCACATGTCTTCTTTTCAACCTGTTCTCAGTGACCCTGAAGTACTCTGGACAGAAAACAGCTGCAAGCTTTGATTATGCAAGAGATGGGTTACTGAAAAGTATCTGGGAAAATAATTTTTCCACTAATACCTCCTAACGAGCTCCATTTCTAAAGGAATAATTCTGGCCCCAAGATGTCATTGAAAATCACCCAAAGAACACAAAATCCCTATTGAATGAACTAACTCAGACAAGATATTTACAACCTCAGTTGAAAACTGCACTAAAATGGTGGTACTCTACATTACCACAAGCTCAAGGAACTGCTATTGGGTTGTGGGCAGAAGGCTCCACTTCACCAGAGGGACACTCAAGAATTTGTGTTACCAAAAAATAGCTCAGGTAACTAACTGCACTGAACAAATGTTCTTCCCGTTCAGTTCCCTGAGGTGCCTGAAAAGTCATTATTAACTCTCCTTGAAATGTTCACGTTACATACATGATTACATCCACTTGATGGGATTGCAAATCTATCTTAAATTGCCCAAAAAGCTTATGCTTTTACACTTGAAGCTAATTAGACTACCCCCCCCAATTTACTGATTTCTAAATTCCTTTTATCCAGGTGATGAAAACTTAATGGGATGCAAAATACTTCACAGGTGCCCCCAAACAGTCCCATCTCTCTCGTCTCAGAGGCATGGAACCAAGCCAAAGTTTCCACAGTTCCTGCAAGCATGAGGATCTGAGGAAGCTTTGGCAGAATACAGGCTTGGATTACAAATCGGAACCCTTCGGCCCAGCCCAGTCTACAAGTTCCCTAAAGAGACGGCAATGTATAGTTCATAGATTTGTGGGAGAAAAAGAAAAACATTTACCATGGAGTGCCTGACACCGTGGAGGTGCTCAGATGTTGATAAAATACATTAAATCCATCCATTTCTCCTAAAGGTCATAAACATAAATGCCTGAAGGCCAGGCAGAGGTGGGTCTGAGAGGGTCTGATGGCAAGGGAGGATATTCAGTGAGGCTGCTGCGGGGCACCCCCAGGGAAGATGGCTCCAATGCTGATGAAGCTTGTGGTTTTTCCCTTATGGTGACAAGTCTGAACTTTTATGTGAAAATATCTCAACATTTAATGATTGCCTTAAATCTTTTTAGGAACACTGTTTTAACATAAATTTTTACAAAAACTTTAAATAAAATTTTAAATAAAGAAAACACACCTGCTAGACCAACGTCAGCTGTGGGCCATCAGCTAGCAAAGCCAGTCTTCTTTTTTCTTGTTACTGATCAGAAGAAAAGCCAACAATAAAAACAACAGAATAAAAAGGCAAGATGATTCCACAGCAAAACGCAGAAGGGAATACATTGATATAACCCACAGACAGGAAGGTTTTAGGCAACATGGATAAAGAGCAATAATTTTATGAAAGCAGTTTTCACATCACAGACTTTGGAAACTGCATATACTGAGCCATCTAGGCTGAAGGAATGGTTTTCAAACCCGGCTACAGTCTACATTCACTTTGGAAGCTTTTAAAAAAAACAACTATGCCTCATCCCTACTTTGAGAAATTCTCATTTAATCCATTTAATCCAGGATCCATGTGCTGATTTTTAAGAGAAGCTCCCCACCCCCTTGCCCTCATCTCCTACCTCGCCTTGGATTTACAGCCAAGATTAGGAACCCGTTATAAAGCACCAACTCTCAAACTAGAGGAGGTTTCATTGTTGCTGTTTTAATTGCATCTTAGATCTACAGAATTTGGAATCTACTAGCTGGAGGTAGGGCTCAGAAATCCTCTTTGCTAATCTGCTCCTACGATTCTGATGTATAGACCACACTCTTAAAAACATTACTAATGATTAGGCTGAGACACAATGCTTTCATCCTATTTAGTGCATTCAGTATGTGCACACTTTTTTTTTTTGACCGAAGTATCATTTCATAAAGGGGAGTAACAGGGAAGGACCAGAAATGTGCTCATCGGGGAGCACGGTGGGGCTGACAGGGAGACTAAATCCGATATAAGTGAACTTGGGTTAGGACAGCCAAGGGGTAGCAAGAGCAAGTGCAGCAGAGCCCAGCAACTGTCAGTCCTCCAGGTCTTTGCCAACACAGGGAACACCAGAGAACACAAGCATCATTGGGCCACGCTTGCCATCAGGAAGGCCATGGCTGTTTCTGAAGAAGCTGCCCAAGCACAATCCCCACACCAGCGGGAGGGAGGGGAGGCTCCCAGGTGGCTGAGATTGGAGGGCGGGGAACAGCCAGGGCCGAGAAAGGCAGTGGGAGAAGGCAGGCCAGTGAGGTCCAGGAGCTCTGCCACCCACTGGCATTCACCACAAGGTGGCCAGGAGTCCTGGCAGGATTCTCAAGCAGAAATCTTAAGCGAGAAACAGGCGGTGCCCAGCAGAGCAACCGTGTGGCTAAGCATTCCCCTCAACTTTAGCATTCTCTGATTCTTTTCCTGCTGCTTTCCCAGCACTGGGAGGGGAAGACAAGATTTCTGGGCGGCTGAGTAAATCTAAGTAAATGGACTCAGCTTGTTTATAATTCACAGGCATGCCCCATTTTTGTTAAGCACCAAATCATTCTTAAAAGCTTTGCTTTCCAGGGTCTCTCAATCAGCATAATTAGTTGAACACCTGTTATGTATATTGAGCTGTGGCCTAGGTGTTAGAGTGTGAGAGAGAGGAGACAAAGATACAAATTTGTCCTGTACTCCACCGAATCCCTCCCTGTCAACCGTAAATAAAAATGAAAATGAGGAGATGATACAGCCAAGGAAATGCAAACTCTCCACTCTATTGTACTCTTCTTTATGATGCTGGTGTTCTTGGGCAACTGCCAAGGTCATCCAGGAGGTACCAGAGATTAGCACCGTCACGGGTCCGAGGAGACTAAACTGGCTCACATTCTGCCGAGACTCAGAAAACACTTGTGTTTTCTGAAGCTGTGAATGCCCTAAAACCAAAGCCACTTTTTTTTTTTCAACGTTTATTTATTTTTGGGACAGAGAGAGACAGAGCATGAACGGGGGAGGGGCAGAGAGAGAGGGAGACACAGAATCGGAAACAGGCTCCAGGTTCTGAGCCCTCAGCCCAGAGCCTGACGCGGGGCTCGAATTCACGGACCACGAGATCGTGACCTAGCTGAAGTCGGACGCTTAACCGACTGCGCCACCCAGGCGCCCCCAAAGCCACTTTTCTTATACAAGAACAAGGATAGATTCTGTCTCCCGACTGAGTTGTACTTTTGCTCTCTGGCACCAAAGCGGTATCTTTGCCTCAACATCTCTGAGCTGTTGATGTGAAGCAACTGTGTATTTTTACTTACAACCCACCTTTCTTCCACAGAACTTAGTGGTCAAAAGACAAATCTAAGTAATTTCAGGGAAGGATGCCAGCGGTGACTCAATATTGGTTACTGGGTCATTTGTCTCATTCTCTCTTCCTTTAAGATGAACACCCTTCCCAGGAGGCTTCCCTGTCGTTCATGTCATAAATTCAGGTAGGCATGATTCCCCAGTTATACTCAAATATCTAGACACAATTGATGCACAAGCATACCTACCATCCCCCACTCACAACAAAAAGAAAGGTTTAAAGAGGTAGAGGCATCTACCACTGTCGCTGTCAAGTTCACTAACAAGATGTACAAAATTTGCCAGCTGAAAACCATCTAGAGGAAGCTGAAGGCAGAGATTACATAAGAATGACTAGATGAATTGATTTCATATTTATACGAGAGCCAAGTGGCCATTTACTTTCTGGTCCTTTAAGATACATAGCTTCCTGGATTCCCTTGAATTTTCTCCTTTGAAATCCAGCAGGAGAGTATTGGTTTTGCCTCTGGTTCTTGAAAGACTTCTTTCTTGCCTTTTACATATTTACTCTGGTTTCCTAACCAGTTTTTGAACTGATTTTCCACATCAGCAGTGAGATGCCACATCCCTTTGAAGAGATACATCCTCTTTTTTTCAGTCACTCTCCAGGACTCCTCAAACCCTTGCTTGCACCAAAATCACCTGGGGACTTCAGAAAACACAGATTGCTGGGCTCCATCCCCACGGTTTCTCATTAAGTGGGCCTGGAGCTCAAGAATTTGCATTTCTAACACATTCCCCAGGGATGCTGAGGCTGCTGGTCCAGACACCACACTTGGAGAACCAGGAGTCTAAACCAACATCCAGTTCCTGTGGATTTAGGACCTGAGTGGAATAGCACAGTGAGCTTGCAAATTGATATCAAAGATCCTCCATAAGACAGATGCCAGAGTTGTGTCTGCTTGCTCCCCTCGGAGAGTGTCTCATCTGGAGTCTGCTCCTCCTGAGGGACTGTTTCCACTTCTCCTACATTGTGTATATCCTGGTTTCGGCAATGAGCATCAGAAGACGGTGTTTCTGTAGACTTCAGGTACTTACCAAGTTTCCGTGCCTCTTCGTCTGTTGAACCAGTGGCTTGAAAAATCTTTAAAACAAAGCTTTCCAACTAGCTTTACAAAATATAAAATGGGAGGTTGAGGAGAAGCCAGACTGGTAGCCTGAGGTTCCCCGTGTGCCTACAAGGTCAAAATGCCTAATTGCACCACCATAATTACAGTCCCCCTTGAGTTCTCCTCACACATAAGGGGTTGCACAGAGTTATTAAATGATTACTTGTAAAAACACACTATGAATTCAAACTTGGCCTCCATCAGCCCATCCTAGCAATTATGACTTTTAAACTAAATATAATAACCCTATTTAGTCTCCAGGCAATTGTAAGTATCCGTTAAAATAAACATTAAGAAAATACTAAAGTGTTTGTTTTCTAAGCAGCAGACATTTATGTTTTGCTCTAGTCCAATTAAAGCAAAGTTTTAATGATGTTAAATGTAATCATTCAGGGGGCTGGGACCAAGATGCAATGGAGGAATGATTACAAACTGCTCTATTGTTGAAAACCCACGTTCTAACTCACCTGGAGAACAGACTTAGTGCTTGAGCTACAGGAATCCAGTCTTTCCTCCCTCCACCATCAGGAGAAGGTCAAAATTCAGAGTTGAGAAATGCTGGCATGGTATGAAGTCAAGTATTTATAAAGCCTCACGTATGCTGGGGACAAAACGGGCCAGAATATGAAAGAACATCCTGCAGGCCCTTAACCTGTAGCAGTGAGCCTCACTGGGACCGATTTTACCGATGTTGCAGATGCTTTTACACACACTAGTTTGAGATTTTCCAAAATATCTGGTCTTTCAGCATCTTCTCTAAAACTAGCTGAATCAAACTAATAATTTGTTCAATATTCAATATAAATTTATCTAGCACATACTATGTGCCAGATACTTCATAATACACATATTAATACCTGTTAACACTTAATTCAAACATATTTTAAATTTTTCTGTTAAAAAAATAAATAGTAAAAAAAAAATTCCTCAGTTCTCCTTACATTTTAGTGCTTGAAGAGGCACTCTGGGCAAATCTAGAATGAGAGCTACAGTCCACACAAGCTGTTGCCTGGGGAAAACCAAACAACCTTCAGCCTTGAGTTTTCTCATCTGAAGAGAAACCATCAGGTGCCATGTTAGCAGTTCTCAAACTTTAGGGTGCAACAGAATCACCTGGAGGACTTGTCAAAGTACGATTGCTGAGCTCAACCCCCAAGCTTCTGACTCAGCAGGTCTGGGATGGGTCTCAGGGATTTGCATTTTTAGCAAGTTCCCAGATGACCCCGATGCTGCTGGTCCAGGGGCCACATTTTGACCAGAGAATAATGATTATCGTGTACAAGCTTTCTGTCTTGCTAGGTTGCTCCTTTCCAGATCCAGGAGCAGGCTTTTTGTGGGGCGTGTTTGTTTTTTGTTTTTGTCTGTGGCTGTTGGTGTTTCTGGATTGCCAGTGTCTGCAGCTGTAAATCTGTATGTGAAACTAAAAGAAAACCCAAGGAAGTTTGCTTTATAGGACATGTCCAGGGTGTTGTACTTACTGGGAGAAATGGAGAAAAGTTAAAAACTAGAGAAAAGTGCGGGCACCTGGGTGGCTCAGTCGGTTGGACGTCCGACTTCAGCTCAGGTCAGGATCTCACGGTCCGTGGGTTTGAGCCACGCCTCGGGCTCTGTACTGACAGCTTAGAGCCTGGGTCCTGCTTCGGATTCTGTGTCTCCCTCTCTCTCTGCCCCTCTCCCACTCATGCTCTGTCTCTCTCTCTCTCTCTGTCAAAAATAAATAAACATTAAAAAAAAAGTTTTAAAAATAGAGAAAAGTGGGGTGTTTCTCCATCCTCCCAGAATCAGGATTCTCTGGACCCTATTTTGAAAACCATTATATTTGAGAACCTGTCACATCCCTTCCAGCTCTATACTGATTATAAAAAGGGTCTCCATGAATTCATCAGACACATGGCAGGGCATATGCTGAGCAACATAGGGAAGGGATAGGGCTGTCTCTCTGGGCTTCTCTGTATCTTTTCTTTTTAAATTTTTTTTTTCAACGTTTATTTATTTTTGGGACAGAGAGAGACAGAGCATGAACGGGGGAGGGGCAGAGAGAGAGGGAGACACAGAATCGGAAACAGGCTCCAGGCTCTGAGCCATCAGCCCAGAGCCTGACGCGGGGCTCGAACTCCCGGACCGCGAGATCGTGACCTGGCTGAAGTCGGACGCTTAACCGACTGCGCCACCCAGGCACCCCTCTTTTCTTTTATTAACTAATTCCAAGCCAATTAGCACTACCAGGTGTGAGGTGTGAGGCTCCTCCAATATCTCCCAGCTGCCAAGGTTCACCTGCACAACCTGTCCTCACCACACCTCCAAATAAGTATTCTGGGTTCTACTGTTGGCTAACCCAGGACCCATTCTCTCTGTGCTGGTCTGTCAAACTTCTCTATGTATGGTACTGGTGACAGTTAAATGGCCATCTGTCTTCCAGATCACATTTTTTTACAAGAGCTAAATTTTTCCTTAACTCAGGACAGATTGCTGGTGATTTCAGATATTTTGAATCATCCTAGTCAAAACTAGCATCAACCTTTTCCGTGGTTTCCCACAGTCAGTTCCCTGCAGCTCTGCTTCCATATACTTTTTTTCTGTTTATTTATTTATTATTTTCAGAGAGAGAGTAAGCATGGGCGTGAATGGGGTGGGGGGAGGCAGAGAGAGGGAGAGAGAGAGATCCCAAGCAGGCTCCACACTGTCAGTGCAGAGCCCGACTCAGGACTCGATCCTATGAACCCTGAAATCATGACCTGAGCTGAAATCAAGAGTGGGACACTTAACCGACTGAACCACCCAGGCATCCCTTCTTCCATTTACTCTACCCCCTTCTCGCCTCCTTTCAATATGAAAGACTGAGTGATCCTGCCAGAATGAGATTCTCCTGGTTTGCTTAGGTTTTGATTGCTTCTTGCAACTCCCAAAACGGAGAGTAAAATACTTGTTATGTCTGAGGTGGCTCTGCGTGGCCTGGGACACACGGCTCTCCTCTGCTCCCTGCACTCAGTGACAATGGCCTGTCTGGATTTCCTCAACTATCTTCTTTGGTTCCAGTCACATTCCTGACACTGGACCTTAGTTTTTGCTGCTCACTCCCCCTGAAATTCTCTCCCTATTCAGCCAGTGAACTCATCTTCTTTCAGATACCAACTCAGTGCTTTCCCTGATCACATAAACCTTGTCATATCCAGCTGTTATTCACTTAAAGCACTGTTTCCTCTCCTTCATAGCATCTGTGATCAAATAATCACAAAGTCTCTTTTACTTCTATTTTTCTTGCACCTACCACAATGCCTGTTACATGAGACATGTTGAGTCAGTCTCTCTTGAATGAAGTTTGTGCCCCCAAATATTACAAAGTAGTCATATGTGCTGCAAAAATGCCACATTTGTTTCACTCCAATCAGTACTACCTAGCACGGTGACTTTCCAAAATACTGAAAGAGATGATTTTTGTATTTCATTTCATATGTTAAAGAAGTAGCATAGTGCTCAATACTCAACGTAATAGGTTTTGCCATCCATAAAGAATCTGCCTGAAGACTTTGGCTAATCCCTTAACACTCGAACAACCCCCTAACATATTATTTACTCCACCAAAGTGTGGTTCAACAATGACAGACAAGCCTTTAACTCCTGATGCTTCAATAAGATGACTGTGCACTCTCGACTTTTAAGACGCATTTGCAAAGAGACTCGGTCATGAGTTTCCTAAGTTTGACCTCAACCACTGAGAAAAATGGCTGGTTCAGCTTCCGTAAAGTTTTATCTCTTACTTGATGAGCCATTTTAGACCTAACCAAAACATTCCTTGAAATTTTATAAGTCACTTTTCTTTATGGAAAAAGAATACATATGATAAACTTGCTCGGGTCAGTCAGAATAATATCTAGAAATCATTAGGAGAAATTAAATGTAGAGTGTTGAATTCAACTAAGAAACATCGCTTTCTTTGACCTTGTCTAGAATCACAGATACCATAAGATGAAAGGTAGCCACCCAGGGCCTCACGGGTGAAGAATCTTAATAAATTGCAAATCTCAGAATAAATTCCAATGCTGATTTATATTTGAATTAAGATCCCAGTTCATTTATTTAAGCTTAATTTGAACAAATTTATAACATCAGTTGTCATGTATTACAACTACTTTTAAAAGGCAACATATTGGGGCTCCTGGGTGGCTCAGTTGGGTATTCAACTTCTGCTCAGGTCATGATCTCACCGTTAGTGGCTTAGTGGGTTCAAGCCCTGCACCAGGCTCTGTACTGACAGGTCAGAGCCTGGAGCCTGCTTCAGATTCAGCGTCTCCCTCTCTCTCTGACCCTCCCCCCTCATACTCTGTCTCTCTCTCTCTCTCTCAAAAGTAAATAAACATTAAAAGAAAATTTTTAAGGCAACATATTTTGAGGCATTACATTCATAAAAGCAAGCTAAAAATGATCAAATATTCATAGAACAACAAAAACTTTTATGTAATACCAAACACTTCAAACATGACTCTACTGTGAGAGCGATTATTCAAAGCTGCACTTCAGTAAGGAAACCTACCTTGGACTACAGAAAATTCAACCAAAAAGCAGTCTGTAATGCCTAATTACAAGTGGTCACATACCCAGAGGTATATGTATGTGCCCACAATCAGAATTTAATAAGTAAGCTGTAGCAGTAGCTGTAGTGTTTTATAAATAACAAAAGTCAATTACAAAGTGTGAACCATCAAAACATAAGTACCAATAAGGGAAAGAACATGGTAAGGCAAGAAAATTTGAACTGAGTTATGCAAACAAGGATAAAAGGTGTTTAAGAAAAATTACTTTGAACCAAGGTAAGGTTATAAGGTGGAGGAGGAACAGAAGCGCCTGGGTGGCTCAGTCAGTTAAGTATCCAACTTCGGCTCAGGTCATGATCTCACTGCTCCTGAGTTCGAGCCCCACATCAGGCTCTGTGCTGACAGCTTGGAGCCTGGAGCCTGCTTCACATTCTGTATCTCCCTTGCTCTCTGCCCCTCCATCATTCATACTCTCTCTCTCTCTCTCTTTCTCTCTCTCTCTCTCTGTCAAGAATAAATAAACATTAAAAAAAGAAGAAGAAGGTGGAGGAGGGACAATAACGTATCCTCCAGACTGAGAGGGCACTTTGAGACCAAAAAACAAAGCAAACTACTCCACACCATTAACAGTTCTTTTCAGGGCAACTTACTGACAAAGGAGAATTGGGCAGACAGCAATCCAAGCCCTGTTCTCTTCCAGACCTTAATCCGTAGCTTTTATAGGATGAGGGGCTTTGTGGTGAAGTCAAAGGGTAGTTATCCAAAGTGTGCCATCTGTGCACCAGAGGGAAGATCAGAACAAGCCTTCATTTATTCCAGTCAGGGTATATATTAACCTCCCAGGAATCTGGAACATGGAGCCCTGAGGGAGGTTATTGTACAAACATGAACAAGATGGAGGGCCAAAGATGGAGTCTGTGTTGTCAGCACTCCTACCACAAGTACTGTAAATGCAGAGGCGCCTGGATGGCTCAGTTGGTTGAGCATCTGACTCTTGATTTCAGCTCAGGTCATGATCCCAGGGTCGTGAGTTCCAGCCTCCTGTTGGACTCTGCACTGGGTGTGGAGCCTACTTAAGATTCACTCCTTCTCCTTCTGCCTGTCCCCCATGCACTCTCTTTCTCTCTCAATAAATAAATTAATTACTTAAATAAAATAATACAAGTACTTTAAGTGCCTATTCTGCTGTACTGGTGGGGACTGCCTAACAAGTTAGACTTAAAAGAAATGTGAGTCAGGGACTAAACTTAGCAGAAAAGAATATATGATTAACTTGCAACATCTGCTAAGGGCTTGAAAGCAAAGGATGGTGGGAGAAATGCCATTTTTGCTGACCCTAACCGAAGCTCTCTCTAGTTTTAGAGCTACTCCTAACTTCTCCTTGTCTCTACCAGTACAAGCAGTTGGCTTTATTGGGGATGATATTTTTCACAAAGAACTATGGTGTTTGTTTGTTTGTTTGTTTGTTTGACTTTAGCAGAACTTCTACCTAAGGGGTAGGACAGCCAAATCCCCCTGGGATGCAGTGAGGTTTACCAGCTGGCTAAGGAGCCTGCTGCTGCCCAATAGCCTCACAGCATGGTCAGTTTCAGTTCTTGCCTCGGCATTTTCCAAATTACTACATGGTATTTAAGAGTCACTCACCGTTAGTTAAAAGCGTGGTAGTTAAATGTGTAAATGAGGTTCAGTACTTGATTTGGGCATGTGATTAGTTGTTAGCTTTTAGACATGTTCCTCGATAAAAGTTGCTAATTTTAGCTGGAAAAGTAAATACAGTTGATGAGTGTACATGCAAGTAATGCTAACTTTGCAAATGTGAAGAAAGGACCCCTTTAGAGCTGAGCCTTGAAGGATTAATAGAATTTTGAAAGCAGGTTACAAGTAAAAGAGAAAGCGTTTCAGGCTGATCTGCCCCGGAGAAAATGTTTTCAACTCTAGTTCCTGCTGCTTCCTCCAGGATCCCATGGTTACTTTACAAATACCACTAAAATCTTGGTGTATATTAACTCTCTGCTTTTCTGCCTCTTGGCTGTGTGTACTAGTGGGTGTTATCCATAGGACGTACCTATGAAAAGAAATGCCACAGACTGGAAAAGCACTGCTGTGGTCTGGATTGCCACAAGCAGAAGCCACGAACAGGATGTATAATACATTGTGTCTCCCAGTGTTCTCAGGATGATGAAAAGGAATAGCAAAAATTCAATAGTTTGA
Source organism: Prionailurus viverrinus (assembly GCF_022837055.1). Lineage (NCBI taxonomy): Eukaryota > Metazoa > Chordata > Mammalia > Carnivora > Felidae > Prionailurus > Prionailurus viverrinus. Next base: position 53,346,128 of record NC_062566.1, read on the forward strand.
TGCCAGGACAGACGCCCCTTTGCTGCTTCAGAACCCAAGGCATTTTTTTGGTTGGGTCAGAACACAAGTGGCTTCATGGGTTCCATGCCACAAAGTTTTGAATGATCTGAACTCAACAGCTAGTTAGAAAGGCTCCCGCCTACTCAGAGACACCTGCCCAGCTTCTCTACGGATGGCAAAAGTCCTCAAACTTACATGCACACCAACTGTACGCTTAAGCAAATCCCATGTTTGTGACCAAGAATGTAATGCGGTAAGCTGCTTTCCTATGCTCCTCTGACCATAATCTGCAATTTAATTTCGTAATTGACAACCATTTCTACAAATACATTTCTATAGAGAATATAACATTCAGTGCAGCTTTTTGTGTTTTGCATTTATTTCTATTAAAAACTTGGCTACGTGTACACTTTGGCATTAAATATTACTGTCCAAGTCAGATTCCGTAGGAGCAGGGTCCGAGAGAGGGATTCTTGTTCAAATGATTTATGGGAGGAGTACTCTCAGGAATAGGGGCTTGAGAGAAGCAGGATAGGGCAGGGCAACAAAGGGAAGCAAGAAGGTAGTCTCAGCTGGAGACCAGCTGCAGTCTCATCCCTGGGGAAGCTTTGGGGCTTGAACTGCACCACAGAGTCAGTCACACCTTGAGGGAAGAGGGCCAACCTTTGTTCACACTTGCTGCAGTCATTAGCCAAAGTCACTTTCCCGCAGGGTACGTCTGTGATGGTTAGCAACCCTCACAGTAACTGGGAGATCTGGTGGGGTACTACCAACACCCAGTAAAGCCGTTTTTATTGGCAACTGGTCATCTGTGACTGTTTCATTGACCAATTGACTTTTCCTACTTCACCTTCCTTTCTCCCGGTCCAGGAGGTCAGCAATGTTATACGTAAAAAGAAATATTTTAGGCTTTGCAAGCCACATATCATCTCTATCACAACTACTGAACTTTACTGTTTTAGCACAATGGCAGTCATAGACAATATGTAAATGAAGGAGCTTGTGCTCCAATAAACTTTATTTACAGAAACAGGCAGCAGATCAGATATGACACACAGGCCATTGACTGCTGCGCTAGCCCTTCTCTCTCTCTCTCTCTCTCTCTCTCTCTCTCTCTCTCTCTCTTCTCTCTCCTACCTGACTTCTTTTCTTTTTTTTAATGTTTTATTTTATTTTGGAGAGAGACAGAGTGTGAGTGTGGGAGGGGCACAGAGAGAGGGAGACACAGAATCCCAAGCAGGCTCTAGGCTCTGAGCTGTCAGCACAGAGCCCGACTCGGGGCTCGAATTCACAAACCAAGAGATCATCACCTGAGCCGAAGTCAGAGGCTCGACCGGCTGAGCCACCCAGGTGCCCCCACCTGACTTATTTTCTTTACTACTCATCGTTGATCTCCCTCACATGTAATTACAAGTCACTGCACCTATTAATTCCCCATTGCTCTCCTTCCTACTCACCCTCTCTTCCAACATGCCTCCCAGTCACCTTCGTTTCTCTTCTATTCCTCTACTTATACTCTTAGTTGACCTTTGAAATATAGCATCCTTTGAAGTAGCTCACACAGTTGTGCAATAAAATTCCCATTGTTCTTTCTCTCAGTGATCTTTTTACTATTACATCTCTCTTCTAGTTCTTCACTTATTTCTGATTCATCAGTATATGCATTTATCCTAAAATTCAGTTCTCTCAGGCTTGCCTTCTAGAACACAGCAACAACACTGTATGCACTGACCAGGAACAAATTCCGTATTAATTCCAGATGCCCTCAAGAGTCCAGGTGTTCTGTTTGTCTTTCTTCCTTTTAGGTATTTCTTTGATACTATAAACACTGGTTCAACTTTTACGTGCTGTATTTGGAACAAGAAAAAATATTGATTTTCAACTTGTCTGGTAGCCCAATCTAACCTCACAGCCTTCTCAAGGAGCATCTAAGGACATCGTGTAATCAATACTCAGAGAAGCAATCAGTTACAGGAGGTAGAGATTTCTGTGGAGCCAAGATAAACTTGTTTTCCATGAAGAGAGCTCTTTTATTCTCCCTTTCAAAGATGGTTTCATTCTCTTAGAACCCACTTCTTCATGTGGTGTTTCTGAAAATAATGGTCTAAAGTCTCTTTCCACTTGACAGGAAGGATTCTTCTAGGGTGGGGATCTCAGAGACAAGAAGGTATGGAGATGCAACAGAAACCTCTACCTCAGTAGCCCTCAGAGTTCACTCTTAGTTATGACAAAATCACCAAAGCAAGATATTGCCTAAGAGTGTGAGCCAAAGCTCTAGCTACTAATAAGGTAGTTGTTTTCTTTGGAAAGAACCTAAGGCACGTATACCTCATGACTAAATGGAGTGGCAGCAGTCATATCAAGCAGCTGAGCCAAGATCTGAGGATTCAGGAGCCTAGATACATCATTTCCCAGAATCATACCTGTGAGTATATGCAGCCCAGTGCAGGATATGGGAGACAGGCTTACTCAGAAACATCAAACTGCAAAGGGCACTTAACTTCTCATGGGAAAAGTACCAGGAGGAGAGAAAAAACAACCTCTCTGGTATTGAAAGATGTTCTCCATCACTGGCTTCAGAAGTCATCTCAGTGGGGATTCATCTTAAGGGCTAAGGCAGGTTCACTCCTAAAGCACAAATTATAACACCAATTATGTATCTGACCCCACTTGAAACAACAGTATCTGGTTTTAGATACTGATGGGAATTCATTTCTAGTCTGGGGCAGGCCCAGGTCAGTTAGGAAAGTGCACTTGGGGCCTGACACTATGAAAAAAATTGGAAGGCAGGGCACTCGTTATTCTATTTTTGTTTTCCTTCTTTCTCCTATATTCCGTGAGGACTAGAGACGAGCATTGCTGGCAATGCAAAGCTGTGAATTTTACTTCTAGAGTCTCCTATTATCTGTGAAGTGTTACTTGGTTGTCAGAAAGTAGGAGTATCTTAATTTGGATTCTCCCAGAAAGAGTCTGAGACAAAGAACTGAGTACAAGTTGTTTATTTTGGAGATGATCCAAAACACAGTTGTAGGGAAGTGGGAAGTAAGACTGGAAAGGGAGGTATCATGCCAGCTACCACTGTGGGTAACTGGAGCCTCATCCTGCTGGGAAACTCCAGGACTTATGTAGAACAGGCAATTCAGAGATACCCCATTCCAGTCATTGCTTAAAGGCTGATTATGGAGCATTAATCTGTGGCACTCCTAGCCTACCTTAGGTACAAGCAGTAGGTTCCAGCTACCTTAACAGCTCCAGAAAATAGGTGCATATCCTGGCACGTGGCTATAAGACAGGGAATATGCCACAAACATAAGGCCCAAAGGGATACGCTGGGGCACCAGCAGCATCTTTTACAACATATAATCCTGAACTCATTTGACTGTGGGCTCTGGAAAGAAGTAGCAGGATTTCAGGGTCCAAAAGGATAGAAGACCTCTTGGTTTCTGTTTTTTGTTTCTGTTTTTGTTTTGTTTTTTGAAACTCAAAGTATATGATTTGAACAGTACATGGAAGAAAATAGCCTTATAAATTACCTGGAGGAAAAGATCTTACCATCTCAAACTTAGAGATTTTTATTAAATAGGACAAGAATGTTTCAGAGTTATGCACATTTTTCTCTCCCTGCTCCTCTCCCCACTAAACATGACAATTACAGTGTAAGAGTCCTTTGTCAGAAGAACTATTACATTTGAGTTTTAGATTCAAAGTAGGCTTGGTCAGGAACAAGACAGGGATATCCACCCTCACCATTGTTATTTACATAGTACTATAAGACTTAAGTTCAGCAATCAGACAACAAAAAGAAATAAAAGGCATTAAAATCAGCAAGGGAGAAGTCAAACTTTCACTATTTGCAGAGGATATGATACTCTATGTAGAAACCCCAAAAGACTCCACCAAAGAAATTGCTAGATCTGATACACAAATTCAGTAAAGCCACAGGATACAAAGTCAATGTACAGAAATCTGTTGCCTTTCTATAAACCAAAAATGAAGCAGCAGAAAAAATAATTCGAGGAATTGATCCCATTTACAATTGCACCAAAGACCATAAGATACCTAGGGAAAAAAACTAAGCAAAGAGATAAAATATTTATACTTTGAAAACTATAAAACACTGATAAAAGAAACTGAAGATGATACAAACAAATGGAAAAACATTCCATGCTCATGGATTGGAAGAACAAATATTTTTAAAATGTCTATATTACACTCAGCAATCTATACATATATTTACATATATTTATATATATATATATCACATTAGATAGATCGATCACATTAGATAGATAAATAAGTTGTGGAATATAATGGAATAGTACTCAGATATCAAAAAGAATGAAGTCTTGCCATTTACAATAATGTGGATGGAGCTACAGTGTATTATGCTAAGCAAAACAAGTCGGTCAGAGAAAGACAAATACCATATGATTTCACTGATATGTGGACTTCAAGAAATAAAACAGATGAACATAGAGAAAGGCAAACCATAAAACAAACTGAGAGAACAAACTGAGGGTTGCCAGGAGGAAGGTAGGTGGGGGGAGGGGCTAAATGCGTGATGGGTATTAAAGAGGGCACTTAATGTGATGAGCACTGGGTATTATACTTAAGTGATGAATCACTAAATTCTCCTCCTGAAATTAATGTTACACTATATGTAACTAACTAGAATTTTAAATAAAAAGTTGAAACAAACTCAAGGTAGGCTAGACAATGGGTACCAATTAGCCTTGCCCTATGGAGAAACTAAAAGTCTCTCTCTCTCTCTCTCTCTCTCTCTCTCTCTCTCTTTCTCTCTCTCTCTCTCTCTCTCTCTCCCTCCCTCCCTCCCTCCCTCCTCCCTCCCTCCCTAATCTTTTATCTGTTTACATGATCCCCAAAATATGCTGCGTCTCTCTGTAGTGATCTCTGGCTGATAACAGCAAATTGTGGTTAGAGTCTAAGTTACATGTTTTGTACTGGAAACAGTGGATTTCTTGGGAAATACATGCGCGTAAGGTGATTTGTGCTTCAGTTGTAAATATGTAGTTTAGTAGATCTGTGCCAGACAATTCCTTGGACTTTGGAAATATGGGAGACTTGAGACCGGGATAATTTCTGGAGGTGTCAAAGAACAGTGCCATTTCCTATGGGAAATACTCCAGATTGTAGCTGAGAAGAGATCCAGGCACCAGACATCAGAAAGATGCTGCAGAGCTGAGATTGAGCCAAACAACAATACAATTAGAGGGGAAAATACTTTGTATGAATGTTGTTAGACCGCTAAGCCTTCTAAGAACAAGGGATTGACTTTGAACAAGATAATTTTTACACTTAGTCAAATAAGGTTGTCAAGTAGCGTAATAAGAACTGGATTTATCCCCCAACCTAAATTACTAAAAACCTGGGCAAAGTATATGAAACCACGTTTTTCAGATATTGAATGACAAAACAGCAGTAGAGAAATCCCCAAGAGCAGGAAAACAAGTAAGAGGAGCTCCACATCTTTACTGGTTTACTTTAGAAGCAGTTTTCAGGACTTCATGCAGAGAGGGAGAACCCAAACAGCCCAGCGCTTCTCCTTGAGTTGGGAAGACAGAGCCTGGAGTACAGAAGGCCGCGGCAGCTAGAATTTGTGGGGCAGAAAATCAAAAAGGAGGGACACACAAAAAGGAGAGCTTCAGATTCCTGCAGAGAGGTCTCCTGAGTCTTAGGCTAAGTACAGAAGTGCAGGTGTAACAGGGAAATAATCAAAAGAAAAAAGTAGGAAGAACATTCCTGAAACCCATTCAAAATAGCAATAGTTCACGTTCCTACCAACCAGAGTATAAAAAATATCACAATAACCCAGTGCATCATGTAGGAGAATACAACCACCATAGTGAAGTTAAATTGATTCTTGAATAAAGGATCACCTAACAATTGATCACCCTAACAATTCTTGACAGCAACATTCAAAAATCCAATTGATTCCAAGTAATTTAACTGCATATTATAATCATATTCAGCACTATTTAAATAAAAACAAAAAAAATCATTTAGCCAAAATATAAACAATGTAAAATCCCAATGTCAGGCATGCAGTAAAAATTTATAAATTATGCAAAGCAGCAGAAAAATTTTGACCTATTATCAGCCAAAATAAAAAGTAAAATAAATATAAATAGATCAAGAAATGACTAAGGCAATGGAGCTAGCACACAAAGGTATTGAAAAGGTCGGGGAGCCTGGGTGGCTCAGTTGGTCAGGCATCCGACTTCAGCTCGGGTCATGATCTCGTGGTTCATGGGTTTGAGCCCCACATCGGGCTCTGTGCTGACATCTAGGAGCCTGGAGCCTGCTTCTGATTCTGTGTCTCCCTCTCTCTCTGCCCCTCCCATGCTCATGCTCAGTCTCTCTCTCTCTCTCAAACATAAAATAAAAACATTTTAAAAAGGTATAGAAAAGGCTATAATAAATGTGTTCTATATGATCAAAAATATAGATAAAAATATGAGCATAATGGAGAAATAAATGAAAGATAATTTTAAGACACAAATAGGTTTAAAAGTAACAATATAAAGATATGTCCAATAAAAACACTAATCAAAAACAAGAAGGAATAGCTATACTAAGGCAAAGTAGATTTTAGTTTGAGAAATATTGCCACAAATAAAGAGGGACATTTTAAAATGGCAAAGGGGTTGACTCATCAAAAGTAAATGCATTATTTTTCCGGGGCTACCATAACAAAGTACCACAGACTGGATGGCTTAAGCAACAGAAATGTACTTTCTCATAATCTTGGAAGCTAGAAGTCTAAGATCTGGGTGCCAGCAGGGCTCATTTCTTCTGAGACCTTTCTTCTTGGCTTGTGGATGGCTGCCTCCTCCCTGTGTCTTCATATGGTCTTGTCTCTAAGCATGTCTAGGTCCTAATATTCTCTTCTTATAAGAAAATCAATCATATTAGATTAGGGCTCACCCTAATGAATTCACTTTCATTTAGTTACCTCTTTAAAAACCCTCTCTCCGGGGCGCCTGGGTGGCGCAGTCGGTTAAGCGTCCGACTTCAGCCAGGTCACGATCTCACGGTCCGTGAGTTCGAGCCCTGCGTCGGGCTCTGGGCTGATGGCTCGGAGCCTGGAGCCTGTTTCCGATTCTGTGTCTCCCTCTCTCTGCCCCTCCCCCGTTCATGCTCTGTCTCTCTCTGTCCCAAAAATAAATAAACGTTGAAAAAAAAAAAACCCTCCCTGCAAATATAGTCGCATTCTGGGGCACTGAAGGGTAGGATTTTAACATATGAATTTTGGAAGGACACAAATCAGTTCACAGCAGTACAGAACCACCCTAAGTGTATATGTACCTGATAACAGAGCTTCAAAATACATGAAGCAAAAACTTATAGAACTGAAAGGAGAATAGACAAATTTACAATTACAGCTAGATATTTCAACATTTCTTTCTCCGTAAGTAACAGAACAAGAGAGAACAGAGAGAAATGTCAATGGTAGTACAAAGTGCTTAAAGATCGTTATCAATCAACTAAACTAAACTGACATTATTTCACAGCTCATCAACTGCAAAATATACATCTTTTTCAACAATACATGGGATGTGCACCAAAATAGGCCATATCATACACCATGAAACTAGTTTCAACAATTTTAAGAGAACTTAAATAATACAAAGCATATGCTATGACCAAAAAAGAGTTAAACTAGAAATAATAGCAGAAAGAGATCTTTAAACATCTCTAATATTTTCAAATTAATTGACACATTTAATATTACTTCCTATTTTTACCACATGTGTACTTTCTTCTCCTGCTATTGTTTTTCTTTTTCTTTTTTATTTCTTTAAGGTTATTCATTTATTTATTTTGAGAGGGGGAGCAGCAGGAAGCGGGAGAGAGAATCCCAAGCAGGCTCCATGCTGTAAGTGCACACTGACACATTTTTTTTTAAACGTTTATTTATTTTTGAGACAGAGAGACACACAGCATGAATGGGGGAGGGACAGAGAGAGAGGGAGACACAGAATCAGAAGCAGGCTTCAGGCTCCGAGCTATCAGCCCAGAGCCCGACGCGGGGCTCGAACTCGAGGACCGCGAGATCGCGACCTAAGCCGAAGTCAGATGCTTAACTGACTGAGCCACCCAGGCGCCCCCACACTGACACATTTTAACAACTGCATGAATTGAAAAGAAATCACAAGGGACATTTACAAATATTTTGAACTGAATGAAAATGGGAACAGAGCATCTCAAAATTTGTGATATGGAGCTTGGAAGAAAATTTATAGCAATAAATGTGTCCGTTAGAAAAGAAGTCAAGTCTAAAAATAAGTTACATATATCTCCACCTGAATAAACTAGAAAAAGAAGAGTAAATTTAACCCAAATAATAAGAAGAAAGTAAATAATGAGGATAAAAGCAGAAATCAATAAAACAGAAAACAGAAAACAGAAAAACAATGGAGATATTCAATGAAGTTTTAAATTTTTTAAAATTGATGAAATGTTAGTTATACTAATTAAGAAAACAAGAGAGATGACATAAATTACCAATATCAGCAATTATGGAGGGGTCATCGCTAGAGATTCTATAGATATTTAAAAGATAATAAGGGATTATTATAAACATTTATGACAATACATTTGACAAGTGAAATTGACATTAGTGACCTAAAAGTAAAAAAATACCAAGCAAGTCTCACACCACAGGAAAGAAATAACCTGAGTAGTCCTATAACTATTAAAGAAATTGAATTTTAGATAAAACTCAACATCCAAAAAATGAATAATCCAACTTAAAAATGGGCAGAAGACATGAACAGACATTTCTGCAAAGAAGACATCCAGATGGCCAACTGACATAGGAAAAAATGTTCACTGTCACTTACCATCAGGGCAATGCAAATCAAAACCACAATGAGATATCACCTCACACTTTTCAGAATGGCTAAAATCAACAACACCAGAAACAACAGATGTCAACAGTGATATGGAGAAAAAGGATCACTCCTATGCTATTGTTAGGAACGCAAACTGGTGCAGCCACTTGGAAAACAATATGGGCTTTCCCCAAAAAGTTAAAAATAGATCTACCCTTCAATCCAGCAATCACACTACTGTGTACTTACCCAAAGAATATTAAAAAAAAAAAAAAACCCACACTAATGCAAAGGGATACATGCACCTCTATGTTTATAGCAACATTATTTACAATAGCCAAGATACAGAGGCAGCCCAAGTGTCCATCAACTGACAAATGGATAAAGATGCAGTACACACACACACACACACACACACACACACAGGAATATTATTTATCCATGAAAAAAGAGTGAAATCTTACCATTTGCAATGACCTGGATAGAGCTACAGAGTATAATGTTAAGCAAAATAAGTCAGTCAGAGGACAACAAATACTACATGTTTTCACTCATACGTGAAATTTAAGAAACAACAGGATCAAAGGGAAAAAAGAGAGAGAGAGAAAGACAAACTAAGAAACAGACTTTTAATTATTGGGAACAAACTAATGGCTACTATAGGAAGAGGGTTGGGTGTATGGGTGAAATAGGTAAAGGGGATTAAGGAGTACACTTGTGATGAGCACTGGGTGTTATATGGAATTGTTGAATCACTATATTGTACACCTGAAACTAATATAATGTAGTATGTTAACTAACTAGAATTAAAGTAAAAAGTTAAAGAAATATATCCATGCATTTTTGGCCAAATGATTCTTAACAAAGTTGCCAAAGCAACTCAATGTGGGAAGGATAGTCTTTTTATAAATAGTATTGAAACAATTGGATATTCATATGCAAAAAAAGAGAAGCTTGACTGTTGCCTTATAACATACACAAAAATTATTAGTCTTAAAATAATATTACTTTATAATAATATTATCTTACAATACACACAGAACTATCAACAACTTAATATGAATAAATGGATCAGATCTAAATGTAAAACCTAAAACTATAAAACTTCTAGAAGAAACCATAGGAAAAAAAATTAAGATTCTTTTAGATAAGACACAAAAGCACAATCTATAAAAGGAAACATTGATACATTTAACTACATAAAAGTTAAAAACTTTTATTGTTCAAAAGATACTGTTAACAAAATGAAAAGGAAGGCTACAGATGGGAGAAAATATTTGCCAAACATGTACGTAATAAAGGACTTGTATCTAGAACAGAGGAGGGAAAATTACAGCCACCTGTCCTTTTAAGTCACATTTTATTACCTGTTTGTCTTCTTCCAAGCTAAAATGTCAGAATTAAGTAATTGAATCCAGACATTATAGCCCACAAGCATAAACTACTTGCTAGCTGGCCCTTTAAGAGAAAGTCGGCCAACACCTGATGGAGAATCTTTAAAGAGTTCTTAGAACAAAATAGTAAGAAGATAATTCAATTTTTATTTTTTAATGTTTATTTATTTATTTATTTTTTAGAGAGAGAGCACAAATGGGGGAAAGACAGAGTAAGAGGGGACAGAATCCCAAGCAAGCTCCTCACTGAGCACAGAGCCCAACGCAGGAACGACAATCCAATTCTTAAGTGGGCAAAAGATTTGAATAAATGCTCCACCAAAGAATATATATGAATCGAAAACTGAGTTTCAGTTACACTAGATGAATAAATTCCAGAGGTCTGCAAGACAACATAGTGCCCGTAGTTAACAAAACAGTATTGTACACTTCAAAGTTTAAGAGGGTGGATTTCATATTAAGTATTCTTACAACACAAAACAAAAACAAAAACAAAAGAGACACAAGGAAACTCAGGGAGATGTTGGATATGTTATTACCTTCATTGTGGTAATGGTATCACAGGTGTTTGCATATTTCCAAACTCATCAAAGTATACACATTAAATATGTGCAGTTTTTCTTATATCAATTATACCACGATAAAGCTGTTAAAAATGCCAAATAAAAGTATGCCAAATTTCATTAATCGTTAGGAAAAGGCAAATTAAAATCATAATGAAATACCCCTACACACAACCAGAATGGCTACAATGAAGAGGACTGACAAACCAAGTGTCAGTGAGGATACAGTTCAACTGGAACTCTCATTCTATGCTAAGTGGAGTACGAATTTTATAGCCACTTTGGGAAAGTGTTTGGCAGTTTCTTATGAAGTGGAAGACATCATTTCACCCAACAATCCCACTCCTCGATATTTATATGAGAGAAATAAATAATATGTTCACACAAACATGTTCATAATAGCCAGACTGGAAACTCAAACGTCTATTGACAGGTGAACAGATAAACAAATTGCAGGATTATCTATACAATGGAATACAGCAATAAGAAGGGAAGAATTACTGATACACAGAACGACCTGGATGAATCTCAAAAGCACTATGCTAAATGACAGAGGCCAGAGTTTATTGTGAATTGGCTTTCACTTTCTGTAATTTAGGTTTTTATCTTATTTTTCCTTCCCTCCCCCTATGTTAATCTGTTGTGTTTCTTAAATTCCACATAGGAGTGAAGTCATATAATATTTGTCTTTCTCTGATTGACTTATTTCATTTAGCATAATACACTCTAGTTCCATCCACGTTGTTGCAAATGGCAAGATTTCATTCTTTTTAATTGCTGAGTAATATTCCATTGTATGTATATACCACATCTTTTTTATCCATCCATCAGTTGATGAACATTTGGGCTCTTTACATAATTTGGGTATTATAGATAGTGCTGCTATAGACATTGGGGTGCATGTGCCCCTTTGAATAAGTATTTTGTATCCTTTGGATAAATACCTAGTAGTACAATTGCTGGGTAATAGGGTAGTCTTATTTTCAACTTTTTGAGGAAACTCCATACTGTTTTCTAGAGTGGCTGCACAAGTTTGCATTAAATATGTAACCTATGCTGTACTTTTCATCTCTATGACTTATCTGTGTTATAACTAGAAGTTTGTACCTCTTACTCCCCTTCACCTATTTTGCCCATATCCCCATTTCCCTCCCCTCTGGCAACCACCAGTGTGTTTTCTGTATTTATGAGTCTGTTCTGTTTCTTCTTGTTGTTCTTTGTTTTTTCATTTGTTTTTTAGATTCCACTTATAAGTGAAATCATGTAGTATTTTTCTTTTTTTAACTTGTTTCTTTTTCTTTTTCTTTTTTTTCAAGTATGCTTCAAACCCAGCATGGAGTCCAACACAGGGCTTGACCTCATGACCCCGAGATCAAGACCTGAGATGAGATCAAGAGTAGACACTTAACTAACTGAGCTACCCAGGCACCCCAGTATTTATCTTTCTCTGTCTGACCTATGTTACTTGCCATAATACACCCTAGATCCATCCATGTTGTTGCAAATGGCAATATCTCATTCTTTTTTATGGTGGAGTATTCCATTGTGTATGTATGTATATATGTGTGCATGTGCATATATATATATATATATATATATATAGAGAGAGAGAGAGAGAGAGAGAGAGAGAGAGAGAGAAATGAATATTTAGGCTGCTTCCACATTTGGCTATTGTAAAAAATGTTGCAATAAACGGGTACATGTATCTTTTCAAATTAGTGTTATCATTTTCTTTGGGTAAATAGTAGTGGAATTACTGCAAATGGTATATATATTTTACATTTGTTGAGCAACCTCCAAACTTATTTCCAAAGTGCTTGCACCAATTACAATCCCATAAACAGTGCATAATGGCTACCCTTTCTCCACATTCTTGCCAACACTTGTCCAAGAGAGTACTGCCTATGTTTTCTTTTAGGAGTTTTATGGTTTCAAGCCTCACATTTAGGTCTTTAATCTGTTTTGACTTTATTTTTCTGTATGTTGTAAGAAAGAAGTCCTGCTTCATTCTTTTTCATGTAGCTGTCCAGTTTTCCTGACACCATTTATCGAAGAGAGTGTGTTTACCCATTTTATATTCTTGTCTCCTTTATTGTAGATTAATTGGCCATATACATTTGGGTAAAGTTTTGGGCTCTCTATCCTATGTTGACCTACGTGTCTATTTTTGTGCCTGTACCATATTGTTTGGGTAACTATAGCTTTGTAGTATATCTTGAAATCTGGGATTGTGTTACCTCCACCTTTGTTCTTCTTTTTCAAGATTGCTTTAGCTATTTAGGTGTGTGTGTGTGTGTGTGTGTGTGTGTGTGGTTACATATACATTTTAGGATTATTTTTTCTAGTTCTGTGAAAATGCTATTGGTGTTTGATAGATTTTGCATTGAATCTGTAGTTTAAAAAATATTAATTCTTCCAATCCACAAGTATGGCATTTCTTTCCATTTGCATTATCTTCAATTTCTTTAATTAATAACTTGTAGTTTTCAGAGAACAGGTCTTTCATGTCTTTGGTCAGGTTTATTCCTAGGTAGTTTATTCTTTTTGGTGCAATTATAAATGGGATTGTTTGCTTAATTTCTCTTTGTGATACTTTGTTATTAGTATATGGAAATGCAATAGATTTCTGTATATTGATATTGTATTTAGCAACTTTAATGACTTCATTTATTAGTTCTAAGAGTATTTTGGTGGAGTCTCAGGGTTTTCTATAGATAGATAGTATCATGACATCTGCAAATAGCGAACATTTTACTTCTTTACCAATTTGGATGCCTTTTCTTTCTTTTTCTTGTCTGATTGCTGTGGCTAGGACTTCGAGTATTATGTTGAATAAAAATGGTGAAAGTGGAGGACATCCTTGTCTTCTTCCTGATCTTAAAGAAAAAGCTCTTAGTTTTTCACCTTTGACTATAATGTTAGCTGTGGGTTTAATGTATGCTCTTATTATGTTGAAATATGTTCCCTCTATATATACTTTGTTGAGAGTTTTATCATAAAAGGATGTTGAACTTGGCCAAATGCTTTTTCTGCCTCTATTGAGATAATCATATGGGTTTAATCCATTATTTTGGTAATGTGATGTATCATGTTATTGATTTGTAGATATTGAACCATTCTTGTGTCCCTGGAATGGCTCTCTGCTTGGTTGTGGTGGATGACCCTTTTAATGCATTGTTGAATGTGATTTGCTTATATTTGCTGAGGATTTTTGCATCTATGTTTATCAGGGATATTGGCTTGTAAATTTTTTATAGTGTCTGGTTTTGGTATCAGGATAATGCTGGATTCATATAAGGAATCTGTAAGCTTTCTTTCCTCTTTTATTTTTTGTAATAGTTTAAGAAGAATATGCATTAATTCTTTAAATATTTGGTATAATTCACCTGTGAAGTCATCTGGTCCTGGACTTTTGTTTATTGGAAGTTTTTAAATTACTGATTCAATTTTGGTACTAGTAATTGGTCTGTTTATATTTTCTATTTCTTCCTAATCCAGTTTTGGAAGACTGTATATTTTTAGGAATTTATCTATTTCTTCTACACTGTCCAGTTTGTTGCCATGTAATTTTTTGTAGTAGTCTCTTATAATCTTTTGTATTTCTGTGATGTTGATTCTTACTTCACTTCTCTCTTTCTAAATTTATCTATTTGAACCCTTTCTCTTCTTGATCAGTATGGGTAAAAGTTTATCAATTTTGTTTTTCTTTTCAAAGAACCAGCTGTTGGTTTCATTTATCTTTTAGATCATTTTATTTTAGTCTTTATTTGACTTATTTCCACTCTGATATTTATTATTTCCTTCCTTCTACTAACTTTGAGCTTTGATTGTTCTTCTTTTTCTGGTTCTTCTTTTTCTGGTTCCTTTCCTTGGTGTCTAAGATTAGATTGTTTACTTTGGATTTTTCTTATTTCTTGACGTAGTCCTATGTCACTACAAAATTCTTAGAACTGTGTTTGCTGTGCTTTGGACTACTGTATTTTCATTTTCATTTGTTTCTATGTGTTTTTTTAATTTCCTCTTTGATTTCTTTTTTTAAATGAAATTTATTGTCAAATTGGTTTCCATACAACACCCAGTGCTCATCCCAACAGGTGCCCTCCTCAATTCCCATCACCCTCCCCCTGCCCTCCCATCCCCCATCAACCTTCACTTTATTCTCAGTTTTTAAGTCTCTTATGGTTTGGCTCTTTCCCTCTATAACTTTTTTTTTCCTTCCCCTCCCCCATGGTCTTCTGTTAAGTTTCTCAGGATCCACATAAGACTAAAAACATATGTTATCTGTCTTTCTCTGTATGACTTATTTCACTTAGCATTCACTCTTCAGTTCCATCCACATTGCAGCAAATGGCCAGATTTCAATCTTCTCATTGCCAAGTAGTATTCCATTGTATATATAAACCACATCTTCTTTATCCATTCATCAGTTGATGGACACTTGGGCTCTTTCCATAATTTGGCTATTGTTGAAATTGCTGCTGTAAACATTGGGGTTTATGTGCCCCTATGAATCAGCACTCCTGTATCTCTTGAGTAAATTCCTAGCAGTGCTATTTCTGGGTCATAGGGTAGTTCTATTTTTAATTTTTTGAGGAACCTCCACACTGTTTTCCAGAGTGGCTGCACCAGTTTGCATTCCCACCAGTAGTGCAAGAGGGTTCCCATTTCTCCACACACTCGCCAGCATCTATAGTCTCCTGATTTGTTCATTTTAGCCACTCTGACTGGCATGAGGTTGTATCTCAGTGAGGTTTTGATTTGTATTTCCCTGATGAGGAGTGACATTGAGCATCTTTTCATGTTCCTGTTGGCCATCTGGATGTCTTCTTTATAGAAGTGTCTATTCATGTTTTTGCCCATTTCTTCACTGGATTATTTGTTTTTCGGGTGCAGAGTTTGGTGAGTTATTTATAGATTTTGGATACTAGCCCTTTGTCTGATTTCTTTGTTGACTCATTGGTTGTTTAGTAGCATGTTGTTTACTTTGCCTTCAGATGTTTCTGTTTTTTTCCAGTTTTTTTCTTGTAATCCATTTCTAGTTTCATTCCTAGTTTTTATTATTTTTTATATCTATGGCTTTTGGGGAAGGGAGAAGAGTAAATACACCTTTATCTTGCATCTTTGGATATTATAAGCTCATGGTTAGAGGCACCTGGATGGCTCAGTCGGTTAAACATCTCACTCTCAATTTTGGCTCAGGTCATGATCTCAGGGTCATGAGATCGAGACCCCTATGTTGGGATCCATGTTGGGTGTGGAACCTGCTTAAGATTCTCTCTCTCCCTCCACCACTCATGCTCTCTTGCTCTCTTTGTCTTAAAAAAAAATAAGCTCATGGTTATGCACCTCCCCAAATCCGTATAGTTTATATTCCATGCCCAGAGTTGTGACTAGGATCAGGGAACAGGCCACTAGTAATTAAATATATGTCATGTTTGTTCACTAATTGATTTTAGATAGTTAAAATTTAAAGGGGAAATCTACAAATAAAAAAGATTTTAAAACAGAAGTTTAAAACAGAAATAATGGTAAGAGGGACAGAGAAAAGAGAGAAGAAAAATTCTTCCAGGTTTCTGTGACAACACTGAAATTAAGCTTCCTGGAAACCAAGGTTGGGGAGTGAAATCACAATGGCTGATTCAGTTCTAATAGCTTAATAAAGGAAAACATATTATCAGTGGTGAGCAACTATTTTTTTTTTTTACTCTAAAACGATTCATAAGAAAGCTGTGTTCAACAGATATTTATTGCTCATTCAACAGATATTTATTACTACATGTCCCTTATGTGTTTTCAACAATACAAAGGTAGATTATGCTCCTTTTTGGAAGAGAAACGCTGGGGATGCCTAACATTCAGGTGATTACCAACAGTGAGAGCAGAAATTGCCTCTGCCCTATTCATGAACTTACTAGTGCCGCTCTGGGTCTTCCTACTGTACTTACATCTAGACCTGCATTCTTGCTGATCTTGATTTCTAAGGCCTGCTTAGTCCTCCTGACTTAGTTTTTCTCATGGTTCCCAAAGTTTCTGCTTGCTCCCGATAATATGAGAACCTCCTAGACTTACATCTGCCTTATTGTTTCTGGGCCTTTAGCTTGAACTTTGTGCTTAAAAGTCTGAATCTGATTCCACAATATGGTAATGAGTTTCCTTACACAGAAGCACAAAGGGTCAAGTCAGCCCCCTCAGTGAATGGCGGATATAATCATGGTGGCTTAATGGCCTCTGAAGAAGAGTACTGAGAAGCATCACTCAGATCCCCTGTCAGAAATAAAAGATTTAGGGGCACCTGGCTGGCTCAGTCAGTTGAGCGTTGGACTCTTCAGGTCACGATCCCAGGGTCAAACCCATCTTGAGCTCCATGTTGAGCATGGAGCCTGCTTAAGATTCTCTCTCTCCTTCTGCCCCTTCCCCCTGCCTTAAAAAAAAAAGAAAAAAAAAAGAAAAAAAAAGAAAAAAAAAAGAAAGGATTTATTCCACCAGCTAATAAGACTGCTAATGGGAGAGATGTCAGCTGTCAGCTTCCTATTGTTCTGGCTGAAGGTGATGACCCTTCCCAAAGCTGCCTGAATTTAATGAGTGATCTTCACAGGGATATGAAGGTTTCCTGGATTTTTTTGTCCTTACAGGACTTTTTGTCCTTACAGGGCTCAGAACAGGGCTTATCCCTATATAGGGCTTATCCCTATAAGGTTGGCAGAGGTCTTTACTGAAACTATATTTTAGCTAAACTTCTCCACCAATCTGCTTTCTTCCCTTTCCTTCCACACTCACTACCAACTTTCCTGCCCACTTATCCTCATTAAGGAGTCTTCTTCCTATAGAACCCAATAGGCAAAACTTGTTGAAGTTAGCTGGGGCTGATTCACTGCATCATCATAATCAGAACACCATGCAATTGGCCCAAATGCCATAGCGTTAACTAATAAGAACATATAGGACCAGCAATGAAACACCGGGCATTAGAAAAGGTTTGGAATTCCAGAATGGAAGGGAACAATTAAGAGTGGGAAAGAAGTAAGAGGAAAAGCAAGCATATTGATGTAGTTATATCTATCCTCCAGATACAAGTTTTAGGGATTAGACATTGAAGGAATATCTGAAAACCACCCTCCACATCCCACCCACGCTATACCACCTAAAAAAGGAACATCTGAAACCTCTACCAGATTATTAATCCTGAAACTCTAAAATATTTGTATGTACCTTCCAGTTTGATCCTCACAACAGTATCTGCCTGAAGTGGTGCCACCTTCATTTCACGGAAGGGGAAGAACGCTCAGAGGGTTTAGATGATTTTTCCAAGGCCATCTAGCTGTAGGCCCCAGGCCACCCCAAGACAGTCTCCTCTGAAATGGAGGGCCTCAAGGCAGCCAGTTGGCACTTACCCATTTTAACTTAGCTTTTTAAAATTAGATTTGCCTATTTCCTGGGGTTATATATACAGCTTGAATAAAACACACTGGGGTCTCTGGCCTGCATGAGGTCACTGCAAAAATAATGGAAAGCCGGTTAGATTGAGAGAGAAAAGCTCTGATCCTCTCAGCTGCTGCCTTCCACTCTCCACAGGTGTAAATACTACTCCACAAACCCCTTTAGTGCATGGAGTTAGAGGGCTATTTATTTTCATAGTTTACAAAAAAAAAAAAGGTTTTCTGCAATCTTGCTTGGGGTCTCAGAGCTTCCTGCTATGCCCCTGTGTACCTGCAGTTTGGGTACATAAACGTGTAGCGCTTGTTCCCTGAAGTTTCCACAGGGCCTACATTAGCTTTATTTTCCTTGTGTGGGTCTAAGCATCACTGAGCAAATTAGAATTAATTCCTGTAAGACCGTCTAATAGAGAGTTGTGGCTTAGCTGGCAAGGGACACTTTGCTGTGCGTCTTGCTACTGAATATTTTAAAACAGAAATAGATTAAGGAACTGGAGAAAATCTCCCTGTCTTTGCCCTGACTCCTGATTCTTGCTCATTTGGATCTGTGTACAACATGCCCTTGTTGCCTGCATTTTGTGTTGCTCTGGGAAGCGGTAGACTCTCAGGATTAGGACAAAATGAGTTTCCTTCTGTCTCTCCCCTGGACCCCAAGGTTGGATTTTTCTCATATGTAAATAAAATAAGTAAATCTCTAAGAATATAAATAGGAGAAAAATAGGAGATTTTTCTACCCCAGCCACCTTTTGGAAGACTCACCACAGGACCTCTTCCCATGCATCACATGGGCTGAGTGGCCATGCCTCTCTCTTTAAGCCTGATTGAGCTGAGAATCTTATAAAGCTACTTTGATGCCTGAGACGTTCTCTTAAAACAAAGCAAGAATTAATTACCTTTGTTTCTTTTCCCTCCTTTTATTTTGGGATTTTCTTCTCACGAAATATATAGGGGTCATCCATGCTGGACTTATTTTGTGGCAGGATGCTGTAGGTTATAGGTTATAGGACTACTTTGTGGAAGGCAACAGTTGAAGAGGTTTAAACATAACTCATCAATACTGACATTTATGTCACCATGGGTCATTCTTCCTGTTTAAGTAGCACTACCACAAAATAGAGTTGTGGGTGATGGCGGGGGGTAGTCAAGAGCCATATGAACAGAAAGTGACTTCATTTTATTTTCTTTTTAAAAGAACAGATTTTTTTTTTACTTGGGTATCTTATAATTAAGAACAGAAAAAAAAATACTCTTCTATCCAAATGAATAATTTTAGTGAATATTTTAAAGAGAAAGTGGGATGGGGTGGTAGGAGAGGGTTGTGTGTGGCGAATCATGTAGCAGTTTAGCAAATGAAGACAGTCAAGACTGCATTGCAGTGTACTGGCTAAGGGCATGAACTGGAAGCCAGACCTCTTGCTACTGGCTCCATAGGCTAGAGAAAAACCCAGAAACATCAGATCAGAGTCATATTCTAGTCATTCTCACCCCTGCTCTTTATATGTCATTTAAATCTCAGTTATGGCCAAAGACCAAGTTCTGAATGTTAGTGGGGTTGCTCTAGCTAATACTGATAAATTTTACTGAGGGCTGTTTCTTCCCCCTGGGGAAGGTCATCTTTTTGCCCAAATTTTCCCTGTTAAGAGGGAGGTCTGAGAAACTATGAAGCAGGAACCAGTATCACGTGAACCAATCAGAACAGCTGAATCAAACTTTATAATCAAAGGAGTGACCAATGTTTCTTCTAGATCCTTCCTTCCCTGCAAGTCTACAAAAGTTAGCTTCCATAGACCAAAACATGCAATCTTTTTTGCAACATACAATTTCCATCAGTATACCGTGCAATTTTGGGACACAAAGTGTGTGTGTGTGTGTGTGTGTGTGTGTGTGTGAATGTTTGTGTTGATTTGTTGAGTCTAATGGGAATGCTTTGAGAAAAAAATCCCAGAGTTAAGAAACCTAGGACAGAAAGCAGTAAAATAAACCTTCAAAAATATCCTCAGAAGGTAGGAAGGAAAAGTGTGGTAGACACAGATACATGCTCTCCTTTAGAGAAGGACATCTACTGAGCTATTGGGCTATGGGGACTATGGTCAGCAAGACAGATTCTGAAGTAAAAGCATAGCTTGGCTCTCATCTCCTGCAGGAGGAGGGCAGAGGATTCTCATCATCAGGTGCTTTGGGATCTGCCTCAGCTACAGATAGCTACACAGCCAGGTTGCTACCCTCCCTGGGACAGCCCGTTTTTAGTTATTAAGGGAGGTAGAGGGACAAAGCCCTACTGTGGCTGTCCACAAGATAGCTCTGATGGACAACACATGTTCCTGAACTCGCCACCAGCTTTCTGGAGACAAGCTAGCTCTACATTGCGGTACAACTGCTTCCTTCCGCCACACCCTTCCTTTCACAGGTGTTGACTCTTAACAAACCTCCTGCATCCCAAACTCCATCTAGATGCCTGTTTCTGAAGAACTCACCTTTGAGAGTTAGTGCCTGTTTCGAGAAAGCTGGCGGTAAGATTGGGACTTGGAGATGGTTTGTTGGTCCTGAATGGCCCTGAGCTCCCCATCACGGGCAGAAAGTGAAGCACAATCAGCTTCTGGTACCGGCTGGCAGTTCAACTGTGCACACATTTGTCAGTGGTAAGTTGGGATGATGTACTGCTGAAAGTGTGGTGGATGAAGTAACGAGTGTGTCTGGTGTTCAAGATCTATAGGGGAGTAGTAGCTCTAGGGACAATAGGATTGCATGGCTATGGCTTATTGCCTTCCATACTCCAGAAAGATAATAGCTGGGGGCAAGTAAAAGCATAGCTTGGTTCTAAACTCCTGCAGGAGGAGGGCAGAGGATCTAGATGTCAGAGTGGTTCATTTTCAAAGAAAGGTAAACACTCCAACAAGGCAGTCATCTTATGCTGAGGTCAGGGCCCAGGTTAGGAAAACACAAGACTAACACACCAGATGGAGATTTCTGTGTAGATGCCTTTGAAGATTTTGTCTTCCCAGACTCCTCAGAACATTCTCTAGTAAGAACTACTATTTCCCCCACCCTGTCCATGCTGGAAGAGATGACAGAGGTCTCTCCTCTGAAAGGCAGCATGTGTCCAGCTCTGGATTGGCCCCACTTTCCCTCCTGGCTACTAGGCCTGTATGTACATAATCCAGCCGGCGACAGCAGCCCAATCCTGCCACCTCACCCTCCCTCTCCAAGGTATTGATTCCAACCTCCTCATCAACACCTGCTTCCAGAGAATGATTCCTATAAAAGGAAGCGTTGTTTAAGGCAGTCCCCAAATCGTTTTTAAATATCGTGTGAGAAGCTGTGAGTGCAGCACAAGAGAGTACAGTTTGACAAGATGTAACCCCAGGAGGACTGGTTCTAGGCAAAAGTGTGAAGTAGGCAGAATTTATCTTTAGAGCACTTCTTATCACCCTGTCTGCCTCTGTCCCCACCCATCTGCCAAGTGTTCTCAGACACATAACGTCTTCTTGCTCATCTGGATGCCCCCGCCATACTATGGTTCCCTACACATACCAGGCTCTCTTGCTTTGATCTCGCCTCATATCAAAATTTATCTCTAATATACAATACTCATAAGTATTAACGATGGACAGTATCTTACAGTGTTTCTCCCACAAAATGTTTAATAGCTATGGTCAATCAACATTCTTACATACCCATTAGATGCCATGAAGGTTTGGAAGGGATTTGTTTCCTACCCAACAACTTGTTAGTTCTACCTGCCTTCAGCCTGTCCTTTGTAAATGTATTCAACACACTGTCCTTTGAGCAGCCTTTCTCAAATGTAAACTGATTATGTTATTTGCCTTCTTGGAATGTCTCCATGACTCCCATGACACTCAGACTGAAATAACGATGATAATAATAGCTATCCTTTACCAAATACTTTGTATATGTCAGGCACTGTATTCAACATTCTCTGTGGGGTAGCTCAGTAGCTCCTTACCACACCCCAATGAGACAGGTAAATTGTTTCCATTTTGTAGTCCTGGTTCAGGTGCAAGTTCAGGATGCCAGATCCTGCCCTCCTAACCATTACACTACACTGTCGAATCCTTTCTGTGACTTGTAGAGGTCCCATATAATGTGGCCCCAGCTTTCCTCTCCAGCCACACCTAGTCTCTCACCTCTCCCTAGGCCGAACTCACTGGACTCTGCTATGCTTGCAGACCTTTGCCTCGTGTTTTCTAGAACTGCCCCTAATTTACACCATACCTCTGCTGCTCTTAGCCTTTGTTTACTCTTCCGGTATCCATTTAGATATCACTCCCCATATCAGCTCTGCCCACCATTCTCCCAACCA
Organism: Prionailurus viverrinus; assembly: GCF_022837055.1. Lineage (NCBI taxonomy): Eukaryota > Metazoa > Chordata > Mammalia > Carnivora > Felidae > Prionailurus > Prionailurus viverrinus. The sequence goes on from NC_062566.1 coordinate 53,368,694, forward strand.
TTTGGGAAGAATGACCCTCCATGTATTTACCCTTACTGTGACACCTGTTAGCTTGTCATCCCACAGGCCTGCAAACTCCTTGTGTGAGGGAACATCTTGCTCACTGCTATATCCTCAGCACTGGTAGCACCTGACCCAGAGTAGATGTTCAAAAACAGTACTTGTGGTATAAATGAATGAATGGACCCTGAGGGAATACATAAGATGGGAATTTCTTGGTGGCGGTGGAGCTGTGGAGGTGTGTGGTTAATTTTATGTGTCAACTTGACTGGGCTAAGTGGTGCCCACATAGCTGGTAAAACTATTTCTGGGTGTGTCTGTGAGGATGTTTCTGGAAAAGATTAGCATTTGAATCAGCAGACTGACTAAGGAAGATAACCTTCACCAAAGCCAGTGTGCACCATCCAATCTGTTAAGGGCCTGAATACAACAAAAATGTGGAGGAAGGGCGAACTTGCTGTCTGCTTTGAGTTGGAATATCATCTTCTCCTGCACTTGGCCACAAGTGTTTCTGGTTCTTGGCCTTTTGGGCTTGGTTGGAGACTTATACCCTCACTCCCTTCCCCTCTCACCACAGTCCTCCAGCTTGCAGACTGCAGATCATGGGACGTCTTAGCCTCCAAAATCATGTCAGCCTCTTCCTGGAGTAAATCAATCTCTCTCTCTCTCTCTCTCTCTCTCTCTCTCTCTCTCTTTCTCTCTCTCTCTCTCTCTCTCTCCATACACACACACACACACACACACACACACACACACACACATATACACACCATATATATAATATATACTTTAACTAGTAATACTTTCATATATAAATTCATACATATATATACATAAGTGAAAAAAAAATATGAGTTTGTGCACTAAGCTCCAGACACCCTGCCCCACAAATTCATCTATAGACTGTTTGGTGATTGGGGCTAAATTTTAGATCCAAGTCAGATCCCAGAATCTGTTATGTCATTTTGTGTCTGACCACATGTGCCACCCAGGAGGATTTGGGCTGGCATGTTCCAAGCCAGGAGCCTGACAATTGCTTGTTGAAAGAAAATTGTTATCAACTCTCTAGATATTTGCAGTCTGACAAATAAACTGTCCTCCTCAAAGAGTTTAGACATACATAACTAAACACAGAATACCCAGATGGCCCATCACAAAAGAAAAAGTGGAAAATAAGAAAAGACCAGTGTAATCAATGTTGCTGTCTTCTAAACTACGTGGAGAAAAATCCCAATCAATATTTGGGATAGTAAGTTCTTTTAAAACTAGGGAATGCTGAGAATGAAAGACTGTTCATACACACAAAATGATTTGAGGAAACCTTTATTCTAATGTAAAATGTTCACATATTTTGCAATTCATGAGATTTTCTCGGGAGCAAAAGAGGGAAACTATTGTATATGAAATTTAGCAGCTCTGGATAAAAGGGACTAAATGCTAGAAAAAATTTTGCAGTGTTTTTTGCTGACAAAATAGTAAAAGAAAATAATAGCTAAAAGGCAAGAAGAAATAAGCAGGCCTTGGTTTGGAGGACTTATTTTTGCAAATGCATTTTTTTTAATTACAAAGAAATTGCCTCAATTAATTGTTTTTTAGACATAGGGCATAATGATAATCTAAGAACAATGCTTTCTGGAAAGTGTAGATATTTATTTAAAACAACTTGGTTAAAAGACCTCTAACTTGCTATAAGTACAACTCGCTAACCATATATGTACCACTAAGAAATCAGAGACTATTTTTTTCATGATCTCTTATTTTTTCCCTTAGAAAGGGAGAATGTCTCTTTCCTTTCCAAGCTCCAGTGAATCAGAATATTGGACAGATATTTACTGAGTGCCTGTGATTTGACCCATGACTGGTTAGACCTTACTTATGACCATGGCTCTGCTGCTTTCTCATGGGTACAGAGTGGTTTCTGCTGATTTTGAAGAAGCTAAAAGCACATTTTCACCATGGATCTCAGGGCCTCCTGGCTATCTATTTTAGCCCTGACTTTCTCATGATGCCTGGAGGGTTCCACTCACTTAAGCCTCACACCTCCCTGCCCACATTGTCGTCCTTCCACGATCTCAACACTCCCCATCTCTGTACCCATCTAACCAGTCCCAAATGGAAACCAGGGCACAAGGTAGAGGAACCACGCTTCACTGTTCTTTCCTTCTTTCAAACGCGGAAGCATTTAACTCTGTGCCAGGCACTGTTTAGGTATTGGAGAGAGACAAAAATGTGTAAGCAAATAGTAACCAAGATGATTTCAGAGATGATACACGCTAAGAAGGGAGAAGTGGGCTTTACTTTTGATTGGGAGGGTGGTCTAGGAGGGTGGTCTAACTTTGCAAAACTCTAGGGACAGAGAACTTGAGGCACGGTTGTCTGTGGACAGAGATGGGTAACTCTGCAGATGGTAAGGTGGAAACAAAAAGAAGGCCAGTCTGACTGGATCACGGTGCTTCCTGGAGGGAGCTGGAGATGAAGTTATAGAGGAGGCAGACTATTTACCATTACTTAGTGAATAGCTCCCATCTGCCCCTCTAGGTCCACTCTTCACGCTGGAGGAAGAAGAGTGTCCTCTCTTTGTGTCGTGGAGGCGACTTTCCCTCACCTTCTGCCTTCTGTTTGTGTCCAGCCAACAAGAAGTCCAGCAGATGGGAGAAGACAGGGGCCTGAGTGTTTAACTGCCAGTCTCAGCTCCACACAGCCTTTCTGTCTTCAGGTAATTAACAGGTAACAACAGGTGGCCTTGCTTTCAGGCCTGAGATGCTAACTGTGCCTGCTCTTACTACCTGTCACTGCATGATAGTCTGCCCACACTTTTAAGGAGAGTTCAACAAAGTATTTACAACTTTTTCCTAATTTGAACGTGTCACCTGTTTTCTGTGGAACCCTAACTCATATAGTCATTCCAGCCACGGCAAAGAGTATGGCTTTTGTCTCAAGTACAAGAAAAAGTTATCGGTGATTTAAATGTTTTAAATTTGAAGTCAGGCTTATTGAAGTATGATTTATAAAGAGTAAAAATCACCCCTCTTAGGTGTACAGTTTTACAAATTATGACAAAAGTCTATGGTCATATGATCCCCACCCCCACCACCCCCGCCCCGACAGTCAAGATGCAGAACATTTCCAGGATGCCTGGGTGGCTACGTTGGTTGAGTGTCCAACTCTTGATTTTGTCTCAGGTCATAATCTCATTATTCCTAAGATCGAGCCCCACGTCACACAGAGCCTGCTTGGGATTCTCTTTCTCTTTTCTCTCTGCCCCTCCCTGACTCGCACTCTCTCCAAAAATAAATAAACTTAAAAAAAGGATACAGAACCAACCATGTGAGGACTTTTAAACAGGGCGGGGGGAGGGGGTTACAGTTATATGATTTATGTTTTCATTTTTTAAATCTTACACAAACTTGAAGAAGAGTCACAGGAAGGCAAGAGTAGATGTCGAGAGGTTAGTTAGGAGGCTACTGTAGTGGTTTAGACTCTGTGCTGGTCAGGGTACAACAGTGAATAATCCACTCTCTAAAAGATTATGGACAAATCAACAAGGAAGGAGAACGTTATGATTCAGTGTGATACTTAGTGTGATATGTTAAAGTATGGGGTGCTGTGGGAATACCTGGGAAGAACACAGGGGATTAAAAATGTACAAATTCTGTCTTCCTGTGACCCCTCTGGTCTCACCAATCCCTTTGCCCTGGTATTGCCCAGAAGATATCTATTTTCATCAGCGCCAGAACTTGTGGGCAGAGGGAAGAAGGTTGTTTTAATTCTCCTAATCCCAATAGTTCAAGGTATGAATGCCACTCTTTTAAAGTATAAAGCAAAAACATAAAAATATTAATATATCTCATCTGACAATATATATAGTGCCTCCTGACATTTTCCATATCATAGTCCACATAGCACACTGGGGTAAAGACCAGAAGTGGCTCCACCTCCGAGCATGAACCAACCATTCCATCTTGGCAAAGTTTTTACCAGGCCACCTTGAGGGCTGAGGAGGGTCAAGATTTTGGCTCCCCTTTAAGCTATTAATTGAGAAGTGCTAACATAGCCTCCCTCTCAATTGGAAGGGTGTCATGGAGAGTGAAAAGAGCCATTGAATTTCGAGTCATAAAATGGTTTAAGTGACAACACTTCCAGGGACAAAATCTCTGCCAAGGACAACCTCTATGGGCTTCAGTCATCTCACATAGAAAATACCTTCCTATTTTATAGACGATTGAACACTTTGCCAAACATCAATTATTACACTGTAAAAACCTCAGCTATAAGGGAGCATACAAAATCTTCAGGATTGGTAACAATGCTCTGTTTGATTTGTGTACCTGGGAAAATGCTAGTGTTGACTGACCACCTAGGAAGGATGGCTCAGGGGAGGGCAGTGGAGAATAAGAGGGAAGACCTTGATGACTCCTTGTCGTTAACCACCTGCTGTCACTACCCACCCAAATCACCTCCATTCACCTATATCAACAACACCAGCTCTAATAACCTTCTCCACCAAGCCCCTGAAAAGCAGAGGTTAGAAGAGTAAGAAAATGTGGTTGGAAGTAACCATCTGGGTTGATTTTAAGTCATTAAATAATAGAGTTGGAGAGGATAGAATGTCATTTTTTATTATAGTTTGATCCTTGGTTATATTTTTCTAAGTTTCAACATTATCTTTACCTTATATCTGTAGAATTATCTCAAATGGCTTGTTAAAAGTAAACAGTGCGGGGCACCTGGGTGGCTCAGTTGGTTAAGCGTCCAACTTCGGCTCAGGTCATGATCTTGCAGCTTGTGAGTTTGAGCCCTGAGCAGGGCTCTGTGCTGACAGCTCAGAGCCTGTAGCCTGCTTCAGATTCTGTGTCTCCCTCTCTATCTGCCCTTCCCCTGCTTGTGTTCTCTCTCTCTCATTCTCTCTCAAAAATAAACATTAAAATTTTTTTTAAGTAAACAGTGGCTATTAAAGGGTTCCTAGTTTTGCCTAGTTTACTAGGCAAATAAATATCTGTCTGGATACTTAAGAGAAGAATGCCTTCAATCCCACAAAATAATGTCAGTGGTAAGGGTAAACCCAGGCAGGAGGAAGAGGATGGTTTATTGATATCAAATCACTGAGATGCAATAATAAATGTAAGATACAATGATAATGTTAACACCAACCTTGACATTAACAGTGACAACAGCTATAATGGTGTAAATGGTATAATGGTCCAAACAATTAAAAAGCATGAAATCTGGGGCATGAAATCTGGGGTGATTCGACTTTGGCTTGGGTCATGATCTCGCAGTTCATGAGTTCGAGCCCCTTGTCGGGCTCTGTGCTGACAGCTCAGAGCCTGGAGCCTGCTTCAGATTCTGTGTCTTCCTCTCTTTCTCTCTGGTTCTCCCCTGCTCATGCTCTATCTCTCTCACTCTCTCAAAAATAAACATTCAAAATATTTTTTAAAAAAAACGTGAAATCAGGGGCCTCTGGGTGGCTCAGTTGGTTGAGTGTCCAACTTCAGCTCAGGTCATGATCTCACAGTTCATGAGTTCGATCCCCATGTTAGGCTCTGTGCTGACATCTCAGAGTCTGGAGCCTGCTTCAAATTCTGTGTCTCCCTCTATCTCTGCCGCTCCCCTGCTCATGCTCTCTCTCTCTCTCAAAAGTAAATAAACATTTAAAAAAATTTTTTTAAAGCATGAAATCTGAGGTCTCATATAAAGTTAATGAAATGACTTGGGCAAGCTTGCTGTGGAGGATGGGAATCAATTACTAAAGTTGTCTGAATTTTTCAGGTTTCATTGTACATACTATATACCAGGCATTGTCCTAAGCAGTATATATGAATTATCTTGCTCAATGATGACAAACAACTCTAGGAGGTAGGTAGGTACTGTTGATCCTACCAAATAACCAATGAGAAGATTCAGGATGCGTTTAGCCAGGCCAAGGTCAAGAAGGGGATCAATGGCATATCAGGAGACTCACACTTTTGGGAGGCAACTTTGCCAAGCCTTGAGCCTCCTTTTAGAGCTACTTAGCCAATGCAATTGGCAATTTATTGCTTCAAAGTCTTTATGATGTTTCTGATATTATTCTCAGAAGTGTCTGAAAGAGACCAGAGCATGATATCAATTCGGTTTACTCCAAAGTCAGCCTATATACTAGGCTGATGGTTTTCAAACTCTGCCATGCATCATAATCACCTGGAGATACCATTAGATCACAGGCGTCTATGCCCATATCTGGCCTTAAATCAGAACCTCTGGGGTGGGACCTGAAGAGCTGCATTAGACAATATCCCCAAGGAATTCTGGCACATATCTGTTTTGGAACTACTGCAGTAGGTAGTAAGGAAAACATCTCTTATTATATTTTTTCATCTCGTTATACTCACATATGCTGTTAAACTTTCTTAGAGTCAAGAATCTAGTGTATATAGTGAAACAAATGGAACTGTGTCAGCAATATATAAATACTGCACATTTGTTATTATCTTTATTCAATTTTTGAAAATCAGCTTTATAAAAACTTCACCAATTACTGAATACAATTTGGTGAGTGTAGGCAAATGTATATAATTGTGTAACCACCACCACATGGTGATATGTAATATTTCCATTATCCCCCAAAGTTCTTTTGTGTCTCTTTGCAGTTAATCCTTTCTCGGCTCTGGAAATCACTGATTGGCTTTCTGTCAGTATAGGTTTGCCTTTTCTAAAAATTTCATATAAATAGATTATGCTGTATATAGACTTTTATACTTCTTTGGGTCTTGATCAGAATACAGATTTTTCAGAAAACCACTGAGAGACCAAGGGGCCAAGCTTTACCTGGGAGGTTGAGTATGGGGACATGGCTAATTCATGCACAGACCATCGTGGAGGCTGTTAACACACTGGGAAACAGAACAGGGTTGAAGAAGTATTGTTTCCATGTTCACGTTCTCCAGATATGACTCCTGGACTGAAAACAGCCAGCGGTGAGAAGGTTGACGAGACGTCAGAAACAGCAGCCAGATTGGCACCTGCTTCCTACGCCTAACTAAACAAGATAAATAAATACAAAATCACCACAGAAAAGACCTATAAGCCATGGAGCTGTGCTGCTAATTCACATGATCTCCTGGCTGGTGATCTGCATACCCAGGGAGGGGGGAAAGCGGCAGATTATCGCAAAGTCTGAGGGATGACAGTAGCATAGATGTTATGAAACATGAAAAGGAGAAAAGAAATCAAAAAGGCAAAAGAAAAATAAAGAACACACATATTGGGGAAAAGCACAGTGGTAAAGTCAGAAAGAGGATATCATAAAACCACTACAGAAATGTAAAATATTAAAAGCAGCAAAAAAAGAAAGTAGAGACATCTGATACAAGGACATGGACTTTTTGAAACAAGTAGGCAATAAAATGGGGAAAAAGGGACAAAAGAAGAGGCTAAAGAGAAGATCAGAAGTGTGGAAGACGAAAGCAGATAACTAATACATACATAATTGATAGTTATTAATAAGGGAATGGAACAAACAGACTCCAAATTTTTTCAAAGATATAATAAAAGCTGACAGAGAACTGAGCAAGCCCTAAATCTCCAGTAGCAAAGATCACACTGTGTCCCAAGAAAATGTGCAAAAAAACACTCTCCTCAATTGAAAAAATCACCTACAAGAGCATACAGGGAATCAGGTTGACACATGTATTCTCAACAGGGATGACATCACCTCCAAGGGGAGAAAAATTGGTTCTTGGGGGTAAGGGAGACTGAGAAGAATATTAGATATTATAATAGTTTGTGGCCCTCCAGAGGCCATAAGCATAAACAAATATAGAGTATATCTGTGGTATCAAAGGCTCTTTGGGAAAGAGAGCAATAAGGAAAATAGAACATAGGAGATATATATATATATATATATATATATATATATATATATATATGTGTGGGTGTGTGTGTGTGTGTGTGTGTGTGTGTAGGTGTGTGTGTGTGTGTGTGTGTGTGTGTGTGTGTGTTATATGTATATGTAAATACAATAATAATGAAAATAGAAACACTACATTAGACATATACCTATATGTCTTCCAGGGGAGAAATAAGCATGCCCCCAATAATTTCAAGCTAACCAATTATCAATCATGAATACAGTCATTAGCCATGCATTTGCAACTATGCAGAGTCAGAATAAAACAATCACAGGCCCTAATGGGAAAAACTGATAGAGAATGAACTCCAGCCAGCCAAAAGAGGAACTGAAATAAAGAACCAGAAATGGGAGAGCTGTGGTATTTAAGGACTGGTGGTGAACACTGAAGGCATTAGAAGTTTATTACATTCACTATAAGTGTTGTAAACTTTAACATTGTGAAAATAAAGGAACTAAAAAGCAAGGTAGTGATGTAGGGGTTGTGTAAGGATTTCCCCATATTTCATAGCCAGGAGTCAATAGACCTAACTTTAAAAAATATTAACAATCATAAAGGTAGCCACGAGAGGAACTAAAAACCTGATTATAAAGCTCTCAAAATATCAATAGTAGGAGAGCAACAGAACCAAAATAAAGAAGACATACCATAAAGCAAAAGGTGAAAAGCAACAGACTCATTAGAAAGAGAAAATACAAGATGACAGAATTGAAACATGTGTTACATATGTAATAAATATGCTGTATATGCATATGAAATATAATAAATTCCTCAAAGATTCTCAAATTGTTTTTAATAAACAAAAACTGACTATATGTCTTAGTCATTCAGGAATGTTAAAAGTAAAATGACTGATATTACAAGTAATTCTGGCATTTCTTTGTTTTTTGCATTAATTTATCATGTCTGCCAGACAGACTTCCAAGGCAAAAAGCATTAAACAAAACAAAAGAGCAGTTTATCATTACAAAAACATTCAATCTCAAATGAAGATATAACTACTGTTATATTTTACATTCCAATTATTGTAACATAAGTGTACACATACACATAAAGTGTAAAACACAGGAAATTTAAGGAGATTGCTCCAAATGGAGAAGGATTTTAATTTATTTCTTACAGCTGCAAACAAGTCAAATTCTCAAAATGTGTGATGATATAAAGAATCTGGAGTCTAATCCATCAGATCAACATTTTTATAACTCCAACCCTGAAAATGAGAATATACTTGTTTTCAAGTACTTCTAAAAACATTTACAAAACGTGACCATATATTAGGGACAAAAAAAGCATTAAAAAACAAATACTAATAATAGCAATGGCCATGTTCTTAGGTTATAATGCAACTAAAGTAGAAATTAGTAACCAATAAAACCCACTACCTGAAATGTTATAACTCATTCTTTCACAATTCTGGTCATGATTTCTTTATTGGCTCCAAAGTTGCGGAATATCTAGCAAATAATAATATTGAAAACACTACATTAATAAAACCCATGTCAATAGCTAAAGCTATGCACTGTGGAAAATATGAAGTTCTAAACACATTCGTAAATAAGAATTTAACTCAGTAACTTAAAAAGAATAAAACCTAAGGCAAGCAGAAAGAACAAATTATTTAAGATAAAAAGAGGGGCTCCTGGGTGGCTTGGTCGGTTAAGCGTCCGACTTCGGCTCAGGTCATGATCTCACGGTCTGTGAGTTCGAGCCCCGTGTCGGGCTCTGTGCTGACAGCTCAGAGCCTGGAGCCTGTTTCAGATTCTGTGTCTCTCTCTCTCTCTGCCCCTCCCCTGTTCATGCTCTGTCTCTCTCTGTCTCAAAAATAAATAAACATTAAAAAAGAGGAAATTGATATACTGTAAGATAAAAGAGAACGTAAATCTAAATAAACCAATAACAATAAAACCAAAAGGTGGTTCTTAGGTGCAAAAGAAATAGAGATAAAACAGCAGTTAGTCTAAACACGAAATGAAGAGGAGAAAGTGCAAACACAGATAATTAACAATGAGAATGGGGGGAGGGGGGCAAGAAACCTCATAATGCGTAAGACTTTAAAGAGAATTATGAGTACTTTATAAAAATTCTATAAAAATAATGTTGAATCCCTAGGTGAAATGGAGAGTTTCTAAGAAGTTGCAAAGTATCAAAATTGAGAGCCTTCTTAATTTCTTTCATGACTATAGATTTGTTTAACTTCTTCCTCTTCTGGGGTCAAAGAACAACTCTTCCCCACTGCCCTGCTCCCCAATTAATTTTGCTAATTAGTGTCAATGCAAAAAAATCTCTGATGTAATATTAGCAAATAGAATCCAACAGAACATTTAAAAATAAATGTACCATTGACCAAATAAAGTTTACTGAGTAATGAAAAGGGGGCTCAAGAATAACTAGAGGTCACAACCTTCCGTTTGCTATGGATCACTTCTTTCCTGGGCCAGTGTCCTAACTGGTCCCCTGGCCTCTGGGTTCATTCCTCCTCACTCCCTCCCCATCATTCCACCACAGTAGATCTTCTATAGTATTGACAGAAAGAGCCTCCTAATACACAAATCGTTGTTGTTTCCTACTTACACCCCATCAGAGATTCCCCACCCTTTGGAATAAAGTTTAATCCCCTGACTGAGGCATGTGAGGAAGGTGCTGCCCACCCGTCTCACTTTGTTTCCAGCCCACACACACACAAGGTTGATTCTCTAGCCACTGCAAAGTACTTGGAGAGCCTCAGCTCTTTTTACTCTCTTGCCTCTGTGCCCACATGCTGTTTCCTCTGCCTAGAACACTCCTCTTCCTCCGCTTAGCTTCCTTCTCAGCTTATTCTGGCATCTTCTCCTCCAGGAAGCCTCCCCCATGAGGCCTAGTTGATTTACTTCTCCGCTCACTACAACACCTTATTCAGATCTCAGTGGGACTCACCACATTGTGTCAGAATTTTTGGTTTGGGTGGCACTCTCCCACTTTACACCTTAACCTCCTTGAACACGAAGAGTTTGTTTTTGTCTCTTGCACTGAGCATATGCCTGGCATATGGCAGACATTAAATAAATGCTGAAGGGATGAGTACTTCCCAGTCTGGTAGAAAATCATCTCCGGATCGACAAAGTCACTGCAAGTCGTTAATGAAATCACCCAGAAATAGGATTACTTTCAGGGCCCTGCTTAAAACTACTATATGCCAGCTTCTGACCATAAGAGATTTTTTTTTTCCCCAGGAGTGTCACCACTTGAGGAATAGATGATTATCTTTTTCATGTGTCCTCCTATACTTGAGAGGATTAGAATCAGAATTCCATAGTTTGAAGGTGCCAGAATGCCAAGGACTAAATGACCCACCCATCTAAAAATGTAGTTTGGAGCAAGCCCGGGTTTATTTTGCCATCGCTACATAGGCAGCACACTTATTCACAAATGTCCTGGGTTTGCCATTGTAGAAGAGGAGGTTCGCACACCCACACATCACATTATTTTATATTACAGACTGTATCATCAGGACCAGGAAGAAACCATGGTCCTTAGCCCTATCAGTCACTAGGAGCAGCTACAGTGCTTCTCAGCAAGGTTTCATTTGCATTTCTGGGTCCTAGATTCTTAAACATTTCTACTTCAACCACAGCTCCAGTTGTATATTTTTCATATAATTTATTTCCCCCGGTAATTTCAGCTAAAGACTGCTTTCAAACTTTTTGGCAGGAAAGCACTCTGATTTAGCGCAACTCTTATTATTTCACAGATGAAGAATGTGAGGCCAGGTAGATTGGTTGAGTTTGCCCACACAGCTAGTTATTAAAATCCAGACCCATAAGAAATACTCAAATCCTAGATACAATGTTCTTTGGGGAGAATAATACTTGTACTTACTTCTACTTCTAATGGTCTATTATAGCACAAAGGTCTATGTCTAAGCTCATTGTCTAAGTCTCTTGACACAGAATCAGCTACTATTTTATTCAATTATCTGGCATAGGGGGGGTCATATTTTCTAAAGTATTAAAGACCAGATTTTTAAAACCTAAAACTAACCTGACAACACACACACACTCCCATGAGGTTACCAGACACCTAGCTCATGCCACCTGGAAACTGGCTAGCAGATTTCTACTCTAATCAAATCCATTGTCAATAAGTCACAAAACAAATTAAAATTCAGCAGAGGACAAGAGGAGTTAACTTCAGGGTCCACCACTGTGTTCAGTCCAGCACCATCTGTGCATCTGTTACATGATTAGACTCTGTGTTGGGCAGTTTTTAAATAACTGGGCAGCCCTACCATAAAGACCATATGCCTACAGGGGAAGAAAAGTTGTCAATACAAGAGCCGTCAACTCCTCTGCAGAAGAATCCTCTCAGAGAGAAATCTTCTTTAAAAAGTTTTGTTTTTCTTCCAACCTGAAGTTTAAGATTGTAGACTTTGATTGATCGTTTTCTCAGTGGCTCAGATGTTTGTAGAGAGGCAGACTGAAGTGTTGGCAAGGGTCTTGTTTCTAAAGACCTTATCAACTAGAACTACATTGGGGCTATAGCACAATTATACGTGACCACAAACCAAGCCGTCTTTGCACTTGCCTTGGTAGAGGTATCAGTTATGCCTTCAGACCTCACAGAGCCACTCCCCTCTGCCAAGTTTTACAGAGCTATGAATGAAGTGTGAGATGGCACTAGAGGAAGTATACTGAATACACTATTTCAGTTTTTACTGCACACACACAAGAGCATGCATTTTGTGTGCCAAGAAAGCATGGTAAAATTTTTTCTACACTACTCTTTTCAAAAGTCATTACAGTGTCATCTCTTGCCAGATCATATCTTACCAAAGAGGCAGTTATTTTCCCCTCCTTTTATGTGGTCTTTTTAGTCATTTGTTTTGTTTGTCTGTTTCCCCCTCCCCAGACAGGGACAATTTTGTATATACAAAAAAGGTATAGGCGAGATAAGTTGTAACATCTTTGCCATCGGCAGATGGGCTGTGGAACTTCGATCTTTACGAGAGAAAATTGAAGACGGACATCAAGACACACAGTACACCTTCAAATTATGTTCTAGGTATGTATTATACACCATTTTCATTTCAGAATGTAAGCTCACAAGGATTTGCTGAAAGTGACAAAAGTCTTTATAAAGCCCACATTAATAAACCTCTTGCGTACTGTTATATACCTGGATAGACACTGCGTTTCTATTAGACTCCAGATTCTACAGCTGAAAGTGAGCAGAACTCCAAGCATTCTTCCTTCACCTCCACCATTCCCTGTTAGGTAATTTTTTTTCTGATCATGTTATCCATTTTGTGACCCTGAGCCCAGAGCCTGATGTGAGCATGTACAATCATGGCTACCCATCTAATGCCACTTCAAGAGGCAACAGCCAGACAGTAGGCTACTGTGGAGAAAGAACCAAGTCCCAGACAGAATGTAAAGATGGAATAGAAACCAAAGACTGGATTGTCCTTGATCCCCCAAAACTAACAATTCCAAACTGAAATATCAATGAAGATGTATTGAAAGTTCACTTGCGAACTATCTATGAAAGTTCACTTGTGAACTATCTATGAAAGTTTGAAAGTGCTAGATTACAAAGAAGAGATATATTAAGTATTTTGAAAATAATACTGTTTCGTCAGAAAGCACTGAGTAACAAATATAACTTAATGGGTAAAATTCATAAGCATACACTCAGATCTTACCATGATGAAAGAACCATAGATCATGTTCACATCCCTAACACTAACAAAGAGGGAACCTGAGGTTCAGAGATATTTCCTTTGGTCTATGATCTTTGAGTTAGCATCAGAATGAGATTTCTAGTTCTGACTAGAATACTCTCTTCTTTCTGTCCGTCTGAAATCATTCCTAATTATGCATCATTTACACAAAACTTGCTTAAACAGCGAGGAATTGTAGGATTTAACAGGGCCAGAAACAGGTTCCAGGTACCCATGGACAGCAACCCAGTGATGTCATCAAAGGCCCTGGTTCTTTTTACCTGTTCCACTCTGCCCCCCCTAGTCATAACTTCCTCCTAAGTCTGATTCCCTTCATTGTTTCAATATAGCATCCATTGCTACTGGAGGTTGTGTGTTTGCTTGTCAATATCAGTTATGGGAGATAGGGAAGGAATATAAGTCTCTCCCAATTTGGCAAAGTTAGATCTTATGCTCACTACTGCTCCTTGAAAGCTGGAGATGGGATGGATATTTAAATAGATCCAGAGTACTGTTATCCACCAAAAATTTAGAGTTAGGTAATGAATTTACCTTGACTACTACATGTCTACCCCACTAGTAGTTCAAATCAGTATGCAAGTAGCCAAAAACCCAAGCTGTCCTAGGTACACCTTAAATACTCCCCTCCCACTTCTAACCCACTCCGTTCCTGAATATTTCCTCCATTAAACTTTCACAGTGATATAACAGCTTGGGTGAGAGAGAGATTGGCATAAGCTATTGTATCCATTTGCATGCAATATTTGCTCTTGATTGGCAGGACTCCTTCTTCAATTTTTTGGGTCGGTAAAACATAGCTGGATCCAGCTTTTTGGGTTTATGTAAATCAATGTTGCACATTAGAATACTGATGCCTGCATGGTACCAGGAAACTAATTAAATTAGACTTCCTTGGGGTAGAACCCAGGCATAGGTATTTTTTTTTAAACATTCCCAGGTGATTCTCATATACAGCCGGAGTTGAGAATCACTAGTGTACTAAACATGCTGATCGCCTGAATTTCTCAGTTAATATCCTTGAGTTGTCTAGTTATGGCCGAAGACTTTGAATTCAGTTTCTTTGCAATTTTCCCAGGTGACTGAAAGCATAATCCATTTAAATAAAACATCATCTGTGGTATGATAACAACCACAATTTGAGGTAAGGACGCTGTGTCAGCTTCCTTTTAGAGAAATCTGCTCAATCAATGGATGAATGTCTGAACCAAAATATTATATAGGCATGAGGGTTTTTGTATTGCTTTCTATCTATTTCTGGGTGTAGTGTATAACATACACTGGCAACATTTCATTTTTATATTGTAATGGGATCTCCATAGGCTTACATTGAAATTGGTTTTCTGCTGTAATCTCACATTTTAACAGCCTCTATAGACCTGCTCAGAAACTGACTAAAAATTGTTGTGAAGAATATTTGGCATCATAATTTATTTTTTTAAATTATACAAATGCCTCAATTCCTCCCCCCGCCAAACCAACCACAGGAGATATTGAATACCATTATAACTGCAATGGGAAGTAAATACTTGACATATTTGATAGTCATTTTACAAAAGCAAGAAACTGTTTTTCCTCCCGAGTGCAGAGACTTCAGTCATCCTCCGATTTTTAATAGGGTTTTGATGTCCATTTCAAATGATAGGGGAAAGCGATTTTATCACCTGTTTTCTTTGAGTCAATGTTGGATGGAAATTAATATTATAGGCACCAGGGCTATTCAAAGCCCCTAGGGCACCCAGTTGGTGACCCTCCTTTGTCAGACTTGTCACATGCAGGCTGCTTCCAGATCAGCCAGTGTTGGAGGAGGTCACTGAGAGGACATGACCACTGGTTGACCCGTGAGGCGAACCCAAGCTTCAGAGTCTCCTCACTCCCTTCCCTGTTCTTGGAATGTGTCTTCTGCTTGCCTTCCCTGTGCTAGAAGCTGCCCCGAAGGACAGAATCTTGAGATAGTTATGTGGTGTTGAGATCGTCTGGATAGTATACGTGGCCGAACCCAGTTAGGACCTCTATATGAACTTTTGAGATTTGTACAAAGATCTGCTAATCTTGCGGCTGCCCCAGACAAGCCTTATAAATAAGTTCTTCCTTACTAAATCTGCCACCTTCTAATCTGGAGTGGCTTGCCTCTTTCTTCAGTCTCTCTTTACCCTTTGTGTGTGGGGCCAGTTAGCTAACCAACAACTGGTGGGCCAGCCCAGAGACCGAAGAAATGGGTGGGAAAGAGGCACCTCAAATTGGCCTTTGACCTCTACACAGGGGTGGGAGTGGCCCATATGTTAGATGCTTGTGGACTGCAACGTGAGTACAAGGATGCCCTGAAAACACTGGCTGCTTGAACGCACTTAAGAAACTACACATAGGGGCGCCTGGGTGGCTCAGTCGGTTAAGCGTCCGACTTCAGCTCAGGTCACGATCTCGCGGTCCACGAGTTCGAGCCCCGCGTCGGGCTCTGGGCTGATGGCTCAGAGCCTGGAGCCTGCTTCCGATTCTGTGTCTCCCTCTCTCTCTGCCCCTCCCCCGTTCATGCTGTGTCTCTCTCTGTCTCAAAAATAAATAAATGTTAAAAAAAAAAAAAGAAACTACAGATAGGACACTGTGGCAAAGAAGTGAAATTAATGGCTGCCACAGTGGGTTGTCCTCTACTGTGGGCAGTTTAGCTAGACACTGATGCCCAACTAGAGGCTAAAGCTTGAGTTAGAAAGTTGGGAGAAGAGCTGAAGTTAGAGAAGGATGTGCAATTATTTACTAACTTGCTTCAGGGCTGGCAGACAGGTGGAGGAGCAGAATAGTAACTTGGAGACCCTAGTGTGCCATTTTGTAAAGCTAGGAGGGCTTGTGACAAAGCCTGATTAGTATGCTAAGAGGCAGAATCCCCAGAAAAGTAAGGAAGGCAAAGGCAAGAATGTTGTGATTGACAGTGAAACATGAGTGCCCCATGCTGTCTGACCCCTAACGCAAAGGAAAATTTTAAACAGCAATTATCCTGGACAGCTGATAATAAAGAAATATACCCTAAAACTCCTAAGAGAAAACTTGCATTCTTTCTCTGTCCCTTGAAGTTGTAAATCGTATCATGCCTTTGAAATATAAACACCCCAGGAGATAACTAAAACACTACCCACAAAGACTGATAAGAAAAAAAAGGGGGGGAAGAGGCTTTTTAAAATAAGGACTGCTACAGAAATCCCATTGCCCCAAATCTAGTTCACAGCCTCCATAAGATTACCCATCAAGGGCAAAGGTTTTGGAATAAAAGCAGTAGGCTCTCTGTTTGTGTCTGTCTATATTTTGTGTATGTCTATGGATGTGTGTTATGTATATGTGATTTTTCTATCTCTAGAGGTTATTTACAAAATTTATTTGTAAAAAGGCTCTATTTAATTGACCTAAAGAAAAATAAGCTTTAAGATCAAGGGGTACTTATATAAAACTGAAACTTAACTTTCATCCACTAAAAGCTCTTGGCCTGTTCTTGATGGGATTGTAAAAGGCTTTTCTTTACTTGTTAAGTAATCTGCCTAGAAAACAAAGATTCTATATTTTATCAAAATAATTTCCTGTGCTTCATGTTGTACTTACCAGGTCTTTGATTACTAGAGAAAACTAAGTCTTCTCTATTCAAAGAGGTAAGATTTTTACAACAATGTAACTTTCTGTATTTGCCTTTAAAATCTTTGTCACTTTCATTAAATGGATGACTAAGTATTGTTTCACATTGACCTATGATCCTATTTAATCAAATGTTTTAAACATTTTGATATTTTTAAGAAACTTCCATAAATCAAATTCTACATGAAGTCTTATTGACCCTGAACTAACTTTTGGGATTTTCCAGAGTGTCCCTGGAACGTCTCAAAAGATGTGTTCTCTCTCCTTACGAAAGCAAGATGTCGAACTAGTTATGCTTACTTGCATAATAAATTTCATGGGAAGCACTGTCAAATAAGAAATAATGCTAAACTTTCTTTGGGATATATTTGCATGAAATTCCTAAAAATCTGATATGTCCTGGTATAATGTTATCAGTTATAATTTTAAATGTGTGTCACTGAAATAACCAAATTCCCTTGTCAATTGCATTATAATAGACTTTTATCAGATCTTTAACTATGGGTGTTTTTAAGACTTTTGTCATTTACAGACAGTAACTGTTTTACTCTGATATTTGCAAAAGTGTTCCTGCAAAAGTGCTTCATCTTCAAGGACATTCATGGAAATGACTCTGACAAGTACAGGTTTCTGATAACTAAGATCAATTGGCTTTCACGTGGGAGGGGCAACAATGGACCTTTCATATGCTTACCCAAGGCTACCTGAGTGGCCCTACAACATGTCATGGGATGGTAGCCTGAGACCTGTCCCTGTTCTTCTTCCCCACATCAGTAAAATGAGCCATTATACTGATAATATAACATTAACATGTGAAGACTTGCCTCAGCTGTCAAACACTCTGCAGGCTTTGCTGAAACACCTGTGAGGGAGAAGTTGGGTGGTAAACACAGAAAGTTCCCACAGAAAACACACAGGAAAAGGACCAAGGCACCCCATAAAGTTTTGGGGATCATTTGGTCGGGTAAGACATACATTGTTCCAGAAACTGTTATTGACAAGATGCAAGCCTATCCAACCCCTAAGAATGTGAGAGACATGCAAGCCTTTGTAGGGATTTTGGGATTGGAGGACTCACCTAGCCAAGTGCCTCCACCCATTATACCACCTGGTAAAGACAGCATGTGTAGGAATGGGGATTAGAGCAGCAAGCTGCCTTTGGAATGACAAAAATACTAGTCAGGCAAGTTAAAGTTCTTGGCATCTCCCAAGAAGGACTATCATTTGAGTTAGATGTGTGACTTGGGAAGATATGGGTCAGGTGCTGCGGCATAAACAACAGAAGAAGAAAGTACCCCTAGGATTCAGATCTGAGCTCTAAAAGGGGGCATAAACCCAAAACATCCCTTAGAGCAACAGCTCTTAGCTACATATAAAGTGCTCCTCCAGGTCAATCCTGTCATACAGAAGCCAGTGCAGCATCCATTAGGCTGAACTCAGAGCAGTTTGGCTGGTGATCACTCATGATCCCAGGCCATTTACCTTTTGTACTAACTGTTGGGCTATTCAAAGGGGATTAACCCTATGGCTTATCTACTAGGAATACAAGAGGTGGATAATCATGAGTGGGTCCTTGTGGAGTCAGAATGTGTGGAGGGACCTATGGGTACACCTGCAGGAGGCTGAAACAGTCTTCATTGTCTTCTGTGTCCTTGCTCATAATGCATTGACACACCCTGGCAATCAGGAAGCTGATGCCCTAGCCCAGGTATGAGCCCTAACAACTGACCCTTCTGTAGATACAGCAGACTGGGTACATAGCAAAAATGGCCACCATTGCACCTGGGTTGCTTAGAACATGCTGGTACTGCATTAGCCAAGTCACTGTGATTCAAAAGCAACCCAGCATCCTTGGCAATATGCCATCACACCTGAATACAAAGTGGCCCAATTGGTAAGGGATTGGAAAATTGATTATATTATGCCCCTCCCTCTGACTGAGGGTTTTATATATGCCTTGGTTTGTGTAAACACTATTTCTGGCTTCACCTAAACTTTTCCCTGCCACCATACAAACCAGGCTGCCACCACGAAGGGTTTAGAGAGCTGAGTACCATGTATAGATATCCTTATCAACTAGACAGTAATTGGGGGTCACATTTCAAAGGTCATGATGTGCAAGACTGGGCAAAAGAACATGCCACTGAACAGAAGGCCCATCTCTCCTATAGCCTGCACACAGTGGTAGAAAGAAAAAATAAGATATTAAAGCCGCAGAACATATTACTGATAAGTAAAAACACCTCGACTGGGTGGACTAAAGTAGAGTCCCAGGCTTTTTAATACATTTGAATGATCAACAAGTAAGGCCTGTTGCCCCAAATGCCAGACTGAGAACCCCTGCGGAGACACCCAGTGCCATAAAGGTATGGAAGTCAAGGGAAAAAGCCATTGCCCTGACTCTCACCATTGATCAATGTGCTACACTGCTGAGAACACCAAACCCCATCGCACCTGGAAACGGTGTCATCCATTGGAATTTACAATGAGCTATCCGACCAGAATGGGTGGGTTACTCCACACCCCTGGGTAAGAGGAGCAACTCCATCTCCCCTGGGATTCCATTGTACTGCTATAGGCTGGACCGGTTAAAGTGCACTATAACTGGAACAGAACATGCACTATTGAAAGAGGGAAGATGGCGGGGGTCCTTGTCTGGCTTATCTCATCCCCACTCCATCTTCTCATGCCTGACAGTGCTGCCTCCCCCAGCCGACGTGTATGGTATACACAACTAGGTCAAGCCCCTAAATCTGCCAACCTCCCTCTCCTCAAGGCCAGGTGAACACATTTTGTTCTCCACTGGTATGATCATTTGGCCACCATCTTAATTCCCTCCTTTGGCCTGTAGGATGTTATAGCACACAAAGAAGCCTCTACTGAATTCACCCAGCAAGTCCTAAATAATAGCCTGTCCGTACTGAACACTGAAATGTCTCTAGTGAGAAAAGCTGTCCACCAAACAGGATGGGCTTGGACATTATTACTGCCTCCCCAAAAGGCAACTTTGCCATTATCCAAACAGAATGTTTTGTGTTCATACCTGATGAGTCTGCCTATGTGTCATCTTTATTAAATTACATGAGGACATAAGTGAATGCTCTGAGTGCCTAGAAGATTTAATAACTCAGTGATTCAGATCATGGGGCTCTGGGTGGAAAAAGTTGTCACTGATTTGGGGAATTATTGTCTTAATTTATTCTCTCTTGCATGTTCCTGTATTGTTGCTGTGGCATCCAGCTTCAATGCAGCCAGAGAGCTGCCAAATGAGCCTCAACCATGCTAGCAAAACCCCTGGCTGACCACTCAGGACACATTGCGGAACAGGAGGAGGGGACCTGAGATTGTAAGAGCTGGTCATGAGGGGTGTAGTGTCAGAGAAGGTCATTGAGAGGACATGCCCACTGGTCAACCTGCAAGCTGGACCCAACCAGTCGGAGGCTGGTCCTTCCCTGTCCTTGGAATGTACATTCCTCTTGCCTCCTCCATACTAGAAGCTGCCTCAGGTACTTAGCCTTGAAAGAGTAATGTGGTGTTGAGACCATCTGGACAGTGTATATGACCAAACCCAGTTAGGGCCTCTATATAAACTTTTAATATTTGGCAGGTGGGTACAGAGATCTACTTGTCTGGCAGCCACCCAAGACAAGACTCAAGGTAAGTTCTCTTGCTTATTAAACCTGCTACCTACCAATCTAGAGTGGTCTGCCTCTTTCTTCAGTCTCCTCTTGCCTTCTATGTATGAAGGGTAGTTTACAAACCAAGTCCAGACCACCCATTTTATATGTTCTATCCCCCAGGTGCCCCCAAAGTTACAGGATAACTAAACCCACCTCTCCTGTAGTGAAATTAGCATCATCAGAGCCTATAAGATTTATAAGGAGGTAGCCACCTGCTCCCTTGGGGCAATCTGCCTGGGCTGTAGTCTCACCCCTTAATCCCATAGCATTTCTGGGGCTCTGCAGAGATTCAAACCAAGATGAACCACTTACTAACTCTAACTTATTTAAACTTCACCTCTACAAATTTCCATGTCTTAATCAGTAAAATGCATACATTACCTCTTAGTATCTTTTGGAGGATTAAATGAGATAATGCATAGATTGTGGTCACTCAGCATGGTGCATGGCACATGGTGAGGTCTCAGACTTTAGCTACTATTCATACAACATTGCTGCTCCTGACTGTTGCCACCATCACAGTGATTATCCCATGGGCATGTCTTGCATAATTCTATGTTTTCCTTATGTCTAGTTTCTCTTTCCCATTGCTGCTTCAGCCCTTTACCATATCCTACCTGTACTAACACTGTAAGTGTCCAGAGTAGCCCTCTTTTGCTGTCTTGGCCTGCCTCTCCTCTCCAACAAGAGAAAGAACGCAAACAAAAACAACAACTAAATTCTCTTTGTGAGAACGTCACAAAGAACCTCCAGTTGAAATGAAAGAACACAGAGGCTGTTTCCCAAATTTACTCCCCTTTTCTTCGTGCAGCTCTTATCACCCCTTAGACCTGGAAGTCTGCAGAACACAATTTGGGAAATGGTTAGGGGGAAATGATAGGACCAAATCACAGGAGCCTCATACGCTCTTTCTCAATGTCCCCATGCCCTAAAGAACAAAATGCCAGCAGCTTAAGAGAGGGAGGACAGCCAAGCCTAATTCGAGGCCCCCTTCATGAGCCAATTTCCAGGAGTCTTACTTCTGCCAGTGATCTCTAAGGAGAAGGCTTTGGGAAAGACGATGACATATACGTATGAGGTCATCAAGGCATGCACAGCAATGACATACCTTATCTGATGTTGCTGTTCAAGCCCTTTCAGCAACACAGGGAGGGCGTGGAATATTCCCTCAGAGTCACTCTGTAAAATCCTCTTTCTCTCTGCCTGTTCGGCATGAACCTGCTTGTTGCTTGGGTTTGAAGTGACCCACTGAGTTGCTTCTCCTGGATGGACCAAACATTGTTCTGTTCCAATTAAGCAAATGGCCCAGCAAAGAAGGCTTTGCTACTCGGTACAGGGATCGGTCCAAAAGCTTATTAAAGTGTGCTCCTCTACTATGTCTCTCCCCGTCCACATACTCAGCTCTGTAAACAGGAGTGAGGTATTTGTGCTCACAGAGGTAATCTTGCCACTCCTGATGAACAGTCTGAGTCCTGCACCTGTGGCAACAAAGCTCCATTAAGTATTAAGCACCTGTTCTCCTTATCTCAGTTCGCAATCGAAGGGTACAGCAGTCAGTGGAACTGTGGTCCCCACTTCGTGGTGCAGCTTGAGGAGGGGAACTGTGTAATTAACTATCCAGACCAGATCACTTCTAAAAGTGAAAGAGGGAACTATTAAGAGTTACACAAGGACAGTAAGCACACAACAGAATGATCCTGAGCAAAGTAGGAATTACATCACCATACATACCAGTACTGTGGTTCTTAGAAAATGCTATGGGCGGGGGGTGGGGGTGGGGGCGTCTGGGTGTCTCAGTCAGTTGAGCGCCCAACTCTTGATTTCAGCTCAGGTCGTGATCTCATGGTTGGTGGGTTCTGGGCGCTGGGCCTGGAGGCTGCTTAAGATTCTCCCTCTCCATCTTCCTCTGCCCCTTCCCCACTCATGCTAGCGCTCTTGCTCTCTCTCTCTCTCAAAACTAACTAAATAAATAAACCTCTAGAAGTCAAAACATCATAAGCAAAATTAAAAAGCAAGATCTAGAACATATTTGTAATTTAATGGGTGAAAGAGGATAATTATCTATTATCGTAACAATGCTGCCTAACAATCAAAGCCTCAGAGGAATACAGTAATATTCATTTATTTCTCACAGTCTGGGGTTATCTGGGAATCAGCAAGGTGGCTCTGCTAATCTTGACTGAGTTCACACTCGTGTCTAGGAATAAGCTACTGTCAGCTGATCTGCAATGGCCTCTTCTCCTTTCTACATGTCTCTCATCCTCCAGCAAGCCAACCCTGGCATATACCCAGGATAATGGCAGACATACAGGAGGAAAAGTGGAAATATACAAAGATATTTGGGGCTTAGGGTCACAAGTGGCACATTTCTCCCTCATTTTATTGATCAAAGCAAGTTCTATAGGGTGGGAAATAGACTCTAATTTTACGGGAGGAACTTCAAAGTCACAGGACAAAGGGCATAATGGATAATAGGGCAAGGTGAAATTTTGGGACCATTGATGCAATCAATCTCCCATAACGTCATTAATCAGTCAAGAACATAATCTCATCCCAACTGATAAGTGGGAAAAGGCTCAGGCAATCACAAAAAGGAGATATACAAATGGCAAACAAAAAATATGAAATCTCAATCCATTAGAATAAATGAAATGTAACTTTTAAGAGAATATGTAAAAATGCAGTGTTTTAAATTCTAATTTGATAAGTTTCAAAAATATAATTGAAAACAACATACTATTATTTCTTAATCTATTTTCTAATTTGATGCTATCCAAGGAATGGAAAGATGGACACTCACATGGAACCGGTGCAAACACATATTAGTACAACGTTTTTAGAGGAATCCTGGGCAATATGTATTAAAAGTCTTTTCTCCATTATCTCTAACTTAGAGGAAGTAAATACACCTGAAGAGGGTTGTAAAATATAGAACACACAGAAGTAGATCATTACCAAGCCATAATAGCAATACCAGTGTATTGTAATAAATACCATAGGCATTTATTAAAGTTTGAGAGGAGGAAATGAGGAATGGAGATAGGACGGCAGACTACTAAAGTAAGAATCTGAAGGAATGGTGCTCCAGATAGTGTCTTTCCTTAAGTAAAGAATATTTTCCTTCTTTGGTACAACACGCTTTGGTTTTGTACCCAGATCCACCTCTCTCTCTCTTTTTTTTAATGTTTTACTTATTTTTGAGAGAGAGTACAAGCTGGGGAGGGTCAGAGAGAGAGGGACAGAGGATCCAGAGGGGGCTCTGCACTGACAGTGAGCCTGATGTGGGGCTCGAACTCACAAACTGCAAGATCATGACCTAAGCCGAAGTTGGATGCTCAACTGACTGAGCCACCCAGGTGCCCCAGATCCATCTCTTTTTTTTAATCCTTCCTAACAGAACCCCAGTGTTTTCCATGTATCCACCCCATTTCCTGAAACCCTGATAAATGTAATCCAATCTGCACACAGCATTTTCTTGACAATGATTATTGGTCCTGATAGGGGCATATGGCCTATGATGGGCCAATCATACCAAAGGGAAGAATATGCATTCCATGCTTGGGGAAAAGACTTTCCTCAGTCCCTTGCTGGTTGTAAATAAGGAAGCAGGTACCCTGATTGCCACTGGTGATCATTTTGCAACCACAAGAGAACCAGACCTAGAACGTAGCAGAGCAGAGAAATGGAAGGAACTATAGTCCTTGATCACCATGCCTGAAGTCTGCTTTGCCTCTGGGATTTTGTTACGTGCGATATTTCTCCTTACTGTTTAAGTCTGAAGAAGTCTAGGCTTTCTGTTACTTGTAGACAGAGACACCCTAATACATCCCAACACACAGTCCCCCACACACACCTGTCCCTAAAAATATTTCCTTTCAAAGCATGTGCAGACTTTGGAACTAAAACTACTTTACAGGGGCACCTTGGTAGCTCAGTTCGTTGAGCGTCCAACTTCAGTTCAGGTCATGATCCTCTAATTTGTGAATCTGAACCCCAATCAGGCTTACTGCTGTCAGCCTGTCAGAGCAGAGCCTACTTCAGATCCTTTGTCCCCCTCTCTCTGCCCCTCCCCTACTTGTGTTCTGCCCCAAATAAGTAAATATTAAACAAAAACAAAAAACAAAAACAAAAACTTCTTTACAGACTTCAGGACATGAGAGAGAAAAATATCAGTCAGTATCAATAGCCACTCTTGCCTCCCAAGGAAAGCACAAAAATGCCAAACACATCTGCCCGTGCTTTCTTCCAGCCAGATGCCATAACAGCATTCCACACAACCCTGAGAGTGTGGGATAAATGGAGTGGCAGTGGCCTGCCCTCTGTGAATCTATCTGTGGCTACAGACAAGTCAGAATCTCAGACCAAGTCAATTACATGCAACAAAAAGAGCATAGTTTCATGTAATATCTCCAAACATATTCCTGATTTAAAACAAGTCTCTTTTGTGCTTGGTGTTTCTAATCTGTGGGAATACTACTTGTGTCTCTACTAAAAATGGTTACAGTCTCAATATTTTCTTATCTGAGAACCAAAGTGCTGAAGATGTGTTACAGGAAATGTCTTTTATAAGGATATGAGTTGCAATTTTGTTCTTCATATCACAATTTTTAAGCTCTATTACGGTGATTATAACCTTTCATTTGAACCATTCTTGAGATTTTTTAAAGCCATATCCATATGATTAGATATAAAAAGAATATTTTCAACACACTTTTAATAGGACATAAGGGTCCAATAAAACAAATGTTCTGTGGATATGAGGAAGTTCAAATTACTGGTGCCTCTTTCAAAAATTTTTATTAAGATTATATTGAATTTTAGCATTGAGTTGGAAGATATTCCTATAGTACAAATGCAAAACCTCATCAATTTTGATTGCATGAGAATGCAAATTCTGTCCTTCAAGTACCTTAATGAATAATTAATATCATGTTCAATGATCTGGCTGCAAGCACCAATCAGCTGGCCAAAATAAATTGGATTTGTATTGAAGAAATAGTTCCCCATGTTCATCACAAAGATTACTGTTTCTTTTAGGGAAAGCCTATAATCGTATAAAATGAAGTCCTATTGGAATACCTTGCTGCTATCTGCTTGAATAATCATTCCTTTTTAAACTACACTGTCAAAGCACTAGCTGTTCTTAAAAATTAAAGGCCTGAGAGTGACATCGCCAAGATGGGGACATAGGTTGCTCCTGACTCTGCCCCCACCCTTTCTCCCCCACCCCCAGCCCTTCACAGGAAGCGCTGACAACTATCTGAGAACAAGAGACCACTGAGAGAATTCTAAAACACGGATATTGGACTAAAGCACTCCCCTGAACCACAGAGGCCAAGACAGACTTCATTAGAAGGGTGACAGAAGCAACTTACATATTGACCACATGTCCCTCCCCCAGGCCAGTGCAGCAACTTGTGGAGAGTCTCCCCACATCCTCTGGTCCCTCCATTGGAAAAAAAAGCCCAGAAGGACAACAAGCTCTCCCCAGCCCCAGCATTGTGAGTCACTCTGTGGGAGACCCTCTTCTGACCTTGCATCACTTTGTGCGAGCCCCTGTTCGGATCCTACACCGTGGGGACTGCAGGGGAATCTGACATGATAGAGAAGGAGGGAGGGGCTTGTAACAGCCAGCCCCTGGATCATGACAGACCAAGTATATACCTGTGGTGTTCAAGTAGCTGTCCCAATCAGCAGATTTCCTCATCTGCAGAACGAAGTCAGAGGAGCACTCTAACCAGGGAATCAGTAAGGTACAGATCTGTCTGATTTGAATCTGATTTGCTGGCTCTAGAGCCTGGCTTGACCATGCCCAGGGAAGGAGCTGAATCACAGCCCCACCTGCTGTGGCAAGAGCCTTCTGGCCCCATCTGACCAGAAGGACTGGCAACAACTCCTGGAAACTGTGCATCCCAACAGTCCTTAAGCCACAAAGTAGGCAGGCAGAGATGATGGCCTCCAAAGCAAAGCCAATACTGGGCATGGAGCATTCCCATACTATGCACAGGCAGGGGGATTAATTCATAGCTAAGACTGAAGGTAGCGCCCAGCCCTTCCCAGTCAGGGACTCAGTTCGGGAAACTGAGAGTAGCCCAGAACAGTCCTTCCCAGTCTCATGTAGGCACCGAGCTGAACCACAGCCCCACCTGCTGTGGAGAGTGTCTTCTGGCCACATCTGCCTTGAAGGGCTGGTGACAACTCCTGGAAGCTGTGTGGCTCAGTGGTGCCTGAGCCAGCAAGTGGGCAGGCAGAGCCAATACCTTTCATAACAAAGCCAGCAGCCCTGTTCAGTCAGGGAACTTGGAGTGTAAGTCTGCTTCGGTTCAGAGACCAAAGAGCTTTACTGGCATTAGAGCGACTTCTCCCACTGCACCCAGGTAGGGAACCCACTTCCTAGCCCCACTCATCACTGAATATAACCTCTAGCCATTCTGACCAGTGAACCTAACCAGAGCACGCAGGAAGTTGTTAAAGCGCCCATTCAACATCCGCACATACGGTAGCATTTGAACAGAGAGCACAGCTCATGGCTTCCCCTCTCTGCAGAGCAAAACCGGTGGCCTCACTTGATTAGGTAATTCAGCGCACACTCTGGCTTGATTGATATCCCCAAACAATGAGCTATACAGGTCCTGGGTCTGTCCCGCTGCCCTGCCAGAGCAAGGAAGCTAATTCATGTTCCCATCTACTACAAAATATAGTATAGTCCTGACTCTTTAATAAGCCTGATTAGATAATCCAGACAAATGCCAGCCTATCCTACAGGCTTGCTTGGGTAGGGAACCAAGCCAGTGGTCCTATCCAACTGTTCTCAGCCAGTGGCACACCCCCCCCATTCCTGTCCTCAGAGCTCAAACAGTTACCTCTACCCAAAATAGACCATAATAGTAGGTTTTACCTGCCCAAAACATTACCAGCAAGCACACAGAGAAACCCAAACTGAGCCGACTGATGAAGAATGTCCCTGCCAAAGCAAGCCTGCAAAGTCAGAAAAAGGAGCCCAATTACTCAAATGCACAGAAACCAACATAAAGAATCAAGGATGACAAAAAAAGTCAGGTAAATATGGTACCACCAAAGGAAACCAATAACGCTCCTATGAAATATCAGACAAAGAATTTAGAAAAATTCTCTTGTGGAAGTTTTGTGAACTACAACAAACAGACAACAAAGTGAAATTAGGAAAACAATGTGTGAACAAAATGAGAAGTTTGGCAAGGAGGGGCACCTGGGTGGCTCAGTCGGTTAAACATCCAACTTTGGCTCAGGTCATGATCTCACAGCTCATGAGTTCAAGCCCTGTGTCAAGCTCTGTGCTGACAGCTCAGAGCCTGGAGCCTGCTTCAGATTCTGTGTCTCCCTCTCTCTCTGCCCCTCCCCCATGCACACTGTATCTCTCTATGTGTCTCAAAAATGAATAATGTTTTTAAAAATTAGACAAAAAAGAAGTTTGGCAAGGAAACAGCAACCTTTAAAATAAAACACCAGAAATCCTAGAGTTGAAAATACAATGAACTGAAATTAAAATTTTAATAGATAGTTTCAAAAGTAGGCTTGACCAGGAGGAAGAATCAGCAACATACAGGATAGGACATTGAAAATTACCCAGTCAGAGGAGCAAAAAGAAAAAGAATGAAAACTGGTAAACAATTATGGGAAATATGGGACAAAATGAAAAGAAATATTCTTTGCATTATTCCTGGAATTCTAGAATTCTGGGAATTCCAGAAGGAGAAGAGATAGGGAAAGGGACAGAAAGAATATTTAGAGCAATATTTGCTGAAAGCTTCCCAAACCTTGGGAGAGAAATGGAGATCCATCCATGAGGCCCAAAGCCCTTCAAAGAGGCTGAACCTGTAAAAGCCTACAACAATACACATTATAATTAAATTGTCAAAAATCAAAGACAAAGAAAGAATTTTAAGAGCAGCAAAGGAAAAGAGAAAAGTTACATACGATGGAACCCCCATAAGCCTAACAGTGAATTTCTCAACATAAACTTTTCAGACAAGGAAAGAATGGAATGACATGTTCAAAATATTGAAAGTAAATAACTATTAACCAATAATCAGACACTCAATAATGCTGTCCTTTAAGTACAAAGGAGGGATAAAGACTTTCCTAAACAATCAAAAGCTGAGGGATTTCATTAACACCAGACTTGCCTTATAAGAAATGCTAAAGGAATTTTTTAAACAGAAGTAAAAGAACAGTAACATCATAAAAACATGAAAAGGTAGTATAGATCTCACTGGAAATGGTAAACATATACTCATAGCTAGATTCTGCAATATGGTAATAATGGTGTATGATTCACTTACAATTATAGTTTAAAGGTTAAAAAAATAAATGTTGTAAAAACAACCATAATCACAACAATCTGTTATTAGTTACACAATAGAAAAAAAACCATAAAGTTTAACATCAACAACCTAAATGGCGGGTAGGAGTGGGAGTAAAAGTGTAAAGTTTACAAGTTCTATTGAAATTAAGTTGTCATCTATTTTAAATAGGTGACATTTAATTTTAATTATTTTTATTAGGTAAGATATTTTATATAAGCCTGATGGTAACCACAAGGAAAAATCCTGTAGCAATTACCCAAAGGAACATGATAAAAAGTGAAAACAGGGGCGCCTGGGTGGCTCAGTCGGTTGAGCGTCCGACTTCAGCTCAGGTCACGATCTCGCGGTCCGTGAGTTCAAGCCCCGCATCAGGCTCTGGGCTGATGGCTCAGAGCCTGGAGCCTGCTTCCGATTCTGTGTCTCCCTCTCTCTCTGCCCCTTCCCAGTTCATGCTCTGTCTCTCTCTGTCCCAAAAATAAATAAACGTTAAAAAAAAAAATTTAAAAAAAAAAGTGAAAACATGCTGATGCCAAAGTACATCAAACACAAAAAAGTCATCAGAATAAGAAACAAGAAACAATGAATTTACAAAACAATCAGCAAATAATTAACAAAATGGCAATAGTAAGTCCTTGCCTATCAATAGTTACTTTGATGTAAACAGATTACATTCTCCAATTAAAAGACATAGAATGGATGAATGGATAAAAAACAAGATCCAACAATATGCTGCTTACAAGAGACTTAAAAACACACAAAGACTGAGAGTGGAGGAACGAAAAAAGACATTTCAAGTTAATAGTAACCCCCAAAAGCAGAGGTAGCTATACTTATATCAATAAAATAGATTTGGGGAGCACCTGGGTGGCTCAGTTGGTTAAATGTCCGACTTTGGCTCAGGTCATGATCTTGTGGTTCATGAGTTCAAGCCCTGCGTTAGGCTCTGTGCTGAGAGCTCAGAGCCTGGAGTCTGCTTCAGATTCTGTGTCCCTCTCTCTCTCTCTGCCCCTCCCCCATTCATTCTCTGTCTCTCTCTGTCTCTCTCAAAAATAAACATTAAAATTTTTTTTTAATAAGTAAAATAAAATAGATTTTAAACTAAAAAGGTAAAAGGAGACAAAGGTCATTATATAATAATAAATGGATAAATACACCAATAAGATATAACAAATATTTATAAGCCCAACATTAGGACACCCAAATATATATAGCAAAAACTAACAGAGCTAAAAGGAAAAATAAACGGTAATATAATAATAGTTGGGGACTTTAATATTCCACTCAACAATGTTTGAATAAATGTTTGCTATGTCTCTTGATGTACTGACCCATTTATTATTTGGTCTATAGTGTTGTTAAAATCTAGAGAATCAATAATGAAACAGTAGATTTGGATTTGAACAATGCAATAGACCAAATGGACCTAACAGGCATATACAGAACAATCTACCCAAAACAACATTCATCTCAAGTGCACATGGAACATTTTCTAGGATTGACTATATGTTATGCCACAAAAACAGCTCTTAGAAAATTCAAAAAGACTGAAATCATACCAAGTATCTTCTCTGACCACAATGGCATGAAACTAGAAATCAATATCAAGAAGAAAATTGGAAAATTCCTGAACACATGTAAATTAACACCATCCTGAAAAACCAATGGATCAAAAAAGAAATTAAAGGAGAAGTAAGTTTCTTCAGATAAATGAAGATGGAAACACAACATACCAGAACTTGTGGGATGCAGCAAAAGCAGACCTATGAGGGAATTCATAACAATGAAAGTCTACATTAAGAAGCAAAAAAAGATGTCAAATAAATAACCTAACTCCAAGCCTTAAGGAAAAAGAAAAAGAAGAACAAACTGAGTCCAAGGTCAGCAGAAGAAAGGAAATAATAAAGATTAGAGCCAAAGCAAATAAAACAAATAACAGAAAATAGTAGAAAAGATTAACCAAACAAAGAGTTTGTTCTTAAAAAGGTAAATAAGAGGTGCTTGGGTAGCTGAGTGGGTTAAGTGTCTGACTTTGGCTCAGGTCATGATCTCATGGTTCATGGGTTCGAGACCTACATTGGGCACTCTGCTGACAGCTCAGAGCCTGGAGCTTGTTTCAGATTCTGTGTCTCCTTTTCTCTCTGCCCCTCCCCTACTCATGCTGTCTCTCTCTCTCTCTCTCTCTCAAAGGTAAATAAACATTAAAATTTTTTTTTAATTAAAAATAAAAAAAAACAAATAAAAAGACAAACAAAATTAACAAACCCTTAGCACGACTAACCAAGGAAAAAAGAAGAAGGAACAAACTCAACATGATTATAAATTTAAAAAGGAGATATTACAATGTATTATCACAGAAATTCAAAGGATCATAAAAGGCAACTATATGCCCACAAACTGGACAATCTAGAAGAAATGGAAAATTTCTTAGAAACTTACAATTTACCAGGACGAATCAGAAAAAAACAAAAATCTGAATAGACCAATTACAAGTAAAGAGATTGAATCAGTAATCAAAAATCTCCCAATGAAAAGTCCAGGAACAGATGGTTTCACTGGTGAACTTTACCAAATATTTAAAGAATTAACAGCAATCTTTATCAAACTCTTTCAAAGATTGAAGAGGAGGGAACTTTCCCAAACTCATTTTACAAGGCCAGCAATATCTTGATACTAAAACCAGAAAAGGACATTACTAGAAAAGAAAAATACCAGCCAATATAAATGCAAAAATTCTGAATAAAATACTAGCAAACAAAGTCAGCAGCACATTAAAATGATTATTCACCATGATCAAGTGGGATTTATCCCTGGGATGCCAGGATGGTTTAACATATACAAATCAATCAATGTGACTCATCACATTAATAGAATGAAAGAAAAAAATCACGTAATATTCTAAATAGATGCAGAAACAGCATTTGACGAAATTCAACATCCATTCATGACAAAAAAAAAAACTCTTAACAAATTAGGCATAGAAGGAACATATCTCAATGTAATAAAGACCATATATGACAAGCCCACAGGTAACATCATACTCAATCGTGAAAGGTTGAAAGCTTTTCCTCTAAGATCAGGAACAAGACAAGGATGCCTACTCTCACCACTCCTAGTCAACACCGTACTAAAACTCCTAACTTTAAGTAAAAGAAATAAAAAGTATCAGAATTGGAAAGGAAGAAGTAAAGTTGTCTCTATTTGGAGATAATATGATTTTATATATAAAAAAACTTTAAAGACTCCATCAAAAAACTGTTAGGTCAGTCAATGAATTTAGTATAGTTGCAGGACACAAAATTAACATACAAAAATCAGTAGTGCTTCCATACACTAACTATGAATTTTCTGAAAAAGAAATAAAGAAATGGATCCTATTTACAATGGCACCAAAAACAATAAAATAGTTAGGAATAAATTCAACTAAGGAAGTAAAAGATCTCTACTCTGAAAACTTATAAGACATCGATGAAGAAGACACAAGTAAATGGAAAGGCATCCAAAGGATTGACAGAATTAATATTGTTTGAATATCAATACTACCAAAAGCCATCTGTAGATTCAATACAATCCCTATCAAGTTTCCAATGGAATTTTTTACAGAAATATAAAAGGACTCCTAAAATATATATGGAACCACAAAAGATCCTGAATATCCAAAGTAATCCTGACAAAGTACAAAGCATGAGACATCAGACTTCCTCATTTCAAGCTATACCATAAAGCTACAGTCATCAAAATAGTATGGTAGTGGCATAAAACATACATAGAGACCAGTGGAACAGAATCAAGAGCCCAGAAATAAAGCCAAACATATAAGGTCAACTAATATTTGACAAAGGGACCAAGAGTACTTAGTGGAGAAAAAATGGTCTTTTCAATAAATGGTGCTAGGATCATTGAATATTCACCTGTCAAAGAATAAAACTGGACCCATATATCATACCACTCACAAAAATTAATTAAAAAATGGATTAAAGACTTAAATGTGAAACCTGAAACCATGAAACACCTAGAATAAAACATAGGAACAAAGCTCCTTAACATGATAATAATAAATATGGTAATAATTTTTTGGATATGACACCTAAAGCACAGGCAACAAAATACATAATAAACAATGAGACTACATCAAACTGAAAAGCTTCTGCATAGCCAAAGAAACCAACAACAAAGTAAAAAGAAAACCTATTGAATGAAAAAAATATTTGCAAACCATACATCTGATAAGGGGCTAATAATATCCAAAATATATAAAGAACTCATACAATTCAAAAGCAAAAACAAAACAAAAACAAAACAACCCAATTTAAAAATGGGCAAAGGACCTAAATACACATATCTTCACATAAAATATATAAAAGATCAACAGGCACTTGAAAAGGTGTTCAACATCACTAGTCATTAGGTAAATGCAAATGAAAACAACAAGATAGTATCCCTTATGCCTATTAAAATGACCATCATCAAAAAGAAGAAATAACAAATGTTGGCATAGATATGGAGAAAAGGGAGCCTTTGTTTGTTGTTGGTGGGATTATAAATTGGTAGAGCCTCTATGGAAAGCTATGGAGGATCCTCAAAAAATTAAAAATAGGACTTCCAGTTCTACTTCTTGGATGATATCCAAAGTAAATGGAAACACTAACTCAAAAAGATATCTGCACCCTGATGTCCATAACAGCATTATCTACAATAGCCAAGGCATGGAAACAACCAGTATCTATCAATGGATAAATGGATAAAGAAACTGTGAGATATAAAAAGATACAGATATATAGACATGCATATATGTATGTCTATAACATGCATATGCACATACACTTATATGCAATGGAATATTATTCAGCCATAAAAAAAAAAACAAGGATGGGGCACCTGGGTGGCTCGGTTGAGTGTTCAACTTTTGCTTTTGACTCAGGTCATGATCTCACAATTTGTGGGATCAAGCCCCACATCAAGCTCTATGCTGACAGCATGGAGCCTGCTTGGGATTCTCTCTCCCTCTCTCTCTGCCCCTCCCCTTCTCTCTCTCTTTCTCTCTCTCAAAATGAATAAATAAATGGAAAGAAGGAGAAAGAAAGAAAGAAAGAAAGAAAGAAAGAAAGAAAGAAAGAAAATAAGAAAAAGAGAGAGGGAAGGAGGGAGAGGGGGAGAGGGAGGGAGGGAGGGAGGGAGGAAGGAGGGAAGGAAGGAAAAGAAAGAAAGAAAGAAAGAAAGAAAGAAAGAAAGAAAAAGAAAGGCAGTAATTATTCTTGAAGAAATAGGAAATATGTCTGGGACTTTCCTGAGAGTTCCTAATCTCTAAGTATGCAAAATAGTTTTGCCAGGCTGTCAATTGCTGAACACCATTTGTTAAATTACTACTCCTCAGTAAGCTGCTAAGTGCACATATTTTAGTTTATGAACACCAAAATTGTATAAGCCTTAATTCAGACACCTTCTGTGCCTCACAAAACTAAAATCCAAGGAATTGTGCCCTCTGAGTACATGCCATGTAAAGAAAGGACTTGAATTTTGGATCTGTTTTTGACCCATCAAGAAGACCTTTGTGGACCAGCAGTGGGCCACAGAATGTAATTTGATGACCGTTGGAAAGACAATCTATTCCCTAGTGATCTTAAACTTAAAACTCAGAACTCTCCCTAGATGAAAGGACATGCTGTCTACCATTTAGTTCTTTCGATTCACAAGTCTTAGCTGTCACTGCCTCAGGCTGAGCAAAACTACTCTAAACCTCTTCCACATGGCAGCCTTTTAATTAAAGACGGTGGTTTTGTCCCTGAGTCTTCCCTCCTTTGGGCATGGCTTAGGATCTCATCACATCTTGGTCACTCTCTGCTGAATGCAAGTCTCGTACTGACTTTGAATACCTGGAAAACAGAAGAGAGGGGAGAGAATACTTGGCAGAGAAAGTGGCATAACCAAAGATCCAAAAAGAAGAGAAGCACCTAGTAAGTTCAGGGCTGAGAGAGGCAGCGAGCAGGCAGACCTGCCAGGAGTGCAAGGTCACTGAGAGCAGCAGAGGAGATGGTCCCGGCAAGTTAGCCTGGAGCCAGACGGTGTACTGCCTGGCTGAAGAGTTTGGACTTTATTCTGTGTTTGGGAAGAAGCCAAGAAAGCTTTCGAGCACAGGAATAAAATGTTCGAAGTAGTATTTTAAGAACATTAAATCTGACAGCAGCATAAGGCTAGCCAAGAGGCAAGACATTTAGTTGGAACACAACACAGTATTAGTGATTACAGACTTGGGCAGCTGCCTGATATGGAGTTCCTGCTCTGGCATTTTCTGTGTGAATAGAAGCAAGTTACTCAACCAGCCCAAGCCCATTTCCACATCTGTAAAGTAGGCATAGAAATATCACCTACTGCAGAGATTGGTTGTGAGTGTTAAATTAGTGAATATGTGGAAAGCACTTAATATGGGATACACAGTAAATACTTAAAAATGGAAGCCTGTATTATTATCATATTTATCATCATTATTAGGCAA
The DNA here is from genome assembly GCF_022837055.1 of Prionailurus viverrinus. Lineage (NCBI taxonomy): Eukaryota > Metazoa > Chordata > Mammalia > Carnivora > Felidae > Prionailurus > Prionailurus viverrinus. The sequence continues at coordinate 53,404,426 of NC_062566.1, forward strand.
CACTAAGTGTAGCCTAAGATCTTGAACTGGAGTTATGGTAAAGGGAATTAGAGAGGAGGGGGTATATTTGAGATTTGTTGCCAATGATATTTCTCACCCTCCTCCTTAACTCGCCTTTCTCTTGCCTCCCATTGCTGGTCAACGATATGAGTTTGGTTCCAAGTGTAGGTGACAGCAGAAAGTCATGAAAAAAAAAAACAACCAAACTTGTTTGGTAGACAGGGAATGAATTCAATTTCTGTCAGTAAGTCTGAATAGTCTCATTAATTTTAGATACTTTAGAGAAAGAGCTATATCTATGCAGACTGTATCCCTAAACTCTTGTCTCTTATACAAACTCCAGGATTGTCTCAAGCCCCCTGCTCACTTCTGCTAGCTGTTCTCAGATTCTAAAGTCTTTCCTGAGCCAGGGGGAAAAATACTGAACTTATAAACCCAAATTTGATATTTTTTCTGGCACTCTTTTGTTTAAAATGTAAGAGTTCCAGGTTCTAAACGTAATGGATTCTGAGTTCTAAAACCTCATCATCATTCATTAACTAAATAATTTAATTTTCAGCTTAATCTGTGGGAATTAGGGTTTAAACGATTTAAACTAATTTATTAACATATTACCTATAGTTCCTCATAAAACGAAAGGATTACCTATAAAAACTTTCACAACTGACCTGTGTCTCCTTATTACCCATACCCTCATTTCTCTTACTGATAATTGTTAAGGTTATGCAGCCTAAACATTGAAATTCCTGATAAATTAACTATATCCAACTTCTGCAATGCCAAACCTTTTCTACCCTTCACACCTAAACGCCAAAATGGCATTAGGGGAAAGGAGGTAGAGTTGGTATTTATTAGTTGGTTATATTATACAGCGGGAGAAATTCCAAGAGAAAAGTAACCACTGGGTTTACTACTTAGCGACATCAGTTAGAAAAGAATGGCCTCACAGCAGTTCCAGGGGACAAAGGAAGAGGTTGTGTGTTGACTTAGGAAAAGCATCTAATAAGAATACCATCTCTCTCAGGGCGCCTGGGTGGCTCAGTTGGTTGAGCAACCGACTTTGGCTCAGGTCATGATCTCACGGTTTGTGAGTTTGAGCCCCGCGTGGGGCTCTGTGCTGACAGCTCAGAGCCTGGAGCCTGCTTCGGATTCTGTGTCTCGCCAACCCCCCCTCCATGCTCATGCTCGGCCTCTCTCGGTCTCTCAATAATAAATAAACGTTAAAAAAATTTTTTTAAAAATAACCTTTCTCTTAAAACGTGGGGGGATTAAAAATATTTATATTTTACACATCTGTTCTATTTTAGTTTTACGTGTTATCTGTATATTGCAGATGTTTTATACTAGTGACTGACATGTGTTTAAAAACAAAAAAGCATTCTGAACTCCTGTTCCAACTTGAAAATGCTGAGAAAGAATTGTTCCCACCAAATTAACCCTATGCGTTCTTCCATTTCTCTACACTTACATTCATATTTCAGATTTAAATGTTAACTCAGTCTCCATACACCATTCACCCTACTCTACACCCTGCTCAGACACTTGTTATGTTTATATATGTGCCAACCCATGTGTTCATTATACACCACGGACTTTATGATGAGTCAGCACAAGATGGGAACAGAGTAATATCTAATAGATGCTTTCTGTCAGTTAAAAAGCCCATGCAAGGAACTGGAGAGTGTGATGCTAAGTGAAATAAGCCATATAGAGAAAGACAGATACCATATGTTTTCACTCTTATGTGGATCCTGAGAAACTTAACAGAAACCCATGGGGGAGGGGAAGGAAAAAAAAAAAAAAAGAGGTTAGAGTGGGAGAGAGCCAAAGTATAAGAGACTCTTAAAAAGTGAGAACAAACTGAGGGTTGATGGGGGTGGGAGGGAGGGGAGGGTGGGTGATGGGTATTGAGGAGGGCACCTTTTGGGATGAGCACTGGGTGTTGTATGGAAACCAATTTGACAAGAGATTTTATATTGAAAAAAAAAAAAAAGCCCATGCAAGACCTGCAACTATCCCCACCTTTTCTCTCTTGCTGCCTTGTAGGTCAAGCCTTTATCAATAACTAACAATAGGGCTTCTACAAATAAAGATCTGGATGCTTAGAACAGATCATTGATGTCAAAACTTGCCTTAAAACAGGGGCTAGATAAGTGATCTTTACAAGTGACTTCAATTGCTAAGACTCAGATCTCTATCCATGTTTTTTCAGACCATTTGTGAAGTTTTTATCACCCACTGGTATTACAGAAAGACCGTATCGTCTAGGTGAAGTTTGGGAGCTCTGCTCTGCACTTGGCCAAGTTTACCCTGCTGTGACGTGGGGGCTGGAACTAAACTGAGGCTCATCACCATAAAATAAGAATAATAATAGAATCTAATTCATAAGGATGCTCTCAGTGCCAATGAGATAACTGATCTCAAGTGCTTAGCACACTGCCGGGCTTATAGGGAGCACTCGATAAACGCTAGCCATTATTTCATTAACGAGAGCTGGTTGAGTTTCTCCCCAGCTTGATCTCAATGACTATTCACTGCAACAACTGCACACGTCAAAGTAGCCGCCACATCAAATTATTAGAGCAACGACAGCTCTTCCTTTTAGGTGGCAGGGATACAGAATGCACCTTAAAATTGTAGGCCCCACCCAGAGGAAGTTAATTGAGTCTTCTCATTTAGGAAAAGTATTTATACTGTCTTGTACATGTGCTCCAACATTCTGAAAGCAAAGGCAGAAAACAGTGAGCATAAGAGTTAAAGATCTCCTGCCACAGACCTCCAAATCTGCAAGAACAGGGGCTCCTCTAATGTGCCGGGTCACTACAGGACAAGGGCTGGTGGTGATGGGAAATTTAAATCAATGGGTGACATCACTGTCAAGCTGCTACTTGGTATTTTTAAATAAATTCCATTAGAGAAGTCTCCACGTTTTGGAAAAGAGCAAATGTCAGTGCTTTCTACCAAATTAGAAAGGAGAAAAGAAGAATGACCCTGAAAATGATAGATAAGTCAGCTTAATGTCACAAACCCTGGGTGAAGCTGGAACAGATCATCAAATGATCGATTTATAATCACTCAGAAAATTAAGAGCTAACAAGTGCAATCAAATAGCTTGGGGAGCTACAAATTATACCACATTAATTTAACACAAGGGCAGTTTATCTAAACAAGGGCACCAGGGATGGGAGAGCCAGAGATAAGTCTCTCCTGAGCTCAGTGAGACTTCAGAGTCTCCGCCTCAGGAGATTTTTCAGAGGCAAAATAGGAGAACATGGTCTGGATCACAGAACTCTCAGGGAGTTTGCTTGCCCTTAACCCAGTATGACTTAGCTGAGTTACTGTTTGCAGAAAAAAAGGCCTAGCACCTGTTTCCATCCTTTCCTGACACAGTTGAACACCACAGTGACGGACCAGCTACTATGTGGTAGGAGTTACGCATAAATTATCTATAATCTTCCTCCTTCCCCACTTCCCCAATGACACTGCAAAGTCGTTCTTTTCTTCACTGGGAAATGGAAAAGTACAAACCTGAAAGGGACAAATATGAGTTGTCCATCGTCAGATGGCTGGTAACTGGTAGAGCTAAGGCTCACACTCAAGTCTTGGTCTCCAGAATCTGGGCCAATACGAAAGGTCAAGTCCACAATTTATAACAAGGAATCATAGTTCCTTCCCTGGAAAGGTGAAATAAAATAATCCAGTTATTTTTCTCATAACTCAGGCTACAGAAATCTGGTTAAGATCATAGTCAACAACAAACTTAAAGAAGGGAAACATTTAAAGAAGGAATGTGCAGTCCATGCAGAAAGGAGGAAATCATCAGGCACTCAGCCCCAACTTCCAGATGATGGTGGGAGGAGGGAAGGGTGGGGTGCAGGAAAGCTTACATCCTATTTTGTGGATAAACGTATGTCAATTATAGTATCACTTCCTGGTCCTCCACTGACTGTCCACTTGGTTGCCTCATCGCCCACAACTGCAGGACACGAATACGCACACTTCGAAATCTAAGACAATTATCCCTATTTTCCGTACCCTGTGCATGGTCCTGTCAGTTAATTTAAAGAAATATTGGCATAAAATGTAAAGCAGCATAGGCTCTTGAAATACTAACGTTAGAAAATGTTTTATAGATCTAATCCCACCTTTTCATTTTATAGGTGGAGGGTCTAAGATTCAAAGAGGTTAAGTTACTACTTACCCAATATCACACAGTTAGTTGATTTTAGTTCAGGACAAGAACATAGTACCCCTAATCTGTTATCTCAGTGCTTTTCTACCACAGCTAAGAAACAAGAAAGTGACTCTAGAGTGAATGAATGAATGAATGAATGAGTGAATGAACACGATTCAAAATTTCTCTTTTTCTTTCACACACACACACACACACACACACACACACACACACACACCATAAATAAAAATGAATAGTTACTAGTAATGAATAGTACCAAAAAATGAACAGTTACTAGTAACATTAGTAGATATTAACCAACTATAGGAAAAGATTTTCAATATCTGTCAGAAATCCTGTACTTTGAAAGAAAAATAAGGTAATGGGTTCCATAGATTCCAGGGTGTAACAAAAGTAGCATGATGACCAAGAACCCAGATACAAATTTTCCTTTATACAATAAAATCCTTAGAAGATGGTGAAGTTTCTTCCCCAAACTTTAAAAAAGAGGTGGCTGGGCTGGAGAGAATTCAGAACAAAGGGACAGATGATTAACCTTTTTGTGTAGGATTTACTTTCCTTCCTATTAAATAAATCAAGGGTAAAAAGGGGATGGCTTGAGTACCTGATGTAATTTGGGGCCAAAAGTGAACTGAACGAGAGGGATGAGATTTGAGATGTAAAAAAGAGATTTAGGTTGTTCGTAACATATAAAGTGTCCTGACCATTCAGATACTGATGCTCTGGAAAGGCCTATGCAGGATTCCTAGAATCATCTTCAACCTGGAAGCACTAGTAGCTGCTTAAAAGAGACACAAGAAGACTGAGTGGGGTGAGGACAGGAGCAGAGAGGTACTGGACCACGTAGTGTCATGGGCACCTGAGGAGGTGAGCGACACAAGAGTACCATGAAGAGTCAGAGGAGCCCCCTGGGAGGAGAACAGTGACCGAGGGGAGACCTCAGGGCAGTCGACACTGATGATGGCTAGTGAAAGCTCTGAGGAACTGGGCTGGATGGCTTGGGCCTTGAGAAAAGAGATGGGAAAGGAAGAGCAGAGAAAAAGTGTGCAACCTGCAGACTGAGAGTTTTGGATCTGGACTGAGGTGCAGAATGCTTTCTAGCCCCTCTGAGCCCCCATTCCTCCTCCTCCTCAACAGAAATGCCATGGGGATTAGGGCCTCTCTAGGGAACATCCAAAGCACAAGCACAGCACAAGAAGGAGAGGAGCTAACATTTCGGTGATCATGTGACAGACCCTAAGCTTAGTGCCCTAGTACTTGTTCTCTCACTCAGTTCTCCCTGCAATCCGAACAATACAGTCTTTATCTTTCCCTTTTTTATATGTGAACCTCCAAGAATCTGTCTGTTGACCAAAGTCAAAAATCTTGGAAATGACAGAGCTGAAACTTGAACCCATATCTGTCTCACTCCAGATTTTTTTGTTCACTGAGACAATCAACCAGGAATATTTTTTAAGCCCTGAATCACTAGGCTAATGATTATTATCAAAATACATTTCTCCTGTGTGGATTTTGTTCTTTTCTTTTTCCATGTGAGGCCCAAGAAAAATCTGGTAACAAAGAGAAGACTAGCTTGGAAGGTGAGATACAAAGCTTTTTGATACAGATGGAACTTCTTGAAAGTACTCAAAATTTTAAAGTTAGCTCTCTTGGGTGTTCTTTTTAATATGCACATCACAGTTGATAAGGTGTCAGCAGGAAGGAATCATACAATACTTATAGCAGACATTTGAAGAACATAATTGCCCCAGCTGACATGTGTGACTGCTCTTTCATTATCATGTCAAGAGGACAGTTCAGCTTATAAATTGTTTGCGGTGAAAATAAAATAGGAAGCACTTGCTGAAAGTTTATTATAGCCTTTTGGAGTAACATAATTATGATTATAAAGTGTTCTTCCTTGGTGTGAACATTTTATTTGTTCTTCAGAGGATTTCTTTAAGATCAGAAAAGAGAATGTTATTTCGGTAGATGTTAAGCATAAAAGTTCCATTCATGGCAACTTTACTTGAATGTTCAATCATAGTCTCTGGAGGACATAAGCTCCAGGGCCTGCTGTGCTGTCTCATACAGATTAAGAACATCTTAGCATGTTTCCTTGCTGCAATCTTCCTGGGATATCAAGGCCCCAAACTAATCTTCAGGGCCAGCATCAATCTGGCAGTAGAGTTTAAAGTGAAAAAGGAAGGGGATTTATTAGGGTCAGGACCAAGACTGCTCTACCTCCCCAGCAAGACAATACAAGCCAGGAAGTGGCTTTCACACCTGCTAAAATGAAAGACTCCTCGGATGGGCAACCCCCAAAATCCATCATTGGCTCCTGACTGTGAATTGATTTCAGATTATATTCAGCATTCGTGTAATTCTAAGGAGTAGAAGACACTTAGAGACCACCTCATCATTTCACAGATGAAGTAACTAAGATGGCCAAGGTGGCATGCCTTGTCTGGGATGACAGAAGATAGAACCAGGAGGCAGACCCGGGACTCCTACTCCAACTTCAATCATCTCTCACCTAAAGAGCATGAATCACTGGATACTTGAGAAAAGACAAAGGGGAAAAGAGCAAACAGACAAAATGTGTCTTTGGTTTCCGCCCCCCCCCCGCCCCCATCTCTCTGTTCTGTTCCCTGTGATGAGTGAAATGAGAAGACAGAGACTCGTGTGGGAGATTTCTATGGAATAAACTTTCCAGGTACATGTGATATACATTACACTGCCTGTATTCTGTTGGTCAGAACTCAGTCACATGGCCCAAGAAACTGCTAGAGAAAAGTCATTTAGCTATGTGCCCAGGAGGTAAAGGAATTTGGTTTGGGTAAATATATAGCAGTCTCCCTGAAATGTTCTAGTTCCTTGGGTTCCATGACATTTTTATTTTCTTGTTCTTAGATTCAGAAACCATTGATTGAAGTGGAAGCCAGATCCTCTTGAGAATCTGTATGTCTCCATGTACCCCACCATAAGTTTATACAATGAACGCTTTCCCAATTCTTCCCCCAAAAGATCTAAAGCCATTTACCAGGGTAACTGTACACACCAGGAAAAAGAATGTCCAGAATATACAATTTTTTTGAAGATTGTGAGCTACAGGATCTGAGCTGCCACTAATATTAAGAAACCCAAAACGTCACAATAACTCTTTGGGTAAAGTGAATACCTATTGGAGGCCAGGTGATAAATTGAGTATTATACCAAGACCATTTTAAAGAGGGTTCAAAAGGACTTCTGATCTGTCCTATAGTTATTCCTCAGTTCCCAAGTGTATAATTGGCTAGATATACTTAGTTCCTAGAAGAATCCTTACATTTGTCGTGCAACTTATGGAATAAGAGCCATCATGTTAGGAAAGGCTAAGTGGAAGCCTCTAACACTGCCCCAGCTTTGGCTGAAATAGTAACTCACAAACAATATTGTATCCCAAAGGGAATTTCAGAGATTAGTACCACCCTCCAAGGCTTAAGGAAAACAAGGGTGGTACTCTCCATCATGTCCCCCATAAGGGTTTTGGCACCTGAGAAAACCAGACAACATTGGACCTACCATAAGCCTAAATAGGAAGGCCCCCAACTGAAGATGCTATTTCCAGATATGGCATCTCTATCGGAGCAAAGCAAAATGATCTCAGATACCTGTTCTGCTGCTATGAATCTAGAAATGTATTCTTCTCTTTCTCCATCAATACAGAGGATAAAAAAAGACCAAAAGAGAGGCAAGGACAGAATTATACTTTAACTGTTCTGTCCAAACTAACCCTCCTATTCTCTGTCAGAGTATATTCCACAAGCCCTTGATCATCTTGATATTACACATAAAACATTAGCACTCCTCTAAATTGATGACATCATACTAATTGCACTAACATGGCAAACACTATGGTTAGCCTAGAAAGATACATGGTACTGGAAGGTTCAAGATAAAACCCTGTGAAGAAAGAGGATACTGCCACATCCAGGTGGCATCAGGGGAGAGAATCGTTCAAAAGGAACAAAGCTGGCAAATATTTCCTCATGCATCTCCAATCCCAGACTTTGTATGGTTCACACTTAGCACCTGGGCTGAGTGCAGGGGGGTTACAAGTAAATGATGTGGAGTAGCAGAAAAGGTCCTTCCACATTACCCCTACATTTTCCTGTGATCATTATTTCTTGTCTATTTTATCAGTGTTTGCGTCACAAACTCTGCCACTGGGATTGGATCTTGCTCTTGCTATTTTCATTTTCTTTCACCATTTTCAAAATTAAAGGGACTCTGTTTTTATTTCAGACCTCCCTTCTTCCCCCTTTCACCAAATTGCTTGGAATATAATCTGTCAAGAGGGAACAAAACCTGCTATCTCCACCCTCAGTATCATTAAGCTTTTCATCTTTGTCAACCAGAGGGGACAGCAATTGTTAACAGGGCTTCCTTTAACTCGAGACAACATGAGACCTACAGGGCTCAGCATGTGCTACAGAATTCCTTGCCAAATTTGTTACCTTTGTGGCTTATTTACACTTAGATGAGAGATTCCCCACCTAAGGAGGGACTTATCCTTGAGCATCTGCAAAAAGATAATCATTCTCACGGATTTCTTTGAACATCAGAAATTTTAATCCTTGTAGAAAAATTTTAAAGTCCTTCAGCTCAGATACTCTAAAAAATGGCAATTTTCAGAAATATTGTTTTGATGCTTTGATAATAGATGTAACTGGAGCCATACTATTAAGGGTTAAAGGCACAATGTACAAAAATGTTCCATATCTAAGTGAAGGAAGTTCTGACTTTTAGCTCAAACCTAAAAAGCCTACTTTTTTGCACAAGAGGACAATCACTGCATTGTCAGGTGTGAATGAATGTCAGCGATTCTGGATTCACTGGAACTCTAAATGCACCAGAATTTTTGGAGCTCATAAACTTTTTGAGAAGAAAAAAGAAAATCACAAAACAGACATGTCTTCTCTGTAGACCCTTTCTACAGAAATCAAACATCTCTTTCTCTATGTACAGCTTTCACTACCCACCCACCCTCCAATCTCCCATTACAGTGTTCTAGTTAGGTTTATCTGGTTCCAAGAAATAGAAACTCACTCCAATTACTTCAAATAATTCTGGGCTCATTGAAAAGATATGCAATCATGGGAGTCTGAGAACAAGCAAAATCCAGATCTTAGTGCAGGTGATTATGCATCCATGGTAACTCTGGGGAGAAGAATTTCATGGATCTTCATTAGTACATATAAGGTGATCTGTCCGCAACATCACTTAGCAGCTTTCCACGTGTCCATGTCTCTCTCCCAATTGGCTTCCTCACCCTCTGCTTTCTGTCTCTCTCTCTCTCTCTCCAGTGTCAAAGCCTCTGCTGACTTAGAATTTCTTCCCTCATTTGATCCCTCCTAAGGGGAGAAAGAAGGAAAGAACACAAGACTCTCCTCTCAGCTTGCAAGAGTTCAGCCACTAGCCATTTCCTGGTGCAAGCTCTCAGAAGAGTCTGATTCAGCATCACTGATTTATTGTTGCTTTGTTGTTTGTACTAGGCCATGTTACAGGTAGCTGGCTAGCCTGTAGACTGGCTACTTTGAGGTCATGCGACACCTCTGCTCCAGTCTATAGTCACACCACACAAAGACCATCATATGGCCCTAAGCAGACTGTTGAACCTAGGAGGGAATCCAGTGTGGCAGCCCCAATGTCTAACTTGGGTGCCTCAAGCCCTCACATTCCCTTAGATAGAACTTAGCACTTAATCATTCATAATGCTATGCTGTTCACTAATTTTTTCATGTATTCATATTTTCCCCTTTTTTGAAAATATTTTTAATCAAAACATTTATTCATACAGAAAAGTACACCAGACAGAAGAATTCAGCTCTATGAAATTTTACAAACATGAGTAGCAAATATACTACCTCCCATCCACTATGCCTCCAAAGGTAACAGCTATTCTGACTTCTAAAAACATAGGAGAGTTGGACTGCTTATAAACATTAAATAAAAGCAATCACATAACATGGACAATTTTTTGTCTTGCTTACTTTGCTCAACCCTATGTTTGAAGGCCTCACTCTCACTGTCGAGTATATAGTTTACTTATTTTCACTGTTTTACTGAAATTTGATAGTCTTTTTAAATTTCTACATATGTGGTGATAATAATTGAATATGGTACCCCAGGTGTGGTTCAACGATTACATGTAAAAGTATAAACTGTTACTCACTGGCATATTTATATAATTCATTTTTTTAAATTCATATTAATTAACAGAAAATGTAGTATAGGTTTCAGGAATAGAATTTAGTGATTCATCATTTACATATAACACCCAGTGCTTATCACAAGTGCCCTCCTTAATGCCCATAACCCATTTGGCCCATTCCTCCCACCTCCCCCCATCAACCCTAAATTTGCTCTCTATAGTTAAGAGTCTCTTATGGTTTACCTCCCTCTCTTTTTTTTCCCCCTTTCCCTATGTTCATCTGTTTTGTTTTTTAAATTCCACATATGAGTGAAATCATAGGATATTTGTCTTTCTCTGACTGACTTATTTCACTTAGCATAATACACTCCAGTTCTATCCATGTTTGTTACAAATGGCAAGTTTTCATTCTTTTTAAAAGTTGAGTAATATTCCATTGTATGTACATATCACATCTTCTTTATCCATCCTTCAGGCAATGAACGTTTGGGCTCTTTCCATAATTTGGCTATTGTTGAAAACACTGCTATAAACATTGGGGTGCATGTGCCCCTTCAAATCAGCATTTTTATATGCTTTGGATAAATACCTAGTAGCACAATTGCTGAGTCATAGGAAAGTTCTATTTTTAACTTTTGGAGCAACCTCCATATTGTTTTCCAGAGTGGCTGCACCAGTTTGCATTCCCACCAACAGTGCCAAAGCGTTCCCCTTCTCAGCATCCTTACCAACATCTGTTGTTTCCTGAGTTTTTAATTTTAGCCATTCTGACTGTTGTTAGGTAGTATCGGTTACTCTGAGCTAGTATATAAGCTACTTGAAGGCAGAGACCATTTTTTAGAGTTCTGTGTTCTCCATAGCACCTGGCACAGGGATGAACTTACCCAGTAATATTAGATTATTGGCTTCCTCAGGAACCTAGGTAAAACAAGGAACTAACAAAAATTGTTTGTCCACTTGGCCAAATCTCCATATGACTTTTCTATCCTCTAATTCTATATCATAATTTTACTACTTATTGTATCTACTTATACACCAACTTGTCCCACTGAGATTTGAGGGTATGTGTTCATTCATTTCCCAATAATAATGCTAAGGCCCTAGAAGTTTCTGGAAAGAACTCATAGGTTAATCTTTTATTACACGAGAAAAGAAAATTCAGTATAGAATGAAATAAGAGTCCATGTGTGAGGTGCCTGGATGGCTCAGTCAGTTGAGCTTCCAACTCTTAATTTCAGCTTAGGTCATGATCCCAGTGTCATGGGATCAAGCCCCACTTTGGGCTCTGCACTGAGATAGAGTCTGGTTAAGATTCTATATCTCTTGGGGCACCTGGGTGGCTCAGTTGGTTAAGTGTCTGACTTCAGTTCAGGTCATGATCTCCCAGTTTGTGAGCTCAAGCCCCACATCAGGCTCTGTGTTGTCAGAGCCTGGATCTTGCTTTGCATTCTGTGTCTCCCTCTCTCTCTCTCTCTCTCTCTCTCTCTCTCTCTCTCTGTGTCCCTCCCCTGCTTGCATTCTCTCTCTCTCTCTCTCTCTCTCTCTCTCTCTCTGTCTCAAAAATAAATACATTAGAAAATTTTTTTTTACATTAAAAAATTCATTTAAAAAAAAAGGTTATCTGTCTTGGGGCACCTGAGTGGCTCAGTCAGTTAAACATCTGGCTCCTGGTTTCAGCTCAGGTCATAATCTCACAGTTTGTGGGTTCGAGCCCCATGTCTCACCTGCACTGACAATGCAGAGATTCGATCTCTCTCTCTCTCTCTCTCTCTCTCTCTCTCTCTCTCTTCCTTATGCCCTTCCCCTGCTCATTCTCTCTCTCAAAATAAGTAAACTTAAAAAAAAATTGGGGGCACCTGGGTGGCTCAGTCAATTGAATGTCCCTCCAACTTCAGCTCAGCTCATGATCCCACAGTTCATGAGTTGGAGCTCCGTATCAGCTGGCTGCTATCAGCCTGTCAGCCCAGAGCCTGCTTTGGATCCTCTGTCCTCTCTGCCCCTCCCCGTTTGCACTCTCTCAAAAAAATAAATATTTTTTTAAAAGGATTCTCTCTCTTTCTCTGACCAAAAAAAAAAAAAAGAGTCCATGTGTGACCCTGAGTCAAACTAATAATACATTTAGGCATTCTAGTTCTTTACGGTTCTGCTAACACTTAGCCTTTCTATGTGTAGCAATTGTCGAATGTTTCCTAAAGGCCAAAAAAAAAAAAAAAGACCCAAAAGTGATGTGTTCATAAAACTCTAGAGCTCTCTTCTCTCTGTGTTCAGGAAGCCACTACATACAGAAAGATGATGTTCACTTGGTCCACCTCGGAGCTCCTAGACTCATGAAATTCTAGAGTTGGAAAAAGCTCTAGCAGTTTACCAGCTTTTAAAACCAAGGCAACATAGTGTAGCAGTTAGGAGCATGGGTTTAGAAGTCATTCAGGACTGGATTTGAGCCCAACACTACTACTTATTAGCTGATGGTTGTGGGCAATCACAACCTAGTAAAAAAGTTTTTAACTAGGGAATTCTCTTCTAGAAAATGAGAAGTGAATAAAATAGTACATATAAATTACTTAATCAGGAGCCTGGGTCATGGGAAGTATTCAGTAAATGTTAGTTGATTTTAATTATATAACCTACTTTCCTTAATTTACAAATGAGGAACGAAGGCCCAGAGAGGTAAAGTGAGCTAGCTAAGGTTGTACATCTGCATACTAACAAAGGTAGGCTTGAAACAATTGAATAATGATTAAGTGAAATCTTTCCTTTAAAAAACAAAGCTCCTTTCTGGTCCATGTTATAGGCAAATGAATGGGTGCTACAAACAAGAAAAGTAAATTACGTGTATTGAGTGTTTTCTCTCTCTCAGACACTGACCAGATACAAAGTGGCAAAAATATAAATGAGGGGCGCCTGGATGGCTCAGTCAGTAAAATGTCCAATTTCGGCTCAGGTCATGATCTCAGAGCTTGTTGAGTTCAAGCCCTTTGTCCAGCTTGCTGCTGTCACTCAGAGCCTGGAGCCTGCTTCAGATTCTGTGACTCCCTCGCTCTCTACTACTCCCCTACTCACACTCTGTCTCTCTCTTTTCAAAATAAATAAACAGTTAAAAAATTTATGTATATATATGTGTGTGTGTGCATCTAGATAGATAGATAGATAGATAGATAGATAGATAGATAGATATGTAAATGAAACACAGTCCTGGCTTTGAAGCACTTACAATTGATTTGAGGGGGTGCCTGGGTGGCTCAGTAGGTTAAGCATCCAACTTCAGCTCAGGTCATGATCTCACAGTTCTTGAGTTTGAGCCCCACTTCAGGCTCTGTGCTTGAAAGGGTGGGCCTACGCCGGCCGACTCCATCTTGTTCTGTGTCCTCCACCTTGAGTGACTATGTCCCCAACATGGCCCCTTTTCCGGGAAAATCGCAGAAACCTCAGACCACACCTCCTCCCCTTGAGTAACCTCCTGCTCACCGGTTCAAACTTCCTGATCAAAACACGCCCAGCAACCTGCGTAACAGGACTCCGACCCTTCCCCAGCCAATCAGCTGAGGCCACAGCCATTACCTCACCAACTGCCCCTAGACCCCTATAAAATCTTTGTGCTTTTGAAACTCGCTCTCTCTCCCCAGTATCTCACCGCTGCGTCGGTGCAGGTAGGGGATTGAGCTCGAGCTAGCTCGAATAAAGGCTCTTTTGCTTTTGCATCTGACTCGCCTCCCTAGTGGTCTTTGGGGATCACGAATTCTGGGCATAACATGCTGACAGCTCTGAGCCTGGACCCTGCTTCAGATTCAATGTGTCCTCTCTCTGCCCCTTCCCCGCTCATGCTCTGTTTCTCTCTCTCTCTCTCTCAAAAATAAAATAAAAACACTAAAAAAAAAATTAAATTGATTGGGAGAGAAGAGAAATACTCCAACTTATAAATAAAATGTTTTCTAACTAATTGCCAGATATGTGGAACAGGTTTGCCAAGAATGAAGACATGAGACATGTCACTTCCATGTCTGAGCAATCAGAGAAAGCTTCTTGATAAGAACAGGTCTTTAGATGGGGTTTCTGAGTGGGCAGTGGAGGGAAGAAGAAGAGAGAAAGCATGAGCAGGATTGTAGTTAGTTACCAGGGAGGGAGTCCCCAGAGTCTTCATTTTCCATCTAATTCAGAAATTCACAGGGCTGTAGTCTTGTATCAGTGAAATCTCACTTTTACAACATAGTTTGAGAAATAAAATTTTATTTCTTTCAGACACTATACTTTAAATCCTTTTGCATTACTTCTGGTACATTAGACACTCTCTTAACTGAATGCAAAATGTAAATAATCCGGGAACAAAAGGCATGTATATATTTAACACTCTAGTGATACCAGGGAAATATTCCTCTTTGTCGTTGGATAAACATTTCCCTTTTAACCAATGATTTGCTTAATAAGCCTCCTTCTTTTAAATAAATCATTATAAAAACATATTTCAATCCATCTTCTTTAATCGGTTCCTGGATCTATGTATTCTTTCTTTGGGGGACAAGCCCCACATAGACGGCTCTAATAATTGTGTGTGTGCTCCACCCTGGAGGATGGCACCATGGCCCCAGAGTGTTGCCTCTGACCTGTGCATCAGCTGCACCTTCAGCAGGTTGTTCCCACATTCTACTAAGCCACTGCTTCTGGGTGATGTGATATGTTCAACACCACAAATTTGTGGTCAAGAAAGGGCTGCTGATGCAACTCTGGTGAGTACCACTGGGCTTTGGGCTACCTAACTCATGTAGGTTGCTTGTGTCCTCTAGTCTTCCTTGTTGTAGGTCATAGACATACTGCTTCCAACTTACAGTGGAATGCTGCTGGGTACGCCTGATTTTATGACTTGGTAGCTCAATAAGACCTTACAGATGATGGGAAGTTCTGAACTTACAGTTACTTAGCGGTCCCGTGACCAAGTTTTGTGTTTAGAAGGCACTACTGGGATGTCAAGAGCTGTTTTGCCAAAGGTGTTGTGGCTTTGCTCCAGAAACAGGGGTCTGCATTTTTATTCTTCCTCTAAAAGAGTTTGCCAGATCAAATAGCCCAAGAAACAGGGCTGCTTGTGCTGCAACCTGAACGTATTGCAATGTCTTTCTTGTTTTGGACTCCATTCAAAGATGGCAGCCCTTCATGTCACCAAGTATATGGGCCTAAGCACCATTCCTGAATGTGTAACATGGCACCTTCAAAATCTCATTGCTATCAATGAGTTAAGTTCTGTGAAAGCTGCTCTGACTATCAGGTCTGATCTGCAAATACTGAAATACTTAATGGTGCTGGTATACCTTTTACAAGTGCCTTCCTGATAGCCTTGGAAAACAATGTGTGTCCTCCGCCCCTTCCCATAGAACATAATCCTCTGGTGGATCCTCTGGCCTCACATAACATCTCCACTCCAGCAAGTCCACTTCCCTGAGACTTTTGTTTCCTTCTTCTGCTATCTGCAAAATCAATTCTGGCATTTGTACTTTACTCGGCATGGGCCATCCTTTTCTCTTGCTTCTGGGAGCCATCCTAGCAGTGAGTCTCTGCCCTGGAGTCTTTACCAAGGTGGCATATCATCTGTCACAAGAAAGTGCCTCCAAGAGGCGCCTGGGTGGCTCAGTCAGCTAAGTGTCTGACTCTTGATTTCAGCTCAAGTCATGATCTCATGGTTTGTGAGATCGAACCCCACATCTGGCTCTGTGCTGGCAGCACAGAGACTGCTTGGGATTCTCTCTCTCCCCCTCTCTCTTGGCCCTTCCTCTGATCATGTGTCCTCTCTCTCTCTAAAACAAATAAACATTTTTAAAAAGTGCCTCCAAGCCAATAAACTCTTCTTACCCAATGTTATGTTTTGGTCCCTCAAGAACCCTCAAAATGCAGTACCATGGATACTCCCCTAGCTCCTGTCAACACATGCTGACTAGATCTTGTAACCCCTTTAGAGTATAATACCACTCCTTTCTTATCAGACCCAGGACATCCCCAATTGGGACATGCTGTGATTTAACCCTAGGTATAGGCCAAACATCCAAGAAAAGAGGTGGGGCTATATCTTGGTGATGCTGGGGAGAAGCCTATTACCTGACAGAAGAATGACCAGCAATGGCTTCTCACATGAAAGGAGTGTGTATTAGCTCTTCACAGAGAAAGGAACCACCTCTGAAAGCTCTAAGAATTCAGAGGAGTTTGGAGAGCCAACATCTGGGATACAGGTAACAGATTACCCCCCCCCCCATGCCATATGTTAGGATAAGGACAGTTTTCTCAACCAGGATCCTGACTTTGGCATAACAGACCTGCTTCAGCTGCATAACCAGTTATGTGTGAAGCTCTGGACTCTATTTAACCCTGAGTTTGGTATGTGTCTTCTCTCCCCACGCTGAAGAGTATGGCATCTTTTTAAGCTACCAAAAAGGACTTCTTATCTCCTTAGTTATCAATTTTTAACTGCCTTCAGCTTCTCATTATCCCTCTAACAAGCATCAGTGTTACTTAATAACAAGCCAATTCCATTTTCCACTTTCCTGAATCGTTTTCTCTTGTACTTTTCAAATTTCTAAACCATTGCACTCGAACATTCTTTCAATTCACCAGACAAAGATTTTGCAATTGGGCCAGCATCTTATACCAGACACTAATCTGTGCCCCCCACATACCACCTAGGATAGGATTCTCATTGCCAATCAGGCAATTAATGATCCAAGCTCAAAACCTCATCTTACCACCTGTTTCCTTCTAGCACTCCTGGAACCCCTGTGTCAGTGGGGTCCTCTGGGAAGCAGGTGCTGAGACAACAGTTAAGAATGCAGATTGAGGAGTAATACCCATGAAAAGAAAAGGGAAAAAGTAGGATTGGGCAAGGGGAGATAGGAGACCATAATGCATTTTGGACAAACTCTTTGTCCAGTAAGAACCTTTGAAGCAACATTGTCCATTAGGGGAGTCCCTGCTCACAGGCTGAGGTGGACCTGAAGAGGTAAACAGCAGGAGAATACCAGTGAGCCACACTTCTTACTACTGAGCAACAAGTCCTGTTTTGAAGGGGGATCTGAGAAATGCATCTCTCTGTCTGCCACTATGCTAGCTAAAATAATAAGGTTCTATCCTACATGTGGGCCTAAATATATATTGACCTAATTAAGGCCAGACTGCCCCTAGTGGAAATTTGGATGAATTCTACATGGTTTAATGGGTCCCTCAATCCTCTCTCATCTCCAAAAGCTGCTAAGTTCCTCTGAGTCTTTTCCTAGTGTGTACCCAAATATCATCCTGACACCTCCATGTCAAAGGAGATTAGGAATAACCCTAAGAGAGAGAGGCAAGTTTAAACAATACCCTCACCTCTGCAGTTATGTCCTATTTTCTAACTACCTTGCTCTGAAGAGGAAATCAGATGGCTTATAGTTGGATCAACCAAAAAAGTAAGTCATGACTGCAAGTATTCCAAACAGGCTCTGAGTAGCAAACAGCTCCCAAGTTAACATTTTGCAGGTAAAACTGCATTGGTCATAGTAAAAAGTGCTGAGGATAAAATAACAGCCTAAGCTCTGGCTTTATGATGTTTGCAGTATTTCTGAGCATGTGTAGGAAATTCCACAACACTGAGACCAGAGTGAGGAAAACATTCACACTACAAATCCCTGCCTGAGTGCTATTAGTCAATGGAGCAGCTATTCAGGAGCCAAAAACAATATCAATTCAGGAGCTGCCCCATTTCTTGACATTGTGGGGAAGCTCTGAGCATTCTCAAAAAGAGTGAATTGCTAGCCCACAAGAACTCAAGTCTCTTCTTCTGCCCCGCCCTCCCAAAAATATCATGGATCTATGAATGTGTCCAACCTGAATACAAATAATACTTAACTGTAATTAAGCGAAATTTTAATGTTATCAAAGAATGATATGGTTCAGAAACTTGGAACGGTTCTTCCAAGAAAGTGAAGAAAGGTGTCATCCCTGAAGAAGAGGGAGATAAAAGAACTGGAGAAAAAAAAAGAAACAACAGGTATTCAGATGCTCTGTGGCCTCATAAAGGAACAAGCTGAGAAGAGATGGGGAGAATCAGGAATGGCTAAGTGAAGTGCCACCTGAGCTCAGGAAGGACCACTTGGAACGAGAGGACACTGACCATGGACATTCACTAACTTTCTTCACCTCAGAACTGTATAGAATCACTGTGGAATCACTTGGGCTGATGGCTCAAGGGACCAGGAGAAAATCAGGTTCTTCCTAGAAGTGAAGTGAAATGAATAGCCATTTCCCATATTCCCAAGACTGTGAAAAGTAAGCTCACAAGGACAGAAATAAGGCCAACTATCAAGAAAGACCAGTGACCTCAAGGTCAGAGGAGAAGCAGCAGCTCAGGAATAGCCACATAATCCATGGGTCCCAATTAGAATTAAAATTAGAATGTGGGTCCCCTTGATCAAAAATTATTGAGGATTTCAAATGCAACTACTGAGTATTAAGTTAAGTTCAGGGCACCTCTGAGCAAGGGGCTCCTACAACTGCACAGGTTGCAAATCCATAAATCCACCCTTGAAGCACTTAACTGTTAGTTATTTATTGCTGGGAAGGAGAATTTGGCCCTACCTTTAAAGAAAGGAGCCTCAAAAAAAACTATGGACATATTTAAAACTTCCACAGTGGTCTTCAGGTCAGAAATTATTTACATTCCTCCCATATGCAAAATGGACTCACCTCCCAAGATCCCTCAAAAGCCTCATCCTTTTATGTCATCAACTCAAAATCCAGGATATTGGCATCTAATCAAGCCCAAACAAGTATGACCAAAAATCTGTTTATCTATCGCTACATAACAAATTTCCCCCAAATGAATTGAAGCAACAAACATTTCCTATTGTAGTGATTGCCATTTGTATGGTCAGGCATTCAGGGGTGGCTTAACTGGGTGGTGTGGCTCAAGAACTCTCATGAGATTGCAGCCAAGATGTCAGTGAGGGCTGCAACCATCTGAAGGCCTGATTGTGGCTGGTCGGTCCACTTCAAGATGACTCACATGACTATTGGCAGGAGGCCTCAGTTTTTAGCCATGATTCCTTCCATAGGGCTGCTTGAGTAGGCAAACAGGCTTTCCTCAAAGTAGATGATCCAAAAAGAAAACAAAGGGGAGTCACAATGCCTTTTGTGTCCCAGTTTTATACATCATACATCATCATTTCTGTCATCTTCTATTTGTAAGAAGCAAGCCACTAACTCCTGTTATCATTCAAAGGAAGGATAATTAAGTTCACATATGGAGAGAGTACTTGGCTGGCTCAGTTGGAGGAGCATGCAACTCTTCACCTTGAGGTTGTAAGTTCGAGCCCCACATTGAGTGTAGAGATTACCTAAATAAATAAACTTTTTTAAAAAGTTCATATATGGAAATATGGAAATGAGGGAGTTAGGGATTTTAGGACCTATTCTAAAACCCCAAACTGACTAATTCAATTCTTATACAGAGTGTTCTTTCACTCAGAAATACTCTTGTATAAGAATATTGTTCACAGTTGCAGAAAAAAGCAATAGTAGAGGGGCGCCTGGGTGGCTTAGTCAGTTAAGCGTCCAATTTCAGTTCAGGTCATGATCTCACGGTTCATGCTGACATGTCATGCTGACAGCTCAGAGAACTGGAACGTGCTTCAGATTTTATGTCCTCCCCCCTCTCTCTGCCCCTCCCCTGCTTGTGCGCTCACTTGCTCGCTCTCTCTCTCTCTCTGTCTCAAAAATAAATAAACATCAAAAAAAAGCAAGAGTAGAAAATCGGTGAACCCAAGAGGGATCCTAAAGCCCTCAAATATGACAAGGAAGAGCTCCCTGACATTCTTTAAGTTTAAAAAACCATATCCCCCTTCACTATTGACCTATTCTGTCTGCTTAAACTAGCCTGAGTCTGTCTTGGGTTGGGGTAAGTGCCTGTGACCCTGAAACAAAGGGAAGGTGGTTATGTGGGTACAATATCTGCAATCTGACTTCACAAACACCTTCAGACCTAGCAGAATAGGCCAATGAGAAGAGTAAGAAAAGGGAGTGACTGCTGCTGAGGACCACACAAAGCCAGCCTTCTGCAAAGAAAAGCATACCTGTGGTAAGGGGAGTTTTCTTTGTCATCCTTCCTACTCCTCTTTCTATACTTTCTCTCTTCCACCGTTTGGAAGGCCTGGATTTCCCCCCCCCCCCCAAATATTATCCTCTGATGTAAGGAAGCACAAGCTTAAAGCAATCCAAAAATAACCTCAAGACCTCAGGCACCTATATACCCAGGTATGCAGTCACTAATAACCAGTAACATAAACACAAATAGGAGACAGAACCTCCAAGAGATCACCAGGTATTGGTGAGAGACAGATGAGGAGCAGCATAGTGAATCAAGAGATATGTTGGGAAACCTACAAGCCAAGGGAAGAAAACGTTAAGGAAGTACTTAGATAATGTTTTAAAAAATGATGAGTTACAGGAGACAGAGTTAAGATGGTGGTGCAGCATGGAGACCCTGAGCTTGTCTTGTCCCTGAAACACAGCTAGATCAGCACCAAACTATTTTGAACACCTAGGAAATTGATCTGAGGATTAATGCAACAATCTGCATAACTTGAGCCACAGAACTCAGCAAGTACACAGTGCAGAGAGGTGAACTGGGGGAGAGAAACACCGCAGAGGGTAGGGAGCTATTTTTGTGGAGAGAGGAGAAAGAAAAGAAGAGGGGGAGGGGGAGGGGGAGGCAAATCGGGATTGTGCAAGAAAAGCACACCCCCAAAAGTAGCTGGAGAGAAAGAAAGAGTAAAAACCCTCACAAAAGATTGAGCAAGAAATCTGTTCCCCAAAACCACTGATGGAGAGAAAAGAGAAAGTTTCAATACCACCAGGAGTCTACAAACAGTGGAGTGTAGAGTCTGAAGTTCCAGAGCTCAGTGCCTGGCAGTGCTCTGGTGAGGAAGCAGGTAGAATCCCCAAAAGCAGGCAGCAGGGTCTGAGGGGCCCATGTACCACATGGGGAAAAGTGGTTCCACTGCTTGGAGTGCATTTGGTAGAGGCAATATGGCCTTCTCACAGGCAAAGAGGTCCCAGAAGACCCTGGAGAGCAGCCATGTCTGCTTGTATTGGGACAAAGGTGCCAGAGTGAGGTTAAATCTGGCACCAGCTCTGTGTCATGATTTGCCATAATCTCTGAACCTCTGCCACTATATGATTACATGAACATTTTCTGGAGCAAGCCTGCAACCAGCCATTGCTCAGTGAGACCCTCCCCAGAGTCAGTGCAGGTCCAAGCCACAGGGGTCTCTGAAGTGTAGAGAACACAACCCCATCTGAGATAAAACTTTGGAGCGAGGTGCCACCTGGCAGGCAGACAGCTTAGACATGGACAAACTAGAAGCAGGGAGTGAATGGAGACTTGAGACAAAGGAAGGGTGCTTGATCCCAGGTCGATGAGAGCCAGAAGTTCCTGTGCCAGAGACTAGGGAGCTGAGTGAAGCCATTTTCCACCTCTTCTGTGTGCACACTACACTGATCCACCCCACGAAGCTAACCAGCACCACCTAGTGGAGAACAGAGCCATTACACCAAGCCCCAATGAGCTGAACTCTCCAAGCACATCACCTAGAAGACCAACACAAGTCACACCACCTGCTTACTGTATGGACTACAGAGGACTTCATAGTTTCAGCTCGAGGGGAATCTGGATGTAACTTTATTTGGGTTTCATTATGTTTGCTGGTTCATTTATTTGTTCCTTGTTCTGTTTTTGCTTAAATTGGTTTTTTTTTCTTTTTTTTTCTTTCTTCTATTTCTTCCTCATTCTTGGATACAGAAAGAAAATTTTATTTTTCTTTTTTTTTACTTTATTTTTTGTTTTTTTTTAAATTTTAATTCTATTTTATTATCTTTATTTCATTTATTCTATTTATTATATATTTTTAATTTTAAAATTTTTCCTTACATTTTTTTTCTTTTAGTTCCCTGTTTCCTCTATTCTATCAACCTTCTTTTAACAAGCAGACCAAAACAACCTAGGATCTAGTTTCCTTTGTTTGACTTTTTGTTTTGTTTTTAGTTTTTGTATTTTTTATTTTTCTCTTCCCCCAGAATGACATAATGAAGGAATTCACCCCTAAAAAAATAACAGGAAGAAATGACAGCCAGAGGCTTAATCAACACAGACATAAGCAAGATGTCAAAACTAGAATTTAGAATCACGATAATAAGAATACCAGCTGGGGTTAAAAAAAAGCAAGGGATCTCTTTCTGTGGAAATAAAATAAATAAAATCTAGGTAAAACAAAATTTAAAATGCTATAACCAAGATGCAATCTTGAATGAATGCAATGATGGCAAGGATGAATGAAGTAGTGTAGGGAATTAGTGACTTAGAAGATAAAATTATGTAGAATAATGAGGCAGAAAAAAAAGAAGAAAACTAAGGCAAAAGAGCAAGATACAAGAATTAGATAACTCAGTGACTTATTAAAAAGGAATAACATCCAAATCAGAGGAGTCCCAGAAGATGAAGAGAGAGAGAAAGGGGCAGACAGTTCATGTGAGCCAATCATAGCAAAAAAACTTTCCGAACCTGGGGAAGGACACAGACATCAAAATCCAAGAATTAAAAGAACCCCCACTCTTTTCAACAAAACCAACCATCAACAAGGCATATAATCAAATTAATAAAATACACAGACAAGGAAAGAATGATGAAAGCAACAAGGGAAAAAAGTCCTTAATCAACAAGGGAAGACAGATCAAGTTCACAGCAGAACCAGCCACAGAAACGCGGCAGGCCAGAAAGGAGTGGCAGGATATATTCAAGGTGCTGAATCAGAAAAATATGCAGCCAAGAATTCTTTATCCAGCAAGGCTGTCATTCAAAATAGAATGAGAGAGGAAGAGTTTCCTAGACAAACAAAAAATAAAGGAGTTTGTGACCACTAAACTAGCCCTGCAAAAAATTTTAAGGGGGACGCTTTGGGTTGAGAAAAGAAAAAACAAAACAAAACAAAGCAAAAAAGACCAAAAGCAACAAAGACTAGAAAGGACCAGAGAACACCACCAGAAACACCAACTCAACAGGCAACACAATGGTGTTACATTCATATCTTTCAGTACTCACTCTAAATATCAATGGACTAAACGCTCCAAACAAAAGACATAGATTATAAGAATGGTTATAAGAAAACAAGACCCATCTACATGCTGCTTATAAGAGACTCATTTTGGACCTAAAGACACCTGCAGATTGAAAGTAAAGGGATGGAGAACCATCTATCATGCTAATGGTCATCAAAAGAAAGCTGGAGTAGCCATACTTGTAAAAGTCAAACTAGATTTTAAAATAAGGACTATAACAAGAGATGATGAAGAAGAATATTACAACATAATTAAGGGGTCTATCCACCAAGAAGATCTAACAATTATAAACATTTATGTCCCCAATACAAGAACACCCAAATATATAAATCAAGTATCACAAACATAAAGAAACTCATTGATAATAATACCATAATAGTAAGGAACTTCAACACCCCACTTACAACAATGGACAGATTATGTAAGCAGAAAATCAACAAGGAAACAATGGCTTTGAATGGCATACTGGACTGGACAGACTTAACAGATATATTCAGAATATTTCATCCTAAAGCAACAGAATACACATTCATCTCAAATGCACAGGGAACATTTTCCAGAATAGATCACACACTGGGTCACAAATCAACCTTCAACAACTACAAAAATTGAGATCATACCTTGCATATTTTCAGACCACAATGCTATGAAACTCGAAATCAACCACTTTAAAAATTTGGAAAGACTATGAATACTTGGAAATTAAAGAACATCCTACTAAAGAATGAATGGGTTAACCAAGAAATTAAAGAGGAAATTTAAAAGTACATGGAAGCCAATGAAAATAAAAACACAATAGCTCAAAAGCTCTGGGGTGCAGCAAAGGCGGTCATAAGAGGTAAGTACACAGCAATCCAGGCCTTCCTAAAGAAGGAAGAAAGGCCTCAAATACACAACCTAACCTTACACCTAAAAGAACTGGAAAAAGAATAGCAAAAACAGCTCAAAAACAGCAGAAGAAGGGAAATAATAAAGATTAGAGTAGAAATCAGTGATACAGAAATTAAAAAAAAAACAGTAAATCAGATCAATGATACCAGGAGCTGGTTCCTTAAAAGAATTAACAAAATGGATAAACCCCTAGCCAGTTTGATCACAAAGAAAAAAGAAAGGACCCAAGTAAATACAATCACAAATGAAAGAGGAGAGATCACAACCAACACCACAGAAATATAAACAATAAGAAGAAGAAATACAAATAATAATAATAATAATAATGAGCAATTATATGCCAACAAATTGGGCAATCTGGAAGAAATGGACAAGTTCCTAGAAACATATAAACTACCAAAACTGAAACAAAAAGATACAGAAAATTTGAACAGATCCATAACCAGTAAAGAAATTGAAGCAGTAATCCAAAATCTCCCAACAAACAAGAGTCCAGGGCTGGATGGCTTTCCAGGGGAATTCTACCAAGTTTTAATTCTACCATTTAAAGAAGAGTTAACACCTATTCTTTTGAAGCTGTTCCAAAAAGTAGAAATGGAAGGAAAACTCCCAAACTCATTCTACGAGGCCAGATTACCTTGATTCCAAAACCAAAGACCCTACTAAAAAGGAGACCTACAGACCAATTTCCCTGGTGAACATGGATGCAAAAATTCTCAACAAGATAGTAGTCAACCAGATGCAACAATACATTAAAAAACTGTTCACCACGACCAAGTGGGATTTATACCTGGGATGCAGGGCTGGTTCAATATCCACAAAACACTCAATGTGATACATCACATCAATAAAAGAAAGGACAAGAACCACATGATTCCCCCAATAAATACAGAGACATTTGACAAAATACAGCATCCTTTCTTGATAAAAACCTTCAAGAAAGTAGGGGTAGAATGATCATACCTCAAGATGTTAAAAGCCATATATGAAAGACCCAATGCTAATATCATCCTCAATGGGGAAAAACTGAGAGCTTTCCCCCTAAGGTGAGGAACACAACAAGGATGTACATTCTCACCATTGTTATTCAACATAGTGTTGGAAGGCCTAGTCTTAGCAATCAGACAACACAAAGAAATAAAAGGCATCCAAATAGGCAAGGAGGAAGTCAAACTTTCACTGATATTGTATGTGGAAAACCCAAAAGACTCCACCACAAAACTGCTTGAATTGAACATGAATTTAGCAAAATCACAGGATATAAAATCAATGTATAGAAATCAGTTCCATTTCTATACACCATAATGAAGCAGCAGAAAGAGAACTCAAGGAATTGATCCCATTTACAACTGCACCAAAACCCATAAAATACCTAGTAATAAGCCTAACCAAAGAGGTGAAAAATCTATACACTGAAAACTATAGAAAGCTTACAAAAGAAATTGAAGAAGACACAAAAAAATGGAAAAACATTCCATGCTCATGGATTAGAAGAACAAATATGGTTAAAATGTTAATACTACCTAAATCAATCTACATACTGAATGCAATTCCTGTCAAAATAACACCAACGTTCTTCACAGAGCTAGAACAAATGATCCTAAAATTTGTATGGAACCAGAAAAGATGCCAAATAGCCAAAGCAGTCCTGAAAAACCAAATCAAAATTGGAGGCATCACAATTCCAGACTTTGAGCTGTATTACAAAGCTCTAATCATCAAGACAGTATGGTATTGGCACAAAAACAGCCACATAGATCAATAGAACAGAATAAAGAATCCAGAAATGGGCTCACAAATGTATGCCCAAGTAATCTTTGACAAAACAGGAAAGAATATCCAATGGAAAAAAGACAGTCTCTTTAGCAAATGGTGCTGGAAAAACTGGACAGTGACATGCAGAAGAATGAACCTGGACCACTTTATTACACCATACACAAAATAAACTCAAAATGGATGAAAGACGTAAATGTAAGACAGGAAGCCATCAAAATCCTCGAGGAGAAAACAGGCAACAACCTCTTTGACCTTGGCCACAGCAACTTCTTACTTGACATGTCTCCAGAAGTAAGGGAAACAAAAGCAAAAATGAACTATTGGGACCTCATCAAAATAAAAATCTTCTGCACAGCAAAGGAGACAATCAGCAAAACTAAAAGGCAACCAACAGAATGGGAGAAGATATTTGCAAATGACATATCAGATAAAGAGTTAGTATCCAAAATCAATAAAGAACTTATCAAACTCAACACCCAAAATCAAATAATCCAGTGAAGAAATAAGCAAAAGACAAGAACAGACACTTCTCCAAAGAAGACATCCAGGTGGCTAACAGACACATGGAAAAATGCTCACTTATCATCAGGGAAATACAAATTAAACCACAATGAGATACCACCTCACACCTGTCAGAATGGCTAAAATCAACAGCTTAGGCAATAACAGATGTTGGCAAGGATGCAGAGAAAGGGGATCTCTTTTGCACTGCTGGTGGGAATGCAAACTGATGCAGCCACTCTAGAAAAAAATATGGAGGTTCCTCAAAAATATAAGAATATAGAACTACCCTATGACCCAGCAATGGCACTACTAGGTATTTATCCAAAGCCCCAAGAGTGCCGATTTGAAGGGGCACATGAACCCCTGTGTTTATAGCAGTGCTTTTGACAATAGCCAAAGTATGGAAAGAGCCCAAATGTCCATTGACTGTTAATAAATAAAGAATATGTGGTATATGTATATGTGTGTATATATATATGTGTATATATATATATGTGTATATATATACGTGTGTATATATACGTGTGTATATATATATATGTATATATACACACGTATATATACACACGTATACGTGTATATATATACATATATACGTATATACACGTATACGTATATATATATACACGTATATATACGTATATATATACACGTATACGTATATATATACGTATATATATATGTGTGTATATATATACGTGTGTATATATATGTGTATATATATACGTGTGTATATATATGTGTATATATATACGTGTGTATATATATATATGTATATATATACACGTATATATATACACGTATACGTGTGTGTATATATATATATACACATATATATATGCAATGGAATATTACTTGCCAATCAAAAAGAATGAAATCTTGCCATTTGCAACAACATGGATGGAACTAGAGTGTATTATGCTAAGTGAAAGAAGTCAATCAAAGAAAGACAAATATCATGAGATTTCACTCATATGTGGAATTTAAGATACAAAACAGATAAACATAAAGGAAGGGAAGCAAAACTAATATAAAAACAGAGAGGGAGACAAACCATAAGAGACTCTTAAATACAGAGAACAAACTAAGGGTTGCTGGCAGGGTTTTTGGTGGGTGTAAGGGCTAAAGCGGTAAGGGGCATTAAGGAGGACACTTGTTGGGATGAGCACTGGGTGTTATATGTAAGTGATAAATCACTAAGTTCTATTCCTGAATTTATTATTACACTATATGATAACTAACTTGGTTTTAAATTTAATAAGTATGTAAGTAAATAAATAAATTATAAAATATTAAAGAATGATTTTTTTTTTCATTTTCATACAATTTCGTGTCAATATCAAGCAACAGATTTGGAGAATATTTTGCTAACGAAAATTATAAAAGTGGTAGAGTCTTGGGGCGCCTGGGTGGTGCAGTCGGTTAAGCATCTTACTTCAGCCAGGTCACTATCTCGCGGTCCGTGAGTTCGAGCCCCGCGTCAGGCTCTGGGCTGATGGCTCAGAGCCTGGAGCCTGTTTCCGATTCTGTGTCTCCCTCTCTCTCTGCCCCTCCCCCATTCGTGCTCTGTCTCTCTCTGTCCCAAAAATAAATAAACGTTGAAAAAAAATTTTTAAAGTGGTAGAGTCTTTATACAATAGGGGAAAGGACATTGAATGTGGGACCCAAGGAATTTAACAAAAATCCCCTACCCCCGGACAAGCAGAGCAAGACTAACTCCATTTTGTGCTACACCCACCATCTCATGTATAACCCCCACATGACCTACTTATTGCTTAAGACACTCCCCCACCCTAGTCAAGCCTCTGAGCACACCCTTACTGGAAACCGGCTTATATAGGAATGTGGAACCCCTAACCGCCAAAGAATGTAAACCCCGCCTTTTGCCCGCCAAACTTGCAGGCCAAATCTGACCAGAGTGATAGGCTAGTTCAAACAGTTACTATAGGGTACATTGTAATTCAACTGGCCACCTGCATGTGTACTGGCATGACTATTTCTGTGTGTGTTACAATCTCATTGGCCATTGGACCCTATAAAACTGCTACGCCTTTTAACCTAAGGGTCCAAGTCCCTGCTGCACTGTGTCGGGTATGCTTGGGCCCAAGCTTGAGCTTGCAAATAAACCCTTGTGCGTTTGCATCAGTATCGGCTCCTTGGTGGTCTCTCGGGTTCGAAATCGGGGGCATTACATTGAACATCAGGAATTTTGGCTTTGCAACAAATGTCGATGTTATGCCCAGAATTCGTGATCCCCAAAGACCACTAGGGAGCCGAGTCCGATGTAAAAGCAAAAGAGCCTTTATTCGAGCTAGCTCGAACTCAATCCCCTACCTGCACCGACTCAGCGGTGAGATACCGGGGAGAGAGAGCGAGTTTCAAAAGGACAAAGGTTTTATTGGGGCCTAGGGGCAGTTGGTGAGGTAATGGCTGTGGCCTCAGCCGATTGGCTGGGGAAGGGTCCAGTCCTGTTAGGCAGGTGAGCGGGAGGTTACTTAAGGGGAGGAGGCGGGGTCAAGGTGAAGGACACAGAACAAGATGGAGTTGGCCGGAGTAGGCCCGCCCTTTCAGTTGATGTTGGACAAAACATGTTGCCACTTTTAATCTCATTGTCTGAGAGAGAGTGAGAGAAAGAGAGAGAGAGACTGAGATTGTATGAAATTGTATCTCCCCTAATTTTCTCACAGGATGTTCTAAAAAGTAAATACTATGTGGTAAGAAACTGGGCTGCATATCTACAATGAATCATAAATCCAGAAATGTCTTCCTAGGCATGTTGGAAAAAAACCTGTACCTCAGGGGTTGTGATAGACTGAATATTTGTGTCCCCCCAAATTCATAAATCAAAGCCTGAATCTCAATGTGATGGTATTTGGAGGTAGGGCCTTGGGAAGACAACTGGGTCATGAGGGTGGACGCTCATGAATGGAATTAGCGCCCCCATAAGAAGAGCCCAGAGAGGGGCACCTGGGTGGCTCGGTCAGTTAAGCGTCTGACTCTTCATTTCTGCTCAGGCCATAATCTCATCGTTCGTGAGTTCAAACCCCGCATTGGGCTCTGTACTGACAGCATGGGACCTGCTTGGGATTCTCTCTCTCCCTCTCTCTCTCTCTCTGCCCTTCCATAACATGTGTGCACACATCTCTCTCTCTCTCAAAATAAATAAATAAGCATTAAAAAATAAAAATGAGCAAGAGGCCAGAGAGCTAGCTAGCCCTCTCTGCCATGTGAGGGAATAATGAGAAAATTGTAGTCTGCAACCCCAAAGAGAGCTCTCACCAAAACCTGACCAGGTTGGCACCCTGATCTCGGACTTCCAGTCTCCAGAATTGTGGGAAATAAATGTCTGTTGTTTTTAAAAACCAGTCTATGGTAATTCGTTAGCGGCCCAAACTGACTAAGACAAAGGTTAAGGCCACCCAAGCAATGGTGGGGGTGGAAATACCTATCAATTAACTCTTCAAGCAGTGCATTGAATGAGAGAAGGCAAGGCTTCCAAACAATCCCACAGCTTCACTATTGTCAGGGGGCTTAATCTTCTTTGTCAGTTTCACCTCAAAAAACTCCTGGGGTAAAACCTAGGATTTAAAATCTTGGACTCTTGAATTTTATAGCCACACTTGGACCTAGTAACTGTGGCCAGGTAGACACAGTGCTGTGATTTAAAAGGTAGCTGATGAGGTATTGGGGTGACAGTGGGGTTCACAGGGTCCAGAGCCGACAGCCAAGAAAGAATTTTTCAAGACGTCCTTGGTGCCAAAAGGTGATTTTATTAAAGCACGGGGACAGGACCCATGGGCAGGAAGAGCTGCCTACGACCATAAGGAGATACTGGTTATATACTATGGAGTTGGGGGAGAAAAAGTCCAGGGGAAGTTTCAAGTGAGAATGAAAATCTTACATGAAAAATGCTAAAGAAGATTCCCAGGATAGTGGAGGCCTAGCTGTCTTCAAGCTAAGGTTGTTTTTCCCTCTAGCAAAGCATTAGCATTAAGACAGTAGCTAGTTCCTGGAGAAAATTTACTCTGCCTGCCTCAAGTATTTGCCAATGGGCTGCAGGTTATAAGGAAATTTAGTTCTATCTGCCATTTCCTTCTGCTTTTGTTTCCCACATCAGTAGCCACCCTAGATCATTTGGGGCTCAGGAAACTGTGACATGTAAAACCACGGTAGCCCCTTCACATGTAGATTAGAATCACGGGAATAGAGAAATAGGCATTTGCAAAGGAAGGGAGCCATGTATCTGAGAAGAGGGAAGGAATTCTGGGCAAAAAAAGAAAACAAAACAAAAAACAATCATCGTACCTTTCAGGAAAAAGAAAAGAAATTTCCATCAAAGTAAAAAGCTGAGGTCACTGAAGGGAACTGAAAATATAAAGCCAGTCCATCCCATGCCCTAGTTCCAAAAAACTAAGAAAGGTGCAGGGATTCTATACACACCCTCTGAGTTTGACCACAAGTAGAGCAATGCTACTGCCATCCCAGTATGGGTACTATCAAGTAAGAAGCACTTAGGGGAGGGAAGCATGACACCCAGCCATGGAACGGGAGCCACACGTGGCAGGAATGCCATGAAGGGGACACACACAGGTAGGGGCACTCACAGGGATTCTCCGAATAATTTGGGAGGTATTTGGGAACAAACACAGCAGAGACCTTGCTAGTACTGCTGCATGTCAGACAAAAATGTAACATTGATTTATGTCTTAATTATACCGCCTCGGCTGTTGTTGCTTTGGAAACCACTGACTACTGAACTAATAATGCCAAAGAGCTAAACAAATTAAAAGTATCAATTTTAGAAGTGATAGGAAGCATCTATTAAAAGGAGGCATAAGGAAGCCGACATTTATACAGCATCGACCATGTGATGCTCTGAACCAGGAAATTGACATTAGGTCTCATTTAATCTTCATAAACCGTCCATGGGAGTGTAGACTATAAACTCCTTGAGGGCTGAGTTTTTGTTTGCTCATTGCTATATCCCCAGAACCGAAAACGATTCCTACAACTTAAGAAGCACTCAATAAATATTTGCAAAAACTGAATAAATATAACTGTCTGCATTTCTCAAGTGGTAAAACTGAGATTCAGATAAAGTAATTAAATTGCTGAAAGTAAGACAAGATTTTAAGCCCGATCTGTCTGACATCATCAAAGCCCACCTCCCTTGGAAGTCATTTTCTACTAAAAGCAGAACTTCCAAAAAATTGACTCCATTTACTATCGAAAATGCACTTTTTTTTTTAAGTTTATTTATTTTGAGAGACAGAAGGAGCAGAGGAAGGGCAGAGAGAGAGAAACCCAAACAGACTCCCTGCTGTCAGCACAGAGCTGGATGTTTTGGCAGAGGGAGGGCAAGGGTGGGGGGAGGAGCTTGAACTCATGAACCATGAGATCATGACCTGAGCTGCAATCAAGAGTCAGAGACTTAACCAACTGAGCCACCCAGGCACCTGAAAATGCATTTTCAAAAAGAATTGTAAGAATCTAGTATGTGAGTTATCTCACTATTGATTCATCTTTCAAAAAGTTAAGGAAACAGATACTCCATATTTTACCCAATAAGAAAGTAGCAGTCCATGAAATGGTGGTCATAGAAGAAACCATTTTATGTGCCATAACAAACGATGAGAATATTGTCTATCACTTGGCATGTAACCCAGACGCTTCCTGAATATAAGTGAAATTCCAGGGTAGGACCATTTAAAAGGAAAGATAATTTTCCAGGATTAGAGACTCCCAAAAAGAACATTTTACCCTTCCAAATTTCCATGGAGAGTTCTAAAACAGTAAAATATTTTCACACAAAACAAAAGCAAGCAAACAAATAACCCTGAGCCCTGCCCGGTGTCAAGAAACAACTAACTAAGAGTCTGCCTTCTAAGAAGGGACCAGAGCACAGAGAGAAACCCCTCAGACGCACAGGCCTGCAAGACCCAGGGGAGGCTGAGAACAGACTAGAATTCTGAGAAAAATCCTGCAGCAACCTCAGGGCGCACACACAGCACAGTGTATCAGTAGCCAGATGCTGAAGGAATCTGAGGCCTGTGCTGGACTAAAGGCATAGTCTTGCCAAAGGCATTGATCATAAATCTGATACTTTGCATTGGCTACTAACTTGCAGGAAATTCACAGGAGGAAGGAGCTCAGGGAACTGGACCATAAACATGGAATCAATGACATCCAGACTGTGGGTAATGCTACAGGTCAAATGCCCCCAGGTTCTTCAACAGATATATTATAAGGAAAATAAAAGGATGGAGAGACACCATAAATTTTTTAAAAATTAAGCAAATAAAAATGGGCAAGATTAAAGTATCCTGTTAGAAGGGATTGCTATAAAAGCCTGGTGAATGGCACTTTGGAGGGAGGGAGAGAATGGAAATTTTAACAGGGCTTGTGGGGAGTGTCAGGCAGGGTGGTAAAGTTCTGTTTCTTAGCCTGGGTGATATTGTAAGAGTGCTTGCCTCATAATAACTCATGAAGCCATACATTTGCTTTATGTGTCTTTTATTATCTGTGTTTTCTACAATAAAAGGTTAAGAAAAAAAGCAGTGGGCTCTCAGACCTCAGAACCAAAAAGAAGTTATATAAAAGTTGAAAAGTGAGGGCTTGACAAAAGACAGATCCTAAAGAAGGACTAAAATCCCTCAGGATAGTGCAGAATGAATCCAAAGCAAAAATGTACATAAGAAAAAGTAGACTCCCTACTCATGACAAAGGATTAATGTTAATAGGTTCTTATGATGGCATAAATGAGAGGCCAGAACTTGCATCTCCAAAAGAAAGGATGGGATCTTCAGTACTTCTTAACCAGAACTGTACTCGTCCTTTTGGTTCCAAGTCCAAGATTGGTAAAAAAAAAAAAAAAAAAAAAAGAAAAGAAAGGAAAGAAAAGAAAAGAAAAGAAAAGTACTCAGAGACCCTAGTTACTCCCTAAGAATTCAAATTTCCAGATTAAAATAAATTATATCCCAGGATTCAAGAATTATGTGATCAAAGGAATGCTCTCAGTCAGCTCTGAGGAATCATGGAGAGAAGTTTGGAGTAACTTGTTTAGACTCCACATAATGTGGTTAAATTGGAAATTATGAAGGTCTTCTGACAACTACTTAAACTATCTATGCCACCAACCTTCCTATTAATACGTATTTATATATACATAGTGACTACATACAAAGATTGCTTGTCAGAGTGCTAAACTTCATAGCCATTTTCCCTAAAACATGATAGCAACGTTTTTATTTTTAAAATTATTGCAGCCACAGTATTTGATTCAATACATGCTACACGGTGACATGAATAAATTGTGAATCTTCAAGTACTGAACATTTAGTGTTTCTAGCTTTTATTCTATTTTACTTAAGTACCTTGATGATTTTCATGAAGTTTGCTAACACCAGCATTTCTTGCTGTAATTATGATACAATAACTACTATTTGTATTCTCACAGCGTAGAGTGCTAGACTGAAGTCAGAAAATTTGGATTTAGCCTGAACTCTGTCATTAACTAGTTCTGTGACCCTGGTCGAAGGACCCTCTAGGAAAGAATTTAGTTTTCCCATCTGTAAAACATAGATATTGGATTATATCTGAGGGTCAAATAGAGTATTTTCACTTTAATAGAGGGCTCAGAGTTTCACAGGTTTCTCAGATTTCAAACGGAAAAGTCTCTAATGGTGTCATTTTGGACAACTTTCCAGGGTTTGTGATTGAGATCTGGTACAAGAGACCATATGTACTTTGCTTCTCTGCTTCTGAGTTTAGAGTTCCAAGCCCAGCTAAGTCAAACCCCAGGCTCCTAACAGAGGACGGTCCTAACATAGATCCACCAATGGGAATCAAGGATATGGGTGGAGGGGGCAGGGAGCCTTTAAACTGACTTATTTAAAGGCTACATGCTCATTTTTCACTCACCAAATCAGCAAAATTTAAAAGAATGACAATATGGAGGGTTGGTATAGCAGTGGATGAAGGTGCACCATAATATACTGTTCATGGAAGAACAAAGTGGTAATGTCCTGAATGTCAATTTGGTAGTAGCTACCGAAGTTTACATTTCATATCCTTTGCCTCAGCAACTTCAATTATACGAATTTATCCCAGGGGCTCCTGGGTGGCTCAGTCAGTTAAGCGTCCAACTCTGGATTTCAGCTCAAGTCATAATCTCACGGTTCGTGGGTTTGAGCCCCACGTGGGGCTCTTCACGGACAGCATGGACCCTGCTTGGGATTCTCTCCCTCCTTCTCTCTGTCCTTCCCACTCTCTGTAAATAAATAAATAAATAAATAAATAAATAAACCCATTAAAAAGCTATATATACATGTGATAGTAGGTTTTATGGCTTTATTTGCAATAGTGAAAAACTACAAAGAACTTAAATGCTAATCAATTGAAGACTTGCTGAATAAAATTAAGGATAGCCAGACAATGAAATTCCACTCAGTCATTAAAAAGAATGAAGAGGGGTGCCTGGGCGGCTCAGTCAGTTAAGTGTCCCAACTCTTGATTTCGGCTCAGGTCATGACCTCATGGTTTGTGAGACTGAGTCCTACATCAGGGTCTGTGCTGACAGTACAGAGCCTGCTTAGAATTCTCTCTCCCTGTCTCCGCCCCTCCTTCTCTCTCTCTCTCAAAATAAATAAACTTTGAAAATAAGAATGAAGATGACCTATTTGTACTAATATCATATTCATATGAAATTGTTATTCAATGAAAAATGCAAGTTGTAAAACAAAATGTATGATCCCATTCACAAAACTACAAACATCTGTGTAGATATGTATACATATTCATGCATAAATACGCGTGTGTAATAATATATGAGGTTACACAGACATAGGAAAAAAGACTACAAGGCAAAGCCCTGCAGAGGCCATAACAGTGTACCTGTTAGATTGTCTACTGCAGGGAGCACAGTTGACCAATGGATCCCAGCTGCTGTGCTCTGAAATCCATTGCTGTTTAACACCAAGGCCACATCCCCCACCCCCACCCCCACCCCCATCCCCAGCCAATGACTAAATGCGGCAGAGATACTAAGGCAGGTGCATTTCTGGGAGATGCATGGTTCCTGACAGAAGACTGTCTCAAAGACTCCCCACCATCCAGGCTCCCCATCATCCAGGACTAAACTTTTTTGCAACTATAGTATAACCTAAGACCTTCTTTCCTTCCTGCATTGCCACCTGATGGGCTCTCTTCATCTCCTCTGACTCCCTCCTCAATGTCCCTCATAGGTGTCTTCCCCAGCAAATCTTCCATACATCTAATTCCAGGTTGGCATCTGTTTTTTGAAGTACACAGACTAACACCAAGCAGACAGTGGTTGCCTCCGGGAAACAAAAATGTATGTAGATATTTTGCTGTAAACAATATTATTTTGCAAACTCTTTTTCTTCAAGACTCAAAAATAAAGTAGTAGCAACAATACCAGTGTGCTTAAAGTGAATCCCTTTTCTGCACGAGCACACGGGAACACATGCACAGACATGTACAGGTCCTCTGGTCCCTCCATCAGCAGAGCACATAATGACTCCTTCTAATACTTGAACAGTAATTTGTAGTTCTCTTTTCTTTTATTCTTTTAAGTTTATTTATTTATTTTGAGAGAGAGAGAGAGAGCATGAGAGGGGGAGGGGCAGAGAGAGAGGGAGAGAGAGAATCCCAAGCAGGCTCCACACTGTCAGCACAGAGCCCAATACAGGGCTCGAACTCACACACCATGAAATCATGACCTGAGCTGAGATTGAGTTGGACGCTTAACTGACTGAGCCATCCAGGTGCCCCTGAACAGTACTTTGTAGTTTTCATTCCCATTATATCACCACATAACCTTGGAAAGAACTTCAGTTCTCTGAGCCCCAGACCCTTGATCCAATCCAATGCTCCTGTTCCCCAGATTTCCCCCTGTACTGGAGAGCCTGGGGAACCTGGAGATACTGTCCTGTTGAACCAGCTCATGCTCATGACCACCCAGAAAGTATATATCATCACTATCTTCATTTTACAATGAAAAACCAAAAGCCAGAGAAGTTAAGTGACTCGTCCACAATCATACAGTAGTAAGTAATAATTTGAAATTTGAACCAAGGCAGTGTGATTTCAAATGAACTTGTTGCATGAAACTACTTACTAAGAAAAGTCAACTCTAAAAAAATGTAGTAAAGCAGGCAAATTCCTCATCTTCCATGTATATTTCATCACTGTTCTTCCTCTTTTCCTCACTCCAGCAGAGGTATCTTTTCACCTTCTTCCATTCTTTCTTTCTCAAGTGATTTTTTGCTTTATGGAAATACTGTCTTCACATTATACTTGAGTTAAGGCATATCTGCAACTTGGATCCTGGAAAGAGGAGGCATTGACTTGGCAATGAGGGCAGACCTGAGGTTCACACAAGACTAAAGGAGAGGTCTAATGACTTAAAGGAGCACAAAAGGACTCCACAGTGGCATGTGAGCCTGGAACAATCTGAACCAAATTGTGACAGAGTGAATCTTATAAGTTCTCCTAATACTATTTTAAATGGAAAAATAATTCAAGAATTTTAAACTATTCTGACCCCTGCTAATACCTCCAGCAGTGACCTAGGAAAAAAGACATAAGAAGTTGGGAAGTAAGAGAGGGATGGAGATTTCAGACCCAGGGAGCAGATGGGGAAAGGATAAAGATCCTAACCTGAGGAAGAGGAAGGGGAAGGAGGTGAAGTTATCAGCCTCAGAGGAAAAGACAGGACCTCTTCTCCCCGCCACCCCACCCCCCGGATCTGTGGGAAGGAGAGGAACAGCCAGCTCTGCGGAGACCCATGATGGACCACACAAAGCAGTCAGGAATACCTGCAGCTCCCAACCTGGAGAACTGAAAACACATTCCCCAGCATGCTGCCAGCATGAAGAAACTATGGAGTTACAGACATGTAGGGATTCGTGTTCCTGACCTCAAAACGCTTCCATCCCCTTGATTTCCCATGGTGTTTTTATCAAGGAAGTGTAAAGCAGGGCCCTTCAGAAAAAACTCAGATGTGAAACTGATCCTAAGACCCTCTCTATTTCTTGCTCCACCACCAAAAGAGACACAGCCACCTTCCTGTTTCAGTGTTTCATGGCCTTCCTGATATCTTTCCATGGACCCTCTAGTAGTCCAAAGAACCCCTCTCTCCCCCCGCCGCTAAACAACACCTGCCCCTTAGAGAACATGGCTCTGGCAGCCCAAGTCCTGTGAGCTCCTAGAGGGTCACGTTCAAGCACATGAGGCATAGTTTCAGCTGTGCCTTTGCTGAATGACTAACTTACCACCTCTTACCACAGCTGTGAAATGAACTCAACTGACCTTCCTTCCCTTCTGAAGAGAGTTAAAACCTAGTGACATAGTGACATATCATCTGTGTTGAACAGAATCTTCTCAGACCAGACTGTGCCTCCCCATTCCTGATCCTGCAGCACAGAGTCTAAACTGCCATCAAGTATCAGGAGGGTAGATGGTCTCTACTGCAATAACAAAACACAGCTCAGATGTAAAAGCTATCTATAGGTCCATGACAATAAAAAAAAAGTTCAGGTCTGAAAAATAAGCCAAACCAAAACAAAAAAGTTGGGGAGTGTAACATGAGGATCTGGAAAACTAGAGCATCATAAATGAGAAGAGGGAGCTAATTTCAATAACATAAGAGATGGAATTTTTAATAGAGGGCAGAAGATTTTTTTAGAAATTAGAGGCATTCTAAAAACAATCAAAAGCTAGCACCACCACTCAATTACATACCTATGCAGAAGGCTGTGTTAGTTTTCCCCAGCCACCCTCCTTTAAAGAGGATCAGATGTCTAACGTCTTCTACCCGGGAGAATTGGAAAAGGAGATGGTCACTGATCAGCATCTACCACCACCACACTAAGTTCCTTAAGGTATAATCCCAAGGGGTAAATATAAAAGTTTGAGGTTAGTTCACCATTCTACCCAGAGCTAGAAACCATCTGACAAAGGAAGGTGCCAATTCCAGGATGGCAAGAGGTCAAGCAGAGAGTTCTTGAAGAATTCTGGGGCCAATGGCTGACCAAGCAACATTCAAGGTTATCAATAACCTTTCTAGGATAGCCCTCATTTTAAATATTTGGTAGATCCCATAGATCATAAAAGTATACTAAAAATTCCATTATGTCCACATCTAAATTATGCCCCCTTGTACCCAAAAAATAGCATGAAATTCTTCTTGTCACGCTTTTTATCCCAATTTTTATTAAAACATAGACTACTCTGGGTGCCTGGGTGCCTTAGTCGGTTGAGAGTCCAACTTCGGCTCAGGTCATGATCTCGTTGTTCGTGAGTTTGAGCCCCACGTTGGCTCGCTGCTATCAGTGCAGAGCCCACTTTGGATCCTCTGTCTCCTTCCTCTTCCTGCCGCTCCCCCGTTGGTGCTCTCTCTCAAAAATAAATAAATGTCTAAAAAGAAAATAGACCATTCATCTGGCCAAAGGATCTGGGCCTTGCAGGGCCCCAAATCAGCCTGAATTCTCCACCTTCCTCTCTCCAAACCAATGGCAGAAGTTGTTAGAAGAGTGCAGAGCTCCTCGCCACTGAGATCTCTTTCCCACCCCAGAATCCTCAAGGCAACAGAAACAAGGCTGAGTCATTGCCAATCAATTACTCATTTGTTATAAGCTTTGTAAATTTATCTATACTAAGATTTCACTGCCCGATAAGTTAATGTAGTACCCCATGCAGTTTTCTCTTATCTAGATAATTGTATCCTAAGAGATGGGATTTTTTTAAATTTTTTTAATGTTTATTTATTATTTTGAGAGAGAAAGAGAGAGCATGAGCAGGGGAGGGGCAGACAGAGAGGGAGACACAGAATCTGAAGCAGGCTCCAGGCTCTGAGCTGTGAGCACAGATCCTGATGTGGGGTTTGAACTCATAAACTGCAAGATCATGACCTGAGCTGCAGTCAGACGCTTAACCAACTAAGTCACCCAGGCGCTCTGAGACCTGTATTTTTTTTTAATTTTTTTTAATGTTTATTCATTGTTTGAGAGAGAGACAGAGAACATGAGAGTGGGCAGGGGCAGAGAGAGAAGGAGACACAGAATCTGAAACAGGCTCCATGAGCTGGCACAGAGCCCGACGTGGGACTCGAACCCATGAAGTATGAGATCATGACCTGAGCTGAAGTCAGACGCTTAACCGACTGAGCCACCCGGGCGCCCCTGAGACCTGTATTTTAAGTCTCACCCCGAATGGTAAATCCATTAAAAAAAAACAAAGACACTTGTGTGATTAGTTCCTTTATCCAAGGAGTATATCCCTAACTGTAGAATTTCAGGAGTTCGAGGAGATGGGTAATAGAGCTCCTGCAGCTTCCAATGGAGTTAGGTGGGAGCCCTTAGTTCCACCTGTACCTAAGACAAGGCCAGCATATAAATAAAAATGTTGGTTCAGACTACGACCTTGTATATCTTAGAGGAATAGTTACTAAATCACAAATCCACCTCTTATCTACAATAAAATACCAAAGATACAAGGTATTCTACATTCACCAGGACTACCTGCATCCTCTCTGGTGACCAGAAAGGTTTAAGGAAGAATGGAAATGATTGTTCTTACTCCCTACATCTTATCACACAGCTGGAAATGCGTGCACACATGAAACAGGCCCACAAAAGGATGATTTGCAGATGTACTTATTATAACAGAGCTATTTCAGAAAATGTTTGGTGTCTGAGGGATTATCTTAAGGATGATAATTAGCATTGATGTACCACCTCCAAAAGTAGTTTTGTATTAGCAATGCTATTTAATTTCTGAAGTTATAATGTCACATTTTATGAGCTCAAATAAAGATAGAGACACGACCCAACGTTGGCTGAACTGAGGACAGTTTACAGAAATAATAACAGTAACCTGAAACTTTTGGAGCAATTGCTGTAATTTTCCATTTCAGCCCTAATTTCAAATATTGAATTGAAGGCTACAGAGGGTAGCCTGGTTCCTGAGAAAATTTATAGAGTGCACTGTTTTTGAAATTTGAATAAAAAGCACAGTGAACTATTTTCTTTTGAACATAAAAGGAAAGACAAGTTGATTGCCAACTCTGGATTATGTTCAATGACCACACACTATAAGGCCAATATATTCATAAGCTTTTTCCTTTTCAAGTTAAAGCCATCATAATAAGATTACCAAAAAAAAATGCAAAGCCTTTTTTGTGCTTTGATTCTCAACTTAGAGGTACCTGCAGAATTGGGATTTGCAAAGACCTTAGGATTTAGCCTTCATATATTTTAAGCATATACTACAATAAACTTTAGAAACAACCGAAGTGTCCACCAGGAAGATAGTATTAGAAGTAAGTTGTCATCATCTACATAGGAGTAACATGAGGTCATCAACATTATCTTTGAAAAATGTGTAATTAAATAGGAAAATATATGGAAGTAGCCATAAACATCTTGCCAGTGGTTGCCCTATGGAGGAAGTCTGAAAGTCTTCCTACCCTGAGAGGGTAGGAAAACCTTACTTCTCATTATAATACTATCTGAAATTTTTTTTTGAGGTTATTTATTTTGAGAGAGAGAGAGCATGAGCAGGGGAGGGGCAGGGAAAGAGAGAGAGAATCCCAAGCAGGCTCTGCACTGTCGTCACAGAGCCTGACACAGGGCTCAAACTCACAAACCCCAAGATCATGACCTGAACCCAAACCGAGAGTCTGAAGCTCAACCAACTGAGTCAACCAGGTGCCCCTATCTGATTATTTTATTATAACATTTTCATTAAAAAAGCAGCTGTACATGAAATATAATTGTACCAAGAAACGGGCTTATCTCTGTATTTTCTTCTTTTTCGTATTTCCCAAATATTCCTCAAAACACATGTATCACTTTACAAAAAGGTAGAATATGTATAAATTATTAAAATATATCACAATAATCTCTTTAAACCTCATTTTCATAAAATAAAAAGCACTGGGTTTGGCCTGTAGGATTACTGAAGCATCTACAAACTAATTTAAAACTTGGTTGATAAGTGACACTAGATTGTCCAGGTCTTCCTTTCTAAAGACAACAAAAATGAAACCAACAGAGGTGACAAAGACAGACATTTAGGAACACTGTTGAGAAAGCAGATTATACAACCCTATGCATAGTATAATTCCACTGAATGTGTGAGCAGGTATGTGGGTGGGTGGATGGATAGATGGACAGAGAAACAAAAG
The DNA here is from genome assembly GCF_022837055.1 of Prionailurus viverrinus. Taxonomy (NCBI): domain Eukaryota; kingdom Metazoa; phylum Chordata; class Mammalia; order Carnivora; family Felidae; genus Prionailurus; species Prionailurus viverrinus. The sequence goes on from NC_062566.1 coordinate 53,446,294, forward strand.
GAAGGAAGGGAAAAAGGAAACAAAGGAAGGAGGAAGAAAAGAATGAAAACATACTCTCCAGTTTCTAAGAGAGGTTTTTCTGAGTAGTGGAACTATGATAACTTTTCAGTTCCTTATTTTGTTCCTTGACATCTCTGATTCTTCTACAATCAACATGACGACTTTAAAAAATTTTTCTTATGTTAAATAATGCTGAAGGAGTTGGACTTCATGAGAAATTTGCTGATTTACTGAAATTTATCCAGTCTAGCTAAAGTAGAACTTGGGCTTTCAACCTAGGTTTGTAAATCTAAAAAGAGATCTGGTCTGAAGTCTTGGGAAGGGTTTCAAATGTTTCTATTTCAGCAAAACAGGAAAGCATCCTTACTATGCCCTAAGGAATCTTTACACATTAAGTCCCAAAACTAATGGCCTCAGTAAGTCAAGAATAAATTAATACGCTAGGTACAAAGACCAATTTCTGCTGTCCTTAAAGAGAGGGTGGTGGGTCTGTTTGTGGCTCAATGCTTCTTCTTATGCCTTCTGAAGAACTCCCAGGGAACAAGGAGCGGTGGGGCGGGGGGACTCTTATTTAAAACACTGCTATGGAAGAAATGAAACTGGGGGTTTTACTGGCTGCACTAAGCTTTTGTTTCTCCAAAATAAATGTATGTTCTACTTCCACAGACCCAGCTCACTGGTTTGCAGAACAATCTGGTATTTTCATCAAGAAGAGTGATTACTACATCAGAGGTTGCTGGAAACAGTATCTATTGTCCTGATTACTCATTGTCAAGAATTTCTTGTAATCAGAACATTGAAACACTGTTATCCCAGAGCAGTCCCTACAGGGGCACTCACACTATCTGTGCACTTGCACAGAGGAGGATTTCGCCTGTACTGTTTGAACACAGGGATGCAAGTTTTCCAATTGGCTTCAGCTGTTTCTACTGACAATGCCACCCCCACACCCACTTTCTCCTTCCATCAAACCCAACAGTGCACATGAACAATAGTTAAATGCAGTATCACAGGCCGTGCAGTCAGGCTGATATATACTTGTTTGGTTAGATGAGCAAACAATATGTCCAGGAAACACAGAAGTTTCCTTCACCCTCCCCCCACCAAAAAAAAAATGGTAAAAAGAGGTTGGTTGGAGAAGGAAAAAAGGTTAAGACATGAGTTGTTGTTCAGAAAGGTTGTTTCCTGAGTAGTCCCAGATTCTCTGAGTCTCAGCAGAAACAGAGAAAAGAACCTTAGAACTTGGAACTTGAGTAAAAATGCTTTCAAGACTTCCTGGGGAGCCAGATAAGGATGAAGGCCAAGGACAGGCTAGGTCCAGCCTTCAGAATTAAGATCCACATCCTAAACCCTACACTTAGATTCTGTACCTGCTTGAAGCATTCTGGTCCCAGTGCACAGCTAGCCTCCCACCACATCCCTGAGGATGCCCATAAGCTCCATTCATTACATCTCATGTCCACAGTTTAACAGATTGTGTTGTGCTCTAGAAACCTGACTTGAAATTCTGCTGTTCCATTAGTTAAGACCTGCCTTTGGAGGATGGGCAAGATAAAGGGAAGTAAGTTCAGTCCCCAGGCCAAGGCCACAGAGAAGAGCCTCTCAGAAGAGCCTCATACAGTGAATTAGTATCATGGGCTGAGGAAGCCAGGACCAGTGAGCCAGTCATCCTCTTCATGTGGGTGGCTCCAAATAGGTCTGTCCACCATGCCATTTATTTGCTCTATAGAAAGGTTGGGTGGTTCTTTGTTGTACAGTAGGACATCCCATTCCAAAAATAAATTGTTAACTTGACTCAGTGATCCCAATCTTCCGGATTGCAGTAGCACCAACTTTAGCCATCGAATATGTGTGAGCAGGTTGACCACAACAGGCTTAGTTCCTCAGAAAATACCAATAATGACAATGGTACTAATAATAGTAGCAAATGCTTATTTGGTACTTACTAGGTACCAAGAACTGTTGTAAGCATTTTCATATATTTCTCTCTCTGACCCTCAGTTATTCCATATATAAAATGGGGCTGATAACAGTACCCGTACCCTTGACTTATAAGGGTTAAATGAGTTATGAAATATTCTCAGTGTTGAATGGCAAATATTCACACATAGGCAAGTCTGATTCTGTAATCCATGATTTTAAACATTTGTATTAACCATGTTTGTAGCTTCTGTAAACTTGCTGCATTAACATGCTTTAACCCTACATGCATATGTCACACAAGTCTTGTTCTGGGCAACACAACAACATGTTGGAGTCACCTTGCCTTCTTCCTGCCTCCCTCCACTCTTGCTCAGGAGGAGACCTCCTCCCAGAAGCATGCTTTTCAAATACACACCAACCAATACAGAGCTCAGACCCACAACCGCCTCCTCTATTAGGCTCTCAAACCCCAATTACCTGCCACTAATCCACCTTCCCTAATTACCTTATGGCCAAATGTCAGACCACTAGGGACAGCCACCATGCCCCAGAGCCACTCAAAGTATTCAAACTAGCCAATACCCTGCTTCAACTAGTCCTTCCATGGAAACCACAATGAAAGCTCTTGCCCACAATTTTCCTTTCTTCCTCTACCTCCTGACCAACCCCTGTGCTTCCCCATGTGGCTTCCTGGGACATGGTGTGCCCCTTCCTCTTAGAATACGTATTAAATTATATTTTCAATGGCAATCATCTCTTGATCTGGTGGCCTTACTATACCTCAAATTTTCTATTAATACACTATAGTCTAATATATACCACTATGCTATACCCAGCAAATACCTCCATGTGAATCAGACCAGAAATGTTTGCTATGTACTCAGTTCAATTCATCTCCGAAGGCTTTCTTGCTTCCTACCATTACTGGGTGGAATTTCAAAGCATTCACCTGTGTATGAGGAGAGCCCTGAATGAGGTCTCGCTGATCTTTGGCCCTATCTTGGAATGATGTTTCCTTCTCACAGGACTAGGTGGGGCTCCTGTCCTGAAGCACAGCACTGCAGGTTGCTGTACATATTTAAAATCTAGAGAGATACAAAATATGCAATGATATATATGATACCTATATACTCTAAGCAAGGAAAATACTAAAACCTGCAAATATTCTCCTGGATGTATTTTAACTAGAAATTCTGCTTGCTTCAAATTTACACGGACAGGTAGAAAGGTCTTAAAAAAAAATAGGTGTAAAACATAATCCTTGGTATCCTGCATAAGGCAAAGGATAATTACAATAGGATGTATGACAGGCCTAAGGAAGGTTATAAGTGGGGTCAGAATGTTCCTCTACTTTTTGCCGGAATAGCTGTGTCACCAACCCCACAAGGGTTTAGGTCCTCGCAATAGGCTACAGACAAAACACCAAGTGTGAACACCAATATACAAGTCAGATCAAAATTCCAGAAGTACTTACACCACGTTGAGTTCAGAGGAACTAGTGTACAAAGCATTATCTGACCGAACAGATAATATCCAAAGATAATGTGACAAGTTATTTGATAGGAAACCAAAGGTGAATAAACCCGCTGGCTACTGTCTGACTCTGTGTGTCCTAAAATATCCATCTCCTTGTAATCAGCAGAATCAGTACAGTCAAGCCCAAGGAGGGAAAGTCATCCTAGTGGTGACAGTCACTGAGACAGCTGACGCGTGGAAACCTGGTGCAGAATGAGTTGCAAGCGTGTTTTAAAATCATAGCATCACTTCGAGGCAATTTGGTAAAATGAAACATTGAGACCCCACCGTATCTAACTCGCTTCCTCATTTAAGTAAATTGTATTTGTGAGAAAATGCTTTATTTGCATCAATGGCATATGCATCAGATGCCAGGTTTATCTCAATTCAGATATGCATTTTAAAGTTGTAAACATATGGTTACAATTTCTGTGGAGCTGTTTAGGAAATTTTTATGGATCAAATACTTAGTCCTGACATCCCAACCAGGTTCAGAGATTTTTAAAACTGTGGCAAAACTCTTTACTTCCTAAAGACTCATTTGTAACAGGAATTAGCTTTGGAAGAGTCTGTATGCTCTTTGGTGTTGTCTATAATTACTTTCTCAGCTGAAGCGGCGGGAAGGAGGGAGATCCAGACTGAGAAAAGAGATGAAAAAAGCCTGAATAAATAAATAAAAGTCTCTTATGGGGAATCCGTTTCATCTCTCTGGTCTTATAAGTTTGGTTCCCCCCACCCAACCATAATTGAAAAGAATGCCCAAGTCCAACCACGGATATTAAAAGAAACATTGCTGGGTTTTGTTATGTGACTGTCCTAGGCTTGAAGTTCCAACAGCAGCTGTATAATGGGCAGTGTCCAGTGAGGAGACTGGGAACAGTGATAACTGAGTTTCATCTCCATGTTATTTAGACACACTTGAGAAAACTATTTTCACTTTGCTTGGGGGAATATGAAAAACAGCTTTCTCAGCCCTCTATTATGTGTAGAGTGTATGAACAAGTCCAAGGTAGGGTACTTGAAAGTAAAATAGCAATTCTGAGGGTTACTGAGGGAATAGACAAAACTTGTACTGTGTGATGTGCCATGAGCTTCTTGACAGGGAAGCGTTGTATATAATCCAGAGACTCTCCGGGTTGTGTGGTCTGGGGTCTGGGAGAAACCCAATATGAGATTTGGGTAAAAATCCCCTGAACTTGAAACTAGTGAAGACTTCTTGGACAGTGGCAGGCCTCCCCTCTTTCTTTCTCATATTTCATTTCTCTGATCATTTCTCTGGTCATTCCACCAACCAGAGCATAACTTGCCTCTCTCATTACATCTGCCTGCCCAGACTGCATTCACCTACAATGAGCAGAAATGGTGAGGACCCCAGAACAACAAGTGAGCAGGTAGGATTCACCTGGTAGAAATCTCTAGTAAGAAACCACATCCAAACATAGCCACTGGTTACAATAATGGTACAGCTCTTTTCATTCATTTGACTGTAATGCTTATAAAGGTATGATTACTATTTTTAAATGAGGTAGATATATGTGCAGGCACGCTTATATATTAATATGGACCACTTTTAGATATATTTCTAAATTAAAAAGTAGGGCTCTGAACAATGAGTATTTTACCTTTTTTTAAGATAAGGGGTTAAACACATATGCATCATTATGTTTAGATATCTCTGAAAGTATAGCAATAGACTGATAACATGGTTGCATCAAGGAAAGGGACCTGGCAAACTCATGGTCAGAGAGAAGTTTTCATTTTGCTTTGTATGAATCTTAATATGTCCACATATATTAATCAGAAATTAACAAAATGTAAATAAAGATAAAACAATGATTCATGTGGTCTAGTTGTTAGAACAGTATCATCTCCAAACAAATGCAGTCAACAGACAATAAAGTTATTTCACAAAAAGTCAAGTGTTTTATCTACATCTCTTGAATACCATGAAGGAAGCCTCTGTTTCCCTGTTCCACTTCCCTTCAACCATCGCTGTTTCAAAACATCTCTCCCCCTTTCTGTCCAAACTCCTTACAAAACTCCCCCTCCAACCCAAGCCTCCTACCTCTTCTTTTACCCCTTTCTCTTTTCTCCAAACTTTTGCCTAATAAGGCACCTAAGAGCTTCACACAGGAGCACACTCACGGGGCAGGGAGGGAAACAGACTCATTGGACCAACCTAGAAACATTTTTAGCAGGGCAGGGAAGCAGAAGGCTAAGACACAACTGAGTTGCTAGTTTTCATTCCATTCCATAACATTTATTGACCTATTAGGTCTGGTGCCCTGGAAAGTTGAAGACACTTAAGCACGACCTGCTTCAACTTCCCACAGGGATTGGCTTGGCCAGTAGTGAATGAGCCAGGAAAGCCTTCTGTTTAAGAACATGTTCTAAATGTTATATATCATAAATAGTGAGACCTAAACATAATATGCTTGTATGTACACACACACACACACACACAGATTGGTGATATATAAGCCTCAAGTATAAAGGGGACACTGTTGTGACACAAAACAAAGCGTCTGGGGTGATTGGGTGGTTCAGTCGGTGAAGCATCTGACTTCAGCTCAGGTCATGATCTCACAGTTTGTGGGTTTGAGCCCCATGTCAGGCTCTGTGCTGACAGTTCAGAGCCTGGAGCCTGCTTCAGATTCTGTGTCTCCCTCTCTCTCTGTCCCTCTCCCTGCTCACACACTCTCTCTCTGCCTCTCAAAAATGAACAAATGTTAAAAAAACAATTTTTTAATAACATTAAAAAGAAAAAAAAAGAAACCTCTAAGATTTGGCAAGACCCACGTTACATGGACAACATCACTGATAACTTTGTACCCTTTCAATGGGGGCTCTAAGGTCTTGAGCAGTTGGGTCAATTCACAGTGTATGCTCTTGGTTCTGTGTTACCCCTCCCTTCAGCTAAGTTCTGTATCTTTATTAAATAAATTGAGACCTGAATTTTTAAAATGTATACAGGTGTGTGTGTATGTCAATATGAAGCCCACCTGAATCACTGCATATAAATTAAAGAAAGAAGGTGACCATTATTTTTAAAAGGTCAAGGCAAAAATCAGCAGTGCCTGTTCAATCTCCATCTACATAGCAGGGCTCAACTTATCTGGTCTTAGTGGCATACCTACCCCTACTGTGTACCAGGGTGCCTCATACCATGAACACTTGAGGAAAATGTTATAGCACCCCTAGCCCTGATCTCATGCACACAAGATAATAGAATGTTTATAATTTGGTTCCCCACACAATGAGTTACAGAGAGAAAATTAGTTAGCCAGAGAACACAGGTGTCTAGTTTTCTCCACAGTTCGTTCTTATTCCAACTTAATTCACTGGCATACTGGTTTTAGGTTATCAGTTTCTATAAGCTTAGTTAATGTGAGTCTGACCCTGAGAAATTTTACTATATTTAGTGAGTTGAAAAAAAATAGATTTCTCAACTTTGAAAGGCTGCATCCTGGCCTACAGTGAATTCTCACTTTGGATGGCCTCTTGGAAGACAGCCTATAAGCCATCTTAAAGTTACCATTTTCAAGGGGTGCAATTTTTTTACCATCAGATTTGTTTGACTACATACGTAATGGACCCCTGTTGTATAAGGCTTAAAAGACACAGAGAAGTTGAAAGAAGATTCAAAAAAAAGCACTCATCTTAACAACCATAGCTAGCCACTGTTAAATACTTTTTGAAATCTTTCCTCCTACCTTCAGTTCTGTGTTTGTATCTCTAAACATGCATGCAAAACTTAACTGCTACAATAAATGGATTTGTAACCCATTAGTTTCACTAAACAAAATTTTAAGCATTTCTCATATCATTAAATAGGTTTTGAAAATACCTTTAATCAATCCCTTTTGGATATTTAAGTTAATTCCAGTATTTTGTTAAAATAAAACATGCTCTGATGATCATTTCATCTTCCTATCTCTGAATATTTACTTAGGGTAAATGCATAAAAGGAAAATACTCAAAAGGTATGAACAATTTTGGTGCTTTGATCTCCATTGCTAGATTATACCCAACAACTTACTGAACTGATTTTCACTAACAGCCATTTTCCTTTTGGTGCCAGAATGACAATTTTGTTAATCTTTCACCAACGTTGGATGAAAGATTATCATTTTCAATTTCTGATTAATTTGAAAGGCTAACTTTATATTTGCTTTGTAATAACTTCCATTTTTATTCTTTGTGTGAATATTTTTTCAAAGATCCATGGCCATTATCATTTTTGTTTTGTGATTTTTTTTGTTCTTGCCCTTTGTGCATCACCTTCTTTACACAATGATTTGTAAAATCATTTTTATAGCAGTGCCATGTTAAATATTAAACTTTCTATCCAGTTTATCTCATATAGATTAGTTATATTTATGGATTGTCTTTTTCCTTTTTCTGATAGATGAAATTTTTTTAGAGTTTCTCTTTAGAGATCTCCATCAGCACCTAACTGTCCTTTTCCAAAAATGTTTGTTTGTTGTTTTTTTTTTTTGAGGAGGGGGAGGGGCAGGGGGGGAAAGATAAAGAATCCCAAACAGGTTCCATGCTCAGCACAGAGCACGATGTAGGGCTCGATCCCATGACCCTGGAATCATGACCTGAGCCAAAATCAAGAGTTGGAAGCTCAACCGATGCAGCCATCCTGGTGCCCCCACACCCTCTTCTGAGTGAGTCAACAGACCATGGCTCTTATTAGCACCCATGCTTTATTTCAAATGACCCCTTCCTTCCCGGTCACAGATGGTGGATGAGAAGTAGGCATCTGACCTAAGAATAGCTTCTCTGTAAGTCGACCTGCAACCCCTGCCTATAATGCAGCCTGACATAAAGGCAGAAATGTGGTTATTAGTGGGGCTAAATTGTTACCTGTCAAGGAAAGCAATTAGGGCAGGATCTGAAAGGAATAGATTCCAGAAGAAGAGTTGGAAAGCTAAAGGAACATGCAAACAGAAGGGAGACAGGATCAGAAACAGAATAAACAGAAGAAGCCAGTGAAGAGAGAGGGGACAAAGGACAGGTAGGGGAGCAGAGGCAGTGCTGCTCTGAAAGAAATTCCATGAATCCTACTAGAGAGATAGACCAGAGCCAGTCCTTTTATCTGCTTTGTTTCCTTGAAATTTGACATTTCCAAGACAAGGCATCATGTAGGCATATGATAAGCCCCCCATGATTAGACTTTGCAAGGGCATTTTTTTTCCTTTTGCATGCAAAGAAATAAGTGGTTCCCAACCAGTGGTGATTTTTACCCCATAGGAAACATTTGACAACATCTGGAGACATTTTTATTATCATGACTGGAAGGGTACTGCTTTTTATTATCATTACTGGAGGGGTACTACCAACATCTAATGAGTACAGGCCAAGGATGCTGCTCACCACCCTACAATGCTCAGCCCCCCATAACAAAGAGTTATCTGAGCTAAAATGTGAATAGTGCTGAAGCTGAGAAACATGATTCTAGAACAAGTCAGATTTTTCATGATCGCCCCTTTGTATTTGTATTTAGTAAGTCCTTTTTTATCTCTGCAAGAAAACAAACATTGCCCTACTGCTTATTCTATTTCTAGGAACTCATTTTATAGTTGTTGTTTTTTTTCTTAGAAATTTCTAGTAACCAGAGGGCCATGTTAATGGCCAGGAAATTAAGAAACAGACTCCACATACAGTGGATCACAATGTCTTCATGCCTGTGGTTACCACACACCACTAGAAGAGAACAGGCAAAGACGCCCACAACTTTCTTGATTTAGGTCTCCTCTTCTGAGAAGATGAACCATTTAATGTGAAGATCTGTATTCCTCTCAATGCAGAGGCAAATGCTAATAAATTCCCTCAGCAACTGTACTGAAAATATAGAGTCTATTTACCACCAGGCTGATGATATACAGGATGCTACATTCACTTGACCACCAGATGTTCAAAATTACCAGATTGGGGAAGGCTTAAGAAGGTGGTACTCATGAAATTGTGTCAGTATACCAGTCATTGGACATACGGAATGGAAGTCCCTCACTTATAAGGTGGAGTCTTTAGGGGTTTTTAGAGGTGACATGAGAGGGTGGAACTAGATTACTACCGTGAAAAGTATGCCATAAAGAGTGCAATGTGACTTACGTAAACTTTAGTGAAAGTTTACAGGTCTAAGCCGGTTTTCAGACGTCACATCCTGTCCTCCCTTCTTTTTGCCAACATTACGGGGGCCATAAAGTTTTCTAAGATTCTGCAAGGCAGATGGTTTCTGTCCGCACATCACCATAACAACCCATATTTCACAGTAAGTAACAAGCATGATTAGGAAAGACAGATGGAATGAGCCTGCAAATGCAAAATATGCCCCTCAATTTAGAATTCTTTGTCCCTGGGGAGGGGTTCTCATCTGGAAATTTAGTTGTCTTCTTGTGAACTCTTGGTAGCTCCTAACAAACAGCATTCACACTTTAGACTTGTTCCTCAAGAACTCAGATGATTTTCTCCCATGTACCCTGAACCAAAGACTAATTCATTCTATCCTTCAGTGACCTGAGAAGTGGGAAAAAACAGGCATTTTTCTACCCAGTTACTCCAGGTTCTATCCCCAGTATAATATAAACTGCAACCCAAGCAGTTCCCTGAAACTTCAAGTAGCAGCATTTTGCTGGTTCACACTTGCTCACAAGTTATCACCATGACTCCATGAAGAACTTCTATCTTCTCTCTCCTGCCCCTTAGAACTGGAATTCTTGTGTGGGATCTGTCTTCCATGCATTCCTTACTTGGACACCAATACCTTTAAACCTAAGCACACTTACTTACCCTGTACTTATGAGCTAAGTTAATATACACATATCTGGCAATGTGCAAACATCCACAAAGAGAAACATGGAGAAAAAATAATACCTGGGATACAGAATATGACTTCTCCATAAAAACACTAAAGATCAATGCCATGATTGGAAAATGTGCCTCTAAACAAAAAAGATGTGGGGAGAAGGAGTTTTAAGGACTTCTCAAGGCCTATCTATAAGACAAAATATGCTGATTCCAAAAAAAAATACCCCTTCAAAAAAAATTAGAATAAATAAGTATTCACCAGCAGTCATAATTCAATGAGGTTATTAAGAGCAGTTCTTAACCTTTTCTTTGTGTAACACTATCATGTAGACCAAGAGTCAGCAAAGGGTTTTTTATAGACCCAGTCTACAATGGGCCAGATAGAAGATACTTTAGGCTTTGTAGGTCACAAGGTTTCTTTTCCAACTACTCAACTTTGTCACTGTAACACAAAAAAGCCATAGATGATATGAAAAAGAATGAGTGTGGCTGTGTTCTAATAACACTATTCACAGACGTTGGAATTTAAGTTTTATATAATTTTAATATCTCATGATATGCTATTCTTCTTTTGATTTTTATCAATGAGGTCAATTATTTAAAAATCTAAAAACTATTCTTAGCTCAGATGACATACAAAACAGGCAACAGGCTAGATTTGGCCCGTGTGCCATAGTTTGCTGACCCCTAAAACAAACTTAGATCTCTTATAATTGAAGTGATTCTCAAGCTGTCTCAGTGAGAAACATAGCTTAATAATGTCCAACTCTCCTTGCTCTGTTGACTGAGCAACCTTCTCCTGATTTGTAATCTAATCAGTCTGCATGTGGTACTTCCTTCTGGTGAATTGGTTCAATCAGAGAACCAAAGAAGGTATTCTAGGAGCAGAGCATTAATAAGTTGGCTCCCAGATTTGAGTTAGCCTTATAAGTTGTCCCTTGTTCCCCTACATTTACATAACCATTCAAAGTTCCAGATCTCATATTTAAAGAAGCAAAGAGTGTAATATGAAAGTAAACAGCAGCTATTAAATCCCTAGACAAGGCAGAATTACTCAACATTCTTACTGTAAATTCTAATAAATCACTGTCAACTCAAAGGGAGTCCAAATTGAGACAAGTTAGGAGTTGAATCAATTGCTAGTCTAATTGGTGATGAATATAAAGACATGAATTATAAGCATAAAACTTTAGGATCCCAGACATCTAATAGGCACACAAAGTGTGCTATGACTGCACCTATAGGATAAAGGGAAAACTCCAACTGCCACACTGCCACAGTAGAGATAAAATGGAAAATAAACATCTAATAAGCAAGTAGCTAATAATATAAATATATGAGGCTAATAAAATTAATGGAAGCATACTTATCCCAAAAGAATCGTATAATAAAGAAGAACCTAGTTTAATGTGTGCCAAATTTGTCCTATTACACACTTGATCAATCATGGAATAATAAGAAGCCCATGAGTCTCCAGTCCTCACTAGATGGTAAAAATGAGTTCCATTACTAACTTAATCTCATTCTTGTCCTCCTACACTGTTGAGCCAAACTTATAAGGGTCTCATTTTTTTTAATGCAGTCTTTTTCATGAGGTTTTTAGGATTCTCATGCAAATAAATGTCCAGTGTGTCTGTCCAACTAGATATTTAGGAATGGACTACTGGAGTCCTAACAAAGTGGGGAAGAAAATACATCAAATAAGCAAAGTCCTGAAATTGGTGGCAGAGCTGAGGTTTAAACCTAGGTTACTGAATCTAATTAGCTATATAAATTTGGGACAATTTGTTTTAGTCTCTGTGCCATGAAGCAGTATAGAGAGACCTTAGAGCTTATTCAGACTAGCAGTTTTCAAGCTCTTCTTTAGCAAAGGAATCTTTGTTTAAAATGTGGTTTAACACATAAGCCTCAAAAATAAAGGTGAAAAAGTACAACTTTTTTGCTAAAGAGAAGTCAGAGCGCCAGAAGCCCAGCCCACTCTGCCTTCCCAAGGCACCTATGTTGGCCATCAAGGGTCTTCCACAGAACCCTAGATTACTGGCAAGCACAGCTAGAAACCCTGATCTTATGCAATCCTCTCATTGCATAAGCTACGGAAAACATGAAAAATGGCCCTGCCAGAAGCCAGACAGTGCTGTTCTTAACTGAACATAAACAATGAATATAAACAGTACCCAGACAAGGCCATACCGCTGCTGTGTTTGGAACAAGACAGAGACAAGGCCACTCCACAATCTCATCAATGACAAAACATCCTCTCTTCTGATTAACATGAGAGGCTGCAGTTTCTCTTCCAATAAGAACTCCTAGCCCACCTTTAATCCACCAGCCTCTTTGATAAAATGTATTAAGATACTCAGCCATGAATTGCCCCTGCTTCTTGATATCACCCATTCTAGAACTCGTCCCTGCTCCCTTGATCCCTCCCTTGAATCATCCAACATAAACCCAAATCCTCTAAAAGAATTCATCACCAGTGCCTTTTCCCTTGCTGTCACAGGCTCAATAAACTTAACTTTTTGGTTTTACTCCAGGTACGTCCCTGGTAGTCTTTGGCTTCAACACTACATTATTAGCATTCTAAGGAGCGTCCTCAAGAAAAACAGAGCAGAACCAAAAATGGGTTAAGAGAACAAATAGCTGAGTCCCTGGAGTGGTAAATAAGCATGTCAGAAACAAATAGAGGGCAGTTCTGATCACTAATAGACAAAATGCTATATTTGATTAATGTTTTATTTACTAATAATTCTAAAATCTACATTACTAGGCTACACCATTCTTCTGAGCCTAGATATCCAACTACTTCCTGGACATGAACATTAGTTCCTCTTACAGGCAACTTATACCTGTAAAAGCCTTGGTCATCTCCTCTTCCTTTCAACTTTTCTCTACTCCCACCCCAAGACTGTACTGTCTCCTGGTTTTCTATATCTTTTCCTGGTGAACTCTCCACCATCCCCCACGCCACACCAGAAGTCTTGGGATCATTCTAAACCACTCCCTCATTATATTCTTTCATAAAATTAACCACCAACCAAATAATTCTCAATTTCTTTCTTCCTTTCCATTCTTCCTAACACTCACGTTGCTTCTCATTTGAAATAATCCCCAGAGTGTTCTTTCTGATTTCATTTTCCTCCACCTTCAAACAATCTGCCACATCTGCTGAAAGAAAACTTCCTAAAATGCAAATCTAATTACATCATTCTTTGCTTAAAACAATCTTTTCAGCCATTACCCCACCCCACCCTACCCACTGGTCCTGAGAAGAAGTACAAACTCCCTAACATGGCAAAGGAGCCCCAGCCCCATGCTCCAGCCACTCCAAGTTGCAGCTCCCTCCCCTGTGATCAGTGCACCAGGAGTGCCCCTCAGCTCCTCTCTGCCAGCTGACCTTACATGTTCTCCAAGCAGTTCAAGCATTGCCTTCAGAGAGCTTTCTGTGTCTTGATCCTTCCTGAGCTGAATCAGAGTCCATCTTTGGTTTCACACACAAAGGCTTCCACTCTGTGTGAAGCAATTCAAGAGATTCTCAACTCTAGCTGCACGCTAAAATTCACCTGAGCACCTGAATGCCCAGAACTCAGCTGCTACCATTCTGATTTAATTGTTCTTGGAATCAATATGATTCCCACGCGTGCTGGGCTTCGTGCTTCTCAAACTTTAATGTAAGGAACAATCACCTGGGGAGCTTTTAAAAATGAAGACTGATTCAGCAGGTCTAGGTAGGGTCTGAGATTCTACATTGTTAATAAGTTCTCAGGTGATGTCAATGCTCCTGCTCCATGGACTACACTTGGGGAAACAAGGGTCTAAATAAACTCGGTCATTGGCCGGCCCATCCAGAGGCAATAAAGCTGTAAATAGCCAAAGCAACTACAAAAAGACTTTCCCTGTCAAGGAAAACAGATGTTGCTAAGACACCTGACATAGCCTGGTTCCAGAAGAATTTATGAGTATCTACGATAACTGCAAGGTTGTAGAAGCTATTGTGACCTAAAGGTGTAAAGCCCAGAGAATGAAATGACTTGCCCAGAATATCAGAGCGTAAATAGCAGAAAAGAGATCTAAACTCAGAACACTTGATTCCCCAGTCTGTATACCATTCAATGTATTAAGTGCCCAGAAGAGATGTTGAAGACTCCATCACACTAGGAAAATAGCAATCAAGCAGGACACGACCAGCATTAGCAGGATCCAGCTAAACACTTTGATACAGAAGTGGCTGGAGCAGCTGGTTCAAAAGAGCCAGCCAAAAGATGCCAATGAGAAGGGCAATGGGGAAACCGGTCTCTTGAGTCCAAAGGTATTGAATGTGTTCCTGAATGACCTTAACCTTGTCCAATGGCAAACGACATTGGAAAATGTGCACTGTGGGACTACAGACTATTCCAATGTCTTTAAGTACCTTGAAGGCAGTAGGAATGCCTTATTCATTTTATTTATTTTTTTTTAATGTTTATTTATTTTTGAGACAGAGAGAGAGCATGAACAGGGGAGGGTCAGAGAGAGAGGGAGACACAGAATCTGAAACAGGCTCCAGGCTCTGAGCAGTCAGCACAGAGCCCGACGCGGGGCTCGAACTCACGGACCGCGAGATCATGACCTGAGCCGAAGTCGGACGCTTAACCGACTGAGCCACCCAGGCGCCCCAGGAATGCCTTATTCATTTTAATATTCCCAGCATCAAGCACAGTGTTTGACACATGGAATTCACTGAATATCTTTTGAATAAAGCCTAACCAGAGAAAGTCTTGGTTTTCTTTATGTAATACTATATCGATCTATGTTGTGGCCAGTCTTCATCCTATAGGGTGAGATGATACAAACCTTCTGCCTCACTTCCACCTTTAGAGAATCCCTCAAGTTTCTGGGTGGGAGCAGGATCTGGTAGAAGTGTGATACAGTATGAGATTCCCTGGCCCCTTCACTCAAGTGCATCAAAGATACAAGGATTAAAGGCATAAACACAGTAGTGTTGATTCTTATTGGAGAACCAGGCAGAAGTGAACAGCTTTTATTACGCTGTGGAGACACGGGTGGAGGGGTGGTGACGTCACTGGTTTTCCAGGCAGCAGATGGTTTGCCAAAGACAAGAGAACCATTGAAGGATAAATCATGTTACCTAAAGGTGAAAAGCATGGGTTTTAGGGGCAGAGAAATCTGAGTATGAATGTCATTTCTATCGATCACTCATCATTTGGCACAAGTTCCTTAACCTTACTAAGCCTCAGCTTCCTTATCTATAAAGTGGAGAAAACAAGTAACTTCCCACAAACACTGCTATAAGGATTAAGTGAGATAATTGTGCCTTTAATGCAGTGTCTAGGACACTGTAGATGTTAAATGATAATAGTTTAGCAACGGTACCAATGAAGAAAAGCTTCAGTGCCAATTGTGGCTGCACGACTAATTCTAGAAGCAAGAGTTGTGGTCACCATTTGTATTTCTTGCCAGAGTATGAAAGGACTGCAAAAGTGTCTTTTTACTCTTATATTTTCTTTTTCCCTTTTTAGAAAGTGAAATATATTATTTCATTTTAATTGTCTCAATCATATTTTGTTTTTTCTTCTACTACTGTCTACTAAATAGATAGGTGATAGATATAGTGAATAGGCAAGAAATGGCAATTTTTTTTTCATCTCAAATCAATGTCACTTAACTGGAGTTGGCTTCCAGGACCACTATATTAAGAGGGATGTTGATGCTAAATCCAAGCTTAGTGAAAAAGAGAGCTGTGATTTATTAGTTCTGAGTGCTATGAATGAGGGCTTGTCACACCTCACTTTAATTCAGAGGTGGCAGAATAGTGAATAATAACAGCTAGGTAGGGTCACAATGAAACCAGAGGGAATGGACAGCAATGGTAGATTATAGGGGGAGAGATCGGTGCACACTCTTACACTGCTCTTGAGACATCTTTTGGTATAGTCGTTGTGTGTCTGTGCTAAATTCCCCTCCACACCTGCTCTTCACCCTCCTCTCCCTGGCTCACTGTATAGAGGCTGACCAATATGCAGTATATACACAGGGTTGTGTGCCCCCTGGCGCTGATTGGTCTGGCCAGTGGAGAGCCCCAGTAGGAGATACATATGAGGAAACAGTGAGAGCTCGGTCATTATTTCCCTGGGTCTCTCTGCAGGGTTGCTTCAGGCTAGCTATGGTCCTTCAATCTGAAGTCACTGATCCTCTCAGGCAGCTGACTGCATGATTCTTATTTCTTTTAGGTCTCAAAAACCATTCCCTCTTCCCCTCCCTTTAAAACAAAAGGTGATAACATCTTCAATGCTATAAGCTCTAGGGTCCTGCTCTATCCATGGTGGTTCTCCTCACCTATACTATTATAAATAGTCCCTTAATAAATGAACACTATCAAACTGTATTACCTTGAAAAGATCCATTTCCCTTGGAACTCTTAAGCACTACGTCTTTGGGTTGCCTCGATATTGAAAGTGAAGTCAGTATCTGTAGACGTATATGGTAGAATATGCCAGATAGGGGATCTTTGTACATCTAAGAAAAAGGGTATGTGTCTGGTGGCTAGAGATGGACTGGAGATAACAATACCCTGCCATACCCACTTCTTTATCTATCTTAAACTGCCCACCAGTGATCTGGAACTTTCTCTGCACAGCAGTGTCAACTGGCTGAGGAGAATTAGGTCCTACCATTAACAATCTCTAATTTAACTTGATGGGATAAGATGTCCAAGACTATTCAGTTTCCCTTGATGGAAAATCAAAACTCAAAACTTTGTCACCTTTTTGCCAGTGAGGTGGGGAGGTACAGACATACAAGGGGTGACTAAGTCAGGTTACTGGCAAAGAATCTTGACTGAGGAGAAAATTGTGGTCCTGCCCAGCTAGTCACCTGCCTTTCCCACCAGCCTGCCCTTTCTGAGGCCAAGTTGTATAATTCTGTCTGGGTCTCTACATTTTAGGATGTAAATCCATCTTTGAACCTCATTCAAAGAAAAGAAAAAAGAAAAGAAAAGAAAAGAAAAGAAAAGAAAAGAAAAGAAAAGAAAGGAAAGGAAAGGAAAGGAAAAGGAAGAGGAAAAGGAAGAGGATAAGGAAGAGGAAAAAGAAAAGAAAAATTTAATAGATCCCTGTTCGCCACCCTTCAATGATCTAAGAAGCAACATTTCATGATTAGCAATGCAGACAGAATCAGGACAGGAAAGGTGAACTTGCAAATGTGACCTCAGCATCCTCAGGGTAAAGGTGCTTGTCCTTGAATATGACATCTGCATCCAGTGATCTTGTGAATCACACAATGATTCACCTGCACTAATGGGCGGTCACACCTAAGAACCCCCATGGGAATAAGCAGATCCTGGTTCTTGGTAGGAGACAGACTCCTCAGAACCATTAAGCCTCCTTCCAGTGCTGAGTATCCAGAGATATGGCCTCCATAGCAAGCACAGGCAAGCAAGGTAGAGAACTAGAACTCCGACTCTCTCCTACAGAAAAGTTGATAAAACACACAAAGAGAAAAGTTAATGCAGGATTCCTCCGAGAAGGCAGGTTGTGAGAGAGCAATCAAAACACTATTTAGGGGAACAAAAAGGAGAGGAATTAGGGCCAAGGAGGGCTGCGGGCCTCTGCCCCTTAAGCCAGGAGGACAGTAAAGCTCACCCCAATTCCATTTTAGTAACACTCTTTTTAAGCTCCTCCAACCCTTCAATTCACTATCTTCAATAGTCTTTTCATCTCTCAAGATCCAGATCAAATGCCTTCTCTTTTGCGGAGGCCTCCCTGACCCCAGCCCATCCCACTCCCAACCAAAATTAACTGCTCCTTTCTCTACACTCCCACTGCATGCTAATCCTTTCTTTAGCATCTTTTACTTCGTAAGATATGAACATGTTTGCTGTCCCCAGATGATCTGTGAGCTTCCTAATGGCAGGATCTGTCTTGGTGACTTTTGAACAAAAACAGTCCCTAGACTGTAGTGGAAGAATATTAAATGCTCAGCGAGTTTGACAATGACAGACTTTTGCTGTCAATTGGAAATTGGACAGCCTCCCTTCCCCACTTCACTCTCCTCTTTTTCCAGATATGTCACTGGTGGGAAAGTAAGGGAATCCCCAGTGCAGGGAGAGTTGACTTTCACCCTGGCTTAGCCTCAGTTCCCACAAAAAGTGGAACCTGAGACAAGGACTTCTGGGAAGAGAAGTGGGTATGGAGGGGCTGAGAAGAATGAAACAGGGAAGGAGGAAAAGTCAAAATAAGGGATATTATCAATCTAGTCCCTTCTTGGGCAACTGGGGTCCTCTTCCACTGGGGCTACTCTGAAGAGCCATGTAGAAAGTACCCCAGAATTGTCTCCCCCAGGGACAAGAAATGGGAGAAGATATGCACACGCAGCCATTGATCAAGGGCTACCTATGCGATCTTAGCTTCCTCATACTTTGGGGTGTGTGGCTATGTCAGAACAACTGAGCAAATGTTTGCAGGAGTCCAAGATGAGGTTAGCAGAGGTGTCCCAGGCCAGAAAGCAAGTTATAAATGGTGCAGCTGAGGTGAGGTGCAGCCAAGTTACACCTGAGCAGCAACAACTAGAGTAGAAAGGTGAGCTAAGAGGATATGAGGGGGTCCACAAGAAGTATCTGACACACATGTTGTGATGATTTTTAGTGGCCCTTTGTGATTTCTATCCACGTAGAGACTAAGTCTTACCAATCCTAGCATTAGTCATTGTCAAGTTGTTAGCAAACAGAAAGTGTCAGTTGATATAGCTAGAATTTTCCCAAGCTTCACCAGGCTGTGGGTACAGAGTCACGATAGACACCCAAATTTCCATGGCTCTAACCCTCTAGCTTCTAACTAGCTCTAGCTTCTGAAAGCTCTAGTCCTCCAGCTGTTTGCAAGCTTCTCCCAGCTATTTCTCTAGGCCTGCTGAGAGTGCTTCACACATGCTTAGACAACTGTCGGCTGTCATCACCATGTGGCATCAGCCATGTTTTCCCCTCCTGCTTGAGATCCCCTCTCGTATATCCTGTCCCAAGCAGCTCCTCCCTGCCATCTCTGCTGCCCACGGACACAATGAGACCATACTGAGAGCTGAACTTCCCTTGTTCCTGAAGTTGCCAAACACTCCAGGTGCCAAAATGACACATTTCTTTCCATTTTCCTTGTGCCAGAGCCATGTCATGGCTCATACAGAAATGGGAAGATGCAGGAGTGCCTGGGTGGCTCAACTGGTTAAGTGCCCTACTTCAGCTCAGGCCATGATCTCACAGCACAAGTTTGAGTCCCGCGTCCGGCTCTGTGCTGACAGCTCAGAGTTTGGAGCCTGCTTTGGTTTCTGTGTCTCCTTCTCTCTCTGCCCCTCCCGGACTCACATTGTGTCTCTCTTTCAAAAATAAATAAACATTAAAACAAAAAAATGGGAAGATGCTTTTTAAAAAATGTTTATTTATTTTTGAGAGAGACAAAGCATGAGCAGGAAAGGGACAGAGAGAGAGAGGGAGACACAGAATCTGAAGCAGGCTCCAGGCTCTGAGCTGTTCCCACGGAGTCCCACGTAGGGCTTGAACTCACAAACTGCAAGATCATGGCCTGAGCCAAAGTCAGCCGCTTACCTGACTGAGCCTCCCAAGCGCCCCTGTGAAGGTGCTCCTTCCCCCTCTCCCCACCACATCATACTTTGAGCCAGGAGTCTGCCAGAAGTGATGTTTCAGACCCAGAGGCTCAATCCCAGAGGGTAGTAGCTCCCTTGGCTTCAGTTCTAGTTCAAGGGTTGATTCTCTCCTCTCCCTTGTCTTCTCTCTTCCCACTCTCCACCACCACCAACAACAATACAGCTCACACAAAATGACCTCCTTCCTCCTTCAGACAAAATTACATATCCTCGGGGTGCCTGGGTGTCTCAGTCGGTTGGGCGTCCGACTTTGGCTCAGGTCATGATCTCGCGGTCCGTGAGCTCGAGCACCGCGTGGGGCTCTGTGTTGACAGCTCAGAGCCTGGAGCCTGTTTCAGATTCTGTGTCTCCCTCTCTCTCTGACCTTCCCCCATTCATGCTGTCTCTCTCTGTCTCAAAAATGAATAAACGTTAAAAAAAATTTAAAAAAAAATACATATCCTCATGCAAATAAACTCAAGAAAGCCAGCAGCTTCCAGCCCATCACAGCAGTGCTCTGGACATGCCCAGGCAGACCGCAACACTAGCCGTGCTCACAGCCTCATCACAGGTCATATCTCCCTATCATGGAAACTATTATTTTCAAGTTTATTTATTTATTTTGAAAGACAGAGAGAGCACAAACAGGGGAGGGGCAGAGAGAGAGAGGGAGAGAGAGAATCCCAAGTGGACTCCACACTGTCAGCACAGAGCCCAACGTGGGGCTCAATCCCACGAACCGTGAGATCGTGACTTGAGCCAAAACCAAGAGCCAGACGTTTAACTGCTTGAGCCACCCAGGCGCCCCATGGCAACTGTTTGATATCTTCTGTACACCAGTGATTACATGCATTGAGGCTTAAAATCAAGGATGCAGTTTGGCACCAAAAACTCCGATGCGTTTGTGTGGGGGTTTTTTCCCCCCCTACAGTTATAAAATGAAATCTCACCAGATGTCCCAAATAGCTTTTTATCCTGGCATTCTCCCACATCACTTCACCTTAAAGAAAAATGGTTTTGGGGTTGACAAAGGTACTTAACCTCCCAGTGACCCACCCTCCAAGATCCATGTGGTATGAGTTAACTCCAGTGCACACAAAGTTGCACCGGATATATTTCTAAATGACAAAGTTCTCTGAAAGTAACCTTAACAGACCTGCAACATCAGTCCTCAGTTATGCCTATAGAAAAAAAATGTGTTCACAACACGCTACAGCTTGGTCCAGCTCTTTGAAGAACAATGGCTGATGAAAGCCAGGAGCAAAAGAAAATGGCAATAAAATAAGGTGGCATACTGACAGCTGAGATCTAGTATAATATCTATGGGGGGTTCTGTGGCTCCAGGATTAGATTGCTCTCACTTCAAAAAAGCCACCCATGAACTCTGTCAATCAGCAACTCAGTCATACATACATAAAATTCTTTCCCCTATACCCTGCTCAAAAAAAAAATTCTTAAAGATGATGCCTAAAAGACAATGTATAGATGATACACATTCTATTAGTGAACAGGTGCATTTTTCTCCTCAACTAATTTACAAACTGAGTTGAATTTTAATCCAACCTTTAGCATGCCTCACTTTTACAAAAGGAATTCAATTTATCATTCTCTGTGGACTTCAAATAAAAAAGTAACATCAAAGTCGAGCAGAAAATGAAAGCCCTGATTCAGACATTATTTTGCTTTCCTCTCCCAAGTAAATATTTGCACTTGCTGGAGGAGCTTATGCTGATATGTCTGTAAATTGATTACAAATTTTTATAAGGAGGTAAGTAGCCAGGAACAAAGGAACGCAGACTGAAGTTCCCCTGTGCTCTCGTCTGAGTGACCTCCAGCCGACTGTGCAGATGACCTGTTTAGAAGGAAGACGATTTGGTCTCCATGGAAGCTCAGTGTGTGGGCTCTGCTTTGACAGATTGACAGCTGTGCTAAATGATGTTGAAATTACATGTAATAGATTTTAGATTATGACTATTGTCCAGTAAGGACTGAAGAGTCCCTGCAGTGACAGGGGACTCAGGATGGTTATCTTCTTAAGCTCATTCCAGAGTAAAAAGGCATTGGCTCTTATAAATTGGGCTTTTTCTTTGTTGCGGAGAGGTGGTAAGTACCAAAGTAGTTTCACTAATTAGAAGCTATAAGCCCAGAATAACCGTTGTCACTCATTCCTAGAATGAAATATAACCATGCTCAGTACATTTCTGGACACAACTCTACCCCAATTTAAAGCTAGGCATAAACGAAAGCTCAAGTCTTCAATGTCATGATAGCCAATTACAGTATAATTAGCCAAATTGGCATTTGGAGTTTGACTCTGCAGAATTAGTGGGCTGCTGACCTTATCCTGATATGTCTTTATTGATATGCACGATTTTCTGTTTTGTTTTCCTTGTAGAAAGGAGGAGAGTGGGGCTTGTATGAGAACGGCCAGGAGAAAGGAAAGCAAGGGAAAGGATGCGGATGTCAAACCGCAAGGAAATGGAACAGATGAGCAAGAACAGACTTG
Source organism: Prionailurus viverrinus (assembly GCF_022837055.1). Lineage (NCBI taxonomy): Eukaryota > Metazoa > Chordata > Mammalia > Carnivora > Felidae > Prionailurus > Prionailurus viverrinus. The sequence goes on from NC_062566.1 coordinate 53,468,678, forward strand.
AACCTGAGTACAACTGAGACGGGTCCCAAGGACTCCCCAAAATGAGGAGGAACCAAGTGCCTATGTAAGAAGGTAGAAGTGTAATGCCTGAAAAAGGTCCATTTTAAAGCACTACCATATTTATTCCCAAAGACTGGGGGCTAGAGGATACAGATTACCTTAAATGCATGGGTTTAAACGACATTCCCTTTGTCTTAGTCCACCATGACACAGGTCATGCCCGACCTTTATCCTTTGAGAGCACGGTTGGTGTATTGCTCAGGAGATAGCATCCCTGTCCAAAGGACTTGAATCTCTGTAAAAAAACAAACAAACCAAAAATAAGAAGTTTATTAAGCCATTGGATAGAGGAGAATGAAAGGAAAAGGGGGGCCAGGATGATAAAATAAAAAAGATGTTTTACGCTTCATCAAAATACGAAATTCCATTTCATGTGTATCTCCTCCAGCATACTGTCACCACTACCCCAAAATGAAGCATGAGTCGTGTGGAAACAAGTTCCTTTTCTGAATAAACAGAGCAGTTCAGAAGAGTATATGTATTGGGTCTAGAAAGACACTTCAAGAACTATGGTCTGAAGTTCACTGAGTGCCAAGGGAAACTGCCATGATGCAGTCACACCCACATATTATCCATGTGGCCTCTAGCCTTGGTCTCACCTGGGAGCCTGTCAGAAATGCAGACTCTTAGCCCCACCCAAGACCTACTACGTCCACCCAGGTGATTCTCATGCACATTAAAATTCACCCCAGCTCAGATTATCAGTCTTCACCCTTTAAGTGTATTGGAAGAAGCCAAAAAGCAGAACTTAAATTTTAAAAAAAAAACTTTTTTAACCCCTGAAAATAGTGAAGGCAGTGTCATATCCTTTCTTCCTTGCCTCTCCCATTGAGAAAAGCATCCCAAAGTGCAGAAGAGCATATTTTGTGTAGGAAAGAGAAATAAGAAAATATATATGTATATACTTATATGTATATTTAAAACAAAGAAGAAAGATAGGATAGATAAAACAAAAAACAACGGTTACTCATAAGGTGTGACATAAGAGAACTGGGTTTAGAAGGGATACAAGAGGAAGTGACACCTCTCCAAGTATACCTTTCCATATAGTTCTGATTTATGGAAGCATGTTAATATTCTGCATATTCAAAAAATAAAAAGAAACCAACAAGGATGGAAAGAGGAAATAACAACCTAAAACCAAACTAAGACAAATAAAGTAACTGCATTTCAAGTGAATTCTATAACCACAGTGAAGGAGATAAAAACAAAACAAAGACCTAATCTAAGTAACTTATGAGCATAGTATTTGACTGTATAGACAGTCCAAAACTTAATGATCCTTCCACCTGCTATTTTTCAACGGAAGGGGCAACAAACCACAGCTCCCAGTCAGCCGCGTGATCACGAGGGTAAATGTACAACCATTCTGTACACATGCAACCAGTCTGCTTTTCACTTTCAGTACGGTATTCAATCAATTACATGAGATTCAGCATTTCATTATAGAATAGGCTTTGTACTGGATGATTGTGCCCAACTTTAGTCTAATATAAGTGTTTTGAGCACGTGTAAGGTAGGCTAAGCTATAATGTTTGGCAGGTTAGGTGCATTCCATGAATTTTCAACTTAACAATATTTTCAACTTACAACGGGTTTGTCGGGACATCGTCCCATCATAAGTCAAGGAAGATTTGTAAGCTCTTGGGTAAGACTGAGTGATGATGAGAGCTACAAACAGATCCTGAACTCTTTTAATACCTTTGTTTCTTGTATAGGCATTGGCACAGCAATCCTGAACCTGTTTTAAATGTATTACAGGAATTAACAAATGAGTGAATGTATGATGTTGTTGAGAATCAAGGACCGGTGCCTGCTTGAGACACACACCAATGGCTGCAGGAAAGAGCTGTTCCCCTGAGCCTGGCATCCGGTATGATTTACATGGAACCAAGTTACACAATAAGAGACAAGTGGGAGTTCCAGAGGGACACATGGAGAAGGCAAAATGAAGATGAAGGCAGAGATTGGAGTAATGTAGCCACAGGCCAAGAAATGCAGCCACCACAAGCTAGAAGAGACAAGGAACAAATTCTCCCCTAGAACCTCCAGAGGGACCATGGCCCTGCCTACACCTTGACCTCAGACTTCCAGCCTCTGGATCTGTAAGAGAAACACTTCCAAATGTGTGATAATCCATTACAACCTCCCTAAGAAACCTGCAAAGTAGATGTATTATTATCTCTACTTTCTAGATAGGACAATAGAGGTATAAGAGCTCAAAAAACTTGCTCAAGTTCCAGAACTAGTAAATAATTTAACAATAAATTAACCCAGGAAATGTGATTCTAAAGATAGTCCTTTATAACCTCCATTTCGGACTCTTTCTGTCATACAGTCATTTAAGATAACAGTGTCATAGAGTAGCCATCTTTCCACATCAAAATGTGATTATGTAGAAAAGCAAGTCACAGAACAATATATAGGGATATTTCGGTAAGCACGCATGGAACCTTACCTTATGAAAAGTTCATAGAGAGACCGAGTAAAGAACTAAAAGCAATAAATATCAACCTGATATCAAAAGAAAGGAAAATCCCCAGTAGCCAGAAACGAAGAAGGAATATAAAACCCAAGTGATAAGCATGTGAGTAAGGGCCGGGGGTTAATATCCATGAAGGAGCAAGAAGCTTAGTCTCACTTTTCTAAAGAAGACATCCAGATGGCCAACAGACACATGAAAAGATGCTCAACATCACTCATCATCAGGGAAATACGAATCAAAGCCACACTGAGATACCACCTCAGTGGCGGGCGGAGTGGCTAAAATGAACAAATCAGGAAACTACAAATGCTGGTGAGGACGTGGAGAAACAGGAACCCTCTTGCACTGTTGGTGGGAATGCAAACTGGTGCAGCTGCTCTGGAAAACAGTGTGGAGGTTTCTCAAAAAACTAAAAATAGAGCTACCCTATGACCCAGTGATAGCACTGCTAGGAATTTACCCAAGGGATACAGGAGTGCTGATGCATAGGGGCATGTAGACCCCAATGTTTATAGCAGCACTTTCAACCATACTCAAATTATGGGAAGAGTCTAAATGTCCATCAACTGACATTGATGTGGTTAAAGAAGATGTGGTTTATATATACAATAAAATACTACTTGGCAATGAGAAAAAATGAATCATGCCATTTGCAGCAACGTGGATGGAACTGGAAGGTATTATGCTGAGTGAAATAAGTCAGTCAGAGAAGGACAGATATCATATGTTTTCACTCATATGTGGATCTTGAGAAACTTAACAGAAGACTATGGGGGAGGGGAAGGGGAAAAATAGTTACAAACAGAGAGGGAGGGAGGCAAACCACAAGAGACTCTTAAATACAGAGAGCAAACTGAGGGTGGATGCGGGGGTGAGGGGCATTGAGGAGGGCACTTGTTGGGATGAGCACTGGATGTTGTATGTAAGCCAATTCGACAATAAATTATATTCATACAAAAAAAAAAAAAAAAGAAGCTTAGTCTCAGAATATACAACACAGGGAGTAGGAATTCAAACCTCCCACGAAGCCAGGACTCATGAAAAGCTATCCCTCAGTGAGGGTGGATGAGATACAAGCTCCACTTAACTGGCTCAGGGAAGGGGCTCAGGAAAGGGTGAAGAAAGCTGGTCTGCACATTGTATAAGGGGAAAAGATCCCCCATTACAAATAGCAGCCCCAGGCCTGTTCCACACGTGTATGTAGGGGTCTGAATTCCCCGGCAGTATGGGAATCTCCAGCCAAGAAGTTAATGTAAAAATGGGCCTCATGGAAGTGAAACCCCCAGGCCTTCCAGCAAAAACAAACACAAAGCCCTTTAAAAATAAACTTTCTAAACCCTAAAACATACAGAACATTCTAAGGCACACAAACACACACACAAATAAGTACATTGTGACTGAAAATGAGCTCAAAATGGAAAATTACAAAGTGGTCACCATGAAGAAGTGTCGGCAGTCGCTGCAAACAGGAAGATTTCACTGGTCAATAAAATGACAACCTGTAAGCGACTGTTAAATAATTATGTTTCCACTGATAAAATAAGAAGACTTGAAACCTTAAGGAAAGAATAGGCATTGTGTAAGAACTAGTAGATCTGAAAATGACCAAACAGAACTTCTAGAAGTGAAAATCTAACATTCATCAGGTAAAAGAGCAGATTGGAGAAGGCTGACCAGAACACAGATGTACGGAAATCATCCAAAATACAGCAATAAGAGATAAAGAGATGGAAGATAGGAGAGAGCAGTTAAGAGAGATGAGAAGATTAAAAATACATCTCATTAGAATCCCAGGAGAGAAATTAAAGAATGATGTAGAAGTCATAACCAAAATATAGCAGCTGAGAAATTGTGAGAATTGATGAAAGATAGAAGTATCAGGATCTAGGCAGAAAATAGATTCCTCAAACTAGGTAATTGAGAAAAGTAATAAAGCAACTGTTTACAAAGGTGAGCTGCTTGGGTTTAGGAAATTAACAAGAGGTTCAGGAAATTAACAAGGGGTAGAGAAATACCCACCTGCTAGGAAGAGTAAGGAGTCTGAAAGGGCAAGGTGAGGGAGAGGTGACCAGAGCTCAAAAGAAATAGCTGCATGAACAAGGTCGTCCAGAACAGTAGCTGTGCCTTCAGTGAAGGGTTGCAGCCAACCCCTGGTAAATTAGCATGGATGATGCCCAGAATAAACACACCAACTTCACTCTGCTTAGCCCTTGGAGCCTTTGCTGGTGACTCACACTAATGGAACTCTATTGGAAGCAAAAGGCAAGAAGAGATGCAATCCACCCACTAACCTTCCCAGTTCAGGGTCTTCAAGTAAAGGCTTGCTAGAGGTCCTCACTGTAGCCCCAGGGTGCTTTATGTTTTCCTAAACCCTGCCCCACTTGTAAATAGCCCCTAGGCAGTGTACATAGGCAGTGTGCTACTGCTTCTTGCCAGAATTCTGACATCCTTCACTGGTAGGCGTGTGCCGTGCATACATTATAAGTGGAAAGAAGAGAAAGGGGAGAAAATACAGAGAAAGTCTATAAGTAAACATACTAAAGTGCTACCATTTTAGTGATTTGGATTCTTTTTCTTTTTAGTTACTAAATTTTCTAATTTTTCTACAGGGAACATGGAGTACAATGTTGCAAAACATCAATCTTTTAATAATGCTAAAAGTCTACAGAAAATATGGATTCTTAATCAATTCATTCCCCACCAGATTGACATCATCCCTAACCCAGACTCCCTGCCTGATATCAGAGCTAGAGACACAAACAAATGATGTAGCTGAAAAAAAGAAGAAGAAGAAGAAAGAGGCAAGATTCAAACCAAGTATTGAAAAATGGTTTTGTAAATAGCAAAATTTTTATAGACAGGGTTATATGGAGACTTGCTTAAACTCAGTAAAACGTAATCTCCCAACTGGGGCATGGCCAGGTTGTGGAGCTAACATCCAGGCCTGTGAAAGTCAGTAAGAAGTCCTGTGAAACCTAAAAGACAATTTTGTATTTAAAAAGACAACAATGAAATCTCATCTTTATCTAGAATGCTTCAAGAAATAGGTGCACCTTCACTGTGGCTAAAATTGAAGCTTGACGTTAAAATGTATAATGTTTGCTAGGTTTTTTTTTTTTTTTTTATTAATCAACCTACATAGCTAATCATTGCTTGAAACTCAAATACCCATATGCTGAGGCTTGGGGTGACATCTGGCTTTTGATGGATTAGCAGGGAGGTCCTCATTTCATCTCTTGCGTCTGAACGTTGCTACCCGGAAAGTGACATATCCCTTGTCCAAATGCAGTAAACCGACCTGGATTCAGAGGAAAGAGCGCCATCTAGTGCAGCGCCACTCAGTCTAACGGTTCATTGTGTGCTTCCCTCCCCCCCCCCACCCCCGCCTTGCAGTTGATTGTTCCAGCTCAGACTAGCTCCTGAGATTAAAGATTTCAGCGGGGGTGGGGGTGGGAGGAACGGCTGGAGGAAAGGGAATCTATGGCCACAGACCAACACTTAACTATATTAAAAATCCCAAGTCTTTCGCGAGAACCATTTGTTCTTAACATCGTGATGCTATTAGGCAAGGATAATGATTGATAGAAGTCATTTTACTAGGCAGTCAGATACAAGTGTCAGTTTCTTGGAGTTTATATGAGAAATGACATCATCAGTACAATTCTCTGGTGAGGAGTGCAGAAGGAGTAGAGCCAGCTAGAAGCCTTTGGTCCTTAACAGGAGCCACTACTTCCTGACACCCCATCCACACCCCTGGAGAGAATACCTAAATCCTGCTTTTGTCCTTTATCTGAGATAGAAATCTCGGTGCAGGTGGAGAGGAGGAGGCAGTGCAATCACCTGTGGTGAGCCTATATTCCGCAGAAAGTAGACTTTTGTACATCTCAGGCAGGGCAGAATAATGGGCTTTCGCTTACAGAGCAGCAAGCAATGGGTCTTGGTGGGTCAGACAGGCTCACAGAAGATTCCACCAATCAGTGACAGAAAACTTCACAAGGGACTAGCAGTCAGTCTCTTATGAGATGAAATGCAAATGCAGCTGTCTTTGGGCTATGAGTCAAACCCTGATTGGCATGCAAATGCACATATATTCCTTCCAGCTCTAAAATTCTATGGCAACTTACACCCACATTAAACTATGTGATAAAACACAGCTCAGAGCAGCATCAAAACCAGAGTTCCCTGAAATGCAAATCAAAACCACAATGAGATATCACCTCACACCTGCTAGGGTGTCTATTATCAAGAAGACAAAAGATAACAAATTCTGGCAAGGATATACAGAAAAGGAAACCCTTGTGCACCGTGGGTGGGAATGTAAATTGGCACAGCCACTATGGAAAACAGTTCGGAGGTTCCTCAAAAAATTAAAAATAGAACTAGCCTATGATCCAGCAATCTTACTTGTGAATATATATCCAAAGGAAGTGAAATCACTATTTCAAAGAGATATCTGCACTGCTATCTTCATTGCAGCATTAATCACAATAGCCAATAGAAACAACCTAAGTGTCTATTGACAGATGAATGGAATTAAAATGTGGTATATATACACAATGGAATATTACTCAGTCTTTAAAAAAGAGAGAAATTCTGCCGTTTCTGTCAACATGGATGAACCTGGAGGGCATTATGCCAGGAAAGTAAGTCAGACAGAAAAAGACAAATATTGTATGGTACCACTTATGTGTGGACTCTTAAAAAAAACAACAACAACAAAAACAAAACTCAAACTCCTAGAAATAGGGAGCAGAATTGTTAGCTGAGGGGTAAGGGGATGGGAGAAGTTGGTCAAAGGGTACAAACTTTCAGTTACAAGATAAATAAACCCTGAAGATCTAATGTGCAGCATGGTGACTATAGCCAATAATACGGTGTTGTATACTTGAAATTTGCTGAGAGAGTAGATCTTTTTTTTCTTATTATTAAATGTAATTTACTGTCAAACTGGTTTCCATACAACACCCAGTGCTCATCCCAACAGGTGCCCTCCTCAATGCCCATCACCCACTTTCCCCTAGAGAGTAGATCTTAAGCATTTTCACCAAAGGGGAAGAAAAGATAATAATATGAGATGATGGATGTGTTAACTGGTAATGGGAACCTTTTCGCAACATATACATATACCAAATCGTCATGTTGTACACTTCAAACATATTACAATTTTATTTGTCAATGATACCCCAGTAAGCTGGAGGGTAAAAACACAGAGTGCACTCAGCCTTTACTACTACTTCATGAATTCCTACCCTATCACCCAAAAGGCTGGAGGATTTTCTTCTTCAACAGCTGTGCCCTTGGGTCTATAACATTTCCCTGGTTGTGTTAGTTCTCTCATTGTATCCTTTTTATTACAGAACTGAAACCTCAGGGTTTAGGAAAAAAAAAATCCCGGTGCCTCCACAAAGAAAGCTTATATACATAGTAAGTAATTATAAAAATCCCACATTCCACACCTTTAATTGCTTTGTATTTCATTCTTCCTGCCCAGTTAAGAGTCAGCTCACCACTCATACTTTCACTCATTCATTTGTTGGATTTCCAGCCATCTGTGTTGGATCCTACCATCTGGCTGTCTTAGAGTGCAATGGCATAGAAGCTGGGTTTTATGGATTTCCAACCGAGTGAAGTGCTCTCTATTATTCCAGCAAAGTTTTAGTACTATGAACCGGCAGTATACTTGCAACTTTTGTGAACTCATCTTTGGGACTTTTACCCAAGATTAGACTGTGAAGAGTCTGTCACACATATTCAGCGAACCCCCAGTTTGGCTTGGTGCTGCTGACCACCTTTCCATTCCACGTCAGGACCAGAGAGAATCACACAGGCACACTGTTGTGTGGTGGGGAAGCAGGAAATCAAAAGCCTTCCACTTTCCGTAGTGCTTTGCAATCCCTCTATGTGTTCCACTCTTATTTCTCACACTCACGATTTCTAATCTTTATTGCCCTTCCTAAGTCCTCTTGTCTCACCATCTCCCCTCCTTCTGCACAGAGAGAAAAATGGGGATATGAGGAATGAACTCCTTTCATTTCCTGCTCTCCCATCTCCACCTCTTTGCCTCCACTCCTGACCACACCTCTGGCTCTGTCAGATGTTCCTCCTCTTATTCAGGACTAGTATTTCCACCTGAGCTTCCATTCCAGCCTTTTCCACTTCCTCAGAGACCTTACCCTGAGAATGAAGGAATGCAGGAAGTGAGGGAGGGAGGAAGGAGGGAGAGAGGGAGAAATGGAGAAAGGGAAAGAGGGAGAAAGAAGCAAGGGAAGGAAATGAAAAGAACTAGAATGCAAAAGGAAGGGAAGGAGAGAGGAAGGGGAGGGGAGGGAGAGGGAAGGGAAGGGAAAGGCAGGAAAAACTCCCTTAAGACATCCCTCTGATTTTCACTCAATCTCTTTCCTTCCCACACAGACCAACTACCCATAAGAGTGTGCTCTCTACCCATGTCTCCGGTCTCTCGTGAACACAGTGCAATCTAGATTCAGTCTCCACCACCTCACTGAGCCCTAACTGAAGTACTTTTGTGGGACTGTATGGGTGGTGCATGAGGCAGTGCCTGGCATAGGGTTAAAGCTCAGTAAGAAACTTCTCTGGCCAACCTGCCCCTAATTTGTCAACTAGATAGGAGCTCTCCAGTTCTTCCTTTACTGGACTTTTCTCCATCAGTGATGCCTCCTTCTCTGAGATCTCCCCTATTTGCTTCCAGCTTTCTTCTCTCTCCTGGAGCTTCTCCTCCTTCTGACCACTCCTTATGTCTCCTTTTCAGTATCCTACCCCTTCTATGCCTTAAAATAGGACCCCTTTTAGTCTTCATCTCTTGGCTGAATACTCTTGTTGGGTGACTCGATCAACTCCCACAAAAGCGTCACCATTTTCACTTCATTTGACAAATATGTAATGAGTTCCTACTACTTGCCAGTTCTATATTCCTCCCCACTGGATATCTCCATTGGAATGATACACACATACACACACACACACACACACACACACACACACACACACACACAAATTATTCCTCATTCTCTACTTCTGGTTTAAGTAAATGAAGCCGCCCATCAACCAAGTAAATCAAGTGAGAAACTTAGCAATAGTGTTAAAATTGCCTTTCACCTGCCCCACATCCAAAGAGTCACTGGGTCCTGTGGATTCTACCTCCTCACCTCCCTAGAATCCCTCCCCTCCTCTCTAGTCCACTGGTTGGCTTCAGTTCACACTTCATCCTTTCTCGTCTGAGTTCCCGCAGCAGCCTCTTAACTGGTTTCTCGTGTTCATCTTAGTTGCCGCCAAGCCATTCTCCACACTGGCCTTTCTAAACCATGATCTAATAACAGCACTTCTCTGTCTAAAAATAATCTGGTGGATCTCCCTGCCCCAGTACAAAATCCAAACCCGTCAAAGTACCAGTGGTCTGGCTCCCACCTCCCTGTCCACTCTCATCTTGGCACCCACTCTCCTGCTTCTATTCGGTGCCTGTGGTTTCCCATGCTCTTTCATTCCTCCGTGACTCGACACACTGGCACCTCTACTCTGATCCTTTTCCCCTCCTCCTTTTTGTTCAGGTTTGTGCTCATCTCCAGACTCAGATCAGTTGTCACTCCCTTCAGAATATTTTCTCTGTCCTTCCCCTAATATCCTCAGTCTGAAATAGGTGCTGCTTTCTAGGGAGTCCCAACGTGCTCTGTATTTCCCTCTACCCTATTTACATTTACATATCCATATCCCCTGTGTTTTAAGCTACACTGTAGTTTCCCTGAGGCAAGGGGTCATTGATATTTGGTATCAATAGTACCTATCACAGTACCTAAAACATAGTAGGTAAATCAATAAATAGACGTTGAATAAATTTTTGTAGAGTGAAAACATTACCAAGCTTTCCCTGGGCTCACTAGCCATGGCACCAATGAAGTCATAGTAACAATATTAAATCAAAGTCCAGTGAATTTAGGCCCCATCTTTTCATGTTAGATTTCAGACTCTGCAAATACACGTGCATATGCACATCGTGTACACACAGTGAAAAGTGCCCAGAAACTGCTGACACATGATGCATTCTGCTTGTAAGAGCTCCCTGTTCCACCTGACCTCACCAGCGTCTCCATCAGTCACAGATACCCGTTTCTGGCACCACCACTGGTGCCCTCAAGCCTTCATGATGGTGGTTCTCGGCAAAGGAGGAGAGAAGGAAGTAAGCAGAGAAAGCCTGTCTCCTCTATTAAAGATGCCCCAAAACAATACAATTTGTGCTATAATTTTATTACACACCTGTGAGTAAGACATCTTTCTATCACTAGTTTGTCCACCGCTGCTCTGCATGGGGCCCCAGGTAGGATCAATGAGGGTTGTTATCTGAGAGAAATCTGAGTATTGGACAATAGGCTGACTTAGTCACTTGTCCTTTCCAAACATTATGGCACTCTTTACAGAGGAATCTCATCTGTCTGGTTCCTCTCTCCCTCTGTCCTGCCCCAATGGTTCTGAGATATGGCTGATTCTCACCTACACCAAACATGACACCTGTCTTCACTACACCATTCATCAGACACTGTGCTCGCATGGGGCACAAATGGTCAATAAGACAGACATGCCATCACGGAGGCAACATAGAGGTGAAGGGTAGGGTGCTAGAACTATGCCGCCTGAGTTTACATCGTGGCCCTACCACCTTCTAGCTTGTGTGACCTTGAGCAAAATACTTTACCTCTCAGTGCCTCAGTCTCTCCATCTGTAACAGGTGCTGATATAGCACCTACTTAAAGGGTTTTTATAACGAACGAGTTAATTTATGTTAAACAGCATTGTCTGTCACACACCAAGTACTCTATAAAAGTTATCCACTATTGTTATAGTCTAGCCAGAGACAAACAATATAAAATAAACAGACAACTAAGCCAAGTAATTACTAGCTGTAATAAGTGCTAAGAAGGGAAGGAGTCAGCCGCACAAATAGCTGGGAGTACAAAATTCCTGGCAGGGAGACAGAAGGAACAGCGGGTACAGAGTCCCTGAAAGGGAAAGGAGTTTGGTGAATCCTAACACTGAATGAGAGTTGGTGAGCAGAGCAGAGTAAGCCAGGCGCAGAACAGCACAGGAAGAGGAGAGGGAAGATCAGATTGTGTGAGGCTGATGGGCTGCAGCAGAAAATTTCAATTTCGTTCTATGTCAAATGGAAAGCCATTGGAGGGTTTTAAACGTTATGTGATCTACATGTTTTAAGATTGCTCTGACTAATGGACTGAAGGGTAAGCAAGAGTAGAAACAGGAAGATAATTAGGAGGTTATTACAGTCGTCCCGAATAGAGATGGCAGTGGCTGGCACTAGGGGGTGGCAGTGGAGATACAAAATTCAATGGTCTAGAGTGTTATCTGCAGAGAAAATGCAGTGGACTCTGCAACAGGACAGAGCTGGCTGAAGCATTAAAGGTTAAGAGAAGGCGAATCGTCTCCCTACTGTAAGCTGAAAGAGAGAGAGGCCTTTATTTGTAAACATGGTTTTCCATGGGAGACATACAGTCACTACTGTCCATAACACAGAGCAATGATTTACTGAGAGCCTACATAGGATAGAGCTCTGGGGTTGGTAGAAATGACTTTGCTCCAGGATAGATGCACAGATAACTTCTTTTTTCCTTTGATACATGTGCCTGAAAACACTATTTGTAAGTCATCAGAATTATATTTATAAATCTTCTAAATAATAAAAAGGCAAACAAAATAGGTATTAGCTGTAATAATCATAAAAGAATTAACTGATATGTTTTAGGTCAATTACAGAACAATAGACTCATATTTTATAGGTCATATGTGTTCTGTAGTTCTTTGTAGGCCCTTCTCTTGTAAATATATACAGTATATTTATGAATATTTTATAGAAATCATATCATTTTGTTTGAAATGATTAGATTAATTTTACCGTATTTTCCTTTGTAAATATTGACGACCATAGACATGACTGCTTTTTATGTTACACTCTTACTCAAGAACTGTATCCCCAAAAAGGTAAATGAAATTCCCTTTGTGAGAACGTTTAGAAACCCACTCTGGCAAAAGCGGGACCCGTCGATGATCTCTATTTACCTTTCCCTGGCTCAGAGTGACATATGACAGAAGTTTTAAAGTCATTGTTTAATGTCTTCATTTCTCTGCTCCCAAAAAGTTTTCTCTCTCATAATCTCTTGTCACTAAAAAAGTAGGGTCCATCTAAGAATAGTATTACAAAAACATTGCGAGTGCAAGAAAAATAATCTAATCAAACCAGCATACATTTATCGAATAATTAATACTCAAACTCCCTTCTCTGTATATTTCACTTCCAACTTCTTTAGTTCACACCAACCAAAAGTAAAGTACATGTGGATTGGGCCACCTAAGTAAGAGAATACTTACTTAAATAGAGGAGGGAGAGGTAGAGTCACAGAAAAATAAAGGAAAAGAAAAGAAAACCATTCAAACCAGAGCAGGAGCTACCGGCGCCCTGTCCACTTCTCTCAGGATGGTTTTCAAGATAAAAAGTCAAGAGAATTAACATTTGTTGCATGTATGCACTCAGGGAAGGCGAAGCTAATGTGAAAGCAAATGATCTTTTTAGGAGGGTCACGTTTCTTACCATCCATAGACCAGGCAAATTCAGCAAGTGAGTGGAATAACACAATAAGAAGAAGAAGCAGAGCCAGCACTGGGAGATTAGGACAGAGTGCATGAGAAGTCAAGTCAATTTCCATTTATTCAGTCAATGCATGGATGAAGACTAGCAGACGGGAAGCCAGCCAAGGGACTCAAGGTTAAAATGTATACCTTGAGTTAAACATTATGCAGACAATAATTCACAAGTTTTTGGCTGTTTCAAAGTGTCTGAACTAGAAGTTTCTCAAATCCATTGCTGAGCTAGGAATTCTATACACTAAGTTCATAAACATATAAGAGAGAGGATGGGGTTGGAGGAGACTGCATGTCTCCAAAATGGTCATCTTTCATGTTTACATGTAGAGGATGATCTGCTTCTTGGCTAGCTTGATGTTAAGGATCTATTTCACCCATTTGGTCAATATCCAAGATGGCAGGCTGAACTGATTGTCTAAGACAATGGCTCCCAGGGCCAGACTGAAAGCTAGCCAAAGTGCAGGGAAATTATCATTATTTAAATGAAAGCAGGTTTAAAATGGCTATTTTTATATGTGGCACATCATTTTTGAATGCTAAGGAAAAAATCAGTTTAGGGAAGGAAAGTAGGAGTACAGATGAATATGCTGCTATTAGAAATCCCAACAGAATAACAGGATGCCCATCCCCCCAAAACAAATTTTGAGGAAAGACCCAACTGGTCTCCCTGCTTTTGCCCCTGTGCCCCTATAATATATTCTCAACACAGAATCCAAATAATTATATTAAACACACGTCATATCATGCCCCTCATTTCTTCTAAACCTTCCAATGACTTCTGATATCTTTCAGAGTAATTGCCAAATCCTGTAGGGCCCCCAAATGATGTTAAATGGTGACGACCAGAATAGAAAGCTCCAAAGGACATTTACCCCTTTTTTTGGCTCCCCAGTATCTGTGCATCCTTCCCATATAGGATAAATTATCTGCATGGTACGGTCCTTAGTAGGAGGCAGGGCCTACAGCAATGGAAAGAGGGACTGTTCCCTGTCCCTACTCTCTAACCAGTGGAGCAATCTCATGACCCAGGCTAGGCCAGTCTGGTCTGCATTTTTGTAATACTTCCTCAAGATTCAAAGATGGACACTATTTGCAATGATAGAATCAAGGGTAGAGTGGCTGTCATGCTGTATAGGTGGCACCAGAAGTAGGCTGTCCGTCTTCAGTGGTACCACAGTAGCATCCTAACCAGACTGTTCCTGTGCATGACCCTTGCCTGTTGAGATTTCTTTGGCTCCTGCTCATTTTCTGAGGCTGGTTCTATAACCTCTCCTTTGATTCTGAGAGTTGCTATGATCTTCCAATAAATCTCTTCTCTGCTTAGATTAGCCAGAGTCATTTTCTGTTGTTTAAAACCAAGACTCATGACCAGTAAAATAAGCTTTGTTGCACATTAATGAATCCTTGAGTATAAGAGGGCAAAACTGGAGTCTAGTAGTGTGTGCAGAGAGCCAGCTGGCTCTGAATAAAATAGAACTAAGTTTCTTGTAGCACCTAAGGAGGGGTGGCTTACAATGCAATCTTAAAGGAGAGAGAAGAGTCTGAGTAGTAGGGCTGAGTAACCCATGAAAGAAAGGGATCAGGGAAAAAAATTTCAATGAGCAGCAAGAGGAAAGGCAAAGGGAAGTGAAATTGTAAAAGCTTAATCTAAATGGCCCTACCTTTTAGAACGCCCCCTCCTGCCTGCATCTTATCTGCCCATAGTTCCTTTTCTTACTATAACTACTCTGTGAAAGTTAGCAGTTCCAAAGCTTCAGGTGAGATGTCATTTGCTACAGCTGAATAAAATAAAATATTTTTTTAAATCAAGACCTAAGTAAATCTGACTTGAAAACAAAATGCTGTGGAATATGGGGCATGCATTCTGTTTCTACAGGACTATCGATAGTCTTTGTCATTTGGTTGAGTAATCAATGTATTTTATTGCTTGTTGGCCATTACTCAGAGATCGATTTACTGAAACATGAAACACTGCAATAGTCAACAAATAATGCTACATTTACAAGGTGAGTACTGTTGGGAACTGTGCAAATCCCACAGGGAAGTCCCTGTATTACTCAAGTTTCACGTCCCGCATCCCTCTCTGGCCCTGTCTCTGGCCCTCAGCATCTTTTCCTAGTCTCTTCTCCACATCCCTGTTTCCCTCCATCTGTGTATGTCTGCCTGTTTCTGCTTTGTCAATCCTCACCTCATGTTCAAAAAGGGTTTATTGCATCTCATAAATAGCAAGGTAACATAGATTCAAGTGGATAAGAAAGGAAAAGAAAAAGAAAAGAAAGATACAGACTAGGGTCAGAAAGAAACTAATACAAAAATACATAATATGTATTTGCAAATGGCATATCTGATCAAGGGCTAATATCCAAAATCTATAAACAACTTATCAAACTCAACACACCAAAAAACAAATAATCCAGTGAAGAAATGGGCAGAAGACATGAATTGACACTTTTCAAAGAAGACATCCAGTTGGCTAACACAATTTGAAATGATGCTCAACATCACTCATCATCGGGGAAATACAAATGAAAACCATGATGAGATACCACTTCACACTTGTCAGAATGGCTAAAATTAACAACACAAGAAACAACAGGTGTTGGTGAGGATGCAGAGAAAGGGAAACCATCTTGCACTGTTGGTGGGAATGCAAACCGGTACAGCCTTCTGGAGAACACTATGGAGGTTCCTCAAAAAAACTAAAAATAGAACTACCCTATGATCCAACAACTGCACTATTAGTTATTTACCCAAAGGATACAAAAATACAGATTTGAAGGGGTTACATACCCCAATGTTTATAGCAGCATTAGTAACAATAATCAAACTATGGAGAGAGCTCACTTATGAATGGATAAAGAAGATGTTGTGTGTGTGTGTGTGTGTGTGTGTGTGTGTGTGTGTGTTACTCAGCCATTGAAAAGAATAAAATCTTGCCACTTGAAACAACGTAGATGGAGCTACAACGTATTAAGTTAAGCAAAAGAAATCAAACAGGTAAGACAAATACTGTATGATTTCACTCATATATGGAATTTAAGAAACAAAACAGATGAACATATGGGAAGAGGAGGGAGAGAGAAGAGAGGGAAACAAACTACAAGAGACTCTTAATGATAGAGAACAAACTGTGGGTTGATGGAGGGAAGGATTTGGGAGATGGGTTAGATGGGTGATGGGTACCAAAGGAAGGTACTTAGGATGAGCATTGGGTATTGTATGTAAATGATGAATCACTGAATTCTACTCCTGAAATCAATATTGCACTGTATATTAACTAAATTTTGTTTAAATAATAAAATTAAATAAAAATAAATCTCTTGCCAAAGGAAATGACTTCCTTTGCAACAGAATGTGGAGATCAAGCCTAAAGGAGGTCTCAAAAACAGTGGAGATTGTACTGCGTGGTATAATAAAAAATATATATTTAGTTAAAAAAATGAATACTATGAAGCCGTACTCATAAGCCATGGATGCCATCAATTTTATCCGCACTGTCTAGCAGTCATTTCGAAGATGGAAATACAATTGGTGTTCATAAGATAAAATTATACCAATTGCTCAAGCTTCCTAAATCTGCATAGTAACATAATTTATGAAAATGATGCATCACAATGGCACAATTTATCAGAAAATCCCTCCACCTCAGAAATGGCCCTGCCACACTTAATAAGCAGAAATAACTGGCAGAGAGTTCACTCACCTTCCCTGGCTGGATGAGCTGGTTTCCCAGTGTGCTTAATGGGAGTATTGCTTCACACAGCAGGTAATAAATTTGTGGAATTCATTACCCCCAGGAGGAGGTGCAGGCAGGAAATAGAAATGGATTCAAAAAGGATTGGTCAAATTTATAAGAGGTAAATCCATAAATGGCTCTTATTTTGTTTGCATTTAATAATATTTTATACTGTGATCAGCCCATCCCTCTTACCTACTATCCTAAGTGCATACTTACAGCTCCTTACCTTTCCAGTAAGACTTCTGATGCTACATATAATACTTGATTAATATATTGATTAGTATACAGAAATACTGTATTTTTTATTCTTTGTTTAGTAGAAATATACTTCAAATTTCAGTAACTGTTCAAATATAGATGTTTTAGCAGTCTTCACATTATCAGCATATTTTATAACACTTCACAACACATAATTAAATTAGTAATTACAATGGTGTAGTCCCAACTAATACCCTTTAATTATGTAATTATTAGAACAAATTAATACTTGTTTTATTGTATAATAATTAAAACAAATTAATTATGTTTTGACAACCGGCTTTACTAAACCTGGCCCTGGGAAGATTTGGGAAACTTTCTTATTGCTCAAGGCCCAAAAGGGAGTGAAGAAGGTAATTAGGGTTGGATTAAGCTTAACTGACACTTTGGATGGGCAAGGGCAAGTTATGTCTCTGCTGTGTCCCGTAGCAGCAGGCCCCACTCCATCCCATGATTCTGCCTTTCTGAAAGAAGGGAGATACATGGTCGGTCTCTGAAGGAAACCAGCACATCTCTGCCGTCACCACTCTAGGGATCACCCATAAATATGCAATGTGGCAGTTCTGGGAACCAGACACTGTTCAGCCAGACCTGGGCATTGTATATCCTTTCAAAAGTCTCTGAGCATTAATGATGAGAGACAGATTCTGCTAGGCTTCAGGTCACTTTCTTCTCTTCAATCTGGGGAAATTGTGGAGCACTAATGAAGTCCTTGAGTGGCTGGGAAAAGGTAACCAGAAGCCACAAGCCTCACTTGTGTTTTAGGGAAAGAACTTCTGGGCACCCAGGGAAGGTATCGATATCAAGGTATCTTGTTTGTACCAGGAGGCACCGAGGTTCACATTGATGGGATTCTTTGGCACTTCTAAATGGGATGATTTTGGAGGTGGGAATGAGTGTCGTAAAGATAGTTTTGCAGCAATTAAAGATCTACTTTTTTATGTGTTGGGATTTTTTGTAGCTGTTAACTAACACAGCAGAGGCAGGTCTCATGATCAAATACAAACCAGAAAAAGAGGCTGGTACTATCCTGGTGTACCTTCCCATGAGTCTTGCTGGGGCTTGCTCTGAGCCTGATTAAATTGGAATATCACCTCAGACAAATTCCTTACCTCCTCTACATCTTCCTCATCCATAAAATCAGGCAATTAGACTAAGTTATCTTGAAGGATTCTTCCAGCTCCAAGCTCCCATCTCTCTGGCCTGGGCTCATGGTTCTGCTGGTATAAAAAAGTGCTAAGGGTGCTCCTGCCTACTACCTGTTAAACTTGCATGATGCTCCTAAGTACTGATTTTTCTCCTGATAGCAATAAAGTCATGCTCATTTTACCAAAATATTCTTTTTTTTTTAATTTTAGAAAGAGAGAGAGAGAGAAATCATGAGTGAGAAAGAAGGGCAGAGGGAGAGAGAGAATCTCAAGCAGATTCCATGCTCAGCATGGAGACCAACGTGGGGCCTGATCCCATGAGAGATCATGACCTGAGCTGAAATCAAGAGTCAGACACTCAAACTACTGAGCCACCCAGGCGCCCCACCCCCAGAATATTCTTGATGAAATGTAAAAACAGGTTTCTATACACTAACATTTGTATTTAGCAAGAATTGTTTGTATGTTTTTAGGGACGTACCATGAGAGAATTGGGAAAGCAAATGCAGGCTACTCACCTTCCTTCTCTCCAAAATGAAGATGAAAAGGACACCTGTCTCAAGGTGTTGTAAAGATCATATGAATTCATATTTAGTCACCATGGTGTCTTGTGTAAACAATGCTATGAATGCTATGGTGAGCATTACCATGAAGTGACCATAATTATCTTTGCACAGAAGAAAAAACTAAGGTTTAGAGAGGTGAAGAAGATTCCTCAAGGCTACATAATTATGACATGGTGGACTGGTTTTTAAACACACAAATATTTTATTCCACAACTCAATATCTTAACCCAGTGTATGTATGAGTTGTTTGGCTTTGCAATCCTCAACGTGTAGGCTTTGTAGTCACACAGACAGAGATGTAAACAAATAATGACTACCACACACAAGCAATGATTCTAGACTATAACTCGTTTTTCTGGGCTTTGGCATCCTCATCCATGAGGATTAAAGGAGATTATATATAGAAAGCACCTAACACATGGTAGACCTTCAACAGACGGCCGTTTTCATCCTGAGTTTGTAAGTCCTTAAAACAGACCCTGAGAAAAGGGTTTGGATGCAGTAGTTTATTTGGGAGGTGATCCTCAGAAGTACAAATAGCAGTTGGGGAAAGTAGGACAAGGAAGAGAGAAGAGTCAGTAACGTATTTATTAGTGGCTCAAGCCCATCTACACCATCTGAGAAAATGTGAAAGCCAGCTCAGAATCATCCCATTAAAGCAGTGGTTCTCAAACTTGAGGACACAGGAATCTCCTGGAGAGCTTGTTAACACAGATTGATGGGCTCCATTCTCAGAGTTTCCTATTCAGTAGGTCTGGGATGGGGCACAAGAATTTGCATTTCTAACAAGTTCCCAGATGATGCTGATATTGCTTGCTGCTCCAGGGGCCACAATTTGAGAACCACTGTTCAAAAAGATGGGAGACTGGGGCATCGAGCCGCTGACCAACTGACTGAGATGCCCCACTGTTCGAGAATAAAACTAACACACACATATTTCTGGGTTGACCTACAGTGGTGAAGCAAGTTTGAGCAGCACCAAATCAAGTTTTCAGGCACAGCAAGAAACAGATGTTACAAGTGGGAAGCAACTATCTCCCACAGCAGTTGATGAACCCAGGTAAGCTGAGGGGAAGAGGCAGGGCATCAATAATATCTGCTATACTTTCTCTTCATTATTGTTGCTGCATTTGTGGTCATTATTAGTCTTTAGACTGAAAGGCTATCGTCTCAAGGTCATTGGTGGAGAAATCTCTGAACCCATTGGTTATAAAAGCAGAAAACACCCTCACCCTGAGGCTGATAGCAGCCATGAAGGACTCTTCCAGGTCAGTAATTCATTCATCGAATCAAAGAAATGAGGAGGAGAGAAGTGAAGCCAATTCCTGAGTAATTATCAGTGAGTGATTGCAATGACCAGCAGACCCACTGTAACCCAATGCAAACTTCTGACCCCACTGAGGAACTTGCAGGCTGCAAAGAGGATACATTTTACATGCAAATCACGCAGAGCTCAGAGCTCTCCCACATGCTCTTTGTGCCCTGTGGAGAAAATGGCTAACACTGGTGATAAAATGGGACAGCTCCATTATTCTGTTCCGCATGTACATTTAATTGTCAACATTGCAATAGCTTTAACTGCAAATAAGCACAGTCTCATTGCCCATCAATTGTTTGATGGAAGGAAAACAGGCAATTTGGAGATGATTCTAAGATGAGAAACATCATTATTATCTTTTCGTATGAGATTCTGGTTTCATTCTTCACTTCCCTCGCCCTCTCCTCAGTGATTACATTTTCCCACAAATTCAACATCAAAATACTACAGCCCATACAAAATATTCCAGCATTCATCTGAGTCCTGAGGGTTTCATTTACTAATTTCAGATATCTGTACTAACATTTTTTCTTTCCCCAAAACACTTCATATCTCTTAATCTATTCATCCTCATAACAGTGCCTTGAGCTTGGGGAGTCGCAGAACTATTTGCAAAAGAGGAAACTGAGGCACACAATAGCAACCTGACTTGCCCAGAAGCTAACTGGCACTGATAGACCTGATTCATGCAAAACTGCTGAGTGTTGCATTCAATTTTGCTCATGCTGTTAGAAAATCTTTGCACATATTAATCAATGAGTATAGAGAGTTCCTCATAGTTCCTCTTCCCTTTAATCAAGCTAGGAGCAGAGCTCTGCTCGATGCCCCACATAAGATACGTGGTTCAAAAACTAAAATTACCCCTGGAGAATTCCACGAGTTTCTAGAGGAAGTAGGAAGGAAAGTAGAAGAACAGAGACGGGGTGTCGAAAAGGTGTAGCAGAAGCATAAAAGAATGGAGAAACATGGAAGGAAAAGACTTCCCCAGACTAGAATAAGACTCCCTGAAATTCAGGAAGAGTGGAAAGAGGGAGCTGTGTCCTAAATCAGCAGGGATCCAGACTCCTCCTTCCTGGCATTGCAGCCAAGGAGGAAGCAACACCCTGAGAAGAAAGTGCTGTGGGTGCAGGACACCCTACGTACAGACCCTGGACTCGCATAGATTTTCAGAGTCTCAGCATATTCAGGAAGCAACAGTTTCCCAACACTTGAAAGGATCTTGAGGACAAAGACATAGGATGTCTCAGCTTAGAGACAGATGACCAGTCTCTAGAGGTTCCCCAATCTCCTTATGTCCCAGACCTGGCACCGAATAACACCTGCAACACTGAACCAAATCCATGAGGCAGAGGCCAGGAGTGGGAGGCAGTGTAAAAGGGGAACCCTCAGAATGCTGAGTATCAATTGTCTATCAGAGTAAGAGTGAATTATAGGATATAAAGTGCTATTTCACACACTTGGAGTTTGGGGCTAGCTTCAAATCTGTTACATATCTGTTATTGCTTTAGTACCAGCAACGTTCTTGAACCAGGGAAAGTCTTAGGGAAAAGAAGTGAAGATTTCTCTGATTCTTCCACCCCAAAATGCTGGTGCCCCCTCCAGGTCTTTCCTCTGCTCCCTCCTGGTTCCATGGCTGCATCTGCCTGGATGCTTGCTCAAGACACACCTTCTACTACCACCATCAAAACACCACCTTGTAGTACCAACTAGATTATCTAATAATCATTGTCAGTCATCTCCCCACCCAACCTCTAGGATATAGAATACACAAATTTCCATCAGCATGACTTCCATCAGAAGCAGTAGATCACTGTGCAGAAATTCTCAGATGAGGATGTAGGAGGGGGGTAATGCAGGGATCTAAATAGAGAGGGACAGAGGTGAGATAGGAACTACTAGTGGTCACCAAAATGGACATGGGTTTGAACACCACCACCCCAGTACAGGAAGAGCATCTTCAAACTCTAGACATGGCCACTGGAGTGCTGTAGACATATGAGCCCTGCAGGACAAAAGGTTCAGAACCACTGTATTATGTTAAGTCATAAAGCCTTGGAACTATGGAAAGCCAGGAGAACAGAGTAGATCCCGACTCTACCATATACATCTGTGTGACTTAGGATGAGTGTCACAGATAATTGTTCTGTCACACAGTAATACTAATATGATCAGCAGTACCATCTCATCATCATCATCTCCCCTACTACTACTTACAGCTAACATTTGCTGACAATTTCTCATGGAGCAGATATTGTTTTAAGTACCTTTAAGCTGCACACAAACTTTTTGTCGTATTATCTTTATCACTAGTTTCATATGAGGATTTAAGGCACAGAAAGGTTCAATGGCTTGCCCAACAAGATAGTCATTGCAAGGGCACCTGAGTGGCTCAGTCGGTTAAGCGTCCAACTTCAGCTCCAGTCATGATCTCACACTTCTGTGGGTTTGAGCTCCCTGTTGGGCTTTGTGCTGACAGCTCAGAGCTTGGAGCCTGCTTCAGATTCTGTGTCTCCCTCTCTCTCTCTGCCCCTCCCCCACTCATGCTCTGTCTCTGCCTCTCTCAAAAATGAATAAACATTAAAAAAAACTTTTTTTAAAGACAGTCAGTTGCAGATACAGAGAGCAAACCCCATAGTATGAAGTGAGAACTCTGAACCACACTGCTATACTGTGCAGCAGAGGATTATAGGAGACAATCCAGAACTGTTTTACATCTAGTATAAAGCCATGCAAAGGGGATACAATCATGGGAAAAAACAAATTCCTTCCCAATCCATGAAAGACTGGTCAGGGTTCTTGGTTGCAAATATGCAACACATCCCTGTAAACCTAAGCAGAAATGGAATTTACCCAAAGGATTTTGAGTGATTCAGAGTCATAGAAAACCTGGCAAACAAGACTAGATTGGACACTAAGGGTAGTGATCTATAGTGAGGACCCTGCCATAAAAGTAATCCATTCAGGACCCACCATCAGCACACTGACCATGGCTTGTTGAGTTTTGTTCACCACACTAGACATTCCCTGTCATGATGCCTAACTCAATCACAGCCACCAGTAATAATGTCTGACGACATAACCCACTTCCCAATTTTGCCTCTCCTTCAGGTTCTAAGGGATCATTCAAAAGCAGATGATTGGCCATGCTTAGGTCACAGGTTCGCTCCATATCTTGCTAGAGATCTGTAGCCGTCAGCTATTGCCACAATAATGCTATATAACAAACCACCCCAAAACCCAAGACCTTACAACAATAAGCATTTACTTTCCTGGATCACTACAGGTCAGCTGGAGTAGCTCTGCTTCAGACTGCAGATCAGTCAGGGTCAGGTCTGCTCCATGAGTCTCTCATCCTCTTCGGATCAAAGGCTATATGAAGCATGTTTTTCTCATGTACAATGCCATCAGTGCAAAAGCATAAGCTGAAGTTCACGATGCCTCTTGAGGCCTTGGCTTCAAACTAACATACTGCCCCATTCTACTGATATTCCATTAGCCAAAGCAAAGTCACAAGTTTTGTGACCAGTCCCAACATCAATAGGAAAATACACTCTCCCCACTTTAATGGAGGAGAATACAAAGTCACATGATAAAGGTCATGGATGTACATAGTTCTAACACAAAAAAAGTGTAGTGTATTGTGAATTCACTCTATCACATGGGCCAAAAAGAAGGAATGTGTTTCTGTTCCCCAAGAAGTAGAAAGGGTGTTCCCCTTCTACTCCGCCAAGATCAAGCAAATCCACTACTCATTCCAGGGAAGAGGCCTTTTGGAGTAAGAAACCTCAGAAATGAGAAATCCTACTTCACACAATAAGTTATAATCTCAACACAAGGTCCAGCTTAGGGTCAACATTATATTGCAAGTTTTTGAAGATGTGGACTTACATTCAGTGTATTTCAGCCTGTGATACCCATCAATTGTGTTATTTCCCTGGATGATTTTTTTTCAATTTTTATTAGAAATGACAGCTCTTTTATTAAAAAATCAGGAAATATTATATTGAAAAAATGCAAGCAACAGTAATCAGGTGTTAAAGGATATGAAAGTACTATCTTGTGATAGAGAACTAACCATATCTTTAGAGGATTTGTGGTTTGAGTGGTTTATTAAGTCTGACACCAGGCCTACAATTACCACCAATTATTTGGTCATAGTGTCAGTTCCATTTAAAGTGAGAAAGAAAGGGATGACAACAGCTTATTTTTAATAACTGATTTCAGAAAAAAAAAACATTTTATGTCGAATTGTTACTTCCTCACCTCCTGATCTCCAAATAAAAGACTTGTACCTGTGGGGCTACTGGCATCAGCCCCAACCCTGGAGAGCAATCACAAGATGCTATTACAGCTTGAGAGTAACTTACGTATTCGCTCCCCTGCCCACCCATCCTACAAACACATAGGTGCACCCACCAGGTGCTAGCCCCTACAGTAAATTCCTCCCAAACATGCCGCATTCAACTGAAATGCTGAATCTGAAAAATCCCACCACGTTGCTAAGAGGGCCTTCATCCTCGGAGCAGGAAGAGACTTCTTAGTGTCTCATGTTGTGGTGCTTACGTATGAGGAAGTGCATCCTTCCAGATCTACAGATCCTCCCCTCTTTACTGATTTAATAAAGAATTGAGTGCTTTTGTTGGGTTACTTGCCTTGCAAGCTGTGGGATGAACAAATGGCTCTCAGGTCCCAGGAACATTAGCGGGACAGCATCTTACCCCTCACGCATTAGCCTAGGCCACTAGGGGAGTATAACTCCAAATACAAAGTTGCCACACTTAAATGAAGTCTCTTTTTAAAAATCCACATTTCTTTCTATCTCAGGAAACAATCTCCACAAATTACATTCAACTTGTGTAATTTATGGGCTAAGTATTTTATGCCTTCATCTACTTCTAGGCACTTGTGTTTAATACTATATTCAAACCTTTCCCCAACCCCACCACGTTTTTTGCTTGAGTTGACTTTAGTTTTTTTCCCTAATCCCTTAACTTACTTTTATGATTCTGGCATCTAAACAACAGCAACAATGAAAACCCAGAAAGCATAAATTTAAGAAATTTTAACCATCCCATCCACTAAGGTGACCAGAGAAATAAGGCATCTAGATTCAATTTTGACATAAAGTGCTACTACTGGTAAGAGATTCGACTGGGGTCATCTTTTCCAAATGTGGTCAGTTGTGATGGAGTAGGAGAGAAAGAAGAGATGAGGGAAGGAGGACGACATGGAGGTGAAGTCTGTATATTCTTATTTAAACAGACAAGCCAACAAAGACTGAGGAGGACCTTTAAACCTTTTGGTAAAGGCTTCCCACTTGAGGCAACACATGTCATCGTCTGTCTCAAGCTCTGAGCCTCTCTTCAGGATGAATACAGCTGCTTCAGGAGACAGAGACTGAAATAGAAAACCAGCCTTGGTGATGAAATGTGACAACTTGCTTAAGAAAAGACATGTTTGATGTGTTTTCCAACTGGATGTTTCTAAAATTTATGGCAGTTTCAGACAAGATTTCCAAAGAAGTTCTTTCTCTTACTCATTTCAAGCCTCTGAATCTATAATACCCTTATCACTGCTTCAGAAAGTCACCAAAGAAAGTTTCTTCCCCCAGATTTCACGACGTACATTTCAGTCTTCAGAAGATGTGTCTCTCCTCAGCAAACTCAGGTATCTCTCGCACTTCACCCTCACTCATCTTCCCCAGCATTGTAGGTAAATTACTTGCTTCCTCAAGACTCAGTTTTCTCATCTGTGCAATGAAGATGTTCCGTTAAATAATCTTTAATGCCCTTTCTACATATAACATTCAGGGAACTTGATTTTACAGCAAACCTGACAACATTTGAAGGGTTTGTTGCATCCATAATAGTGGGGAGAGGGACATTCTAGAAACATGAAGAGAAAAAACAGAGAGATGCTTTCAAACAAGGATTGAGGGGTGGCTGGGCAGCTCAGTCGGTTAAGTGTCCAACTTCGGCTCAGGTCATGATCTCGCAGTCCATGGGTTTAAGCCCAGCATGGGGCTCTGTGCGGACAGCTCAGAGACGAGCCTGCTTCAGATTCTGTGTCTCCCTCTCTCTCTCTCTCTTTCTCTCTCTGTCCCTCCCCCACTCATGTTCTGTCTCTCTCCATCCCTCAAAAAATGAATGAACGTTAAAAAAAATTTTTTTTAAATAAAACAAGGATTGAGCTTCTAGTAATAGCCAAGTAAACATCCTGCTCCATGTAGGATAAACCCTCTACATAATCCACATAGAATAAACTCTCCACAGATAGATACTATGAAATACGCACATATACAAGAAGCAACTACATGGAGGCACAAGAGGGTGAAGAAAAGTAGACTGCAGCGAGGAGTCATGCATGAGAGAGGGTATCACATGGAACAAGTACTCCATTTTGCTGCTTCTCTTATAGCCTAAAGGTAGGCTCCATTACCATACACAGCATATCAAGCATGGGTGGAAAATTGCAATTCTCTGGCCTAGGGAATCAAAGTACTGAGTTCAGGGCAACTATAGTCACTGGATAAAGGAAAAATTTTGGAAGGAAAAGAGCCAGAAAGGGAATGCTCAAATTCTGCCTCCCCACATGTCTGGCCTACTCCTGAACCATGTAAGCAAGGACCAGGCTCAAAGCACCTCACCTAAAAGTAAAAGATCAGAACTGAACTGAGTTTGGGAACTACAGGAAAACAGTTTGGAGCTCATATCAAATCAAGTTTCGTAGAATGAAAAAACATGACTTATTAGAGGGAATGAAAAACATCAACATGTCTCTACAACATGACATTCATAAAGTGCATGATACAATCCAAAATTACTCAAAATGTGACAAATCAGGAAAATGGAGAGCCTCAACACAACAGAGTGAGGTTGGAGAGGAAGGCTATGATATTTACTCCCTTATCTCCCCTCCTGTGAGATCTGGCTATGTCAGACCATCCATAATGTTTTTAATTTCACTCCCTCATCCCCTTCAATCCCAAGAGCCATTTTATTTCTCTAAATTTTGTATTCAGTCAGCTATTCATTCCAGGTGACAATAAGGTAAAGGATTCTTTTCACCACTGCATGCCCTGAGAACCCACAAGACCATCATCTAAAATGAAGGGATTTTTACCAACTTTTGCCCCAAATAGCAAGCCTGGATCTCTCAACTTCCTTTGAGGATTGGTTGCTTCCACTCTGTTCCCAGTGGCAGTATTGTACCACCAAGTTTCTTTTTTTTTAATTTTTTTTAACGTTTTATTTATTTTTGAGACAGGGAGAGACAGAGCATGAACAGGGGAGGGTCAGAGAGAGGGAGACACAGAATCTGAAACAGGCTCCAGGCTCCGAGCTGTCAGCACAGAGCCCAACGCGGGGCTCGAACTCATGGACCGCGAGATCATGACCTGAGCCGAAGCCTGCTGCTTAACCAACTGAGCCACCCAGGCACCCATTTACCACCAAGTTTCTTGATAGCAAACCACAGAATCGACCTCTAGCTGGTTAAACAGAAAAGAAATGTATAGAAAAGAACAAAGTAGTTCAGAAAAGAAAGAGGGAGGTAACTTCTGCTTCCAGCCATGGTAGAATAAGTTTAAATGTAAAGATACTGAAGTTAAAATAAGAAGATGGAAAAATACTATGCAAACACTAAGCATAAAAAAGCCACAGTGATCATGTGGCCATATAGCAAGGAGGCAGCTGTCTGCAACCCCAGAGAGAGGCCTCAAGGCAAACCTGCTGACACCTTGATTGTAACTTCCAGCCCCCAAACTGTGAGGGAAAAGAAAGAATTTTAAGATGGTGACAGGAGAGCATTAAACCAAGCACAGAATCCTCTGTGATGACACAGGTCACACACCCACAAAGCATGTCTACGAAGGGGCATACCCATGAAGGTACATGTCCATGAAGGCTACTTATAAATCATAAAAGCCATTTTGCACAAGGAAAGTCCTGCACATATAACTTGGGGGCTTTTATTATAATAGTCTTTATGTTACTCTATAGAACTTCTGATGTTATTTCTCTCTATGTATTTAAGAATGCTTCAGTTAAGTTTCAAACTTAACAGAAGACCATGGGGGAGGGGAAGGGGAAAAAAAAAAGGTTAGAGAGGGAGGGAGCCAAAACATAAGAGACTCTTAAAAAATGAGAACAAAATGAGGATTGATGGGGGGTGGGATGGGGGAGGGAGGGTAGGTGATCAGTATTGAGGAGGGCACCTATTGTGATGGGCACTGGGTGTTGTATGGAAACCAATTTGACAATAAATTTCATATTTAAAAAAATAAATAAATAAAATAAATTGAAAACAAAACAAAAGAAAAAAGAATGCTTCAAAAGACCAACTCATACCATTTTTTATAATGTTAATGAGGCATAGTTGAAGTCAACTAAACTGCACAATATTTTAAGTATAAAACTTGGCAATTTTCAATATATACATCCACCTAAGAAACCATCACCACAATAAAGTTGACACGTATTTCTCTTATCCCCCACCCCCACAAAAAAAGCAAGACTATATATATAAAATCATGGTAAGGGGGAAGATTCCCAATATAATGACAAGCGGAAAACAGGATCCAAACCATCTGGAAATTATGATACCAAATTTTTAAAAAAGAGGGAGAGAGTGTTAAGTTATAAGGTTTTCTTATTTACTTCTTTTTAATTTTTTCTGTGTTTTCCAAAAATATCTGGAAGTAATCCATGTTATTTTTGTAATGAGACAAAATGTGGTTAACTTAAACAATATTTCAACTAATAAATCTACAATGGTAAGAACCAAGACCCTCATGGAAAGGGAGTGAAAAAAGTAAATAGTGTGTTTTCATGGATGTACCATATTTGAATCAACAAGCAGTTACTGACGCTTTGACATATGCCAGGCAGTCTTCTGGATCTTGGGGACAGAGTGAAAGAAGAATCTATCTTCAGAGAGCTTACCTTTGTTAAGATAGTGAAATTTTAGAGGGTAGAATTGGGAGGGCAAGGACAGTGGCTGGAATATGGCTGTCCACAATGGCATTCAATGCAAGTTATCAGTGTTTGTGGTGTACATAAGAGCTGAAAGCAGTGGACTGGATGGAGCATGTGCTGAGACTCTGCCTCAGGTTGAAAAAACATAAGCATTGGAAATGTTTTCAGCACTATTGCTGTTTTGGGATCTAAACCAGAAGTGTTATATCTGCCCACAGTATGGTAAACAGGAGACCAATCTAATAGAGATTCTCACAAAATGAGTACGGTACATAGTAGCTGGCAGGAGGTAGAGGGGAAGATGGGGAAGAGAGGGAGATAGGATTAAATTTATGTACCTCTCACACAATAGGTGTTCAATATATTTGATATTGATTAAAAGCAGCAAATAAACTAACCTATTAGACTCATTTTTTAAAAAAGGATAGTAAGTACAAATGTTCTCCTAGGATTGAGATGTCCTACAAATGTGATTAGTTACCTGAAGCCTTTTTTAACACCATGAATTAGATGTATTTTTTACAAAAATTATAGGCTACAGAACCTTTATGGCAAAAGCATCAGGAAGAAATTAAGCAATGAGTCACAGAACCATGTAAAAACAATCAACCAGAACCAATTTTCAAGCTTCTGTCAGGGTGGTATTTATGGCATGTGATAGCTAGGTCAGTCCTCTTTGAATAAGGGCCATGCACTAAGTCCTAATCACCATTCCCCAATGCCTGTTAGCAGGACCCAGATCAGCTTGGCATCAAGTGATACTGTGATTATGTTAAAGAGCTGGCACAGAGAAGGCCTGAAGTAATGAGGGCAGGTTTGGGCTTTAATGAAAGGAAAGGGATGTGGCTGTCATCCCTCTTGGGTGCTGAACATCACGTTCTGTCTCTAAGTCAAGCAACCGATGACACAAGAGAGGTGCCTTCAACTAAAAGGATGCTTAAGTAGATCTATAACCACACTGAACACAAAAGTTCACAGGTATATTTTCTATATTGTGTGAAGTCTGTTTTCAATCTGCCTTTTATGATGTTAACAAAAAAATCTCACAAACAATATAGACTTTTTGAAAACAATGTCAGTTGAAAATATTCTCAGTAGACTCCATATTTTCTAAATAAGATTTTTTTAACCTTGGGCAATTTTATTTAAAATATAGCATAGATGTGTTATGTATCTGGAGTCAAACCAACTGAGTTTAAAGTTCAATTAAAAGTAGGTGCAACGGACTTCAAGCTGTACTACAAAGCTGTAATCATCAAGACAGTATGGTACTGGCACAAGAACAGACACTCAGATCAATGGAACAAAACAGAGAACCCAGAAATGGACCCACAAAAGTATGGCCAACTAATCTTTGACAAAGCAGGAAAGAATATCCAATGGAATAAAGACAGTCTCTTCAGCAAGTGGTGCTGGGAAAACTGGACACCTATATGCAGAAAAATGAACCTGGACCACTTTGTTACACCATACACAAAAATAAATTAAAAATGGATGAAAGACCTAAATGTAAGACAGGAAGCCATCAAAATCTTCGAGGAGAAAGCAGGCAAAAAAACCTCTTTGATCTTGGCTGCAGCAACTTCTTACTCAACACATCTCCAGAGGCAAGGGAAACAAAAGCAAAAATGAACTATTGGGACTTCATCAAAATAAAAACTTCTGCACAGCAAAGGAAACAATCAGTAAAACTAAAAGGCAACCGACGGAATGGGAGAAGATATTTGCAAATGACATATCAGATAAAGGGTTAGTATCCAAAATCTATAAAGAACTTATCAAACTCAACACCCAAAAAACAAATCATCCAGTGAAGAAATGGGCAAAAGACACGAATAGACACTTCTCCAAAGAAGACATCCAGATGGCCAACTGACACAGGAAAAAATGCTTAACATCACTCATCATCAGAGAAATACAAATCAAAACCACAACGAGATACCACCTCACACCTGACAGAACGGCTAACATTAACAACTCAGACAACAACAGAGGTTGGTGAGGATGTGGAGAAAGAGGATCTCTTTTGCATTGTTGGTGGGAATGCAAACTGGTGCAGCCACTCTGGAAAACACTTATGGAGGTTCCTCAAAAATTAAAAATAGAACCACCCTATGACCCAGCAATTGCACTACTAGGTATTTATCTAAGGGATACAGGTATGCTGTTTCAAAGGGGCACATGCACCCCAATGTTTATAGCAACACTATAGACAACAGCAAAAGTATGGAAAGTGCCCAAATGTCCATCAATGGGTGAATGGGTAAAGAAGATGTGGTATATCTTACTTGGCAATCAAAAAGAATGAAATGTTGCCATTTGCAACTCTGTGGATGGAACTAGAGGGTATTATGCTAAGCAAAATTAGTCAGAGAAAGACAAAAATCATATGACTTCATTCGTATGAGGACTTTAAGACACAGAACAGATGAACACAAGGGAAGGGAAACAAAAATAATATAAAAACAGGAAGGGGGACAAAACATAAGAGACTCTTAAATATGGAGAACAAGCAGAGGGCTACTGGAGGGGTTGTGGGAGGAGGGATGGGCTAAATTAGTAAGGGGTTTTACTCCTGAAATCATTGTTGCACTATATGCTAACTAACTTGGATATAAATTTAAAAAATAAAATAAAATAAATTTTTTAAATAATCTATCAGTAAAAAAATTATTTTAAGTTAGTAATTTCTTATTTCTCTTTCTAGTTCCTTCCTTTTCTGTGAATTTTTGTAATGTATATAATATGTAATGTTATATATATCTAATATACATTCTATCATGTATATATGTACAGTAATGTATCTAATAAATAAATAGATAAAACTTGCATGCTCAAAAGAAAAAAAAAAGTAGGTGCAAGTTTGGGGAAACTATGACCACTCTGTTACTCAGATTCCTCATCTAAAAAAATGAGAAGAGTAATAGTAACCACCTCATGGGGTTGTTATGAGGACCAAATGAATAACTACACTTCAAGTTCCTGGCACATAGTAGGCACTTTCTTAGTATTAGCTAGAATTCTTATAATTAAGGTATTACAGGATTTTAAAATAGATTTTATGCTACTTCTACTCATAGGTAATAGAGATAGTAATCTATGATAAAATTTAAGAGATCTTTATAAAGCACTGTACTCAAAATATGCATTTATTCAAAAATATTTACACAAAACTGAATATGATGTGGTCTTACCCTTGAGAAACCAACCTACAAAACTACCTAGGATATTAATAGAATATGTTTATTAACAAAAGGAAAGAGAATATACAAATTGTCTCTTATCATCCATTGGTGCAATATATCAGGCATTTGAAACTTAGGGAAGATAAGAAAAACTACAAGAACAATGAGATTGGTAGTTATTGTCAAGGTGCATTGAGGCTTCTCAGAAATAAACTAGATGCTAAGGAAAATTTACAAACAATAGGAAACCAAGTGTGAAAGCCAGAGGGCCACTTTGGTAACACAAAGAAGTCCCTATCTCTTGCAGAGCAATGAAAGAGAAAACCAATGTTCAAGGCTGGAATTTAATGGTCCAAGTGACTGAACTTCAAAAATTGTGAAACAGCCAACAATGGTGGGTCTGATATACCAAGGTCAGGGTAAGGTCTACCTACTTGGGAAAAGCTAGGAAATGACATGCAATGAAGTCATCTAGCAGGATGCCCCTGAAGACTCCCTAGACTCCTCCGAATTTTCTGAGCCAACGTATGTGGCCCATCACCTATTAAGACCAAGTATTACCCCTTCTACCTCATCCTGGAAGACAGTGAAAAGACCTCTTCCCAAGAAGGCAATAAGATCTGCCTCACCCACCCTCCTCTCCACTAGGCCTATAACTAAGGTTAAATCACAGCATAACCCAGCTGGGAATATGCTAGGCCTGATAAGGAAAGAAACGGACTATACCTTCAAAACAACTCTAGACCCAGTCCAAATATAACACCATGTACCAGCATATAGCAGGACAATATATGTATATATGGGGCTGGATTCTAAGGGTGTTTAATCAAGATGACTGGAACATAAACTTAAAATAGGAAAGTGTTCATCAGCTTGAAGGTCATCTCCAAAGATACAGAATTTAACCTTTGGCCAGGACCCCAAGAGACAGTGTGAGCTTGCCATGAAAATGGCTCCTGGAACATTAAAAAAGAAAAATGACAGTGCTCCCTGAACAAAGTTGCAATGCCAGTATTATCATGGCAAATGGTACAGGAATGGATTTAAAGACTAATTGAATTTCGGGTGTGGATTTTGGTGAGTTCTTTATAGATTTTGGATACTAGCCCTTTGTCTGATATGTCATTTGCAAGTATCTTTTCCCATTCCGTTGGTTGCCTTTTAGTTTTCTTGATTGTTTCCTTTGCAGTGCAGAAGCTTTTTATGTTCATGAAGTCCCAATAGTTCATTTTTGCTTTTAATTCCCTTGCCTTTGGAGACGTGTCAAGTAAGAAATTGCTGCCGCTGAGGTCAGAGAGGTCTTTTCCTCCTTTCTCCTCTAGGGTTTTGATGGTTTCCTGTTTCACATTCAGGTCCTTTATCCATTTTAGGTTTATTTGGCGTAAGAAAGTGGTCTAGTTTCGTTCTTCTGCATGTTGCTGTCCAGTTCTCTCAGCACCATTTGTTAAAGAGAATGTCTTTTTTCCATTAGATATTCTTTCCTGCTTTGTCAAAGATTAGTTGGCCATACTTTTGTGGGTCCAATTCTGGAGTCTCTATTCTATTCTAAAACTCCACACTCAAAAAACAAATAATCCAGTGAAGAAATGGGCAGAAAATATGAATAGACACTTCTCTAAAGAAGACATCCAGATGGCCAACAGGCACATGAAAAGATGCTCAACGTCACTCCTCATCAGGGAAATACAAATCAAAACCACACTGAGATACCACCTCACACCAGTCAGACTGGCTAAAATGAACAAATCAGGAGACTAGAGATG
The DNA here is from genome assembly GCF_022837055.1 of Prionailurus viverrinus. Lineage (NCBI taxonomy): Eukaryota > Metazoa > Chordata > Mammalia > Carnivora > Felidae > Prionailurus > Prionailurus viverrinus. Next base: position 53,502,834 of record NC_062566.1, read on the forward strand.
CTGCAGAGGATGTGGAGAAATGGGAACCCTCTTGCACTGTTGGTGGGAATGCAAACTGGTGCAGCCACTCTGGAAAACAGTGTGGAGGTTCCTCAAAAAAATCAAAAATAGATCTACCCTATGACCCAGCAATAGCACTGCTAGGAATTTACCCAAGGGATACAGGAGTGCTGATTCATAGGGGCACATGTACCCCAATGTTTATAGCAGCACTTTCAACAATAGCCAAATTATGGAAAGACCCTAAATGTCCATCAACTGATGAATGGATAAAGAAATTGTGGGTTATATACACAATGGAGTACTACTTGGCAATCAGAAAAAATGAAATATGGCCTTTTGTAGCAACGTGGATGGAACTGGAGAGTGTTATGCTAAGTGAAATAAGTCATACAGAGAAAGACAGATACCATATGTTTTCACTCTTATGTGGATCCTGAGAAATGTAACAGAAGACCATGGGGGAGGGGAAGGAACAAAAAAGATAGAGAGGGAAAGAGCCAAACCATAAGAGACTCTTAAAAACTCTTAAAAAAGGAATAAATTGAGGGCTGATGGTGGGGGGGGGGGGGGGGGAGGAGTGGGAGGGGGGAGGGTGGGTGCTGGGCATTGGGATGAGCACTGGGTGTTGTATGGAAACTAATTTGACAATAAATTTCATATTTAAAAAAAAAAGACTCATTAAAGTGGCCAAGCTGAAATGGAAATACTTTGTGTGGCCAGAAGGCCTGCTCAATGATTCTGTTCCATAGAAAGGCCCAGAGGACTTACCATCTGCCAAAAATATAAAGAATGTGGTGGAGAGGGGCCCAAGCACAGAAATGTTCAGTTATGTCACTCCTCTGTAGGCCAGAGGTAATGGTAGGCAAGGCTGTTATGGGACTTGGCTCTTTAATAGCAATAGGGATTATGGGGCCCCAAAACAACATAGAATAATTGGTAGACATAAGCAGCTTAAAGCCAGATGATTACAGTAATAGTAATGAATGACATGACTGGCATAGCAGTCGAGAAGCCTGAACTGTAGACAGTTATACAGATGGTTAATAGGACACCAAATCCCTACAGGCAAAATAGGTGGGTACTACTAAGTTTATACCAGCAGAAGAAATCAAGGATAGTTGACTGGGAGACTGAGTACATTTCTCCTAAACAAAAAGTGTGATCCCTTATGGAGTTTCCAGATTTGAACCCAATTTTCAAGTCAAGAACCCACTGACTGAAGAGGTTGCCTGATACCTAGGAGGAAGGACTCTGTAATATCATAGCAGTATACACTATAATAATTACTCTGATTCTTCCTCCAAAGGGACCTATGACCATTTATTTGGGTAAATGTACCCTGGGGAAAGGGAAACAGGTAGGACTATGAAATATAGTGCTTGAGGACCTAAGCTGATACCTAAAGACCTGAAATATTATCAAAGACCCTTTTAGAGTAGGGATAAATGGGAGACAGGTAATAAATTGAAACATAGCCAGGGTCTGGCTTACAATAGGTTCTTTGGACCCACAGATAAACCTGGTGGCTATTTTCCCAGTGCTAAATTTATAGTTAGCAATTGGCATTACCCAATACAGAGGGGGAGGCTGGGCAGGGGAGGTAGAAATTAGTGTTATTCTTAAAGATCTAAAGCATCAAGTGGTAGTTGCTCTCATAATATCTCCATTTAATTCACCTCTCCATCCCCTACAGAAACTAGATAGATCCTGGAGAATGAATGTAAACCAGTACTCAGCAAACATTTTCTATAAAGGGCCAGATAATAAATATTTTAGGCCTTGTGCAACATACAGTCTCTGTTACAGCAATTCAACTCTCCCATTGTGGTGTGAAAGTAATTACAAATAACATGTGAGTGGGTGTGGCTATGTGTTCCAATAAAACTTTATTTATAAAAACAGTCAGATTTGGCCCATAGGCTGTAGTTTGCTAATCCTTGATATAGACTACCACAAGCTCTACCAAACAATAGCCCAGCTGGAGCCACTGTGTCAGATGCGATATCTGCTAGAGCAAATTAGCAGAGCATCAGGTACATGGTATGTGGCTATTGATTAGATTTGATGAATGGATAAGAAAAGAGAATCAGAAACATTTTGCTTTGTGTGAGATAGACATTGTTTATTTATAGTTTTCCCTCAGGACTATGTCAAATGTCTGTACTTTGTCATACTATAATCTAAAAATATCTGATTCATCTGAACAGCCCATACAATATTGATCCATCACATTGATAATATCATGCTGATTGTAGTAGATACACAAAAGGTAGCCATCACTTAGACTTTGTAAGATACATACATTCCAAAGGGTGGAAGGACCTAATGAAGATTCATAAAGTGACTCAAAAACTGGGGCCACCGCTTTAGTAAAAATCTTAGGGTCGGCCTACCTGGACCATACCAGACATCCATTTCAATAATTCATTTAAAAATAAAGTATTGCTTCTTTTACTTCTTACAAGAAAGAAAGAAAGAAAGAAAGAGGAAAATAAACAAAAGGAAGGAAGGAAAACACATGCTGAGCCCTTTTGGATTCTGGAAGCAGTATATTCTGCACCTGTAATATTCAGTACAGTGGCCATTAGCCACAGAAGGCTACTTAAGCTTAAATTTAATTAAATAATTAAATTAGAATTTCAATTCCTCAGTCACAGTAGCCACATTTCAAATATGCGAATGCTCAATAGCCACATGTATCTGGTGGCTACCATACTGATAACACAGATAACAAATATTTCCACCAGTGCATAAAGTTCTATTGGAAATAAGGACAATTGTTCTGATCCATACACCTGGTGACCAAAGAGTATCCAGGTTTGGGTGAAGCCCAGAGCAGGAAAGAGTTCAGCAGATCTAAGCTGCTGTAAAAGAGCCCTGCCACTTAAGCCATATGATCCAGCAGACCCTATGATAACACAGGTATAAATTGTGGGCAAAAAATTCTTATTGAAGTTTGTGTCATGCTCCAGTAAGAGAATAACAGTGTAGGTCCCTGGGATTCTAAAGCAAGGTTATGCCATCTGAACTAGAGATTAGTGGTAAGATTAGACTTGGGATATGAACTGGGAAGGGGTGTTGTTAAAACAGTGGGGAGGGGGGGGAGGCGCCCAGGTGACTCAGTCAGTTGGGCAGCCGGCCGACTACAGCTCAGGTCACGATCTCACAGTTTGTGAGTTCAAGCCTCACATTAGTCTCTGTCCTGAGTGCTCAGAGTCTGGAGCCTGCTTCCGATTCTGTGTCTCCCTCTCTCTCTTCCCCTTCCCTGCTTGCTCTCTGTCTCTCTCTCTCTCTCTCTGTGTGTGTCTCTCTCTCTGTGTCTCTCTCAAAAATAATAAACAATAAAAAATTTTAAAAACAACAAACAGTGGTGGGTGCCATGGTCTGGGGTTCTACAGCAAGGCCATGCTGCCTGCCCTAGAGAGTTAGATGCTATTGGATAAACAATTCCTGGTATGCTACATGGCCATGGCAGAACCGAAATATCCCTTGATCTTGCTCATGCTCATTCCCATATGTACCACTTTCATGTTACAATAGATAGCTAGACCCACTTGGTCTCATGTTTCAGTAGGTCTGACAGAACCCCAGTCATGATTGGCAAATCCAGATGCATAGTCACTTGGTATTTCATGATAAGATATTTCTTCTGTGCTAGGATTTGGAGTAGGTCCATGATCACAAAATCCACTGATCATATCCTATTCCACAATACCCAGAGCTCCAGGTCTCATAGAGTGTTTGATAAGCCTATGAAACTCACAGAGAAAGTATGATCTCAGAAGCAACACTCTAACAAAATGTGATGCCATCCTCCAGGACACAGTATAGACGTTGGACTAAATATCATTACACAACACTGGCTCTATAGAAAGAATATGTGGGTCTGGGAACCAGGAGACTAAAATAAAAATAACTCCATTTACCATCACTCCCAATGACCAAATTTAAAAATTTGTGTTTCCTGTCCCCACAACTTTGTGTTCTAAAAGGATTAAGATCTTGTCCCCAGAGAAGAAACTTCTACCAGAGAACTAGCAGAATCCCCACTGAACTGTAACCTGCTGCCTGGTCTCTTTGGGCTACTTGTTTCTGAGGGCCAGCAGGCAAAAAGAGGAGTCTCCAACTTATCAGAGTAATTATCCCTGATCATGAGAATAAAGTAGACTGTTGTTACAAATTAGGAGCAATGAGGAATATGGATGGCATTCAGGTAATTCATTTGGGTAACTCTTGGCCCTTCCTTGCCCAATTATGACTGTAAATGAACAGATACAACAACCTCTGCCCAAGATCTCAGACCCTTAGCGTCAGGTTCAAGCCACTACTTAAGCCTCTGAGGCTAGCATACCTGGTCAGTGAAGGTGAGAGAAATCTACAATGGACAGTAGAAGAAGAAGACAATTATCATTTGCAACCTCAAGACCAACTATGGCAACAGAAACTGTAGTTCATCCCACTAACCTCCCTCTTCTAAGTTTTAAATCATGAAGAGAGTCCCACTGGTATCCTCAGAGCTGCTCCCCCAAAATATATGAAGAAGTGGAGCCATGGAGACTGTGGACTGTGGTAGACCAGAGATGCACCATGCAGATCCCTCTTCAGGGAATGACTTGCTGCCCATTTCAGGGATAGGGAGTCTTTCGGGTGTGCCTCAGCTATATAGAGCCGCATGTCCTTCTCTGAGACAACCCACATCCAGTGGCTGAGTAAGACAGGGGTACAAAGGCTCAGCCATTTCAGCCCAACATGGGACAACCTTGATGGGCAATACTCACTCCAGAGCTCCCCAGTGGGCTGGCTGAAGCTTTGTCAGACCTACACCACAATTCAGTTTCTTCCTCTGCCCAGTCCTGCTTCTTCCCCTTCCCTTGCTCAGGTCTTGATCCCCAATAAACATCTTACATCTCAAACTCAACCTTAAGTGTCTGTTTCTAAAGAACCCAATGTGCAACCATGTGATTATTTGTTTGTAGGAGCCCAGGCAGATAGTATAGCCCAGCAGAATGTAATATGTAATAGTGTAGAAAAAATAGTTTCCCCTTTCCCCTCCAATAACAGCCTGAAAAATTGTTCCTGAGCTAACATGTATGTCATTCCAAAAGTCACTTTCTTCAGTGGTCAACAGCTATCCCAGACTTCTAAACCACCAGTGTCAATGGCAAGTATGTCCACATCACCAACAGACCTTTGGTAGTGGTCAAGTGCAACATCGAAGCAACATCATGCAGCATCAAGACAGCAATAGACAATAAATTAGTCAGAGAAAGACAAACACCATATGATTTCACTCATATGTGGCATTTAGGAAACAAAACAAACAAGGAAAGAAAAAAAGAAATGAAAAAAACACAGATTCTTAATTATAGAGAACTGGTGGCTACCAGAGGGGAGGGAGAAAGGGGAATAAGTGAAATAGGAGAAGGGGATTAACAATATGCTTACCATGATGAGCACTGAGTAATGCATAGAATTATTGAATCGCTATACTGTACACCTGAAACTAATATAACACTGTACATTAACTCTACTGGAATTAAAAATAAAAGAACAGCAACAGCCAAGAGAATGGGACTATTCAGCTGACTAGACAGATTTTCTAGTCTTTTTCTGTGGCAGGACAGTGACCAGGACTGAGTCCTAGGGTTAAGTAAATACCCTTGGGTTTTTGAAACTTACTGTGTGAGCTCAAACTCTGAGATGAGAAAGAAAGTGAGAAAAGAGAGAAACATGTAAGATATCTTGTGTAGTGGAGCCACCAGTTAATTTGACCAGAATATTAGAATTAACGTGAACTTATTTTGTACCTCTACACTGAAAACAAAACATACTGACCACAATTATTAAATGAAAAAAGCAGATTATAGAATAGTATGCACAGTGTGAACAACTATTTATGATATATATCAATATGTTCATTTAAAAGAAAAAAAAATCAGAAAGCCAAGATGTTGTCAACAGTGGTTATGTCAGGATGGTGGATTTTCATTGCATCATTTCCCTTATCTGTATTGTCTGAACTTTCTGTGATGAGATTGTATTTTGGTAACGAGGAAAAAAGTTATTGTTTTAAATTTACTGAAGTGGTGAACCTGTTTTCCCCTCAACAGCTTTAATTAAAAAAAATGGTGTGCATCCTTTTCCTAAGAAATACAAACATTCCCCTTTCTTTCAAGTACAACAGGGCTATCAGGTTGGAGGCCATTTCAGATGTCAACCTACCAAGTAGTCTATAAAGGCAAGAAATAAGCCTTGGAACATTTTAATTGCTTTCATAACCTTGATTACAGAAAGAAGGCATCTCCTTTGTGATTTCTGCTTCTGAGAGAAAGGTGTTATATGGCCAAGGGCTGAGCAGCTCACAGAATCCCTCATCCCCTTTCATGAGTGTTATTAAAGAGAAGATATCACGCTGAGCAATTGTGAGAACAAATACAGTGTCATTCCTATGCTCTGTGAGCTCAGCTGGTCCAAAGAGCCATCCCTTCTGCAAGATCACTAAGAGCTGTCCATGCAATGTCAGCTTGGACATACATCTCTATGAGAAATCACCTCCTACTGGCAGTCCCACTTCGATATACCATAGGTGCCTTGAACCCAAAACTAAATTTACCACCTTTTCTCCCCAAAACAGTGCATTTTTATGTGTTCTACTGTTGCCACTGCCCTGACCCCCACCCTACTAGACTGTGAACAGGTCACTGACCCTGTCTCATTTCTCTATAATACCAGTGCCTGGAACAGGGTAGATAATATAGTAGTTGCTCAATACGTGCTGTGGAATTACTATTGAATGAATAAGAGGTGCCCTAAAAACTTTCTTTAAAAATCCAGTCCCTTGGTAAGCTTTTGTCTTTGATCAGATCCTCTGTTCAATTTCCACTGCCCTTCTTTTGATTGTGACCCTGTGCTATCTTGGAAGCAGTTGGTTTCTGTCAATTTTCTTTTGCTAATTATCTCAGTGCCCATATCCAAGGTCACCTATTTCAAGGACCCTGTTGGGTGTCAACATTCTACATATAGTCATATTCCCCGGTTAACCCTCCTAAATAAGATTTGACAGAAAAAGGCATTTTTGAGATTTAAGGGTGAAAGAGTAGCTCAATACAATAAAAGCCCAGTAATTTGAACTAAGTGCAGGGAAGGTCAGACTGACAGTGAAAAGTACAAATTATAAAAGCTTTTTTTTTTAATAAAGAGTAACTGGTCTCATGTACAGAAGGGCTATGACCAAATTCAAAATGTACCTTTAAAAAAAATTAATGGTATATTATGGCTGGAAGGAGAGGGGAAAAAGCAAAAGCAACCAGATGCAGAAAGAAGTAACTGGGCTGAGACTAGGACACAGGCCACCAGGAAGAAGCCAACCATTAAGAATGCAACCTCTCTGGGGGTACCTGGGTGGCTCAGTCGGTTAAGTGTCCAACTTCGACTCAGGTCATGATCTCGCGGTCTGTGAGTTCGAGCCCCGCGTTGGGCTCTGGGCTGATGGCTCAGAGCCTGGAGCCTGCTTCAGATTCTGTGTCTCCCTCTCTCTCTGACCCTCCCCCGTTCATGCTCTGTCTCAAAAATAAATAAACGTTAAAAAAAATTTTTTTTTAAAAAGAATGCAACCTCTCTGTAGATGCTGTTTGCTGAACTATCCAGAAAGATGAGAGGAAGCTTGGGAAGTGTAAGGTAGGAAACGTCGCCCATGTTTTGAACAGACCTGAAGTCATGACCAAGCAGAGGTCACATTCCACGTGAGGCAGGCATCACGCACCACAGTGGTGAGGAAAGAAGTCTGACAGTGAGCAGTGAGCATGTACTAGACACATAGTGCAGGCCTCTGTGCCATGCCCAGTTCTTAAAGGACCAAACATGTCATACAAGCTTGAGGCATAGGACCTAGGCTGCTCACCTAGACCTCAATCCATGAGGACAAATACCATCTCTCGTGAAACCCTGAAAGAACTAAGGCAGACCCTATAACAAGACATGACAGCGAGACACAGTCAGACTACAGAAACCAGGACTCTGTGGACCAGTGGAAACCATCATGGAGGACATGGATCTTCCCTGGGCAAGGATAGGTAGAATTTGGTTAGAAAGAGAAAAGGAGGGAAGCAGGTTCAGTGGGGAGAACAGTGTGAGCAGAACCCAAAAGCGAGGAGGGGTGTGTGGACTGTGTGGGGGACGACAGCTGAGGGGATGGTGTAGGCTCCGTGCGGGAAAGTGGAGGGTCAGAAAACTGACCAACTGAGACAGGAGGGGACCAATATGCAGTTGCTGTGTACCAGGCACTGCTCCCCTCCCAGCACCAGGCATAAGGCAGTGAACAAGACAAAGTAAGAACTCAGGCACCACACAGCCACCATTGAGTAGAAACAGAGATCTTATGAAAAACTGGTAGTGAGATGAAAAGCACACATAATAAAAAGAGGAGAGGCAACAAAGAAATTCACCTCAACCCCCCAAAAAAACCACAAGTTTCATCCAGTTGATACTGGCCAGGGAGAGGGAGGTGGTTACATAAATTGGTGAAAACAACCAGCTCCGCCATTGCACTTCTTTACAACTCTGAGTAACCTAGCAAGATAGGTGAATCATGAATATAGGAAAGAGGAGGTTGGGGAGCCTGGGTGGCCCTGTTGGTTAAGCATCTGACTTCAGCTCTGTTCACGATCTCATGGTTCATGAGTTTGAGTCTGGCGTCAAGGCTCTGCGCTGACAGCTCAGAGCCTGGAGCCTGCTTGGGATTCTGTGTCTCCCTCTCTCTCTGCCCCTCCCCTGCTCATGCTCTGTTTTTCTCTCTCAAAAATAAATAAGCATTAAAAAACAACAACAACAACATAACCACAATGTCTATCACATGTAAAAAAATATACCAAAAATTGTCCAGACAGCATTCAGATTTCCTGGATGCTCTCTGTCTCTCTCTCTAAAAAAAGAAAGAAAAAGAAAAAGAAAGAAAGAAAAGAGGAGGTGAAGGTAGAAAAGAGCCTCCAAAATAATTACGTCACTTTAAAGAGACCACCAAATCAGGGGTGCCTGGATGGCTCAGTCAGTTAAGCGTCTGACTTCAACTTAGGTCATGATCACACTGTCCGTGAGTTTGAGCCCTGCGTCGGGCTCTGTGCTGACAGCTTGGAGCCTGGAGCCTGCTTCGGATTCTGTGTCTCATTCTCTCTGCCCGTCCCCCAGGTGTGCTTTGTCTCTGTCTCTCAAAAATAAATAAAAATGTAAAACAAAACAAACCACCAAAAAACGTTTTCCTCTTGGGGCACCTGCGTGGCTCAGTAGGTTAAGCATCCCACTCCAGCTCAGGTCATGATTTCACAGTTCATGAGGTCAAGCCCTATGTCGGGCTCTATGCTGACAGCTCAGAGCCTGGAACCCGCTTCAGATTCTGTGTCTCCCTCTCTCTCTGCCCCTCCCCTACTCGTGCTCCATTTCTCTGTCTTTCAAAAGTAAATAAATATTAAAAAAAATTTTTTTAAGAGACCACCAAATCAAAATAAATAGACTACTGATTCTTTCTCTTAAGAAGTGCTGACCCATGCCTTAAATTATATCTCTATTTACTTATAAAATAATTAATGTGCCAAACATTGGCAAATCAATCTAGCTTCTAGGAAGAAATTCAAATTGAATGTTTTCTCATTTGCATGGAAAAACTCTTCCTAGGACAAACTAAGTTGAGAATAATAATAGGTTTTTAAGCACTTTTATTCCTATCTATCCCTATCTTCTTACCAAAATAAAGACGGGTTCATCTCAATTTTCGCTGCAAATATTATTTTAGAGAGCTGCCACCAAGTGTAAACATCTTCATTCACTTTCCTTTAAATTGCACTCTTTTATTGAATAAATTATTCAGTGTCAGGGACCTAGACGAGGGACCACATTACTCTGAAAGAAGCTGAAGTATAGTATTAGAGACGGGCAAGCTGTCATAGCAAATTGGGCATGACCCACCACCCCTCCTCCCGCCTGAGCCCCTACCATGTTCCTTAAGCTTCTGTGACTGAATCATAAGTCTGGAAAACTCAATTTGGTAAGTGTGGGAAGACAGATCTTAATTGAAAAGTTCATTTCTAATAAAATGCAAGGTGGTAAAAGGTTGGGCTGGCAGGGTAGATCATTTGAGTCTTTATTAATAACATCAATTCATTTTAATTCAGTGAAGCACATAATTGGCATCAAGCTTTTCAAGTTCACCACACATTCGTGTGCCTGGAATCCCTAATATTAAAAAAAAAACACTTTTATTTGGTAATAGATGTTCTAATAATTTGCATTTTAACAAGAGGTTACTTGTAGCTGGCTTATACTAATTATAAGTATGTTGAGTTTTCCTAAGCCAGTGGTACCCACTGGCCAGTGACAAATCTTTCTAAGTCTTAGCTGGAATTCCCTGTAATTATTCTGCAGTCAACTAAGACTCCAGCAAAGAGATGAATGAGGCCCCTTGAGATTACTGCACCTTGAATAATCACAGGCGGTCGGCGGGGTCAATTACTGTTTCAGTTTGTTCCATAGCTGCTGCATGTAAATCTGTTTACCAGGAGCTTAGAGAAAGCATTTGTTTCTGTTGCTTGTGTCTCTGCAACTACTGTCATTCTGTGATGCAAGACCCTAAGGGCTCACAGGACTATCTCCATGGGAAGTGAGGGCCCTGAAGAAGGGCTGTGGTTTTGAGAAGGAAACAGAAGAAAACTTTCTCTTACTCACAGGACGGAAGAGGTGGAATTGTTGGCTTAGTGAAAAGGATTTAGGCCCGAGAGTCCAGAGACAGAGTTTCCTAATCCTCCTTGGCTGAGATAACCAACGAGCCAATCACACCAAGACGAGTTTCTTCTGGAATCTTGCACTGTCCTGCAATTCTCTACAGTAAGAGCTACAACGTGGAGTGGCAAAAAAAAAAAAAAAAAAAAAAAAAACCCAAAAAAAAAACCCAAGAAAAAAGCAAGAGAGAAAAGTAGCCCTACCGTTAAAATAAGAACAAACAAGAGAGTAAGTAACCCATGAAGCTCTTGTCAGCGTAAAATCTAACATACCATCGCCTTCACTTGAACAGAATAAATGTGCAGAATGTTTCTGGTTTAATTTAATGATAACTTACTAATACCTACCGGATGTTGCTGAGGTTATGAAGGTAACTAAGAATAGTCACTGCCCTCAAAGTTACAAAGCTCATACAAAAAAGACATAGGCAAAGAACATTATTAGCGAACAAATGATGTGGTTAATTACTGCTCATTCAAATAAGGTTCAATAATTTTGCAAGATTCAGGAAGTAAACTTCAGAACTTGGAGGTGTCCAAGCCTGACTGTGCATGAGAATTAGAGCACAAACCTTTTTTGAAACTTCAGAGGCCTGGATTCCAATCCAAACTTCAGAAGCTATATTTTTAATCAGCTTCCTAAGGCATTTTTATCCAGTCACCCTGACACACCAGAAAAGGTTCAAATTTTGAAACCAATGCAGCAATTATCAAAATTTTCCCAGTTCTAAAGAAAGAAAGAAATCACCTTCATTAATCCTCCTGCCAGAGAAATGGAAGAACTTCCTCAGTTAAATCCAGAACTCAGAGTACTTTTATCCCAATTCACCTCATCCCAACCTTCTGCTCTTCCTGTTGTGTTCTTCAATACAGTCAGGGACAGGAAGGAAGGAGAGGATGTGTCGAATTCTCAACTTTTGCAGATACTCGTGTGCGATGAGGAAAGCTCAGCAGGCTGCACCGTGGAAATGCATTTAGATTGGATCTAAGGACAGCTGGAAATGTTTGGGAAGTAAAAGCAACTAATGTGACTTTTAAAGCCTGCCAAAAAGATCCGACTATAAATGAGGAGGCAAGTGAAAGAGCTCACCATAATGACCCCACCTCTATGTGGTGATAATGACAGGACTAAAACCTAGACCCCGGAAACCCCGCAAGCTCTCTCCACAAGGCCTTCCCCATCCCCCCGCCTGGCTGCCACCCGGCAGTAATGGGAGTCAGGCACACATGGTCCCGTTCTCCTGCCAGGACACTTATTTATATAGGAAATGGATGACTATACAATTAATGCATCGGCACTGTGTACTTAAGATATCCTGTCTCTCAAGGCTGCTTACTTACTTATTCAGCAACCAGAAAGCTAAAGTTCACATTCAGTGGTTCCGTTTCCCCCTAAAAATGTGTTCATGGCTAAGGAACACACACTGAAAATAGTCACCATCCCTAGGCTTTGAACTCATCTCAAGCTGGGAGAGACCAGCCCTGGCTCTGGGCTGCTGGTGGCCATGGGGCAGGATTGTTTAGCATCCCACAGTAAGATCATACAAGAAGACGTAATGTTGGCTCAGGGAAAACAGGTGAGGGCAGACAAGGACATATCCTAAGCATGTGTAGTCCAGGGGTGACAGTCAAGATGGGGAGGAGCCTCGGCGTGACTGGGCAACGGGGATGCCGGGGCATCTAATGGCTTTGCTTTTATTTCCATGTGCTTTTATTTTTATAGGAGGTGTGCTCCTGGGTCCTCATGTCACCTCCCCAGATTCAGCGTCCCAACAGATGAATTGGCTAAACCTGTGTCAAGTGCCTACCCCTAGGTATCTGGAGCTAATGAGAGGCCTGGTCCCTTCTAGCCTCCTCTTTTCCTCTTTGAAAGGTAGGAAACTACTTCCTCTATATCTTCTTGGAGTGGATACAGGAAAACCAAACACACAAATGATAACTGCCCACTATATAGACACCATCTTTCTCCCAGCTACCAAGGCTCAAAATCTTAGAATCATCTCAGAATATGAGAAGTGTAGCTCAATTCTGTACCCCTTTGTCCACTTATGTTCCTCCCCTGAGACTCCTTCCGATGCAGGTAGGCCAGACCGAGGACCCCGAAGGGGTCCCACAGGACTAGCGAGGAGGTTCCTCAACTTCACACAGGATGAAAATCAAATGTGAGCCAGCAGGAACTGAAGGCAGAGGGATTGAAGATATACAGAGATAGACAGATGGAGCATCCAGGAGACTCTGAAAGACAAAGAGCATGAGTCTCATCTTTGCTTGGGGCCTGAAGTTTTTATTAGCAATTGTGTTCTGGTGCACATGTCCTCTTAGGCATCCAGAAACTGGTCAGAACAAGGACAGGGTCCAAGTGTCCTTCATAAGTCACTTACTTCCTAAAACCAGGGGTCCTGGCGTCAAGGTGCTTGAAGTGACTGGTCTTGGAGAACCTTATGACCACCTTGCCTGGTCACCCCTTAGATGTTATCTATTGTGCTGGAATACTCCAAAGACATCATTACCTATTTGTCCCTTACAAGGAGGACATATGCTATTTGCATTACAAGGCATGTGTAAATTGGGATGAGGGTGCAGGTCCTAGCAAGAATAGAAGCTGGAAAAGGAGCAAAGGAAAAAAACAAAAACAAAACACCTTTTTTTTTACAGCGTCCTTTAAGTTTCCCTGTCTCACTTCTCACATTCATAGGCCTTTGTGTAAAGCCTATTTTAATCACCTCCAATTGATTATCTCAACACCCCACCCACCCCCCCTTCCATCAACTGTCTGACTTGCCATGGCCAGAAAAATGTGTCAAAGGCACAGAGCTCTGGCGATGCCCCTTCTCCCTCCATAACAATTGCCAATCAAATTAGATGTGCATTCTGGGGCACCTGGGTGGCTCAGTGGGTTAAGCATCTGATTTCGGCTCAGGTCATGATCTCACAGTTCCCGGGTTCCAGCCCCGCATCGGGCTCTGTGCTGACAGCTCAGAACCTGAAGCCTGCTTCGGATTCTATGTCTCCCTCTCTCTTTGCCCTTCCCCTACTCTTGCTCTGTCTCTCTCTCTCTCAAAAATAAATAAACATTAAAAATTTTTTAAAATAATAATAAATGAGATGTGTATTCTTTTCTTCTTTTTCTCAGAAAGCCTTCCATATTGTGGCCTTCCCAACTACCTTTCCAGCCCCTTCTTTCCTACCATTCCCCCATAGCTACAGCCCCTGCTTCTGCATCTTTTCTCAGGCTACACCTTCTACCCAGAAGCCTTTCCCCATAATTTCTGGTTAAAATCCTTCCCATCTGTGATACTGTGATTTATAAAAAATCTGAATGACCAAAATTTATATTTCTCATGCATATTTGATCTTCCTCCACAGTTTCTGGCTCATGGCTCCTAAAAACCCTTGGAATTTCCTGTGACAATGGTGAAAAAGATGTCTTTTGTTGTGTTAATGACTTTTGGAAAACCCTTAAGTAATCTTAAGAATGGGGGCTGGTTGCTGGGAGAAATGACCAGGTGATTCAAGGTTCTGAACTTTCAGTCCTACTTCCTACCTTTGAAGACAGGAACTAGAGGATGAATCAGCCAATGGCTGACTTAGTCAGTCATGACTGTGTAATGAAGCCTCCATAAAAAACCAAAAGGACTGGGTTCAGAGAGCTTCAGGGTTGGTGAACTCTTGAAGGTGTGGGGGGAGTGGTGCACCTGGAAGCTCCATACCCTTTCTCTGAATCTGGCCTTATATTTCTCTTCATTTGGCTGTTGATTCATATCTCTCACTGTAGCCTTTAATAAACTGGTAAATGTTAAGTGCTTCACTGAGTCCCGTGAGATGCTCTAGCATATTAATCAAATCTAAGGAGGGGGTCACTGTAACCTCCAATCTATCGCCAGTTGGTCAGAAGCCCAGGTAATAGCCAGAGGCTTGCAGATGGTGTCTGAGGTAGGGGATGGGGGACAGTCTTGTATGACTGAGCCCTTAACCAGTAGAATCTGATGCTATCTTGGAATAGATAGTGTCAAAATTGAACTGAATTCTCAGATACCCTACCAGCTTCTGAGAATTGCTTGGTGTTGTATATGAGGGAACTCCCCTGCCCCTCCCCTGCCTCTCCCCTGCCCATGTTGGCATTGGTCTGGGAACCTTAAAAGAACATCCCATTAAAAAATCACCATAAATATCTCTTCCTTATTGAGCCTTTCACAATGCTACCCACCTCCCAAATTGTATCTCCTTCCCCTGAGTTCAGTCATTAATGTGTCACATTTGTCTTTCTTAGAGTACATTTTGCATTGTTTTGTGCTTATGTCCTATTACCCATCCCCACCCCCAAATCCAAGCCCTTTGAGATCAGGAATCATAGTCTACTCCTCCTCCTCTCCCCCAAGCCCTGTTTCCCTGGCATGCATCACAATGCCTCCTATCAATTAGTTGCTCAAAAAATGTTTGTTAAATGTAATTAAATTTTGTGGGTTAGGCAGAGAAAATGATCCATGGTTGTCTGAATTTTATGGTTACTTGAGCCAGAGTGAAGTAAGAGCCCTGGACTGGCATCTGCCTTCCCTTCTGGATGTAGTGCATATGTGGATGGCTTTGGTGTCACCCAACACTTCCTTTATAATGGTCATTACTTGTTTTATGTCCAGGCTTCCACTAGAATATAAGCATCAGGAGGGCAGGAATCCTGCTTTTATCTGATTCTTCTCTGTTATTCCTCTGTATATCCCTCAGTGCTCAGGATATAGTAGGTACTCAAAAAAGAGAACTGAGTCAAACTGAACTGAATCTTATCTAGTCTGATCCAGCTGCATGGAATCTAGAGGGAGGAGGGTGGTAGGTAACATGGTACATGCCTTGCACTACCTCTCAGTCAGGTGACTCCTGTCAGGAGGGAGGACCAAAATAAAGGAAGAGGACATGGTCTTCATAAGAAAGATTCCTTAATAGAAAATGGAAGCATTGCCTTGGGGCCACAACTGGCAGGGAGAAAGCACGTAAGGTAATATTTCATTAAAGAAACGAGATGGAGGGGTGCCTGGGTGGCTCAGTTGGTTGGGCGTTCGACTTCAGCTCAGGTCACGATTCGTGGTCCGTGAGTTCGAGCCCCACGTCGGGCTCTGGGCTGACGGCTCAGAGCCTGGAGCCTGTTTCCGATTCTGTGTCTGCCTCTCTCTCTGCCCCTCCCCCGTTCATGCTCTGTCTCTCTCTGTCCCAAAAATAAATAAACGTTAAAAAAAAAAAAAAAGAAACAAGATGGAGATGTGTAATGTTTTGCTGAAGGAAGGTCCACCTTGAGGCCCTTCTGTCTTTTCACTTTTGCTTAAAAGAGTTTTAAATGAAAGCCTGCAGTCTAATTTTGCAATTCCATAACAATTAATTAAGACAAGAGCTAATCTTTTCAGGAAGCTGAATAAACCATTACTCTTTTGGTAAAATTTAAAGGTCACTAAGAAGGCTCCCCCCTCAAAAAAACCTGAGAAATATATCTTCTGATACTAATTATTTCTATATCCCACACATTAATTAGGTGACTTCTCTGGACTGCAGAGCAAGATGTCTCCCAGTCCTGCTTCACCCCATTACAGATGAACAAATCAACCATCTGTGGCTGTCTTAGAATTCCAACATCCTACCATTAGAGATCCATTCCTATCGGTTCTGGAGGCACCTTGTTAAAAGGAGACCATTTCAAAATGCCAATGTGCCTGAAAAGAGTTGTGTTATCATTGTTTCTGTTTGACTGCAAAGTTTTCTGGATCCAGTAGAGAGGGAGAAGTGATAGAAGAAAGGAGGAAAAATCCAGTATCTACTGGATCCAGTAGAGAGGGAGAAGTGATAGAAGAAAGAAGGAAGGTGGATTCCTGTGGACAAGAGAGATGTTTGAGAGGACCAGGGGTGGAGGAAGAGATACTGACAAAAAAGAGAACATGAATGGAAAATGACTGCCTTTGTTTCTGCAATTTCACTTATAGCCAGGACAACTAGGGAACTTCTCAGAATTTCCTTTTCTCTAAGGAAAATATTTTCAAGGAAACTATTACTTTTTTTAAGGTAGCAAATAACCTCCTCCAACTTGTGGCAAAGGTATTTTCAAAAATTTAATACCCTCTAGAGATTAAAGTTTATAGACAAATAGATCAGTGGAACAGAATAGAAACCCCAGAAACAGATACATACATAAAGGGACACAGATTTAAAACAAACATGGTACTGGGGCACCTGACCAGCTCATTCAGTAGAATATGCAAATCTTGATCTTGAGCTTAAGCCTCGTGGTTGGACATGGAGTTTACCTTAAAAAAAAAAGTTTGAAAAAAAATAATAAATTTGGCACTGCCTCGCAATGGGGATGGAACAATATTGTCACCAAAGGATGACAATGGGATATCCATATGAAAACAATAACATTAGACTCCTATCTCATTCTATGTAAAATTTAGGTCCAGATAGACTGTAAGCACAAATGTGAAAGACAAAACAAGCAGCAACAGAAAAACTTTTAAAAGAGAACCTAAGAGATTTCTGTTATCCAAGTCAAGAAGAGTTTTCTTTTTTTTAATTTTTTTTTATGTTTATTTACTTTTGAGAGAGACATAGAGCATGAGTGGGAGAGGGGCAGAGAGAGGGAGACACAGATTCTGAAGTAGGCTCCAGGCTCTGAGCCTTCAGCACAGAGCCCAATGCAGGGCTCGAACCCACAAACCATGAGATCATGACCTGAACCAAAGTTGGATACTTAACTGACTGAGCCACCCAGGTGTCCCAGTAAAAGTTTTCTTAAATAGAACACAAAAAACACAAATTATAAAAGAAGGGATGATGGGAATGATACAGTTGACTATCTTTGAATTAAGAACTTGAAGACAAGAAACGACACTCTGTGAGAATATAAAACAAACCAAAGTGTGGGAAAATATGTTGCAACACATTTCAACAAAGGGTCCTCTCCAGAATACAAAAGAAACTCCTACAAATCAGATTTTTTTAAATCCAGATAGCCAGAAGAAAACTGGGCAAGAGATTTGAACAAGCACATCTGAAGGGAGAATATACGGACAGCTCAAATAAACACAAGAAATAGTGTTCAATGTCAACTTCATTACTATTGGAGAAATACAAAATCAAACCATAATAAAATACCAATGTACCTCCAAAATTAACTAAATTAAAGAGAATGGGGAACAAACAGGAACTCTCCTGTACTGCAAGTGAGAATGTCAATTACAATAACCATCTACAAAGAGTGTGGTGCTATCTACTAAAGACATACCTTCTAAACCAGCAAGTCTACTCCTGGGTGTATACCTGGCAGAAACGTGCACACATACACCAAGAAAGCACATACACTTAATGATAATAGCAACATTATTCTTTTTTTTTTTTGGCTTTTGCATTACACTTTTATTTCATTTTTTTTAGTTCATCAAAGGTTGTTTTTTAATTTATCTCCAAGTTAGTTAACACATACTACAATAATAATTTCAGGAGTAGACTCCAGTGATTCATCCCGTATATATAACACCCAGTACTCATCCCAACAAGTATCCTGCTTAATGCCCCTACTCCTTTTAGCCCATCCCCCCACCCAAACCCCTCCAGCAACCCTGTTTGTTCTCTAAATTTAAGAGTCTCTTATGTTTTGTACCCTTCCCTGTTTTTATATTATTTTTGTTTCCCTTCCCTTATGTTCATCTGTTCTGTGTCTTAAAGTCCTCACACGACTGAAGTCATGTGAGATTTGTCTTTCTCTGACTGACTAATTTCGCTTAGCATAATACTCTCTATTTCCATCCACGTAGCTGCAAATGGCAAGCTTTTATTCTTTTTGGTTGCTGAGTAATACTCCATTGTATATATATACACCACATCTTCTTTATCCATTCATCTGTTGATGAACATTAGACTCTTTCCATACTTTGGCTATTGTCGATAACACTGCTATTAACATTGGGGTACATGTGCCCCTTCGAAACAGCACATCTGTATCCTTTGGATAAATACCTATTAGTGCAATTGTAGGGTCATAAGGTAGTTCTATTTTTAATTTTTTGAGGAACCTCCATACCGTTTTCCGGAGTGGCTGCATCAGTTTGCATTCCCACCAGCAGTCCAAAAGAAATCCTCTTTCTCCGCATCCTCGCCAACATCTGTAGTTGCTTGCATTTTGACTGGTGTGAGGTGGTATCTCATTGTGGTTTTGATTTGTATTTCCCTGATGATGAGTGATGTTGAGCATTTTTTCATGTGTCTGTTAGCCATCTGGATGTCTTCTTTGGAGAAGTGTCTATTCATGTATTTTGCCCATTTCTTCACTGGATTATTTGCATTTTGGGTGTTTGAGTATGATAAGTTCTTTATAGATTGGGATACTAACCCTTTATCCAATATGCCATTTGCAAATATCTTCTCCCATTCTGTTGGCTGCCTTTTAGTTTTGCTGATTGTTTCCTTTGCCATGCAAAGCAAAGCCGTGCAGAAGATTTTTATCTTGATGAGGTCCCAATAGTTCATTTTTGCTTTTGTTTCCCTTGCCTCCGGACACATGTTGAGTAAGAAGTCGCTGAGGCCAAGGACAAAGAGGTTGTTGCTTGCCTTCTCTAGGATTTTGATGGCTTCCTGTCTCACGTTTAGGTCTTTCATCCATTTTGAGTTTATTTTGTGTACAGTGTAAGAAAGTGGTCTAGGTTCATTTTTCTGCATATCACTGTCAAGTTTTCCCAACACCATTTGCTGAAGAGATTCTCTTTATTCCATTGGATATTCTTTCCTGCTTTGTCAAAGATTAATTGGTCATATGTTTATGGGTCCATTTCCGGGTTCTTTATTCTGTTCCATTGATCTATGTGTCTGTTTTTCTGCCAATACCATACTGTCTTGATGATCACAGCTCATCATAAGCTCAAACCAAGAAATCCTTGGTTTTCTTTTTCAGGATTATTTTGACTATTCAGGGTTTTTCTGATTCCATACAAATTTTAGAATTGTTTGTTCTAGCACTGTGAAGAATGCTGGTGTTATTTTGATAGTGATTCCATTGAATATGTAGATTGCTTTGGGTCGTATCAACATTTTAACAATATTTGTTCCTCCAATCCATGAGCATGGAACGATTTTCCATTTTTTTGTGTCTTCTTCAATTTCTTTCATTTCAATGTATAGATTTTTCACCTCTTTAGTTAGGTTTATTCCTAGGTATTTTATGGTTGTTAGTGCAATTGTAAATGAGATCAATTCCTTTATTTCTCTTTCTGCTGCTTCATTATTGGTATATAGAAATGCAACCAATTTTTGTGCATTGATTTTATATCCTGAAACTTTGCTGAATTCATGGATCAGCTTTGGCAGTTTTTTGGTGGAATCTTTTGGGTTTTCCACATAGAGTATCATGTCATCTGCAAAGAGTGAAAGTTTGACTTCCTCCTCACCAATTTGGCTGTCTTTTATTTCTTTGTGTTGTCTAATTGCTAAGGCCAGGACTTCCAACTCTACGTTGAATGACAATGGTGAGAGTGGATATCCTTGTCATGTGAAGGATAACCTTAGGAGGAAAGCTCTCAGTTTTCCCTTTGAGGATGATATTAGTGGTGGGTCTTTCATATACAGCTTTTATGATCTTTTTTATCCCTACTTTCTTGAGGGCTTTTAATTAAGAAAGGATGCTATATTTTGTCAAATGTTTTCTCTGAATCTATTGAGAGGATCATATGATTCTTATACTTTCTTTTATTGATGTGATGTGTCTGTTTTTCTGCCAATACCATACAGTAACCTCCATACTGTTTTCCAAGGTGTGGCACCAGTTTGCATTCCCTCCAATACAAGAGGGTTCCTCGTCTTCCATATTCTCACCAACACGTGGTGTTTCTTGTGTTGCTGATTTTAGTCATTCTAACAAATGTGATGTGATATATCACATTGATTTTGAGATATTTAACTAGCCTTGCATCCCAGGTATAAATTCCACTTGATCACAGTAAATAATTCTTTCAATGTATTGTTGGATCTGGTTGCCTAGTATCTTGTTCAGAATTTTTGCATCCATGTTCATCAGGGAAATTTGTCTGTAGTTCTCCTTTTTAGTGGGGGTCTTGGTCTGGTTTTGGGATCAAGGTAATGCTGGTCTCATAGACTGAGTTTGGAAGCTTTCCTTCCATTTCTATTTTTTGGAACACATTCAAAAGAACAGGTGTTAACTCTTCTTTAAATTTTTGGTAGAATTCCCCTGGAAAGCCATCCAGCCCTGGACTCTTGTTTTGGGGAGATTTTTTTTATTACTCTTTCAATTTCTTCCTGGTTATAGATCTGTTCAAATTTTCTTTTTTTTTTTTTTTTAATTTTTTTTTCAACGTTTATTTATTTTTGGGACAGAGAGAGACAGAGCATGAACGGGGGAGGGTCAGAGAGAGAGGGAGTCACAGAATCGGAAACAGGCTCCAGGCTCTGAGCCATCAGCCCAGAGCCCGACACGGGGCTCGAACTCACGGACCGTGAGATCATGACCTGGCTGAAGCCGGACGCTTAACCGACTGCACCACCCAGGCGCCCCAATGTTCAAATTTTCTATATCTTCCTGTTTCAGTTTTAGTAGTTTATATGTTTCTAGGAAGTTTTCCATTCCTTCCAGATTGCCCAATTTATTGGCATATAATTGCTCATAATATTCTCTTCTTATTGTTTGTATTTCTGCAGTGTTGATTGTCATCTCTCCTCTTTCATTCATGATTTTATTTGTTTGTGCCCTTTCCCTTTTCTTTTTGATCACTCTGCCTAGGAGTTTACCAATTTTGTTAATTTTTCAAACAACCAGCTCATGATTTCATTGATCTGTTCTACCGGTTTTTTTTTAATCTCTGTATCATTGACTTCTACTCTAGTCTTTGTTATTTTCTGCCTTCTGCTGGTTTGGGGTTTTATTTGCTGTTCTTTTTCTACCTCTTTAAAGTGTAAGGTTAGGTTGAATATCTGATACCTTTCTTCCTTCTTTCGGAAGGCCTGGATTGCTATATACTTCCCTCTTATGACTGACTGCCTTTGCTGCATCCCAGAGGTTTTGGGCTATGGTGTTATCATTTTCATTACTTTTTAATTTCCTCTTTAATTTTCAGTTAACCATTCATTCTTTAGTAGGATGTTCTTTAATCTTCAAGTATTCATGGTCTTTCCAAATTTTTTCTTGTGGTTGATTTCAAGTTGCATAGCGTTGTGATCTGAAAATATGCAAGGTATGATCTCGATCTTTTTGTACTTGTTGAGGGCTGATTTGTGTCCTAGTATGTGATCTATTCTGGAGAAAGTTCCATGTGCACTTGAGAAGAATGTGTATTCTGCTGCTTTAGGATGAAATGTTCTGAATATATCTGTTAAGTCCATCCAGTCGAGTGTGTCATTCAAAGCCATTGTTTCCTTGCTGATTTTCTACTTACGTGATCTGTCCATTGTTGTAAGTGGAGTGTTGAAGTCCGCCACTATTATGGTATTATTATCAATGGGTTTCTTTATGTTTGTGATTAACTGATTTATATATTTGGGTGCTGCCACATTTGGAGCGTAAGTGTTTACAATTGTTAGGTCTTCTTGGTGGATAGACCCCTTAATTATGATATAATGCCCTTCTTCATCTCTTGTTACAGTCTTTATTTTAAAATCTAGTTTGTCTGGTATAACTATGGCTACTCCAGCTTTCTTTTGGCAACCATTAGCATGATAGATGGCTCTCCATCCCCTTACTTTCTTTTTTTTTTTTTCAACGTTTATTTATTTTTGGGACAGAGAGAGACAGAGCATGAACGGGGGAGGGGCAGAGAGAGAGGGAGACACAGAATCGGAAACAGGCTCCAGGCTCTGAGCCATCAGCCCAGAGCCTGACGCGGGGCTCGAACTCACGGACCGCGAGATCGTGACCTGGCTGAAGTCGGACGCTTAACCGACTGCGCCACCCAGGCGCCCCTCTCCATCCCCTTACTTTCAACCTGCAGGTGTGTTTAGATCTAAAATGGGTCTCTTGTAAACAGCATATAGATGGATCTTGTTTTCTTATCCATTCTGATACCCTATGTCTTTTGAATGGAGCTTTTAGTCCATTGACATTAGGGTGAGTACTGAAAGATAATGAATTTAATGCCATTGTGTTGCCTGTAGAGTGGAGTTTCTGGTGGTGTTCTCTGGTCCTTTCTAGTCTTTGTTGCCTTGGGTCTTTTTGTTTTGTTTCATCTTTTCTCCTCAGAGAGTCCCCCTTAAAATTTCTTGGAGGACTCGTTTAGTGGTCATAAACTCCTTTAGTTTTTCTTTGTCTAGGAAACTCTCTCTCCTTCTATTTTGAATGGCAGCCTTGCTGGATAAAGAATTCTTGGCTTCATATTTTTCCAATTCAGCACGTTGACTATATCCTGCCATTCCTTTCCAGCATGCCAAGTTTCTGTAGATAGGTCTGCTGCTGTCTTCCCTTAGAGGTTAAGGACTTTTTTTTCTCCATACCGCTTCCATAATTCTTTCCTTGCCTGAGTGTTTTGTGAATTTGACTAAGATATGCCTTGGTGATGATCAGTTTTTGTTGAATCTAATGGGAGTTCTCTGTGCTTCTTGGATTTTGATGTCTATGTCTTTCCCCAGAATGGGAAAGTTTTTTGCTCCAATTTGCTCACATAAAATTTCTACCCCTTTTTCTCTCTCTTCATCTTCTGGGACTCCTACGATTTGGATGCTATTCTTTTTAATAAGTCACTGAACTCTCTAATTCTTATATAATGACCTTTTGTCTTAGTTTCCCTCCTTTTTCCTACTTCATTATTCTCCATAATTTTTTCTTCTATATTGCTGATTTGCTGCTCTGCTTCATCCATTCTTGCCACCATAGAATCCATTCAAGATTGGATCTCA
Source organism: Prionailurus viverrinus (assembly GCF_022837055.1). Classification (NCBI taxonomy): domain Eukaryota; kingdom Metazoa; phylum Chordata; class Mammalia; order Carnivora; family Felidae; genus Prionailurus; species Prionailurus viverrinus. The sequence goes on from NC_062566.1 coordinate 53,526,470, forward strand.
GTTATAGCATTTTTTATTTCATCCTGACTTGATTTTACTACTTTTATCTCTACAGAAAGGGATTCTATGCTTTTTACAACTCCAGCTAGTATTCTTATTATTGTGATTCTAAATTCTAGTTCAGACATCTTGCTTATATCTGTGTTTAAGCCCTGTCTGTCATTTCTTCCTGTTCTTTCTTTTGGAGTGAATTCCCTCATTTTGTCATTTTCAGGGAAGAAAAATAATAAAATAAAATTAAAAATTAAAATTAAAAAATTAAAAACAACAAAAAAATTGATATAAAGTAGCTAGATCCTAGGTGTGTTTTGATCTGGCTGTCCAAAGAAGCTTGAAAGAATAGAGAAAAAAAGGGAAGGAGAAGAAAAAAAGAAAACAAAAGTAAGAAAAGTTTAAAAGTCAAAAATGTATATAATAAAATAGAATAAAATGAAACAAAGAAAGTGAAATAGAATTAAAAATTTTACAAAAACAGTAGAAAAAAACTTTAAAAATTTTAAAGGCAATAAAAAGAAATTTTTCTCTTTCTGTATCCAAGAAAAATAAAAGGAGAAAAAAAATTTAAACAAAAGCAAAAAAAAAGGAAGAAAGAAAGAGAAAATGAATAAATGAACCACCAAACAGAAATAAACCCAGATGAAGTTACATCCAGTTTCCCCTAGAGCTCAAACTATGAAACACTCTATAGTCTGTACACTAAGTAGGCACAGAAGCTTGTGGTGGTCCTCTAGGGCATGTGCTTGGAGGGTGCAGTTGGGCAGGGCTTGGTGTAATGGCTCCATTCTCCACTAGGTGGCCCTACTTACCTTACTGGGGTGGATAGGTGTCATGCACATGCATGTGTATGCACATGCATGGGAGAGGTAGAAATGGCATCACCAGCTTCCTAGTTTCTGGCACAGGAACTTGGTGCTCTCACCGGTCTGCAATCAAGCACCCTCCTTTGTCTCAGGCTTCCGTCCATTCCCCACTTCTACACTATCCATGTCCAAGATTTCAGCCTGCCAGGCAGCACCTCTCTCCCAAATTTTACCCCAGATGGGGCTGTGTTTCCAAACTCCTCACTTCTGAGAACCCTCTGGCTTCTACCCTCTCTGAAACTCTGGGGAAGGCCCCAGAGAACGTTTGTGTGATCATAGTGCAGCAGAGGTTCAGAGATTATGGCTAGGTGACGGCTTGCCACAAAAAAAGTTCATGCAATCACAGAGTGGCAAAGGTTTAGAGATTATGGGAAATCACAACACACAGTTAGTGCCAGGTTTCACCACATCTGGTATCTTTATTCCAACACCAGCAAATGTGGCTGTTCTCCAACATCTGCTGGGACCTTTGCCTATGGAGAGGCCATATGGCCTCTACCAAATGTCCTCCAAGCAGGGGAACTACTTCTCCCCATGTGGCCCACAGACCCCTTGGACCTCACTGCCTGTTCCTTCTTCCCCACTAGAGCACCACCAGGCACTGAGCTCTGGAATTTCTGACTCTGTGCTCCCCTGTTTATAGAGTCCTAATGGCATTAAAACTCCATAAATGGTGTTGGGGAACAGATTTTTCATTCGGTCCCTTGTGAGTGTTTCTACTCTTTCTCTTTCTTTCCAGCTACTTTCAGGTGGAGTGCTTTTCCAGCACTCTTCCAATGTGCCTCACTCTCTCCCCCTTTCTCTTTCCTCTCTCTGCAAAAACAGCTCCCTACCCTCTACGGCTTCTCTCTCTCCCCCAGTTCACCTCTCCGCACCATTTACCTGCTGAGTTCTGTGGCTCAAGTTATGCATATTGTTGTGTTAATCCTCAGATCAATTTCCTAGGTGTGCAAAATGGTTTTGTGCTGACCTAGCTGCATTTCAGGGATGAGAGAAGCTGAGAACTTCCATGCTGCTCTGCTGTCTTGGCCCCTAGCTTCAACATTATTCTTAAGATTCCAAATGATAATGACTCAAATTGTCCAGCAACAGTAAAATTAAGTATTTATACAATGAAATAACATACAACAATGACAATGAGTGAGCTACCTTTGTGTTAAACAATATGGTTGAATCTCACAAACAATATCAATCTGTAAAACACAGAGACAGAAGACTACATACCTATGGATCCATTTATATAAAATTCAAAAACAGGCAAATCTAAGGTATGCTACTGAAAGTCTGGATGGTGGTTATCTTTGCGGATTAGGCAAGGTTGATGATTGAAGGGATACAAGAGGAAGCCTTCTGGGGGCTGGAACTGTTCTGTGTTTTAAGCTGGCTGGTGATTACAGCAGTGATTTTTTTGTTTTTTACAAGTTCATTTATTTATTTTTGAGAGAGACAGAGAGAGAAAAAGAGAGAGAGAGAGAGAAAAAGAGTGCACAAGCAGGGGAGGGGCAGAGAGAGACGGAGACACAGATTCTGAAGCAGGCTCCAGGCTGTCAGCACAGAGCCTGTCATGGGGCCTGAACCCACGAATCATGAGATTATGACCTGAGCCAAAGTCAAGACGTTTAGCCAGGTAAGCCACCCAGACTCCCCCATGAATGTTTTTGATGTCTACTTAGCTAAGCTGTCCACTTAGATTTTGAATACATTTCTATATGTTTGCCATACTTAACAATAAAAAAATGTTTAAGTGAATATCCTTTAACCCAGCAATTTTATTTCCAAAAATTTAACAAAAAGTGTAACCTAAAGTTGATGTATGGTATGAAAAGATATTTGTTGCAATGTTATTGATATGGTGAAAAATTGGAAACAATATAAAGATTCAACAATACAGTATTGGATCAATAAGTTAGACTATATCTCCCTAGTGGATATAACATATCTATTAAAATTGTATTTGTTCATGTTTAAAGATGTCATGTTATATTAAGTGAAAAAAATGGTTTATAAAATAGTACAAGCAATTGAATTCTAATTTTGGAAATACATGCATAGAAAACTATGGTAAAATAACCCATATGTTAACAGTTAGTATCCCTATAGAGAATTTTGGACACCACTTCCCAATTGTTCTGCAAATATAGATTATTAAGTTTATAAATAATAATAGCTACCACATATTGAACACTAACTGTGTGACAAATATTGAGGAAGATATAAAACATATTTTTCTTATTTAATCTTCACAAAAACCCAACAGGGTAAGTACAATTATCTGCATTTTGCAGCTAAGGAGACTGAGTAGAAGTAAATATACAAGATCAAATAACAAAAAGTGGTCAAAGTATTCAACCAGGGTCTGCCTGGCTCCCAGCAAAGGCTCCATTCCACCACAACACCCAGCAAGATTGTAGTAAGTTTGGGGGCACCTGGGTGGCTCAGTCAGTTAAGCATCCAACTCTTAATTTCAGCTCAGGTCATGTCCCAGGGTCAGGCAATCAAGCCTCACATCAGGCTCTGTGCTAAGAATGGAGCCTGCTTGGGAGTCTCTCTCCCCTCTCTGCCCCTCTCCCCTACTCTCTCTCTCTCTCCCTCTCTCTCTCTCTCTCTCTCTCTCTCTCTCTATATATATATATATATATATATATATATGCCATATATATATGCCACATATATATGTATATATATGCCACTATATATATATGTATATATATATATATGCCACATATATATACATATATATATAGTAAAAAAATAATAAAAGACTAAGTTCCGTAGTCAGAATTTGAAACTGAATCTCTTTATTCTGTTTCAAAGCCAGAATTTCACACAAAAGCCAACTAAAAAATAACATCTTACTAGATGCTAAATGTGATATAAGGGAATGTGAGGGAACAATAATGGCTACTACCATTTATTAAATGATCACCACAAGCTAAGTACTTGCAAGTATTATCTCATTTTAACCTCATTATCCTGCAGTAGGTTGGTTGTATTAATGACCCCAACTCTTCTCTCTCCACATTCTTTGCAGGTAACTTTGTAGTGTCCTCTCATTCTGACTTCAGGCTCAACCTTGTGATTTGCCTTGGCTGCTAGAGTATTAGCAACCATAAAGCAATCAGAGGCTCGAAAAGCCCTTCTGTGTTTCTGCTTGCTGTTCTTGCCCTCTGTCATCACTGGCACACTATGCAAAGCTGGCCTGCTGGTGGATGAAAGACACATGGAGCACAGCTAATCGCCCCAGTCATCCCAGATGAGGTCATCTGAGACTGGTCAGTCAATACCCAGACAAGTGATCAAGCCCAAGATCAGTAGAACTGCCTCAGGAGCATCCATATGATTCCAGACACATGAGCAATAAATACTCCAGGCTACTGAGGTTTTGTGCTTATTTGTTATGCGGCATCATTAGAGTAAAAGCTAACTGAGAAAACCCCTGGGAGGTAAATAGTATTATTATTATTCCTATTTTATATGGGAGGAAACTGAGGCTCAGAAAAGTTACATAGCTAGTAAGTGGTGGAGCCAGGATTTGAACCCAGGTCTGTCTTAACCCAGAGGAATCGCTTTTATAGACTATATATATAGCCTGTATAAATGAACTCCCAGGTACAATTTTAAATGGAGCCCCAGTAATGTGTGTGTGCATGTGTGTGCATGCATACAAATGTGCACACAAGTCTTTCTCCACAGCTGCTCACTGACCAAAAATTTAAGATTTGGAAGCAGTACTTCTGACTAACTCGAATATCTGAGCCACATTTAGCACTTTTAAAAAGCTGACTGATCATAATCCTTGTAGTTTAAACCAACATTTCTGTGCATGGGGACTCTTCTTTCTCTCTCTCTCTCTCTCTCTCTCTCTCTCTCTCTCTCTCTCTCCTATACTCTCTCTTCCATAGTCCACAGGCATTTAATTTCACACAGATGCCTTCAGTGCTGACATGTATCCCAATATTAATTTGTGTGCTTCAAAGATTTATCCTAAAAATGCTGATGACACCAATAGAAGATGTAAAATCTGACCTTCACTTACACAATGATTGGCATTGACTATAATTCCTTATGAGATTTCACATAATCAACATGCTGATGTGTGCAGCTAGAGTACATAATCAGTTGTTCTGTATCAAAAATCACCTTGCAGTTGGGGAAAGGAAACAAATTTTCATATTATATGGTCAGGAGAAACAGGTATTAGATAAACATCCAACTTTCAATCATCTGTGTTAAGGATATACAGGGATAATACGTGGATAAATGATATATCCACCCAAAGTTTTGCTTTCTCACCAGAAATCCTCAAGATATACGGATCAAAGAGCAGAGGGCTCACAGGTGGTTTGGGGCCAGGTGCCAGGAACTTAGATTCTCCCCTCCAGAGGAAAGCATAGCATGTGGACAAGTAACAAGAGGGGTACAGTCCCAACCCCACCTGAGACTGATGGGTGTGGCAGGCATCTTCCTCTGCTTCCCAGACCACTCTCCACCCTCCCCCAACTTACCTGGTGCCAGGAGGTTGACAAGTATGGACTTTCTTGCCTCTGGCTTCCACTTGGGTTTGCTGCAGAGAGGGCTCTGGCAACAAATCAGTGAGATGGAGGAGAGGGAAACGTAAGTATTTGTTCCCCCTGGCTTTCCACCTGCCATGGCACGAAGGGGTGACTGTACAAAGTTCTCAGCTCCTTTCAGATGGCCCCTTCCACACATCCCTCCCTCAGGGTTCTGCTAATCACTAGGTCTGTTTAGACCTAGAAGGACTAACAGCCCACTGCTTTTAGCTCTACAATTCTGCATTACCTCTTATAATTTTCCCCTATGCCATGTGAAAACTGTTTAAAGTAATCTCTTCATTAAGCCTACCTTGAAATATCCTGCTTTGAGTGAGCTGGGACTGAACCACTTTGTGACCCCACGGATCTCCTCTCACTGGTGTCATCTCCCTGAGCTCTAAGATGAAGAAAATCTCTCCTTTTACAGAAGATGGGCAGATTTTCTTTTTTGAAGATTTTAATGCCAACATCCTTGAAAGAGTTAAATGCTATAGAATTTAAAGATATTATTATGTCAAGTCAAGTTGATGTCTTAAAGTCTCATTGGATTTACAGAAAAGAATTGTATGAGAAGAGATAAAAGTGTATGAAGTATTTGACTAAACCTATAGGGTCCAATGTGCAAAAAAACAAGGGCAGGATGAGAGGAACAGATATTAGACTTCTTTTGAGCTACGAGCCTTGGTAGGATTGATACTGATAGTGAATCAGATGTCGTACCCACCTTCCTGCTTTCTGCTCCTTCTCTTTATCATCTCCCACTTGGAGCCTACTCAGGAAAGTCTTTACTTTGTTGACAATTAAGTTATGTTAAACTTGCTGACATAAAAGATGGATATGCTTGCTGCTAAAAAATCTGAATAAAAAGTGAAAGCTTTGCTGGGATCAACACTTCATGACACTATGTCCCCCAGCTCCCCCAGCTCTCTCATCTGACCCAAGGGCCTGGTCTGTGTCCCTAAAATTGTGCCCAACTGGGCCTTTCACATTACGTTAACTGACTCTAGGCTGTCCGTTCTTAATAACACTTATTTATTCATTCAGCCTTATTCATTAGATACCCACTGTGTGCCAGAAACTCTCCTAGGCAATGGTGGACAAGAAAGACAACGTTCTTTTTCTCTTAGAGCTTATATTCTAGTGCCATAGTCCAATGGGATGTGTACAATTTTAAAAGAAAGTCTTAGCGAGGTTAACATGAAAGCTATTAAATATTGATTTATGGTATCCTTTCCATACATGCACAAAATAAAAGACTAATGATTATTCAAAAATAGAATTTCAGGAGCACCTGGGTGGCTCAGTCGGTTAAGTATCCAACTTCGGCGCAGGTCACGATATGGTTCATGGGTTCGAGCCCCGCATGGGGCTCGGTGCTGACAACTCAGAGGCTGGAGCCTGCTTCAGATTCTACGTCTCCCTCTCTCTCTGCCCCTTCTCCACTCACACTCTGTCTCTCTCTGTCCTTCAAATATAAATAAATGTAAAAATATATATATATATAGAATTTCAGATCCTAAATCTAACCCCAAAGGCGTCATGCTCCCACCCCACCCCACTCCCCACACAGAGAAATTACAAGTTAAAAAACTGTGTGACCTTTGACAAATATCACAACCTCTGTTTCTTAATAAATGACAGAACCAGCCCTAGATTCCAGGCCTCCTGAATCCCACCATCTGTTTAATCCCTAAGAGCTGATTTCTCCCAGTGTTTCCCTGTTCCTGTCACCCTGTGGCAGCTGGGAGATCATCTTATCATCTTAGCAAGGCATCTCTAGTCAACGTCAGAGCCTTCCTACCTGTTGTTTTCCCTAGTTAGCCATCTCCCTCTCCTCCTCAAGGCTCCCCAGGGAAGCCTCTCAGAACTTCAAGACCAAGCTGGTCACCCCGCCCCCATCAGGTGAATCTGCAGTAAGCCATTCTCCCTCACCCCCATTGGCATTGCCCATCACTCACAATTACTACTTCCTGATTGTTCTACCCCACTAGACTCTAAGGTCTTTATGCCCGGAACCCGTCTCTCCTCTGTGCCCAGCAGATGGCAGTCCTGCTAAAAGAATCTGTGAATAAATGAAACTTTTATTTAATTTATAAAGGAAATCAGTGAGAAAACTAGAATGTGTTCACAGAAATTTACATGAAAGAAAACTCTTAAGAATGTAGTAGTTCTACACCTTAACGTTTTAAGTAATAATAAATGTGATCATGTTTTTGAATAAAAGAAAACAGAAGGCTACCCGCTTTGCTCTTACTGTGTGAGGAACCAGGTTCTCCTTCCCACTCTTTTCTCCCATTCCCTCACAGCAGCCCAGCCTGCCATCACTCCCCTCTCTGTGCCAATAGCAATTAACACAAAAGAGTTCCTTTCCTTCCCTTCATCCAGAACAGTGCAGAAAATGTGTCTCCCAGCTTCGGAAAAAGCAATTTCCTCAGCAAATCTAAAAGGGAGAAGAATAGAGGATTCAAAAGGAGGGAGCATTTTCCCTCCAAGGCCAAGGTCTGCACAGTCCTCGGTGGGAGGAAAGACTACAGAGAAACACAGATGGCATGCTGGCAGGTCGATGAATTAATGTGATTGCATCCCGGTAACGTTTCAAGTGAGATATTCATGTAATTCATGCAAATTCAGAAATAATTGAGGTTCATGTTTCTAGGATAAAGTCATGGCATTTTGCTTTTACCTGAACTACCCCCAAAAAGGGTCATTTTTATTATTCTGTATTCAATTATTCATAACCACATGCTCATGGATTTTAGAACCATAAAAGGTCAGCCCTCTTTGATTCTGCAATTGTTTTCCTCTGAAGTCAGGAAGCGGTGCATGAATATGCACACGCACACAATCCTGACGCTTCCCTCACTGTTCATTAACAGTGTGTTCACTGTATATTTCAAAGTCAAACAAATAATACCTGTCATGAACATGAATTTTTAATATCTCCTATATTTCATTTTAAATGAAATGTCAAAATGATGGAAACTATTTCCATGGAAGTTTGGAAAGGGCAGCAGCGCACCAGCAGTGCCTTGTGAAACCCAGCACTGGTGCGAAAGCATTGTTGAAGCGGTACCACTGCCCCTGGAATCAGATTGTTTTTTGGTATTTTACTGCCTTTGTCATTCCTGGGAAATGTCAACATGAAATCTGTTTGCCGAGTCGATATGCTTCGGGGGCTGATGGGACCCACTATCCTCTTTTCATCTGAAAACGGATGCCGTTTGTTTACAGCCTGTTCAATTCCCTGCTTTTTGGCTCGACCTGCATTTTATTTGTGCGTGATGTTCTGCGTGGCATATGTGCTGGGCGTCCCTCTTCATTCTATGAACACTACTTCCCGTTTTTAATGGCAGGGAAATCAAACGGCTCTGACCTCCCTTTTCTCTCCAACCCTTAATCAGAATTTCTTAATTTCGAGCTCCCATCTATTTCTCCCAGAAATAGCCTATTTCTTTCCCTAGAAATTGTTCCCTGGAGATTGGCATAAGTCAAGGTCAGAACGCGGCTGAGATGAGGTAAGGAAATGAGAGCTCGTGGTGGCAAGAAATGGCCAGGAAGGTCTATAGTAAAGTGTCTCGACCTCAGCACTACTGACATTGGGGCCAGATAATTCTTTGCTGGGGGGCTGTCCTGTGCATCAGAAGATGTTTAGCAGCACCCCTGGCCTCTCCTCACCAGACACCAGTAACACACACCCACTTTCAGTTGCGACAACCAAAAATGTCACCGGACATGCCAAAAGTGACTGGGAGTGGGGCTGCAGGTGGGGAGGCAAGTTCCTCACACCCACTGGAAACCAGTAATCTACAAGTGTAACTATAAATGATTTTTTTCTCCTCGCAGCATTACAGAAAGCAGGTGCCCCAGGAGCTCCAGCAAACTGCACCAGAACTAAAATGTGCAGCCTCTCTGATACCCTGAGAAGCAGCGGTTTTCTGTTTGCCACCTGGAGATTCGGCCAGGTACACATGGCCTGAGGTTATGGCTGTGACCCCCACTCTTTCGGCCAAAAGCAATTTTCTGGTCTCCAACCTAGTAACATGTATCCTATCGTATAAGAGGCTATTATTTTAATCTATTTGTGTGACCCTGCCCTTCCACTGCCCCAGTCCTCTACAGAAAACACCACCCTGTCCATTGTAAGGCTCTTCTGCCTAATCATGCATAAGTGGTATGGTGGGAGAGGCAAGAACAAGGAAACTGGGGATGACAATTTGTGTCCTCTTCATGGTGTTCAAGACATACAAGCAAAGGACCTGGGTTAGCCTCTTAGTTGTGTGAACCATGTTTTTCCCCCTGAAAAAAAAAAAAAAAAACTAGCTTCTCTAGAACTGAACCACATGGGTTATGGATTTTATAATTATTACAGTTTTATTTGGATGGAATTTAATTTATGCAAAGTATCTTCGGAAAATGTTGTCTCAGATGGAGTAGAAAAAAGAGATATTGTAATCCCCATTTTACTGATCAGAAAACTGAGGCCCAAAAAAGTCCAGGAACACACTGTACATAAACTTCAGCACCCTTGAGTCCCATTTCCAAGCCTGCTTAAAACACCAACTGGGAGCTAAATGTTTTTTGGCACACAGGAGCGAAACATTCCCTGAGCTTGTGATATCTTTTTTGTGCTTTTATAAGTGGTCTGTTTATAATATATATTAAATAAGTATATCTAATGAGCTGAAAAAGTTCTCATCTCCATAAGGAGAGAAGATTCCGTCTTAGCAGCCTCAGTTTACCCATTAGTAAACTCCTTCACTGGGACAATATGCTAGAAAGCCTGCTGCCATTCCAATGGGCAGACTTGCAAGACAGGGGAGGTCTGGAGAGATGTGGTGATGAGTGGTATTAGGTCCCTGAGCCACACCTGGATCTCCAAATGTCAACACTTTGTAGGAGTAGGCCTGGGGCGTATGAACCAGTGCAAGAGAAGAGAAGGTTCTATAGCAGCTGTTTTGTCAAAGCTTCAGTGAGCTCACTACACAACTAAATGTGATTTTCAGGGGCAAAATTAAAATTAAAAAAAAAAAAAGGCACAGACTCCCTCCCTTCAACACATCCCAAAAGGGAACAGAGGTGGTCAAGAATACCATTTTCAAATTATTCCACTATCATGTATTGCATTCTGAGAATCAGCACATAGGTTCTAGTCCAGGCTTTGCAACTGACCTTGATCAAATCATGTCTCGCATACACTCTATAGATGAGATATAGACAAGGTAATGCCCACTCCAGTTGTCTCACAGATAGGGGCATAAATTAATGTCAGATGTAAAGGCACTTGCAAACAGTAAGGTATCTTATAAAGCACGGCGATTATTGCCAAGTGAATGAGGAACTGACTTTCAGAGGAAAGGAGGGTGATGCTATGTTGACCACTACAGTGGGTTGAACAGTGTCCCCCAAATCTATGAACACCAAGGACCTCAGAATGGAAATAAGCTCTTTGCAGATGTAATTACAGTCAGGATGGAGATGGGATCACACTGGATTAGAGTTCACCCTGAATCCATGAGACATGCGTATGTCCTAATGAGAACCAGAAAGGACACAGAGACACAGAGAAGAAGGTGGTGTGAACAGGGAAGCAGGGATTGAAGTGATGTATCTACAAGCCAGAGAACACCAAAGATTGGGGTAAGCACCGGAAGCAAGGAGGGAGCCTGGAGCTGTTTGTCCATCACAGCCTCCAGAAGGAATCAGCCCTGCCAACAACCTGATTTCTGACTTCTGCCCTCCTCAACTGTGAGAGAACCCATTCTACTGTTTTAAGCTACTTGGTCCGTGGGCATGTGAATGGAAGCCCTTAGGAACTAATACAGCCCCCTTTGTATCTAAGGGACTTGTACTTTTATGTCCCCTCCAATTTGGGAGGATTGGGCCAGACTATGCCTAGCCTCATTACGTGTGCTGAGGGTAGCCACTAACAAACCCTACAGTCCCTACAATCAGGGTCAGGCACAAGTGAAGAAGGCCGGCTCTTTCAGCCAAGTGAGGACTGCAACTAAACAGCCACAGCAGTAGTCTGAGAATGATACAGGTTGCAGTGCAAACCCAGGTTTGGAGGAAGGGTTTCCCTTTCCTCTTTCTAACTTCTAGATCACCAGCATGTGGGAGTCCTCCCCTACACGCACTGGACCAAGGGATCCAGGGGGAGACTCCACGATCCCCACAGGAGAGCTAGACTCCCCGCAGAATCCCAACCATATACTGCCACACACTCCCCTGTGAACAGGTACCTTTTGGAATTCTTAGAACAGATCTCCAAGGGTATATGTGCGTGTTCTTCCCCACACAACTCCACCATTACGGGTAGCTATGAGATTTTCCTGTGCCCTAGTAACATGGCCTCACACAGAAAGGGTGAAATAAGATTTATTCTGCATGAGAAGTCAGTGCGAAAGGTAGAAAGAGGTAAACGTTTACTTAGCAACCAGTCTCTGCAGGGAACTTTGCACAGGTACCAGCATAGTACCTAAAATGCAGCAGAAGGTCTGTGATAATACAACCACATAAAGGAGAAACACCAACAGACCAGAACTGGAGGGGGTGGTGGGGAGGCACAGCGGCAGGAGCAGGAGCCACGGAAGTCGTACATGGAGGGAGAAGAGCAGAGTACCCACAGACAGCAGGATAATGAAGCAGATGGTAAATGAAGATGATGAAGAAAAAAGTCAAGAGACTCAAAGAGTCCTGTGTCAACAAAGCTGCAAGGAGACTGGTCCAAGTTCACTTAATGAGAACCTGAATGATTAAATGTTCATCAACAAGGAAAATTAAAATCTTCTACTCCCTCTAAAAACAAGTCTCCCTCTTGATTTAATAATGTAAAGAACAGCTCCACTGGGAGGCAGTCAGCTGCCACTCATCAGCATAGCCCATAGGGATAGATGCCATTTAGCAGGACAGTGAGGCACCCGCAATGACCGGCTACCTGGTCTCAGAGAATGTGGGAGACACTGTGTCCACAGGGATACCTGACCTTTCCCTAAGGACTTCTTTTATAAATCCCCTACCCAATCATGTGTTTTGGCAATAGCTTTAATCACCAAACAAACTAAACATGACTATTTGTTTCTCCCATTTTTCTGTTAATTATTGATATACCTTAGGACCATATACGGCTTCTGATCCATGTTAGATATTCACTGGGCCCACACTCAAGCAATAGAATTCTAAGCAAAAGCAAAGAGGCATGTGTTCTTGCCAGCCCATATACAGCCATTTCAGAGAGCAATGCATGATTTCTATCTGACTTTCAGAGATTAAAAAAAAAAAAAAAGTTCATAGAGTCACAGTACAATAGCACTGACCTCTAGGTCAAAAGATCCTAGGGTGGAAACAACTGATTAACTCTGATTTTGTCTAGAAGCAGCCTGACCCCTGGTAAACCTACAGAGGGGTTACCTGCAATCCCCAGTTTCTATGGCTTTTTCCCTTTCTATCATCTGCCTCCCAACAATCCTACAGTTATCTAGTATCTCCCTACTGTGTCAGAACCTTGATCAATTCATTCTTTTTCCTTTTGGATAACACTATTACATAGGTCAAATAACACTATAGAATAATACAAGAGACACTCAAATTCTTAAAACCTGGATATGATTGTTTTCTATATCATAATCCTGTTTTTTTCACTTACAATAATTACAGACAGTGTCTCAGTATTCAGGTACAAGGAATGTCACATTTTAGTTTTTCTCAAGATCAGTCCAAGTCCAGCATTACCTTCCAGAGCTCCCCATTCTCCTGTGGTTGGTTCAAGGCCCCCAGGAGCTTACACAGCTCAGAAAGCAAGCCCCTCCCACTTCCTTTCTGGGCAGGGAGGACCCTGGTGTCTGTTCCAGTTGCCTTACCTGCCCTTGCTTTACTCTGCCTCTCAGTGGTGCTGTAGAGCCTTCTTCAGACACTGCAGGTCTGTACAGCTTTGCTTAAGCAGATGCCACCTCCATTTCCTCCACAATGAGCAAGCTGGACTCCAAACACCACCACGATCAGTTATCAACTCATTTAGAGCCCAAGTGGTCCTTCTCTGAGATCCTGCTGCCTCAGAAGAAGTGATAATGCCAGCCTGAGTCCAGCACCCACCCACCCATCCATCTTTGTAGGACTTGCTCCTCCTCTCCCGAGGGCACCTTTTCATCCCCTTCAAACCAAAGTGTCCTGCCATTACCTTAATAAGATTGTAGAAGCTCAGAGGCCTGTTTATCCCTGTGGGAGTGTGGGGTGAAGAGAGGAAGAGAAGGCTGGTGAGCAAGGAGGGATTTCCTTCCACTTCTTCCTAATGAAATAACCACAGACGGCAGAGCTTCATGCTACAGCGGTGAAAAGCAAAACCGAAATTGTTTTCAGCAACACACACACACACACACACACACACACACACATACATACACACAGTGGGTATGGACATCCTACTGCCTCAACTTTATAAAATTTCAAGCGAAATTATTAATACATTTTTCAATTACAAATATATATTCTCTGTAGGAATTCAGAAAATAGAGAAAATGAAAATACCCGTATGTAAGTCTATAGATTCAATAAGATAAGGAGGCATATACTAGTATAATGATCCAAATGGGGTTTCTCTTGAGGCCATGCTAAGGAGATTGCCACCGGACAGCAACAGGACTACTATGATTCCTGTATAGGTGTATAGTCCCTCACCCATAATTCTGACATCCAAAACCAGGGCCTTTTCTGCAATTCATTTGGCATCAGATCCTGACCTGACTGACATGGGGCTATTTACAGTCTTTGTTTACCTTGCTTAGTGTGACTATTCATATTTTGCTATAGAATATGGGTATGTTTGAGATTATTAGGTGCTCTCCCAAATGGAACTGAAAGTATTCCATAATATATATTTCCAAAAGTCAAACAATTCTGAATACTGAAATCTATCTGCCCCAAGTTTTGGGGAAAGAGATGTAAGCCTATAATATCTCAGTTTCTGGGGCCCCTGGCTGGCTCAGTCAGTTAAGCATCTGACCCTTGATTTCAGCTCAGGTCATGATCTTACAATTCATGAGTCTGAGCCCCACTTAAGGCTCTGAACTTACAGAGTAGAGCCTGCTTGGGATTCTTTCTCTTTCTCTCTCTCTCACTTTCTCAAAATAAATAAAAAATAAACAAACTTTAATATCAGCCTTTGAGAAACAATCTCTGCCAGGAGGAATTTGGGCTACAATCCTCATTTCTTTAAGATATTAAGCAGCATATTGTTTTAACATTAGGTCATCTCAAAAGGGCTAAAATTTAAACCATTAAAATGCAAGCCTTTTTATCACCAAGATTCATACACTATAAACATTATTCTCTCATGTCTAAGCTCCTCTAACCTCTAGAGGCTCTTGGGGTAAGATTCAGGGACAGGAGGAGGATGGAGGTGTAAAAGTCACAGATCGAGTGAGGGTTAAAGACATCACTTCATTTTTTTAAGTTCCATAGCTATTTTTTTATGGTCACAAATAGATATGAATATCACTACAGCAACCAAATGGCTATTTCAAAATGTCACGAACCCCATGAAAGAAAGAAGGAAATCTTTATAGCTACGAAAGGAGAAATTGTGGCTGCTCCCAGGAGGTCTAAGACCTCAGAGAGATAAATGGCACCAAGGAGGCTGACCAATGAGACACGGTAAGTCCATAGGTCAGACCTGGAGAGCCACAGGCCTGCTTTGTTTAGATGGCACAGCATTGATCTTCATAGGCTTTATTTTCTTGTGCTTAATATGAGTAGCTTGCAACCATTAAAACTTGGAAGTTTTCAGGTAAATACCCTTGTATCTGTCTTCCTCTGACCAGTCTAAAGACCTGGAAACACTGGGCCACATTCATGCATGGTGAAAATTGTCTTGAGCTAAAGACAAGCCATTGCCCCATTTTTTAGGCAGACGTGATCTCTCCATCTCACCAATCCCCATATTCTCCTGGGACCTCCACATGGTCCCTGCCAGCATTTGGAAGTGAGACAAAGGCTATGGCTACCACCTCTGGGGTACCTGCCAGGAATTCTGAGATGTACCAGTGACACACTGGGGTTACACATGACGGTGACACAGTAGGGACAAGCTAGTCTTTCTGTGCAGGGAGAGTTGACAACCTTGCTCCAAAGCACATGTCTGAGCAATAATGACTAGTAAAATGACCCAGGGAAATCACAAAAGCAAGCACTGAGCAGAACTGAGAAGTCAGTGAGGGGTTTTGCATGAGTGAAATAACGATGTTGGGGAGCAATGGATGCAGGTACTCCTAGCTGAAAACAACCTCTGGGAACTACTAATGTAATTATTTTCACTAATGAGAAGTCTGCTGCTCTTCTCCCAGCCAGACACAAACATCCCTAAAATTTATAGTATACCTACTAAGTACAGGTGTTTCACATATGTCACCTCATTTACTATTTACAACATCTCTGGGAGGCAGGTATTATTACGTCGATTTTAGAAATGAAGAACCTGAGCCCTAGAGATTTTAAATAACTTACTCAAGGATATTAGCTTACAATTATTATACATGAGATTCAAACTTAGGCTTTTATGGGGGCACCTGGATGGCTCAGTCAGTTAAGCATCTGACTCTTGATTTCGGCTCAGGTCATGATCTCTCTGTTGGTGAATTGGAGCCCTGCATTGGGTTCTCTGCTGACAGTGTGGAGCCTTCTTGAGATTCTGTCTCTCCCTCCCTCTCTCTCTCTCTCTCTCTCTGCCCCTCCCCCACTTGCTCACGTGCGTGCACACACGCGCTCTCTCTCTCTCTCAAGATAAATAAGCTTAAAAAAAACTTAGTCTTTTAGGACCCCCAAATTAATTCACTTTTCATTATAGCACTAGACCAAAAGCAAATGTTTACCTTTGCCCACCCAGAAAGTAATCCTCAATTGAGATATTTCAACAGTTTCCTCTCTCCTCTTAATAAAAATTACTCTCAGGAGCTGATATAGGCCAGTTATACCTTCATATCATTTTAAGTCATTCTGGAGTCTCAATGGACTCCAGTTCTGATGGAAAAAATGGGGAAAGATTTTTCACCCAAACGAAAGGAGATTAATAGGGAAGAAGGGCACTTCCTGGTGTCACTAAAGCCACATTAGCCATTTTTAACCATACTTAAGTCTTTGCCAAGCTTGCAAATATGATCTGGGAGGCATGCTTAGGGGCTATGTGAAGTTTTCTCTCTTAATCCCTGATCAGGGCAGTCACAACCTCCTGACAAAGAGTACGGAAAAGGATAAAGCACTGATTTTCTAGGCAATGCTAAAGTCTCTGGCAACCAGGTACCTACCGCATGATCTCAGAAAACCCAATTATTAATATGAGTATATGAACATCATTTTGTTTTGATTAGATTTCACTTTAATTTAGATTTTGTTAAAGCCACAAGGGAGCACAGAAGCAGTCTTGTAAAATAAACGAGTCAGTCTCAGTTTTATTTTTCATGTTTGCAAGCCAGGATTGTTGGCAAATCTTATCAGTCAGGCAGCAAATTACCAGGAACTGCATTAAAAATGTGTATAGTCATTTTCATTTTTGAAAGATTCAAGGCTATAAATAATTAAATGCATTAGACATCTGTTATTTATGAGCTGAAATGACAGTTTTAATTTAGTTCTTCATTTAGCTGAGCCTGACGTATTGTGACTCTGAAAGAAAACACAGGAAATATCTAAAAATGACATCTTTTGGAGTCGGCAGTGACCATGGGTGCAGATCAAAGCCTGGTTATTTTCACTTCCCTTCAAGGCTTGTCAAGACACAATCTTCATTCATGACCTTGTCTTGTCTGTCCTCGGGAATTCTGATTGGCTAACAGGCCAGCCTGGCATCTGCTAGCTACACAGTGTAAATCAGGCAGCTTAGTAGGAGCTGTGAACATGCTCCAAATTAATTATACATGGGGAACTAAGTCACTAGATCAGATCTACAGTCCACTTCAGGGAAATGCCAAAGAATTCAAACCACCTGACTTTGTCTTTTCCTATACTAGAGATGTTATTTGGGTTTCCCAAAGATCTGCAAAACTCATGGATTATGGAAAGGAAGAAGCTAGAAACAGATGCAGGAGTCGTGATTTGGAAGCCAAGGGACAATATGTTAATAATTAAGATGCAATGCAGTCACTAACTATAGTCAGAAAATGATGAAATTGTTTCTGGAAATGTAGGCTCCCTAATCACACATCCCCACAAACCCACACACAGCAGCCATGTGCCCTGTGACAAGATGCCCTTGGATTCCTGGCTCAGAGGAAGTGCAATTTTCTGCAGCTTGGAGCATTCCAAAACTGCAGTGAATCCTGAAGTGACCCTGGCCTCCAGTGACGGGGAATCACAACACCTTGGCCTCTGTCAGAGCTGCTAGAAGTGTAACAGGCCAGCTAAGGAGTGTGGCATTTCATTGAGCACACTAAGCATTGGTCACAGGCTGCAGGTTGGAAATTAATATTTAATGTTAGCTAACTGATTCCAATCCATAGACTGATTGACCGATTTGCAGTTTGCTGATTTTAAGCAATTTGCCTTCTGAATTTCTGTCTATGTGTTTGTGTTTCATATGTGTAATGCTCAAAGCACTAGGAGTCCTGGTTGGAAAAGACCAGCACAGGATCAGGTGAACTCTGAGTGCACGGAATTGCTTAACAGACTAACACAGGTGTATGGTTTCAGGATGATTTGCAACCACATTCTCTTTGGGGAAAGGCGGATTAAAGTGTTGTTTTATCCAATATACAAAATATAAATCAGGGAGCAAACCAGCGCTTTCCAGCTGATATGGTACACAGAGGTAACAACTCCTCTGGCTCCCCAGTCCTGCCAGTTTCCAAACCCCCAACTGGGACCACTTGGCCCTTCCTCAGGCACTGGAATCGACCCTGAAGTCACAGAAGTAAAAGGACCACTGGAGCTCAGGGACTCACATATACTCCTGCTCCTGCCCCAACCTTCTTCTTGCCTTGCTTCTTACAACAAAAACCTGCCTTACATCTATCAATGTCCATGTTGTCTCCAGAACTCCTGAATCCTTGGCTTTCTTCTCTAGTTCTCCAGGAGCTAGAATCAGCCTTGCTTGTTCCCCAGAAACTAGTGTCTCATCCTTCAAACCTACTGCCAATAGTGAGGTCAGACTCTGTAATGCGGCAGCCTGAATACCTGCCTTGGCCCTCCTGAGGCCCCCCCATGCCACCCACCAAGGTGCCTGATATCCTCTGCTGAAACCCACCAAGGGCTGTTTTGACTGGCCTCCTCCTCACCTGCCCCACCCAGCTGTGCCTCCCAGCCTCCAGGGCTGGTCCATTCTTACAAAGGCTTCTCAGATCTGATAACTAGGCATTTAGCTTTTCCCTCTGCTCCATCCAACAAGCCTGATTGACAGCTTTTTAGGGATTTCTGACTTCCCCAGCTGCTAATCCTGCTCCTCACCCAGCTCTGTACTCCCCTGCTCAAATTAATCTAGGCAGGAGCTGATTTGGCTTGTAATGTGAGGTTAATTACAGAAGTGATAACGTTTCTAAACAAAAATGAGCTACTCAATTTTTAAAATCCAAGTTAAAATAAAACCAGAAGGAAATCATTTTTCGTTACAAACCACAGCCCCAGTTCCCAGCTCTTGGGAGCACTTCTGACAGGACAACTTGTCCTTTCCAGCAGGGCAGCTTGGACATACAACCTGAGCAGTCACTCAGGGCCCCACCCACAGAAAGACACTGCACTTGGTTTAATGCTCTGCTGTCCTTGCCTAGAAATTCTTAGTTTTACCTTTGAACTTGTGTTTTGAAAGTGAAGCCTAATGGGACAATGGGGCATGCGCCTGAGCAGAGGCACTGGGCTTGATCTGCATATCCTCTATGGGTCTTTGCCACCCCATCAGCACAGAGCATTCCTGATGCTCCGTGAACCCGAATTTGTGTGGACCCATGATGCACCAGCGAGACTCAAAGTGACTACAAGGTACATGTTACGTCTACAACTGAGTATGTGGGGGCATCCACCACAGCCCAGACAGGCCACATGTTTCATTCACACCAGAACTTGCTTTGAACCCAGAAAGAAGACAAGGATGCTCCGGGAAAGAGGAACCACCAAGGAACCCTATCACATCTTTTCTTATTTGTGTTACTTGCATTCCCGCCAGTAACATCCAACTCCCACTGAAAATGATGACATAAAAGAAAAAGACAAAATGGTGACAGAAAAGAAAAAGAAAAGATAGGGCAATTCCTAGTTCCCTTCCTCTCCCTACTTAGTAAGGAAGAGGGAGAGCATGTTGGTAGAACGTGCACATACCAAAAAGTGAAACAGAAACAGTTGAGTTAGTTCTGTATAGTGATCCCCCTGTTCCGGACAGAACAAAATACATATGCATGTATTTTGCATGAAATACAAATTGTGGAATTTTGGTGGTTCTACACATGAGCTGAATGCTCTTATATTTGCATTTAAAACTGGCGTTGCATAACATGAAGTCGAACAGTAAAATCTGTGCTAATCTCAAATTTCAACTTGACATGACTTTAAAAAAAAACATCAAATGGCAAACAAAAAATCATCAGAAAATATCTAAAAACTAAATTAAATCACCATGACAAGCAAGAGAGAGACATCAGAGAAAAGAAAAAGCTTTGTATTTTAGTACTTTAACATAATTATTTCCTGCTTTTTGAACAAGAGGCCTCACATTTTCATTCTGCAACAGGTCCCAGTAACTATATGGCTGGGAGCAGGTTAACTGGGCACGCAGGGAGGACCCTCCTTATGCAGCCTACACTGGCAGGAGGGCAGTTCAGGGGCCCCCATTTCTCCAAGCCTGCATATTCATCCCTGTGTCTGCATCTTCCTCCTGGGACCCCACTGCTGGGGCTCTTCCTCCCCAGGGGTGAGTTCCTAACTCTGACCTAATGGGCTCACCTTGACTTCTATATGGCTGACTTGGGTGTGGCACAATTTTGACTACTACAAGTCCAGGCCACCAATACCAGGGCCCTGAGCCCCATACCACCTTTCCATCTCTACCCACCAGGCTATTCCTGCTTACCCACTTAAATCTGTTCTTCCATACCCTCCATCTTTCCAACCTCCCTCTGGAGCTCTGCCTCCCCCAGAAGTCCTGTTTTCTCACCAGGGCCCTCTGTCCAAGCAGCACGGCCAGTTCATGGCCATACGAAGCCTCTTTACTGGTTCAGATCCCCTCTCAGGTTTCTTGTCACCAGGGATGTACCCCTTGGGACTGCCTGGCTCTCTATCAAACTGCTGACCCCTGAAGGTGATCAGTGTAGGGGACAGGGGAACAGAGCTGGCTGGGGCCAATTACCATCACAGGAGGAGGGCACCCCTACTCCAGCCTCATAGCTCCCTCAAATGTTACATGGTTGTCCCTGACAAAACCAAAGTCCAATCATTCAAGACAGCTCACATCAGAGGCTCTCCACCCTCACTCATTCGAACCACCTGAGGAGATTTTATGAGGCACCTGGGTGGTTCAGTCACTTAAACATCTGACTTGATATCAGCTCAGGTCATGATCTCACATTGGGGAGATCAAGCCCCCTGTCAGGCTCCACGCTGTCACTGCAGAGAGTGCTTGAAATTCTCTCTCTCTCTCTCTCTCTCTCTCTCTCTCTCTCTCTCTCTCTCTCTCTCTCTCTCTCTCTCCTCTCTCTGTCTCTCTTTCTCTCTCTCTCCCTCTCTGTCCCTCCCCCTCCTTAAGTGCTCGTTGGTGCACATGCTCTCTCTCAAAATAAATAAACGTGAAAAAAAAAGAACCACCTGAGGAGCTTTTAATA
Source organism: Prionailurus viverrinus (assembly GCF_022837055.1). Classification (NCBI taxonomy): domain Eukaryota; kingdom Metazoa; phylum Chordata; class Mammalia; order Carnivora; family Felidae; genus Prionailurus; species Prionailurus viverrinus. Next base: position 53,547,668 of record NC_062566.1, read on the forward strand.
AAAACCAAGGCTGAGTGCCCATCCTGGGTTCTAGGTGAATTAGTCTAGGGTCAGGCCCAATCCGGTATTTTTTTAACACCTTCCTCAAAGGTGGTAGACAGTAGGGAGATCTAGCCATAACATAAATCGCTGAACTGGGCCTATGGAGCAGAACTAAGAATGAAAGACAGGACCACCATGGTTACCTAGGATCACCACCTGCTTCCACCTCTCACCTGGCTCCAGGTGAATCACTTATGTCATTGAACATCACTTTCTTCTTGTGCAGAACAGAAATGATTTTATATAATCCTGTCATTGATGCTATAAAACAAGATTAGAACAATAATACATTCCTCACATGTACCTAGTAATTTACAATTTCTAGCACTCTTTAATAGTTATCCAAACCTAAGATAGTCAGGGAATACCTGGGAGACACTGGGTGATGCCAAGAACTGAATGTTTGTGTCCCCCACCAAAACGCATATGCTGAAATGTCATCCCCAATGTGATGGTATTTGGATATGGAACCTTTGGGAAGTGATTAGGCCACAACAGCTCCACCCTTCTAAAAGAGACTCCAGAGAGCTTTCTTGCCCCTTCTTCATTGTGAGGTTATAGCACCACCATCTACGAAATAGGAATCAGGCCTCACCAGACACCAAATCTGCCTTGATCTTGGACTTCCTACCCAATTTACGGCCACCCAGTCTATGGTATTCTTTCTTAGCAGCCTGAACAAAGTAAGACAGGTAGGGACATGGGAAAGCATGTAAACAAGCACAGCCCCCATGCCCTGGTTGGTATCGTGAAGACACGGGCTGGTGTGATTTACTCCATCTCTAAAAACTTCTTCAGGGTGACAAATACTTTGATAAATGAATATGCACTAAGACACAAACCCAAACTTATCAGCAACATTCTCAATTGTTCCTGTTACCTATTTTTAAATTTATCCACCTATACATAGATGTTTCTATCAAAGCTTAATGATTCCTTAAGTGGGTGAACTGCCTGATCCTGTCCTTTAATGTAAAATATCTTGGTCAAGGGACACCTGGGTGACTCAATCGGTTAAGCATCTGACTCTTGATTTCAGCTCAGATCAGGGATGTTAGTAAAATCTTGTGGTTCATGAGTGTGAGCCCCACATGGGGCTCTGAGCTGACTGTGCGAAGCCTGCATGGGATTCTCCCTCTCTCTCTCCCTCTCTCTCTGCCCCTCCCCACCCACTCTCTCTCTCTCAAAATAAATAAATAAACTTTTAAAAAATAAATGTCTTGGTCAAGAACTTTAAGGAGACTGGTTTTGAGAGTGTAAAGCCTTCTTCCTTGTTACTGGGTTCTCTTTTTCTTTTTCATTTTCCTCTTCCTCCATCCCCTACTTTTCTCTTGCTTCAGCTTTCTTTCCCTCCTCTTTCATCTTGTCCGAGAAGCTCAGGTTAGAAGAGACTTTTCTCAAGGTGTCTAGTCCAATTCTTTGGCTGATTCCACTATTGCGTGTCTCTGCAGAAAGTGACAAGCTGGCCATCCCCCAAGGCAATCCTGTCACTCAGCCTTCTCTAGTGTCACAAGGAGCCTCAAACTGTACAACTTAAACATCAGCACCGGCCTCTTTCTTCCATGAGGATAACTTGTTTCCAGCCTACTTATAAAATACCATTTGATACCTAGAGAAACTATTACCATTTCTTTTCATCCCTTCCTTACTAAATGTTGTGACTTCAAAAGGAAGGTGGTTTTCCTCAATGTCCTCATCTGTCATTTTCATATGGGTGTCACATGGAGGGCTAAGGGTCACTCTCTGCAGCTGGCCTGATTCCCAGCTGCTTCTGGAAGCTGATTGCAGGTGGAGTCAGATGGTTGAGGCTGAAAACTGAACTGAAAACAATGGCAAGGAGCAGACCTCAGGGCCCGTGTGGGCTTTGACAGGCAGTTTATGGGATCAGGAAGAACCTTTTACTCTCAAAGGCAGTGCATCCTTCATCAGCCCAGACTGCCCTGGGGCAAGAATCAAAGAGTGAGTCATTCCCTTTTATGCCTGTAGTTGAAAATGCAAAATGTTGTTATCAGAAAAAGCCACAGAAGCATATGTGTTTTTCTTGCTGTGCCACTCTCCTAATTCACACACACACACATACACACACACACACGCATGCATATTCCAGACCCACACTCTCTGTATCTTATAATTTTTCCTTCTCAGTTTCCTCTATTCCTTTTCCTTCCCATCTCTCTCCTTCCTTTAACAATAATCACTGAATTTAATAAAACCAAAGTATATACATCATCATTAATGTGAGACACCTTAAGATAATTAATTACAGTCATTAAGGAAAATAAAAACACTGACCTGTATCAGGATCCACTTTTTTTAATAGACTATTTTTTAGAGCAGTTTTAGGTTCATGGAAAAAATGGATGACAGGTAGAGATTCCCATATAGCTCTCCCCCCACAAATGCAAGAGATGCCTCCATTATCAACATCCCCTACCAGAGTGGTACATTTTAACAGTTGATGAACCTACACTGACACATTACCATCACCCAAAGCCCATAGTTTAACTTAGGATTCATTCTTGGAGTTATATATTCTGTGGGCTCGGACAAATGTATAATGACCTGTATCCACCATTATAGTATCATACAGAATAGCTTCCCTGACCTAAAAATCCTTTGTGCTCCACCTCTTCATCCCATCCTCCTCAACAACCCCCAGCAACCATTGATCTCTTCACTGACTCAAGTTTTGCCTTTTTTAGAATGTCACGTGGAGCCTGCTTGGAATTCTCTCTCTCTCTCTCTCTCTCTCTCTCTCTCTCTCTCTCTCTCTCTCTTTCCACCTCTGCCCTCTCCCCCATTCGTGTTCTGTCTCTAAAAGAAAAAAAAATAAAAAAGAATGTCACATAGTTGGAATCGTATAGTATGTAGACTTTTCAGATTGGCTTCTTTCAGTTATGTTTCCTCCATGTCTTTCCATGCCTTGCTAGCTCACTGCTTTTTTGAACTAAATAATTTTCCATTATCTAGATGTATCAGAGTTAATTTATCCACTTACCTACTTAAGGATAAATTGGTTGCTTCCAAGTTTGGGCAATTATTAATAAAGCTGCTATACACATCCATGTGCAGGTTTTGTGTGGACATAAGTTTTCAAATCCTTTGGGTAAATACCAAGGAGCAGAATTGCTGGATCATCCACTAAGAGCACATTTAGTTTTCTACAAAACTCCCAAACTGTCTTCCAAAATGACTATACCATATTGCGTACCCACCAGTAATGAATGAGAATACCTGTTGCTTGACATCTTTGTCAGCATTTGGTGTTGACAGTGTTCTGAATTTTGGCCATTCTAATAGGCTTGTGGTATCAACTCATTATTGTTTCAATTTGCATTTCCCTAATGGCATATGATATGGAGCATCTTTTCATATGCTTATTTACCATCTACATATCTTCTTTGGTGAGGTATCTGTGTAGGTTTTTTTCCTAACTGGGTTGTTCATTTTCTTATTGTTGACTGTTAAGAGTTCTTTATATATTTTGGTTAGTAATCCTTTAGCAGATCAGTCTTTTGCAAATGTTTTCTACCACTCTGTGGCTTGGCTTTTCATTCTGATGGTGTCTTTCAGAGAGAGAGATTTTTTATTTTAATGAAGTCCATCTTATCAATTTTTTCAATGATCATGCCTTGGTGTTGTATCTAAAAGTCATTACCAAACCCAAGGTCATCTATATTTTTTCTTATGTTATCTTGTAGGAATAATTCTGTGGTTTACATGTAGGTCTATGATTCATTTTGAGTTAATTTTGGTAAAGAGTGTAAGGTCTGTGTCTACAGTAATTTTTTTTTTGCATGTGGATGTCCAGTTGTTCCAGAATCCCTTGTTCAGAAGACTGTTTTTGCCCCATTTTATTGCTTTTGCTCCTTTTTCAAATATCAGTTAATGATATCTATGTGAGTGTATTTCTGGGTTCTCTGTTCCATTTGTTCCATTGATCTATTTGTCTACTCTTTTATCAGTACCCCACTATCTTGATTAATGTAGCTTTATAATAAATCTTGAAGCCAACCTCTGACTTTGCTCTTTTCTTTCAATATTGAGTTGGCTATCCTGGGTCTTTTTCTTCTCTATATAAACTTTAGAATCAGATTGTCAATATTCACAAAATAACTTGCTGGGATTTTGATTGTGGCTCCATTGAATCTGCAGATCAAGTTGGGAAGAACTGATTTCTCACAATATTGAGTCTTCCTGCCCAACAACATAAACTATCTACCTCTCCATTATTTCATTCTTCTTTGACATCTTTCATCAGTCTGGTTGTTCTCCTCATATAGATCTCATACATATTTTGTTAGATTTATATCTAAGTATTTCATTTTTGAGATGCTAATATAAATGGTATTGTGTGTTTAATTTCAAATTCTTTTTATTCATTGCTGGTATATAGGAAAGCAATTACTTTTGTATATTAATTTTGTATCTGATAACCTTCCTAGGATCACTTATTAGTCCCAGGATTTTTTGTTTGGTTTGGTGTGGGTCTCAGCCTATGGTTAGTAATGCTATTGGTTAGAAATGTCTGGGGGCACTCACCTGAGCCCTAGGCCTCCTTTTAGAACCAAGGTAGTGGCTGGACTGGCCCTTGTGGTTTTTATTATGATTCCAAGACACTCAACAATAATCATCTGGAAATTTGAAAGACAAGGTTATTACTCACAAGTCTTGGATAGCAAGCAGCACACCTGGGGCCATGCAGTGAGATCATGGGTAGAGAAAGAGAGTGTGGACTTAGGGTTGTCCTTTTATCAGGGTGGAGAGTGAGGGCCTAGGGTTTTACGAGTTCATTTCTTATCAATGAATTTAAAACATAGGAGTGGGAACCAATATGTGAGAAGGGAAAAACAGGAGGCCAAATGGTGAATTATTTAAGTCAACTGACAGTCTCTAATACAGGGTGAAATTGGGAGGGGGGGGGGGGGGTTGGCCTGACTCTTTGTCCTGTGGCTCAAAATGTGTTTATTCAAGGTAGGCAGCCATCTTTGAAGTGGATGCCTTAACCATGAAAAGCTTAAGTCAGGCACTTGCATTACAATTAAAACAACAACAACTTGTCAATTCTTTTAGATTTTCTATATAAACAATCATATAACTTTAAAACAAAGACAGTTTTATTTCTTTCTTTTCAACAATATACTTTTTTTTTTCCTGGTCTCACTGCATTAGCTAGGACTCCCAATACAATGTTAAAAAGGAGTGGTGAGAGGGAACATCTTTGCCTTGTTCCTAATTTAGAGGGAGAGCTTTGAATTTCTCTTCACTAAGTATATGGTGTTAAGTGTAGATTGTTGCAGATTTTCTTTATCAAGTTGAGGAAGTTCCCCCTCTATTCCTCATATACTAAGAGTTCTTACCATGAATGGGTGTCAAATTTTGTCAAATACTTTTTCTGCACCTATCAATGTGATTATGTGATTTTTCTTCTTTAGCCTGTTGAGATTACATTAATCCATTACATAATGTAATGGATTACATTAATTGATTTTCAAATTTTGAACAATCCTTGCATACCTGGGATAAATCTCACTTGATTGTGGTATGTAATTCTTTTTACACATTGTTTAATTTGATTTTCTGGTATTTTGTTGAGGATATTTGCACCTATGTTCTTGAGAGATACTGGTGTACAGTTTCCTTTTCTTGTAATGTCTTTGTCTGGTTTTGGTTTCAGGGTAATGCTGGCCTCAGAATAATTTAGGAAGTATTTCCTATGCTTGTATCTTTTGAAAGAGATTAGAGAGAATTGGTTATAATTTTGTCCTTAAATGTTTGGTAGAATTCATCAGTGAACCATCTGGGTCTGATGTTTTTTGTTTTAGAAGTTTATTAATCATTGATTCAATTTACTTAATATATCTAGGCCTTTTTGGATTGTCTATTTCTTGTGTGAGTTTTAGTAGAGGGTGCCTTTCAAGGAATTGGGTCTGTTTCATCTAGGTTATCAAATTTGTCAGCATAAAGTTGTTCATAATATTCCTTTATTATCCTTTTAATATCCACAGAATCTGTAGTGATGTCCCTTCTTTCATTTCTGATATTAGTAATTTGTATCCTTTCTCTTTTTCTTAGTTAGCCTGGCTATGGGCTTATCAATTTTATTGACCTTTTCAAAGAACCACTTTTTGGTTTCATTAATTTTCTCTATTGATTTCCTATCTTCAATTTTCTTGATTTCTACTCTAATTTTTTATTATTTCCCTTCCCTTCTTAATTTGGATTTAATTTAGTCTTATTTTCCTAGTTTCTTAAGATGAAAGCTTAGATGATTAATTTTAGATTTTTCTTCTTTTCTAATATATGCATTCAATTCTATAAATTTCTCTCTAAGCACTGCTTTCACTGAATCCCACAAATTCTGATAAGTTGTGTTTTCATTTTGATTAGTTCAAAACATTTTTTTAAATTTTCTTGAGATTTACTCTTTGACTCATATGTTCTTTAGAAGTATGTTATTTAATCTTTGAGTATTTTTCAGCTATCTTTCTGTTTATTTCTATTTTAATGCCACTGTGTCTGACAGCAGATATTGTATGATTTCTACTCATTTAGATTTGTTAAGTTGTATCTCATAACCCAGAATGTGGTCCACTTTGATGGATGTTCCAGGTGAACTTGAGGAGTATGTATTCTGCTGTTATTTAATGAACCATTCCACAGATGTGCTACTGTTCAGCTATGTCCTTAGTGATTCCTGCCCCCTGGATCTGTCCATTTCTGATAGAGATGCATTGAAGTCTCCAAATATAATAGTGGATTTATGTATTTTTCCTTATAGTTCTATCAGTTTTCGCCTCAGATATTTTGACTTTCTGTTGTTAGGTGCACACACATTAAGGACTGTTACATCTTCTTAAAGAATTGATCCCTTTATCATTATATAATGCCCTTTTATCCCTGATAACTTCCTTTGTTCTGAACTCTACTGTGTCATAGATCCACTCTTTAAAAAAAAAAAGAAGAAAAAGTATAATAGCATGACAGGCAAGACCTCTTCTTGGTATTGTCACTTGAGTCGTGATTTGTTAAGTCCTCTAATCATGGAGAATGGCCAGGACATACGTACATCCTCATAGCACAGCACAAAGAATCAGTTTCATTTTGTAAATCATAGAGTGTTCTGCATTATAAATATGTATGGACAGACCTGAGTCCACTGACCAACCCACTCTATTCTTATCTAAATGGCTAGCTAGAGCAAGTATTTTGTGTTCCTTCAACCAATCCCCTATGGTACAGACCTTTAGCTCCTACTAAAGACACGCTTACCTAGGGTGAACGCTGTGCTCCATCTGGGCAATGAGACTTCTGGTTGCTTGACTATTCCTGGAACACACTATACGTCTGTGCAAGTATGGACTTTGGAGTCACAGACAACCATGTTGTATGACCTTAGACAGCCCTCAGTTTTGTCATCTGTAAAACGTGAGAGGAGGGGAAGGGGATAAAGCAATAAATTTAAAAAAAACTTCTTCATAGTTTTTTATAAGGATTAAATGAGGTGTAGAAAAAAAATTAAATTAAATTAAATTAATAAATAGATAAGGTATAGTATGTGAAGTACCTAAAACAGCCTGGATTTAGTAAGTGCTCAGAAAATGGCAAGGAAGTATCTCCTTAAAATATTCATTAATTACAAACAGGAAAAGAGTAACTTCACAGGAGAAAACCCTGAGAGACACCACCTTACCAAGTGATCAATGTTAATATCACCAATAATGAGACAATCTGACATCAAGTACCGCCTGATGTGATGGGTTTCTATTATATTCCTGCCAAAAATGCATAACTGAATCTAATTATGAAGAAACATCAGACAAATCCAAATTGAAGGACATTTTACAAAGTAACTGGCCTGTACTCTTCAAAAATTTCAGTGTCATAAAAGACAAAGAAAAGAAAGGCTGAAGAACTGTCTCAGATTAAAGGACTAAAAAGACATGACAATGAAATGCAATACGTGATCCTGTATTAAAGCCTGGGCCAGAGAAAATAATAGCCATGAAAGAGGTTACTAGGACAGTTGGTGAAGTTTGAATATGAGATGTGTATTAGACCACAGTATTATTGCAATGTTAAATTTTCTAAATTTGATCGTTGTGCTGAGTTATGTAACAGTATCCTTGTTCTTAGGAAATCTGCACTGAAATATTTAGAGGTAAAGTGGCATCATGTCTGCAGCTTACTATCAAATGGTTCAGAAAAAACAATTATTTTATATAGGTAAGTAGACTTGAGAGAGAAGAGAGAGAGAGAGAGAAAGCCAGTGTGGCAAAATACTAACAATGGGAGAATCTGGGCGAAGGATATACACGAATTCTTCGTGCAACTTTCTGTTCTGTGGGTTACAACTTTTCTGTATGTTTGAAACTATTTCAAAATAAAAAAGGTTTTAAATGGCAAGGAAGATTACTTTTAATTGGTAGTTGGAAAAATAAATCAAGTATACTACCACTCTCTCAAAAAAGAGGAAAGCCTTTGGTAAGGGCTTTCTAACCTCAGTGTACTCTTACTCACAGAAACAGTATCTGAGCAATCCAACCCAAAGCAGTGCTCTGAGATTTGTGCTGTTGAAACACTTCTCTGAGGCCAGAGGCCCTCCAGGTACACACACACCTGGGGAGCTGGAAACACACCCCAAACCAGATTTGGAATCAGCATGTCCAAAGCGGGTCCCCCCCTCCACATCTATACACCCAACTGCTTCCTATAAATACAAGGAAAACAACATAGAGATGCAAACTCCTCCACAGCAAGCACCCATGAGTAATGGTGGTTTTATTTATTTCCCTTTGGTCTATCAGCATGTGCAGAACCAGAGTTCTATACTGTCTGTCTGACCCTAGGAGACTCATAGCGGGACCTCAACAGGTAACATGAAAAGTTATTCTTTTTTTGAGTACCATATATACACTAGGCAGTTTATGTTTTACCTTATTAAACAAATCATAACAATCCTTCAAATCAGGTATTATTATTCCCACTTTATAAACAATGAAACTGAGGTTCAGAAGAATAAGTGATATATGCCCCAGGGCACATGCTAGTAAGCAGTGATGCTAAAATTTGAGCTCAAATCCATCTAATTCCCAAGTCTTTGCTATTTCTACTCACCCTTCCCATGATGTCTCATGTTTGTTTAGCAGATATACTCAAAGACAACAGCTTTGATATCCCTTTTGTTACATAATTCCCAACTCTTACAAGCAATTAACAAGTTCTGGTGACAGCTCATATATTTCCTTAGCACTAACCTTAGAAACAATCTTTGGATGTGAATACTATTACAGATAGTCCTGGTCACCAAGGCTGAGCCTCCCCCCACCCCCTGCCACAGTGCATAATCCCTGCCTAAACCCGCACTTCACATAACAGAGCAGAAGAGAGAGTGTGGGACAGATTGCTTCCAAATGTCTTAGTGAATGGATCTCAAATGGAAGAAGATGCTGAGTATCCTAAAAGCCCAAAACCATGTGGAAATTCATGGGATCTCACATAGAACTTACATGTGCTCCAAGTCTTATTGTGGGTTGCAAAATAAGTAGGCCATGCTTGATGGTGAAGGAAACCTATTAATGTTGGAAGCTTTGGGGAAAAAAATCATTATTCTCAACGTGCTTCAGATGCTTGTCTGTAAACATTTTATCACCTCAGAATGCTAGTGATACAAGGCTATGGCTGATGCTGTGAAGGTTGTGGACTATCAGAATCTCATGAGTGCTAAATGTGAAGCAGTAAAGCTGTCCAAAGATTAATTCACACCTGTGGCAAAGAATATTCTTGTACCAGGCAGTAGCTTGCAGTGCTAAATTTTTTTTTAACATTTATTCATTTTTGAGAGACAGAGTGTGAGTGGGGCAGGGGCAGAGAGAGAGGAAGACACAGAATCTGAAACAGGCTCCAGGCTCTAAGCTGTCAGCACAGAGCCCAATGTGGGGCTCGAACTCACGGACCATGAGATCATGACCTGAGCTGAAGTCAGATGCTTAACCGACTGAGCCACCCAGGTGCCCCAAACAGTTCTAAAAACACTAACACGGGATGGCAAGATAGAATACTCCACTACAGCCTTCTAACAACTACACTTCAGTGAAGGTGAACAAGTGTGTGTGCATTCATTATCTATTGCTGTGTAACAAATCACCCAATATTTAGCAGTTCTTTAAAAATGCACATTATTATTTCCTGGTTTCTGGGGTCAAGGAATCTTAGGTTCCCTGGCTCAGGGTCTCTCACAGGCTGCAATCACAATGGGAAGATGACCACTTCCAGCCTCACTCACACAGGTGATGGCAGGATTCAGTTCCCTGAGGGGTGTTGGACTGAGGGCCTCAGTTCCCCACTGGCTGTTGACTGGAGGCCTCCCTCCCTTAGTTACTAGCTAAGTGGGCCTCTCCACAGGGCAGCTTACAGCATGGCATCTGGCTTCCCTCAGAATGAGCAGGCAAGAGAGCCAAAAGGGGGAGCAAGAGGGAAGCCAGAGAGACTTTCTATAACCTGATCTGAAATGTGCTGCGCCATCATCCTTCTTCATCTATCATCATTCTATCAGAAGTGAATCGTTATGTCCAGCCCACACTCAAGGGGAGGGATCACCCAAGGGCCTGAATGCCAGGACTTGGGGCTCACTGGAAGCCAGCTCAGAAGCTGCCTAACCCAGTGTCATTGGACTTGGTATAACAGAAGTCTTCAGGTCAGGCTTTCGGATGACTCTTTCCCACCCTCACTCTATGAACAGCAGCCCCCACTCAGCCCTGGATAGTGCACAGGAACACTAGCAGGACGAATTCCACAGGAGGTGGGCTTTTGCTTTTGTTGAAACAACACTGTTGTTTCACCCTGTAATATTCCATGATCATCTCTGCTTCATCATAATAGAGTAATGGGAAAATACACAGACACATGTAGAGTGAGCAGACACACACACAAAAAAGACAAAATTTTCTCATTTTTTTCAGTGTAGACTGAGTAACATCCTTAAAGAATTAACCTCATAAAAGTGGTGAAAAGAAAAGGCCCTTTAAATGTCAGACAACAGATCTGAGTTCAAGTGTTGCCTTTGACATGGCTTAACTGCATGACCTCTGGCACATTAGTTAACCTTTCTTCACCTACCAAAAGATAAAAAGAGAAAGAAAAAGGCCTCTGTCCACTCCATTCCTAAGAGTATTCTCACTACCCCTCCCTTAGGGGCCTGCACCATATTGTAATTTATAAGAAATATATATTTGGGGGGTGTCTGAGTGGCTCAGTTGGTTGAACATCCAACTCTTGATTTCAGCTCAGGTCATGACCTGATGTTTTGTGAGTTCCAGCCCCGTGCTCTGTGCTGACAGTGTAGAGCCTGCCTCGAATTCTCTCTCTCTCTCTGCCCCTCCTCCACTTGTGTGCTCGCTCTGTCTCTCTCCCTAAATAAATAAATAAACTTTCAAAAAAATAAAATTTTTTTTTAAAAAAGAAAGAAGGAAATATATATTTGGGCATTCAGATGACCCAAATATAGCTCTCATATATATTTGTTCTTCATTCAGTTTCCTGCTCATAGCTTCCAGAACTCTCGGAATTTCCTAGATATTAAGAGCAATAGGGGAGCTTGGGTGGCTCAGTTGGTTAAGCATCCAACTTCAGATCGGGTCATGATCTCAGAGTTCGTGGGTTCTAGCCCCACGTTGGACTCTGTGCTGACAGCTCAGAGCCTAGAGCTTGCTTCAAATTCTGTGTCTCCCTCTCTCTCTGCCCCTCTCCCACTTGTGCTGTCTCTCTCAAAAATAAACATTAAAAAAAACTAAAAAAAAAAAAGAGTGACAACAGTCACTTGTTATGTCAGTGAGGTGACTTTTGGACTCCACTTAAGGAACAGAAGGTCTGAACTTTCAGTGTCCCCTTCCTTCCACCCCACCCCCTTCCCCAACTCCGAGGGGAGGGGGTCTAGAAGTTGACTCAATTGCTGATAGCCAATGAATTAATCAATCATGGCTATGTAATCAAGCCTCAATAAAAACCCAAGAAAAGAGTTTGGAGAGCGTCTGGGTTGGTGAACACATGGAGATGCTGGGAGAGTGGCAGCCCTGGAGAGGACATGGAGTCTCCACACCCTTTACCCATACCTTGCCTTATATAAGCATCCCTTCCACCTGGCCGTCCCTGAGTATATATATCCTTTTGTAATAAACTAGTAATCTGGAAAGTAAAATGTTTCTCTAAGCTCTGTGAGCCACTCTAGCAAATTAATAAAACCTCGAGGAAAGAGTCTTGGGATCCTTTGATTTATAACCAGCCGGTTGGAAGCCCAGGTAACAACCTGGACTTGTGACTGGCATCCGAAATGGGGGTGGGGGGAGCAGTCTTGTATTCTGATTGAGATTCTGATGCTATCTCCAGATAAATACTGTCAGAACTGAATTGAATTAGAGGACACCCAGCTAGTGTTGGAGAATCACTTGGTGTTGTGTAGGAAATCTCTCCCTCTACCCATTGAAAATCAGTCTCCGAACACCAAATGAGGACCCAAGATCAAAAGAAGTCATTTGTCCTATCTTCACACACCCCAGGGCACCCTGGCACCCTGGTCAATGGGTCACTACTGTCGGTGCATTCAAATTCCCACAGTAGCCGAAGGTTTTTGTTTGTTTTGTTTTGTTTGTTTTGTTTTTTTGCATGGATATGATTTTAATTTGTTCATTAAACTGAAGCACTAAGTGATTCAATACTTTGTAGGACCACACAGTAGCAGGAGCCAGGCTACCAATAACCCCAAGAATCGTGCTATGAAGTATCAGGCCTCTTATAAAATGACAGTTAGGGACAATTCCAAATGTAGGTATAGAGCAATCTCATTATTAATAAATATTCTGAAATGAAAGCTGATTTCTAAAGAAATTGGTTCTATTTGTTATAAATAAGCCATTGACCCAATCAAAGGAGGGACACAAAGACTCAGAGCACAGTGAAGCGAGGCTTTAGTCAACATTCTTGCAAGAGCGGGTATCTGATGGACAGGCACACTTGAGGCAGGTACAGCAAACAATTTATCTCCTAGCAGGGAAGTCCCTCCCCTGGTTCCTCATTGGCTAAGAACTACAGAGGTTACAGCCTAACATCACCTATGCCCATGTAAGGCAAAAAGTAGTCTGATTAGAACACATGTACATTCCAAGAGGTGATGCAGAGACTTTTAGTCCCTCCTCCCTTTGTTCTTCGGTGCATGCTCATTGCAAAGGCCACACAAATAAGCCGGTGAAACAGAAAGGGGAAGAAGAACAAGGAAGTGAAGTGTCTAAAGGTTTGGAGACTCCATTTGGGGGTAGGGGAGCGGTTCACACATATTTCCTATAGGTTGTAAACCTACTATTAACTAGACAGCACAGCTTTTATTTGGTATTTCTGAAAATGAATCTCCCTTACCTCTCACATATTTTAAAACCAATACATCATATATAATCAACACCATACAATTTAGCTTGTATGTGTAAAATTAACAAAGGGAAACCCCACTACAGTGGAGTCAGAGAGGGAGCGTTCATGCTGTACCATTTGTCCTCAATTGCAAATCCAACAGGAAAACACAGACTTTGCACATGGATATTGCTTTACTATCCCAGCAGGAAGGAGAAAGCCTTTTTTTCATGCCCCACCCCCTCACCCTGCATGGAGCAACTCAGCCACCTCAGCCAGTGAAACGCCACTATATGTCCAGCTCCCAGTTTACTCCAAAGGACTTTTTGTTTTTTGGGCTTTTTAATGTTTTCTAATGTTTATTTATTTTTGAGAGAGAGAGACAGAGACAGAGACAAGACAGAGCATGAGCAGGGGAGGGGCAGAGAGAGAGGGAGACACAGAATCTGAAGCAGGCTCCAGGCTCTGAGCTGTCAGCACAGAGCCAGACACGGGGCTCAAACTCATGAACCGTGAGATCATGACCTAAGCCAAAGTCATAGGCTTAACTGACTGAGCCACCCAAGTGCTCCAAGACTTTTTGTTTTTAACAGCCTTCCCAACTTTCCACTGTCATTTTAAAAAAAGCATCCCTCTCCTTTGTTCTATGGACTTGCCTACAGTTTTGCCATAGCTGTATGTCCTGGATTGCAATTCTCTGCTATTCCCAGATAAACCCATCTTTTGTTGGTAAAATAACTGGAAGTCTTATTTTTAAGGTTAACATCACTCAGTGGCTTGTATGAGGGATGCAGGGAAGACCACCAACGATACAGAAGGGTGAGCAAATAGGTGCCAGCACCTACAGAGCCCGTTGGGCTCACTGCTTTCTCACCAACCCTAGGGTTTGAGGGTAAATTTTCTCCTGTATTTGGAGTTCCACACTTTGTGTTTGAGCTCTTCAGGCTTTTTTCAGGATCTGTTTTAAGGTCTTGGTTTTTGTTCTTCTCTGTGAGAGTACTCATTTGGCCTTCAGTGCAACACCTTTTTGGAATCCGACTGCTGCTGATAGAAACGTGCAGGCCTTCAAGTCTGAGTCCTGTGTGGAACTGGACTGTTTCTATTGAACTGAGCTAGCCTTCTGTCTGACTCCTTTTTGGAACCAGAGTGTTCTTGTTGGAACTGGGCCAGTCTGAACTGTGTTGGCCTTTGGTCCGGCTCCCTTTTGGGATGGGACTGTTCTTGTTGCAAACATGCCAGTTGATTTGGTCTGACTTCTTTGTGGACTGGACTATTCTTATTGGAACTGGGCCAGCTTTCAGTCCAATTCCTTGGCAACCAGGCTATTCATAGTAGAACTGTGCTAGCCTTTGGTCTGATTGCTTCTGGAACCAGGCTGTTCCTGAAAAATCTCTAAGAAAGGGATCCCGGTTATCAAAATGCTTTGAGGGTACACCTCCCTACTGGGACTCTGGCTGGTTTTATATTTAAAATATATGGTCCCTCAGCATACACATTTATAAATAAGTAGACTGCCTTAGCCAAAAGTAATTCAAAACTTCAATGGCCAGTATGGGGAACTTTCAATCTCCCCAAACTTGTTTTACTTAAAATTAAAAGAAATCCATGGCCCTGAAAAGAAACAAAAAAAGGAAAAAAAAAAACTGAATGGGATGCCTATTTTAAATGGTACCTTGAGACTTCCAGATGTTTTCAGGATTCTAGGTTTGTCTCTTTGCAAAGTACTATGTCTAAATTAGCTGAGGCAAATAACTGAAAGAAGTCAAAATGGCTTCTGAGGCTTCTTTTTCCCCTCCCCCATCTTCTCTATCTTCAGACATGTAATGGCCACCTTGTGCTCAGGGCCGTCTCTGGCACCATTTTCCTCTATTCTCTTTGCTGGCTTTCCCTTTTCCTCCAAATCTCTCCCTACTCCTTCCTCTCCCGAATCTATTAAAACCCGACTTTTTAGGGGTGCCTGGGTGGCTCAGTCAATTAAGCGTCTGACTCTTGATTTCAGCTCAGGTCATGATCTCACAGTTTGTGAGATCAAGCCCTCATTGGGGTCTGCACTGACATAGCAGAGCCTGATTGGGACTCTCTCTCTCTCTCTCCCTCTTTCTCTGCCCCTTCCTCACTCACGCCTGCACATTCACACATTCTCTCTCTCTCTCTCTCTCTCTCTCTCTCTCTCACTCTCTCTCAAAATAAATAAGTAAACATTAAAAAAAAAACTTTCTTGTTTAAAGGTAAATCTTCTGAGGATCTAGGGGCACCTGGGTAGCTCAGTCGGTTAAGCGTCTGACTTTGGCCCAGGTCATAATCTCTCTTCGTGAGTTCCGGCCCTTCATTGGGCTCACTTCTATAAGCACAGAGCCTACTTCTGATCCTCTGTCCTCCTCTCTCTGCCTGCCTCTCACTCTCTCTCTCTCTCTCTCTCAAACATAGATAAAAACATTTTAAACAAATCTTCTGAGGATCTAAATAAACCTCAAATTTCCTATATTCCTCAGACTAAGGTCAAATTATGAGCCCTGGATGCCTGGGTGGCTCAGTCAGTTAAGGGTTCATGACCCCAGGGTCATAGGATCGAACCCCACATAGGGCTCCTCTCTGAGCATGGAACCTGCTTGGGATTCTCTCTCTTTTCTCTCTGCCCCTCCCCAGTTCATGTGCACACACTCTCTCAAAATAAACATATAAACATTTTTTAAATTATGAGTCATAGTTGTTTCTTAAAGTGACTGAGGACCCCCATAAGTTTGCTGAAGAATTTCACATAGTTAATTCAAACTTACCATCTTGATTTCTCAAGTTTATATCAATAAATCCACATGCTTGCTGGTGAGGACCAGGCCAAACACTGGGTGAAACTAGCCAGAAGGGAACATTCCAAATGTAATTTAGAGAAACAGACCCCTAACTTTTGACAATATGCTGGAAAACTCACTGGAAATCTCAACTGAGCAATAATAATAGCTTTTCCTAAGCTTGTTGAATGGAACAAAATTCAAGCTTGTACACAAAAGTCTGATGAATCTGTTCATGATTATTACAATCAACTCCAAATTGTCTTTTAAGAAGATTCTAGTCTTCCTTGAATGTTGAATCCATCTGGTAGCATATAATAACTCTATGTTTATTAATAAGCTGAACCTGGATCTTTCTCTTTTAGTTAAAAGTAAAAATAGAACTACCCTACAACCCAGCAATTGCACTACTAGTTATCTATCCAAAGGATACAGGAGTGCTGATTTGAAGGGGCACTTGTACCCCAATGTTTACAGCAGCACTATCAACAATAGCCAAAGTATGGAAAGAGCCCAAATGTCCACCAACTGATGAATGGATAAAGAAGATGTGGTATATACATACAATGGAGTATTACTCAGCAATCACAATGAATGAAATCTTGCCATTTGCAACAACATGGATGGAACTAGAGTGTATTATGGTAAGTGAAATAAGTTAGTCAGGGAAAAACAAATATCATATGATTTCACTCATAGTTGGAATTTAAGATATGAAACAGATGAACATAAGGGAAGGGAAGCAAAACTAATATAAAAACAGGGAGGGGGACAAACCATAAGAGACTCTTAAATACAGAGAACAAACTGAAGGTTGCTGGTGGGGTTTTGGGTTGGGGGAAGGGCTAAAGGGGTGAGGGGCATTAAGGAGGACCCTTGTTGGGATGAGCACTGGATATTACATGTAAGTGATGAATCACTAAATTCTATTCCTGAAATTATTATTACACTATATGTTAACTAACTTGGATTTAAATTTTTTTTAAAAGGACCAAGATCGAATGGGAATTATGTCCATTCCAAATTTAATTAATTAAAACCAGTTCACTCGCACCCTACATGAGTCACCTAGAGGAAAGACCGCTAAAATGTTGTGTTCAATTCCAACAAATGAAGGGCCCCAAACAAAATCAGATACTTAGTTTCTGCTATTATTACAATGAACCAGGACTTTGGAAAAAAATATTGTTAGAAATTTAAGCACCCCAGATGCTTTCAGACCTCTAGCCAACTTTCCAATGTCCTCCTAATTGCCAATGACAGGGCTTCAAGGAAATTCAGAGGCTCTTCCCAATCCTCCCTCTTTACTGGCTCAGAGAAACTACTCTCCAGATTGAGAATGAATCTCTCTGTCCTAACTGACATTGGAGCTACACTGTCTGTGTTTAACCCCATGCTGTAAAGCAGCCCCATGTCAGAGTACTAAAACAGTTCAAAGAGTGGGAGTCTCTAAGAAACCTCAATAGATTCCTATCCCGAAGCCTATTTTATTTTGTCTGCATCCTTTGAGAAATACACACTTTCTCCTTAGTTCCTCTACCCCTATTCATTTATTGGGCCAAGATTTCTTAGGGAAAAAAAAAATCATGCCAGAATTGCTCCCAAAAGGGCAAAGCAATTCTAGAATTTGACAATAGTAACCAAAATCGCCAACAAGGGTAAATAAATGACCCTTCAGCATCTTTTCTATGCTGATTCTGATGGCATTATAGCTGAGTCTGGGGGTACTGATCATTTATTCCTGTTGGTTCATCTGCCATCCTCTTTATGGGCAAAATCCTCAAATGATGTTGGCAGAATTCACAGTATACCTACCATCAAGATTCAACTAGATCTCTCAAAACCTCTTCCCAATTAATCAATGCCCTATAAGTAAAGAAGCCTTTTAGGGCACCAAGCCCATACTAGAAGGGCCTTGTTATCTCCTACACTAATGCCTGTAACACATACCCCTATTTTACCTGTGAGAAAACCCAGTGGCCATGAATGGAGGTTTGCCCAGGACCTCTTAGCAATAAATACCATTTTTATCCCTTAGCACTCTGTTGTTTCTAACTCCCATATGCTACTGATATCCATTCCCATTGAAGGCAAAGTTTTCACTGTAATTAATTTATGCAGGAAATTTTTAGTACTCTAGTTAATAAGGATAGCCAATATCTATTTGCTCTCACTTGGGAAGAATAGCAATACACCTGGACAGCAATGCCCCAGGGCTATACAGAGTCCTTCTTACTTTTCACAAACCTTAAGGCAGATTTGGATGGCAAAGTTTTCTGCAGGCTCTCCCTTGTTATAATATGTACATGATTTCCTTCCCTGTTCCCCTTCTCAAACCTCTCCACAGAAGGATAGCATCCACCTGTTAAAACTTTTGATCTTGACATAAAATCTCCAGAGAAAAACTGCAATTTTCTCACACTCAGGTTCAATATTTAGGGCACCTGATCTCTGAACAAAGACTAGATTTGGAACCAGGTAGGCTTTGCGGCATCCTGAATTTCCCAAAACCTAGAACTAAGTGCCAGTTACAAGGCTTTCGTGGACTGACTGGCTACTGTCAAAATTGGATTCCAAACTTCTCTCTTATGACTCAACCTTTATATGCTTACTAAAAAACAAAATCTTAACCCTATTATTTGGAAAGAGGGGGATGATATAGCCTTTGAGACTTTTAAGAAAAGCTAAAAGCCCCTTGCCCTTAGACATTCTAATTATTAACTTTCCTTCCCACCCACCCCCACCTTTTTGTATGTGAGAGGGAAGAAAATGCCCTTGGAGTGCTCACCCAAAAACATGGAAGCCATCATCGAGCCATAGAGTATTATAGCCAACAACTAGTATGGCAATACCCCCTTGCCTCAGAGCCCTTACTGCCACTATCCTTTTACTTAAGGCCACCGAAGAAATAATCATGGGGTCCCCTTTAACCATCCTTGTACTCCATGAAATGAAAGCCCTCCTAAATTCTCATCACACTCAACACTTTATAGTCAGTTATCTCACAGTCTATGAAATCTTCTGCTCACTCCTCACCTAACTCCTTCTCACTGCAATAACCTTAACCTTCCCACCATTCTTTCCGTCTTCATAGATGAGACCCCTCATAACTGCTTAAGATTGACAGATCACCTTTTGACTCCTTGTGACAAGGAAACTCTTCTAACCAATCCAGATTTCTCATGGTTTACTCATGGTTCTTATTTAAAGGATAAAAATAGTAAATATCATTCTGGGTATGCTAGTGCAGCCCCCTCTGAAGTTATTGAAACAGTACCTTTACCTCTGGCTACTTCAGCCCAACAGGCTGAGTTCTATGCCCTTACTCAGGCTTGTACCAAACATCTATATGGATAGTCTGTACATGCCTTTGGAGTAGCTCATGATTTGGGAATGTTATGGAAACAAGGTTTCCTTATCTCCAATGGGGATAAGATTTAAAATGCCTATGCTCAGGGGCGCCTGGGTGGCGCAGTCGGTTAAGCGTCCGACTTCAGCCAGGTCACGATCTCGCGGTCCGTGAGTTCGAGCCCCACGTCGGGCTCTGGGCTGATGGCTCGGAGCCTGGAGCCTGTTTCCGATTCTGTGTCTCCCTCTCTCTCTGCCCCTCCCCCGTTCATGCTCTGTCTCTCTCTGTCCCAAAAATAAATAAACGTTAAAAAAAAATGATTTAAAATGCCTATGCTCAAAATTTATTAAGTGCCATACTTTTGCCAGTAGCTCTAGCTAGTATTAAGATTCCTGGACATTCCAGACTTGACTACCTGGAAGCCATAGGAAACCACCTTACTGATATTTCTGCCAAATTGATGCTCTCAGAAGACTGATGGACAAACCTCTGTTGGCATCCTCTGTCGGGTTCCAAAGGGATGATCTCCCAAATAACAATTTGGACAGTTTGACCAGAGATTCCCAACAATGCGCCCCAGAAAAGGAGAAACACTATTGGAAATCTAGTAATATTTGGTTTGATAGAGAACTTTGGTTTGGACCAAATAACAAGCCAGTGCTATCAAAAATTCTAAAATCCCCACTACTTACAACTATAAATGCATTAAACCATTGGTCTACTGACAAAATGATAGTCTTCATGAACCAGTATTGGTGGGGAAAGGTACGTAAGGCTGCAAAAGGTACCTACCTCACTTGTCCCACCTGTCCAAAGTATAATTGAGAGAAACCTGTTAACCAGTTTGTACAAATGGATTTCATACAGCTTCGCCCTCTCATGGACAAATTTGTTTTAGTCATGATCTGTATGTTTTCTCACTGGACCAAAGCTTTCTCTTGTAGACCAGCACTGCTACTTCTGTTAGAAAAGATTATCCCTACCTGGGGAACCCCTTTTGAGCCTCATAGCAATTGGAGAACCCATTGTACTAGTCAGGTGCTTTGAAAACTCTATGCTGTTTGGCCAGTTTTATAACACTTTCATTGTGCATATCATCCTCAATCTTCAAGATGAGTAAAATGCAGTAATGGCACTAATGAGACTCAACTGGAAAAATCTGTGAGACTCTCTAAATACTTTGGCTTCAAGCATTGCTATTGGTCCTTCCAAATCTCAGCTCAACCCCATTGGGAATTCACAGGCTCTCACCCTTTGAGACAGTCATAGAATGTCCAATGCACTTGGAAACTGCCTCCTCTCACCTCCAGGTGATAAAAGGAGATTTACTACTATAACATAAAGGCCTAATTGCTTCTATTAAAAAAAAAATGCTTTGGTAGAGCAATCTTTTTACAGTGCATTCGCAGGAGACAATTACCTTAAGTATCACACCTTGCAACCTGGAGATTTCATCTGTTGGAAAAGACACCTCCAGAAAGACTCTTCAACCTCACTGGAAAGGCCCTTATCAAGAACTGTAAATGCCATCAAACTCCATGGAATAGACTCTTGGATTCACATGACACATCTAAAGAAGGCACCATACCCTGAGTAGACCTGTACACAATCTGGTGATCTGAAAGTAAAGATGTCCTGGAATTGAAGCAGAAGACATCTGATGAGACAGCTTTCCCAAGATGTCTGGACCAGGCCTGTATACCATTTTCTTACTGTTGCTACTTCTCTCTTTTGTAGGAAAACAATGCGCCTGTCTGTATTTCCCAAGCCCTCGCAAAAGGTGGAAAACTCTTCTTTTGATTTTGACCTTTCAGGAACAGGTGTCATTATGATCCTGGAACAAGTCAATTTTCACTTACTTTTTCTAAAGAGTTAGAAGGTTCAGTATTCATAAAGAGTCATTTTTTCAAAAATTTAAACTATTAACAGATGTTGGACTTTTATCCAAACTCATGGTCTCTGAATTTACAACATTACAGACTATGTTATTTGATAATATTTGTTTTAAAAACAATTCTTTTGAGATAACAATATTTTTCATTACTACATCTTTGAAGTTTTGCTATTCTTGCAAAAATTCAATAACTATTGCTTCATGTTTATCCTTGTTCTGTATCTTCCCAAATGTGTTTGGTTATTTCATTCAGTGCACTCTTGCAGTATTTCACTATTTCACTTCATAGCCAAGTTTAAGAGAGGACTTCCATACATGACTCCTGGTTTGCCTTCACAGGGAGAAATCTTTCTTCCCTAAGTCCAAATAAGTGCCAGTAAATATTTTCAGCTGGCTATTTTCAGACATAGGGTCTCGGTTTAGAACCAACATACAGTTTAGAATTATTATGTTTTTGTCTCTGTACTTGTTGCCTATCCTTCTCTTGTAAAAAGGATGTACCCAATAGGGTGATGTTGGGTAGATGCTCACAACCTCCAGAAGATGTAGATGACAAGTGCCTGAGAGTTTTCCTTCCTAGCCTTCCTTGTTACTCCAAAGTGCCCTGAAGTAGTTTCCAACTGCTATGCATTTTCCCTCTGACATAGAACATGACAACCAGAAAAGGTCCTTCCTGCCACTAAACCACTAAACCACTAAATGTAAAGAACCTGACTATTGATCAGTGATGCTTTCAAAGGAAGATTTTGGGGCTGCCTGGCTGGCTCAGTCGGTTAAGCGTCCGACTTCGGCTCAGGTCATGATCTTGCAGTTTGTGGGTTTGAGCCCCGTGTCGTGCTCTGTGCTGACAGCTGAGACTGGAGCCTCCTTTGGATTCTGTGTCTCCCTTTCTCTCTGCCCCTTCCTCAGCTCACACTCTGTCTCTATCTCAAAAAGAAATAAACATCAAAAAAAATATTCAAAGGAAGATTTTGATCAAAAGGGAGAAATGCAAAAATTAACAAAGGGCAACCTTAGGAGTCAGGAAGTTTGGTAGAGGGGGCTCTCATGCTCTCCCACTTGTTCTCAATTACAAATCCAACAAGAAGACACAGACTTTGCACATGGATGCTGCTTTACGATCTCAGCAAGAGGAAGAAAGGATATTCTCACACCCCTCCAATAGCTCAGCCAATGAGAGAGAGTCACAACTTAGCCAACAAAAAGCCACTATACTTCCAGCCCCCAGTTTACTCCAATGGACTTTCTATTTACTATAGCCCTTCCCAGTTTCCCACTTTCTTTATAGAGGGTTCCTCTCCTTTGTTCTCTGCATTTGCCTATGGTTTTGTCACTACCTTGCTTGTCCCAGATTGAAACTCTCTACCATTCCCAAATAAGACCCTCTTTTGCTGATAAAATAACCAGAAGTTTTATTTTTAAGGTTAACAGGTATACCTTTGGATAAATAACTTTCTGGGTTTCAGTTTGTTCATGATAAAATGTGGTAAAGAAATGACTGGCAATTTGTTGTATGAGTATTAAATTATATTGAATATCTAAGGTGCCTGTCATGATACATGCTTAAACACTGTATGTATAATTATAATATATTTATGGTTTTTGTTATAATTACTAAGTTCGGGGCACCTGGTGGCTCAGTCGGTTAAGCGGTAATTTCAGCTCAGGTCATGATGTCATGGTTCACAAGTTCAAGCCCCAAGTCAGGCTCTGTGCTAACAGCTCAGAGCTTGAGCCTGCTTCAGATTCTGTGTCTCCCTCTCTCTCTGCCCCTCCCCCATACATGCTCTGTCTCTCTCCCAAAAATAAATAAACATTAAGAAAAATTTTTTTAATTACTAAGTTCTCTTGACTGGCTTGGAAAGAAAACTCCATGCAGTCTGTTTAAGTAATGGAATTAAACTTTGAGGCCATAATGGACAGACAATAATTTCTCTACTTAGATGAGCATCTATCTGTTCTTCTTTCAAGGACCAAACATTTAATCTGGAAACATTTGGGATCGGTTTCCAGGAGCTTCCAAGGGCTAAGGAGACTAGGACCCCATTAAAGGTTTCCCCTGCTATTCAAAAATAACCTCTCATAGACTTTTCTGATACCTTAGAACACATCTTGCTAATGGATGCCACAAAATAAATTGAGATAAAGTATGGATCCTCACGGACACAATTCAAAGCTATGATGGCTTGACACTGAGATGCTGAGCTTTCAAAACGTGGGGGATACCATATAGGACTTTTTTTTAGAAACTAGAATTCCCCTCCCTTGGTATAGGTAACCTTGATAACCTTTGTATTTCTCTAAATTCTGTACATCCTCTCTTTTTTTTTTTTGTCACCTAACTCCCAGATGCATATTTTATGTTTTCTTGGGCAAGCTAATATAATTTCACTTAATAATTAATTTTTACCCTTAATCTTTATATGTAATGCTTAGAATATATTTCCAAGTCTTCCATATTATCTTTCTTTTATAGCAAGGAACCTTCTGATAATGAATGTATGAACTGTGCTTATAGCAGTGCCTGGCACATTTTCAATGAATGTTGGTATCACTGTGGCTGGACCAACAATAGCTAGCTAATATTTATTGAGAACTAATTCTGCGCCAGGCACTGTTAGCCAAAGGCTTTTTTGTTGGGCCAGATTACCCAGGATCAATGTATTTACCAAGATATTTTTAACCCATTTAATTGGTATTCAAATTGATGGTCCAGATTCTTTCTTCCTCACAAAAACAGGTGCTGGAAGGTGCACAGGATGCAGAGATGTTCCTGTGGAGGGTATGCTTCAGAAAAGCTCTTGCAATCTCATTATTCCCAGCAGTCTCACACATAAAATTTTTGATAGCTGACAATTTAACACATCCAACCAGAAACAAATCATCATCATTAAGCATCACTGATAGGCCATCCACTAAGCAGATGTGTGAGAATTTGTGTTGTAATTACCTACGGAAGAGTTGCCAGCAGCAATTGCCCCAGAAAATTTTTTCAAGCACATGGGAGTATTTTATATCTATTGTCTAATATGCCAGGAATCAAAGGTACTTTAGCAGCAGTATTAGCAATTCAACGATCTATAATAACCTCTTTGGTGCCTTGAGTCTCAAATCAGTACCTTTCCCAATTACTCTCAAGTCCTAACATTTCACTCTTCATAGTTGGTTGCAACCGTATTTCTGACCCATCAAAACTTGGGAGTGGATATTAAATAGACCACCTCCCTGACTCTATTAGTAACATACCTCCCCCTTAAAAATACCAATGAAAGCCCTGTGCTTATGTTACCTGTGCATGTAGAATCCTTCATATTAAAACCTTGGAATGGGACAAACTATACTAACTCATCCAATGGCAAACAAACAAATTCCTCTCAACATTTCCCACATTTGCATTCCTCCCCACAACACTAGCAGGGCCCTCCTCTTTGCCCCAGTGACCCACAATTACTATCCTAGGCTCAAGTAACTGCACATTTTTCTTTCACACTTCTTTGAGCTCCATGCAACTCTACTCTCCCTCCCCTAGACTGAATCAAGGCTTTTCTTCTCTTCCACCATGTTCCAATCAGAAGAGAGGCTCTTTGAGTCCATCTGCCACTCATCCTCCACTTTTTCTTCTATGCCACTTCATCTCTTTAACTGATGCACACTTGCCTCCCTTGCGATACTCCAAGGAAGACCACTGCTTCCCCTACTCACTCCAACTCAGACCCAGAAGGAAGGATCCACATATTCCTCCTTCCATACTCTACATCACCAGCTCCACTCACATCCTCTCCAAACAATTTTCCTCAGGGACTCTCCAACCTTGTTTCCATCCTTGTAGTCAATATCTCCTTCCATCATCCTCAGAGATGTGAACATCATCCATGCTCTTTAAACACCCAGTGCCCTTCCCCCTTTCCTTCAAACAAACACCCTCATGCACTGTGTGAGCAAGGACCTGTTTTATCTACAAAACATCAAGGTAAGTGCTGTTGGTGTGAAAGTCCCATCTGACTGCTATCTCTCCCCTAAGACCCCCAGTCCCCTTTCTCATTAGGCTGCTCTCTGCCCTCATGAAAACATTTCAGTCCCGTTTTCCTCTCAACCAGTCCAATCTGGACTACTTAGTCCCCAGGCTCAAGCACTTCACCTGGGTTCTACCAATACCCCAGGATTTGGCTGCTCTTCACCTTCCACCCACCTGCCTATTCACACACCTGGATGACCTCACACTGTAAGAGAATCAACATGGAAGTGTAATGTCACAGCAACGTTATGCAGAGTCAGACAGTTCAACCATAGCTGGCCCCTGACTAGGGGTGAAGTATTGAGTTACTGGGCTATTCCTCACCCTTCAGCTGCACCCAATCATTTTCACCCTACTCATCCTTGGTCCCACCCTCTAACGTTCAGAAGATAATCTCAATTCTCATCTCATTGAATAGAGCTACTTTTAAGAAAGTTAGTTCCAGTTTTAGTGTGCTATAATTAACAGCTGACATTGTACTAATTTTAGGTGCACATGATTTGATATATGCATATATTGCAAAATGATCACCACAATAAGCTTAGTAAACATCCATCAACTCACACAGTTAAAACATTTTTTTCTTGGGAGGAGAACTTTTAAAATCTACTCTCTTGGTGACTCTTAAATATACAATACAGTCTTATTAACTATAGTCACCATTCTGTATTTTACATCCCCAGAACATATTTATCTCATAACTGGAAGTTTGTACTTTTTGACAACCTTCACCCATTTCACCCTTTCAATCTGCTCTCTGTTTCTCCAAGTCTGGTATTTTACATTTGACATAAAAAGTGAGCTCATACAGTATTTGTCTTTCTCTATCTGAATTATTTCACTTAGCATAATGCCCTCAAGGTCCATCCACATTATCCCAAATGGCAAGAATCATTCTTTTTTTATGGTATGAAAGAACTCATTCTTTTTTATGTGGCACATATATATCACATCTTCTTTAGCCATTAATCCATCAATAGACCACTTTCATTTCTTGGTTAATGTGAATAATGCTACAATAAACATCGGGATGCATATATCCTTTCAAGATAGTGAGTTCAGAGCACCAGAGTGCTCAGTTGGTTAAGCATCCAACTCTTGATTTCAGCTTGGGTCATGATCTCGGAGACCTGAGATTGAGCCCCATGTGGGGTTCTGAGGAGCCTGCTTAAGATTCTCTCTCTCCCTCTTTCTCTGCCCCTCACCTGCTCTCTTTCTCTAAGATAAAAAATTAAAAAATTAAAAAAGATAGTGATTTTGTTTCCTTCAGATATATAGTCAGAAGTAGAATTGATGGATCATATAGTATATCTATTTTTTTTTTTTTTGAGGAATTGCCATACTATTTTCCATAGTGGCTGCAGCAGTCTGCATTCCCACCAGTGCGTGAGCATTCCTTTTTCTCCACATCCTCATCAACACTTATTTTTTCTTGTCTTTTTAATAAAAGCCATTCTAACAGGTGTGAGGTGATATCTCATTGTGGTTTTGACTTGCATTTCCCTGATGATTAGTAATGCTGAACACCTTTTCATGTACATGTTGGCCATCTGTATGTCTAAGTAGAGCTAATTTAACTCCTCCTCCTATGTGCCCTCATCTCTCTCCACCCAACCCGCTGTGGAATTCCTTTCCCATATAGTTTCTGCTCAAGATATTTGCACAGTTTGGACTGGCCACTGCTTGTGCCCCACCACAGTCCCAGCTGGCTGAGTTACAGAGCAACTGCCATGTTGTGACTGCAAAAGAAAGGGTTGAAGGCCAAGAGTGCAACATCTAGACAAAAAGTAAAGGGCATCTCATACCTATTCTGCCCTTTTCATCTTCATAAATGTCCCAGCTATCAAAACAGCTGATACTCCAGTATAGATACCCAGCCCTAGCATGGGAATTAGTAATAGATAGATGCTGTTTTTGTTAGCTATTTGTCTATAAGGCAAAAATTCTGGGCTTATTACATAGCTTTTTAGCTTTTTTTTTCTTTGTTATTACTGCTAAGAATTTTGTCGTCTTGATTTGTGCTAATTTAAATTTTCTTTGCCTTTAGTCTTACTTTATTATCTATCTCTTTCAGTTCAAGCATCCTTTATTTCCTTTTTAAAAATTTTTCTCTTAATCCTCTTTGTTAAAGTATTAATATTCAAGAGAGAATTCTTAATTCCTTATTTTGTAGGTAAGCTTCAAACCCATCTAATTTTCTTTTTAACATTGTGTTCATAGCATGTTTTTCCATTGTTAGTCTGTTATTGTCTCAATATTTTATCTCTTTTACTTTGATGTTTTTACCCTCTCACCTATTGACCTTGTGATTTATGTTATTGTATCTTTTATCTTACATCGGATTTATCTCATCATTACTTGTTTTTAATTTTTATTCATAGCTTGCTAATTTTTTTTTAATTCAATCTGATTTTTGGCTTTTTTTTTTCTCCTCTCACTGTCTTTCAATGATTCTGTTCCTCTATTTACTTTATCTTAAACATTATTTAATCTATCTCTCATGACTATTTTTAAGTTTTAAGCTTTTACTCTATTGGGCTCTTATCCTCCTATTGAAATATTTATTTTATTCTTTTTCTTTCAACTTTATCTTACCAAGTCTCAATGTTCTTATTTTAATGTTCTCTTAGCTTTCTACTCTGCTTTTATTATTTTACTTAAGTTTTCTCTCCTTTCTTTCTTTTCCTATGTTTTTATTTATTTTATGACTTGGTTTAGAATCACCAGCAGGAGTAGTAGTGAGAGAGAAACCCTACCTCCCTCAGGCACTCCCTCTCTCTCTCTCTCTCTAAAAAAAAGAAAAGAAAAGAAAAAGAATACAGATAGTACCACCAGCTCCTCTCTCTTTGTATGAACTGCTCACGTTCCCCTCATTGTGTTGGCTACTAGAAGTCTCTTTTTTTTAGCTTATTTATTTAAATTGAGAGACAGAGAGAGAGAGGGAGAGAGGGAGAGTGCATGTATGCAAGAGTGGGCGAGGAGCAGAGGAGAAGAGAGAGAGAGAGACAGAATCCCAAGCAGGCTCCCATTGTCAGCGCAGAGCCAGATGCAGGGCTGGAAGTCACAAACCGTGAGATCATGTCCAGAGCAGAAATCAAGAGTTGGACGCTCAACTGACTGAGTCCCCAGCGGCCCCCAGGAGTCTCAGTGCTAAATGTGTGGCCTAACTTAGGCAAGTTCCCAGACTCTGAGGGCGGCCCAGTGCACACTAACCTCCCACCTGTTTCATTCTACCTTTCTCTCACCCACAATGTTCTAACCTACTTATTTTACTCTATTTTGTGGTGTTATATGTATTTTAAAGCATCATAAATCCTTTCTAAAACAAAGCCAGTTTGAGCAATACCAGAGTGACCTTAGGCAAGATCACTGTTCTCTCCATACCTCATCTTCCTCATCTGTGAAATGGAAACGACTCATGGGTCACTCTGAGAATCAAATGGAGATAATGCATAGGAGTATGGAGTACAGCCCCTAGCATACAATTTGCTTAGCAAATTGTAGCTAAAATCCAGAGAGAGGCCTGAGAAAGAACTGGAACAATAAACTGAATAAACTGATTGTATTTTCTAAAATTGGCAACATTTTCCATTCCTCCTGCTCTTCTGCTGTGTGAACTTGCAACTCCCCCATCATGAGGGGAAGGCTGTGTCCCCCACACCTTGAATCTGGGCCCTGTGATTGCTGTGACCAATAAAATATAGCAGAAGTGATTGTGTCCATTCTAGACACAGCCCTTAGCTTTTCCAGAAGCTTCTGCTTCTTCCCTTCAGGGGACCAGCCACCATTAAAAAGTGCTATTACCCTGAGATCAACATACTCTACGAATCCCAAGACCTGTAGAGAGGCCCTGGAGGATGAAGCCACATGGAGAAAGAAGAGGCTAAGGCGCCCCTAGGATACCAGATATGAGAGTGTAAAGCCATTTTGGAAATGGATCCTCCTAGCCCCCAGCAACCCAGCTGGCACTCAGCCGGTCCTTCTGGAATTCCTGACCTGAAAAATTGTGAGCAAAATAAAATAGTTGTTTTAAGTCGCTAAGTTCTGAGGTGATTTGTTGTATGGTAATAGATAACTGAAACAGAAATGGAAGTTCTTTGTAAAACATATACAACCTCAATGGATCCTCAAACCAACTCTTTATAGGTGAGTAGAATCAAATTAAACACATTGTCTTAGTCATATGTTAAAAGTCAATTTGCCGGTGAACAAAGGCCATGTCTCACACTTCCAGAGAACTCCTCAATAATTCCTAAATTCTGAGTTGGGCATTTTGGTAAAAAGGCCGTATGTCCAGTATTCAGGATATTTATTCATTCACTCAACAGATAAGTGTTGAGTACTTACTATGTGTCCAGCACATTCCCGCCATTCCAGGTGTTAGAGGTACAGCAATGAACATGTCAGATCGAGTCCCTGCTCTCGTGGAGCTCTTGCAGATACTTCCCCATGCTGACTACTCTTCAGCCCACCCACCAGAAGCATTCTCCTCCTTTCTCTGTACCCTGGGGCCTGACCTCCATCACCTGAGCTCCTCAATCTCTGGCTTTCTCATTAAACTGCAAAGAATTTATGGAAAGGGTCTGTTCAGTAAATTGGGTTCGCACACTAGAAGGCACTGAAAGATCATATGGCAGAAGGAGGGGTGCATAGGTGGCTCAGTCAATTAACCGCCCAACTCTTGATCTAGGGTCAGATCATGATCTCATAGTCTGTGAGATCAGGCCCTGCATCGGGCTCTGCACTAACAGCCTGGAGCCTGCTTAGGATTCTGTGTCTCTCCCTCCCTCTCTGACCCTCCCCTGCTCATTCTCTCTCTCTGTCTCTCAAAATAAATAAATAAACTTTTTTTTTAATGGCAGAAAGAGAGAAGGGTCAGGATGTCTGCTCCCCCAGCTGCCTCTCTGCTCCATCTCCCCCACTTGTGCCCCTCAGCTTAAGGCCTGGCCCTCTTCCAGGTCTCCAGTTCCTCCCAGGATCTTTGAACAGCGTCCCTTCTGTTTGCATTCAGGCCAGACGAGAATTTATTTTCCCTCGTACCTGGGAATGTACCTGGATGCTTCACCATCCCTCTCAGGTTCCTTGATGCCACCCTGAAGTCTGTCATAGCCCCTTCAGTAAGTTCTCTGCAGCGTCATCACTTTGAGTATGTGCCTGTTACCAGCCAGGATCTTGACCCATACATTCTCATTTCAAATACTTAAACCCAACAGGACCTTTACCTAGAACACATTTCAAATTTAAATTTTAAAAAAAAATTTTTTTAATGTTTATTTATTTTTGAGACAGAGAGAGACAGAGTATGAACGGGGGAGGGTCAGAGAGAGAGGGCGACACAGAATCCGAAACAGGCTCCAGGCTCTGAGCTGTCAGCACAGAGCCCGACACGGGGCTCGAACTCACAGACTGTGAGATAATGACCTGAGCCGAAGTCAGACACTTAACCAACTGAGCCACCCAGGTGCCCCTCAAATTTAAATTTAAATCAGCATGGCCACTGTGGGCTTCCAGAAGCACTGACCACTCAGGTACCAACCTTATTACAACTCTAAAACCCAGCATTCAAAGACATAGATAATGAATCCCAATCATTACTGACTATGCATAAAGATGGTAAAAGAGGTCTGATTTCATGTGTTAACACCAGTTAGTTGGAAGAGGCTGCCTCAAGCACTGTGTTGAGAAGAACTGCAGGACTAAATCTAGGCTCTCAGCAATTAGTTCTGTGATCAATTAGCAATGTCTGCTGTAAGCACAGGATGGGGAGTGACAACGGCATGTGTAATCCATATATTCCAGGCTTTAGTATCACTGCTGCAGCACTATGTGCCATTGGTGTCTTCCATAAATATCTTTTTTTTAATGCTTATTTATTTTTGAGAGAGAGTGAGAGAGAGTGGGGGAGATGCAGAGAGAGAGGGGAACAGAGGATCCAAAGCAGGCTCCAGGCTCCGAGCTGACAGCAGCAAGCCCAATGCAGGGCTTGAACTCATGACCGTGAGATCATGAACTGAGCTGAAGTCGGGCAAGCAACCAACTGAGCCACCCAGGTGCCCCCCATAAATACCTTTTTAAACATAAAATAATACATGAAGGCCCACAATAAGTAAATCTTCTCCTTTGTACAAATCTGTTTCCGTGAGTCAGAGATTTTTTTTTTGACACCCAGAGGATGGAGTAAGTTAGCTAAACCGAGAACCATGACCTTGAACCCATCCATATAGTGTTCTGCCTGAATCAAACAAAACTCCAAGCTACAAAGACTGCATATACTCATAAAATCTGTAATTATTTAACTGTTTGGAACTACCACAGTGATTTTTTAAATTTCTTTAGCAACAGAACTCTTCATTTAAATTAAGTCTCACACAGAACCGAGAACAGATAAAAGTAGCGTTGCTCTAATTAAAGACAAAAAGCCAGAGGCTCACCTTGCCTGTGACACCCACCAAAAGCATCTTAGCAAATCTCTGAACCCTGGAGGGTACAGCTTGAACACTAAGAGGAACCCTCTTTGGTCCATTGAGGGCCTATATAATTGCAGCAGCAGAATATTTTGATGCATTAACCAATTCTTTTCACCTCCATATTCCCAATTACCCTGTGAGCTCAGCCCCATTCACGCATTCAGACACAAAGCATCCGCTGCCTCAAGGAGGATTCATCCCCTAGAACTGCAGATCCAAAGGGTCAGATGCTCAGCTTTTGTATTCAAAAGGCAAGGTCCAGATTGAATCAGTCTGCCTGATTAATATTAGGCTATCCCACAGCAAAACCAAACCAGAAACATCAGTGGCTTGGCACAAGAAAACTTATTTGGGTTGGGCCTTCCATCACCTGGAACACACAATCTTGAAGGTCAGTGCAGCAAAAGAACGGAGAGACTGGGGAGCTCACTTTAAAATTAAAATTCAATTTAGGGGCACCTGGGTGGCTCAGTCAGTTGGGTGTTCAACTTCAGCTCAGGTCATGATCTCACAGTCCATGGGTCCGTGCCCCACGTCAGGCTCTGCGCTGACAGCTCAGAGCCTGGAGCTTGCTTCGGATTCTGTGTCTCCCTCTCTCTCTGCCTCTCCCCCCTCCCCTCTAAAAAAAATAAACATTAAAAAAAATTAATTCAATTTAAAATTCCTCAGCCTGTGTATTAGTCTGCTCGAGCTGCCATAACAAAATACCACAGACTGGGTGGCTCAAACAATAGAAATTTATTTTTCACAGTTCTGGAGGCTGGAAATCTAATATCAAGTTGTCAGCAGGTTTGGTGTCTCCTGAGGCCTCTCTCCTTGGCTTGCAAGTGGCCACCTTCTTGTTGTGTCCTCCTTATGATCTTTCCTGTATACGTGCACATCCCTGGTCTCTCTTGCTCTTCTTACAAGAATTCATATTGGATTAGGGCCCCACCCTTACAATCTCATTTGACCATAATTATCATTTTTTAAGTTACTTATTTATTTATTTTGAGAGACAGAGTGTGTTTGTGTGCATGTGTGAAGGGGGAGGAGCAGAGAAAGAGAGAGAGAGAGAGAGAGAGAGAGAGAGAGAGAGAGAGAATCCCAAGCAGGCTCCACACTAAGCACAGAGCCCAATGCAGGGCTCGAACAATGAGATTGTGACCTGAGCAAAAACCAAGAGTGGGATGCTTAACCAAATGATCCACTCAGGTGTCCCAACCATAATTATCCTTTTAAAGGTCCCATCTCCAAATAGAGTCACATTTTAAGGCACTGGAGTGTTAAGATTTCAACATACGAATAGGGGTGGGGGATTGGTCGGTACATGCCTCAGTCCATACTGCCTGGAACCAGTTAAGTGCCATTTCCATTCCTATTTTCTGTCAGAACAAGTCTCATGGCCCCACCTAACTATAAGAGAGGCTAGAAAGCTTCACCTTCCCATGTGCTCAGGAAGGATAGAAAGGCCAGGTGTGAGGGAGCACCAGCAATCTCCACTTCACAAGAGTAAAACAAAAAGATTTAGAAAAACCTGTGACTGGGCACAAACACCCGTAGGGTGAGTCTTCTCCAACAGCAGAGTGAGCGATGGGGAAGGGGGAGGGAAAGGTGATGAAAGGGAAGTGATGTGGGGAACTGACAAAGGGCCCTCACTTGGAGATACTTGTGGACAGAAGCACAGGGAAACATCCAGAGATGTGCCCCCGTGGTCCCCTGCATTCAAGCAGCACCAGGAAAACCAATGGAAGCGGAGTTCATGCTCACAAATGGCCCAGAATTTTTTCCATTCATGTAGGCACTCTACACCCAGGTTAGAGCAGCCATGCTAACCATCCTGTCCTCTGCCATCTGGGGGTGATCTGTAATCAACAGCAGCCCGCACACTGCCCACTGACCATCCAGAAGGACTGCTGCCCAGGTGCACCAGACTTAATATCTGACTGCTCCAGTGCACCACCCCACTCTAAACACACACACAACCTAAGGCCCCAAAAATCCAGACACAGAGGGTAGAGATGGTGATGGGGGCTCAGGGGTGGGAAGCCTTCATCTGCCATTCTCCTCACCTGTGGGACTGAATGACACAGCTCAAGATTTCCCCACTGGCCAGGGCAGAAGTGAATTAACCTCATATATTTTAATGGCACCAAACTAAGTCCTGTCAATTCAAGGAGTGCCATAGAGCCATCTACTGGTGACAAGTGAAAAGAGAAGTCATCGGAAAACAATAAACAGGAAAAAATAAAAATAATCAAATTTGACTTTAATAACTTCATTATAGAAATGTGGCAGGAAGTGTCACCTCACTCCCTTCAGTGCAAAAAAATATAAGAGACACTTAAAGTTACACATGCCTTTAGTGAATGTGTTTAGGGAATTAGAACTGTAATATACTAGAAGGTCATCTAGCACATGGTTCTAAGGTGCTTTCCAATTCTCTCAGTTCTACATGTTCAAATTCTATAAAAATAAGACATGGGTTCATTTTCTGAAACCTGAAACCTGCAAGTTTAATTAAGGAATTTGAGATCCTGCAGCTTGGCTGACAAATGATACACTCAGCACCCTGTTATTAGGTGCTCTGCGTATACAATCACAGAGCATGCATAACATCTGAGACTGAGTTTCCTGAATGGTCATGAGGGTTTTTAACAACAAACAACAAGCTACAGGACTCGGGAGCAAGGATGGAGCAATAAAAGCCTCATTTGATTAAGGTGCCCCCTTTAAAGGGCAATATTGGATTTAGAAATTGAGCTATGCCACCTAAAACACCAAGCAGCAGCCTTGCTGCTTAAAAGAAAGCTGATGAGTTATGTTCAACCCAACTCCTCCATCCTCATGGGCTTAGAATGTGACTCTAATGTAGAATGTGACTCTAATGCACTGTCTGCTTCCGAGTACAAAACCCAGAAAAGACGGTTAGGCAGAGGCTAGGAAGAAACACCTCAGGGTCATTTTCATAGCTTATGGGCGTAATTCCAAAGCCCAGCGCGGGACATGATCCAGCCTGGGGTGAATGCTACATTTGAGCACAAAACGGCTGACCTTCCGTTTAGGGTCAGAAATCGGCTAATCTGTTTCTCAGACTTGCTCCACAGAAGCTGAGAAGATAGATCAAGTTTAACTAAAAAGATGCCAGACGCCATCTCCAAATGAAAATCTTGGAGACGCGGGGACCACCACGCGTTGAGTACACAGCGCCACCTACAGCACTATCGGTGCAATTCATCTTGGCCCTCTTCAAAAGCAGCACGGAAAAAACAGAAACAATCTGGGGAACACTTCAGGTACCTACACAGGGCAGAAAGTATCTAACCTAAACTTTAAACTTGGCAGTTTCTATGTTTATTTAAGGGTGGAAAAATTAGAAAACTCCAATAATATGGAGGTGTTTGGGCTAATTGATTATAGGCTTCTCGGTTTGCTTTCTTGCTTGCTTTAAGCTAACAGCATTGAATTCTGACATTGTGATTTTTTTCCCCTAAGGTTTGTTGCAAGGATTTACCAGAAAGTAAGATCAATCAGAAATAACTGTCAAGAGCAGCTCACCCTGAAATCTGATCTGCAACATTCAGTCAATCATCTGCCATCTCTGAAATTCAGAAAATAAAACCCTAGTAGAAGAGGCTCCAGAGTTCAAACCTACAGAAGCTAGAATTAGATGTGATCTTAGCTCAGAACTCTGGAAAGGGCTGCTACAATCACTTTCCCGCTAACTCCTGAAAGTCTACCATCTTTCTCTTCTTTTGAATCCATTTTCACTGATTCTATTTATGTTTTAATTGGTTAAGATTAATTTAATTGGTTAATTGGTTATGTTTAATTGGTTAACTGGTTAAGAATCTACCACGTGGTCCAGGGAGAGAGAAAAACAAATATAAAGACGAGATTAGCTCTTAACCTTGAAAACTTATGCCGTTTACAGGTACCTGGGTGGCTCGGTCAGTTAAGCATCCAGCTTTGGCTCAAGTCATGATCTCACAGTTCATGGGTTCGAGCCCCACGTCGGGCTCTGTGCTGACAGCTCAGAGCCTGCAGCCCACTTTGGATTCTGTATCTCCCTCTCTCTCTGCCCCTCCCCCACTCACACTCTGTTTCTCTCTCTCTCTCAAAAATAAATAAACCTTAAAAAAAAACCTTGCCCTATTTATACTGCCTGGTATAATTTTATCACTTTAATATAAAGAAAGTGCTTTAATATACAGATCCATGTTTTCTACCAAGTTTTATTTGCTTAGAAGAAGAAAGGTCACTGTGTTTGGGCAAGCAAGGAAAACTTCATGCAGAGGGGAAAATCTTACCTCTTCAAATTCAAGCTCAAATGTCAACAGGAGACGGTCTGTGAAATAGAATGGCACAAGCAAAGTCATGGAGGTACTAGATGTGCCCTCCATAAAACAGCACTCACAACTGTGCACACACACACACACACACACACACACACACACATAGGTCGAAAGAGGGACAGATAACACCTTCACTCACACAAAATCTACTCTCATTATCTGTCTCGTTATCCTGCTTTGCTCTCTCACATTTATTATCACCTGATTTATATGTATTTCTGTGATTACTTTCTGTCTCCATGACAAGCTACACAACAGCAAGAACTTTGTTTCATTCACTGCTGTGTTCTTGGTACTAAGCCTGGCGCATTATAGCTTCTATATAAGTACAAAGGAAGGAAGGAAGGAAGGAAGGAAGGAAGGAAGGAGGGAGGGAAGGAAGGGAGGGAGGAAGGGAGAATGAAAGGAAAAGAGGGAGGGAAAAAGGGAGGGAGGAAGGAAGGAAGGGAGGGAGGGAAGAAGGGAGGGAGGAAGGAAGGGAAGGAGGGAGGAAGAGAGGGAGGGAGGAAGAGAGGGAGGGAGGAAGAGAGGGAGGGAGGAAGAGAGGGAGGGAGACAGTATGGAAGGAAGGAAGGAAGGAAGAGAGGAAAGGAGGGAGGGAGGAAGGGAGGGAAGAAGGAAGGGAGGGAGGGAGGGAGGGAGGGAGGGAGGAAGGAAGGAAGGAAGGAAGGGAGTATGCAAGGAAGAGAGGAAGGAGGGAAGAATAGGAGGAGGGGAGGTACTTAGGACACCCGCTGAGAAGCAAATGAGGAAGATCTTGGGAAATTAGATATTAGGGATGATGAGGACATAGTATGAGGTGTCTTAAATGCCAGGTGAGAAGCTTTGATTTTTTTCTACCTCATCAAAGCTGACAGGTTGTTCAAGAGATAATGACAGTAGCTAAGCTTTTAGAAGATTGATCTGGTGAAAGTATAGGATGAATTTGAGGGGAGACAAAATGGAAGTGAAAGGAACAGTTACCATGAAATAAATAATAATAGTTATGGGTTACAACCATTGAATAAAATGGGAATCTATAAGACCTTAAAGATATAAACAAATAAAGGAGTACAAGTCCAAGATGAATCTGAAATATCCTGCTGTGTCAGGAAGTGAGGAACACTCAGAGGTTAATGAAGATATGTCAAAAGGACTAAGGAGTCAGCTTAAAGGGGGTCCCACTAGCCAAACCTGAACATTTTAAAGTCCTAAATAAATGACAGTGATGGCTTATAGCTCACTGAATAAAATGAGAGTCCATGAGACCTTAAAGGTAAAAATGGATAAATAAATAAGGGGGGGGGGGAGGCAAAGCCCTTCCTTACAGTAGAATGCCAGCTAATAAATGAAGATGGAATGATGGACATAGAAAATCACCATTTGGGGGGCACCTGGGTGGTTCAGTCAGTTCAGCATCTGACTCTTGATTTGGGCTCAGGTCATGATCTCACAGGTCATGGGTTCAGGCCCCATATCAGGCTCTGCATTGACAGTGCAGAGCCTGCTTAGGATTCTCTCTCTCTCTCTGCCCCTCCTCCACTTGTGCTCGCTCTCTCTCTCTCTCTCTCAAAATAAATAAACTTAAAAAAAAAACACCATTTGGCAACCATAATGGAGAGAGTTATTAATAATTGCTGAGGCACATGAGTAGAGGTTTAATGAGGAACAGGATATTGCTGATTTCAGACTATCTCCCCACCAAATATTTGCTAATCACAATGGGGAAAATATGGTGGCTTTATTGGTGTAGAAATCTGACAGAGACCAACTTGACAAGGTGGTCAGGATTAATATCACCAGATATTAATGGGAAGAGTTACTATCAGTTGCCTGCTGGTATGATGCACCAAGAGCACAGCATCCTCTCTGTGGAATTCCTGCCAAGAATGTACGGCGTGAGTCTGGTCATGAGAACACATCAGACAGACCCAGGTTGAAGGTCAGCCTTCAGAATGGAAAGGTCAGTACTCTGTAAATCTTTCTAGTCCATGCAAGACAAGGAAATACTGAGGAACTACTCCAGACTGATGGAGACTAAAGAGACATGACAATGAAATATAGTGAGATCCTCGGCTAAATCCTAAACCAGAAAGGCCGGGGCGCGGCGAGGGCGGGGGGGAGGGGGGGCGGGAATGGCATTGTTGGGAGAGTTGGAAAAACTTGGGTAGAAATGTATTAATAATGATTTTTTTCATTTGGAGGATTGATTGGTGGCTATAAGGAAAGTACTATTTGGGGGGAAAGATCCCATGTAGTACTTAGAGGTATAGAGTTTTCGTATCTGCAACTTGCTCTTAAATAGTTCAGAAAAAAAAAAGAGTGATAACAATGATTCTGTATCATAACAAGGTTTTATTTTTAATTACTATAAGATGGTATATATAAAGCACCTTACACATGGTAGACTCTCATTACAAGTTAGTTGTCTCCCGCAAGAAAGAGGGAGAAAATGCTAAGGCTGTGTTGACACACTCTGTCCAAAATAAAGACATCACATAAACTCTCCAACTTACAAGGGGGGAGGCCCACCCTAAGAGAGAAGTGCTAATAACAGGTATTTAGCAACACACAGTATAATGATAGTTCTTTTTGGATTACAAAGCACTTTTGAGCTCATTATCTCATTTTATCCTCACAGTACCCCAGGGAGACAGGCAATTATCATTATTGTTGCTGGTTTTTTATACTATTATTACAGTTATTATTATGAAGAAATGGCAGTTCAGAGACCTCAGAGTAGGGCTAAATAAATAATAATTAAAATGATGGTTTACCTTTTCAGGGAGGGAAGCAAGATTATACTCATAACTTGCATGCACTCATATTAGGCTATATAATAGCCTAATATTCTGTGGACCACAGAGGCATCTCTCAGGACCCAAAAGAAAACACTATAATTGTGTACTCACTCTGGATCTGGTCCAGCCTGATCTTAACATTCCTGAAAATGGGCCCTATGACCCCCAGTATATGGTTTCTACCTCTGCAACAGTTAGAAGATGAGTAAGTTCTATGGATCTAATGTTCAGCATACTGATTATAGTTAATATTACTATATCATATACTTGAAAGTTGCTGTAAGAGTAGATCTTATATGTTCTTCCCACAAAAAAAGAAATGGTAATTACAGGACATGATGCAAGTGTTAGCTAATGCTAGGGTGGTCATCAATTTGCAATATACAAGTCAATTATATCTCAATAAAGCTGGGGAAAATGTCAATGTCATAAAAGACAAACAAAGGCTATGGAAATGTTCCAGATTAAAGAAAGCTAAAGAGACATGACAACTAAACGCAGTACCCCCCATGACACTGGATCCTATACTAAAAGAGGGAAGTGCTTGAGAGGAGATCATTAGATCAGTAATAAAAGTAGAATATGAACACTAGACTAGGCAAAATATTGTATCAGTGAAAATTTGTGAGGTTGATAACTGTACTATAGTTATGTCAGAGACTACCCATATTGCAGTATTTAGTACACTTAGTACTATACTTTAGTACTTAGTGTAATGCAGTATTTAGGGTTAAAGGCCATGATACATGTAATTTACCTTAAATTATTCAAAAAATGTATATACACATATATATAATATGTATACATATATAAATGTATGTATGTATATATAAATGTGTACATACAAATATTCCATATATTTAGAGAGAGAGGAAGAAAGATAACACAAATAAGCAAAAATGAACTATTGGGACCTCATCAAAATAAAAAGCTTCTGCACAGAAAAGGAAATAATCACTAAAACTAAAAGGCAACCGACGGAATGGGAGAAGATATTTGCAAACGACATATTAGATAAAGGGTTAGTACCCAAAATCTATAAAGAACTGATCAAACTCAACACCCAAAAACAAATCAGCCAGTGAAGAAACAGGCAAAAGACACGAATGGACACTTCTCCAAAGAAGACATCCAGATGGCCAACTGACACATGAAAAAATGCTCCACATCACTCATCATCAGGGAAACATAAATCAAAGCCACAATGAGATACCACCTCACACCTGTCA
This sequence comes from Prionailurus viverrinus, assembly GCF_022837055.1. NCBI lineage: Eukaryota > Metazoa > Chordata > Mammalia > Carnivora > Felidae > Prionailurus > Prionailurus viverrinus. The sequence goes on from NC_062566.1 coordinate 53,587,965, forward strand.
GAACAGCTAACATTAACAATTCAGGCAACAGCAGATGTTGGTGAGGATGCAGAGAAAGAGGATCTCTTTTGCATTATTGGGAATGCAAGCTGGTGCAGCCACTCTGGAAAATGGTATGGAGGTTCCTCAAAAAACAAAAAATAGAACTACCCTACGACCCAGCAATCGCACTACTAGGCATTCATTTATCCACGGGATACAGGTGTGCTGTTTCGAAGGGACACGTACACCCCAATGTTTATAGCAGCATTATCAACAATAGCCAAAGTATGGGAAGAGCCCAAATGTCCATCGACAGATGAATGGATAAAGAAGATGTGGTATATACATATAATGAAGTATTACTCAGCAATCAAAATGAATGAAATCTTGCCATTTGCTACTATGTGGATGGAACTGGAGGGTATTATGCTAAGTGAAATTAGTCAGTCAGAGAAAGACAAAAATCATACGACTTCACTCATATAAGGGATGAACATAAGGGAAGGGAAACAAAAATAATATAAAAACAGGGAGGGGGACAAAACATAAGAGACTCTCCATAAATATGGAGAACAAACTGAGGGTTACTGGAGGGGTTGTGGGAGTGGGATGGACTAAATGGGTAAGGGGCATCAAGGAATCTACTCCTGAAACCATTGTTGCACTATATGCTAACTAACTTGGATGTCAATTAAAAAAATAAATAAAATACCAAAACACACACACACACACACACACACACAAATGATAAACAGGAGCAAAATGTCCTGATAGGTGAATCTGAGTAAAGGGTATATAGGGGCTCCTTGCACTATTTCATATTTGCAACATTTTGTAAGTTTGAAGTTATTTCCAAAGAAAAATTAGGGGGAGGAGAAAGAAAGAAATGGTAGCCTGGGCCCCCACTGCTGGATTCTGGAAGAGCTAATAATAGACAGGAAAAATTCAGGTCTGTCTTTGGCCCTGATCAGTCTCTTTTCTGTGCACATTTAAATAGCTGATGCTTTAATAGCACTCTGGTGCTAATCACACACTGCTCTGCGTGCCTTATGTGTATTAACTCATTTAATAATGGTTCACACAAGCCAGGACTCACATTTGCCTCTTTCTGCTCCATGTTCAGTCCCCTTTCCACACTTACGTGGCTTCCAAACCTGGGTGAGCACCCTACTCACCTCAAGAGTTTTTTAAAGTACAGACTCCCAAGTCCTCCCTCAGCTTCATTGGTCAGAACCACCAGAGAGGGGATACAGACACCTATTTCTGGGTTTTGTTTGGTTGTCTGCCACCCTCTTCTGCCGCCATTAAGCTCTTCCATTGCCCCTACTCCTAGCTATCTGGCGTGCCGCTGAAGACACCCTCCCAGACCACTGCCCCTACTCATCTGGCCCCTCTAGCCTATGGCCTTCTCTATGGAAACATAAGCATCCAGAGTCCCTGGGTCCCTTGGAGACTTTATCTCAACGACATAACTGAGATCTGTGGCCAGCTGATTCCAGCTGAAGGGTAAAAGGCACCACAGGCCATTCCAATCTTCTATTTGGCTCCTATGTGATATGGCATATGATGATTCTGTGCTTATACGCTCATTATCACACTCCCTTCACTGTAAAAACAGGCCCCTGGTATGAAAAGCCGTAACGTGGGATCCCATGTCAGTAAGCAGGCACTCTGTGAACCCTTGATGATACTAGCAGAGGCACAGGAAAAGAAAACAGGTATCTGAGGGAATCAGTTCCATAAAGGATGATGGATCACTGTCCCCTGCAGTGTGATAGAGGCCTGGTGGCATCAACTTGACAGCAAATCTAGCTGGACTCCTTAAGAAGTAGTACCGCACTGAAGGATCATTTTTGGTCTCTGCCACCACCACTTTGGATATTCAGCAGTGACAGTAACTGGACCAGTTTGGGTCAGAAGGAACCCATGCAGAGCCTCTATCCCTGCTACCGAAGTTCCACCATCCATGGACCCATCGTGTGAGCACTGCGGTGACCAAGGGCAGAGGCTGACAGACATCTACCAGGTGAGTCACCTCGTCTAGCTTGTTGTGGAGTGACCCTTCTGCTGGGTCTTGATGGTCAACATAAAGATCTACATGCTTTGTGACCACTCCTCTGGTTCAATCAAAGGCTTCTCCAGAATCCTGGCCTCAGATCTTCCACACCTATTCCTTCCACACTAACCAAAGTATTCACCACTGCCTAGGAGTCTGTGTAAAGTACCTCAGGCTATCTCTCCTTCCATACAAAATAGACCAACAAGGGTACTGCTCACAGCTCAGCCCATCAGAAGGATTTCTCTCACCACAGGGTCCACTTCTGAGTGGAGCAGTAGTGTGACAGCAATCCATGTTCAACCCCCTACCCACAGACTCAAGCTCTTCTCCCAGTGTCATAGAGAACCCCTCACCCCATCCCACCTCATGAAGCCATGATGCAAGCCGGAGGGAGACATCAGTGCAGCAGGGGTGGATGCCACAGGGATGCGGACCACTTTTTCAGGTAACACAGATTGCCAGGCTTCGGCCCAAACTGATCTTGGCATAATCCCCAAGCAAAGCCTTTTAAAAAGAGAAAAAGTTGATTCTGAGGTACCACCAGGTTTGGAAACCACAGATATGCACTTACCTGGTGTCAACACCGAACACAGCTATACGGTAAGGCTTCAATGCATAAAGTAGACAGGGTATTTGCCCTCCAGAAGCCTCAAGTCTGGTGTCAGGGCAAGGGGTGTTTGGGGCGGGGGGGGGGGGGGGGGATCACTGTATACAAACCTCTTTAATGAAGGTTTAAAAACTGTCACTTTAAATCAATTGATAATTAGAGACTAGATTGCAATACTTATAATCAGAAAGGGCCTATTGAAATGAGGCAATCAGAAATGGCCTTTCCCAACACCAATATTCCCCTCTGTGAAGAATAAGTAGAACTTCACAAAAATAAACTCAAAATGGATTAAAGACCTAAATGTGAGACCCGAAACCATAGAACTCCTAAAAGAAAACATAGGCAGTAATTTCCTTGACATCAGCCTTCACAACATTTTCTACATACATCTCCTCAGTCAAGAAAAACAAAAGCAAAAATAAACTATTGGGGGCACCTAGGTGGTTCAGTCGGTTAAGCATCCAACTTCAGCTCAGGTCATGATCTCATGGTTTGTGGGTTCAAGCCCCACATCGGGTTCTGTGCTGACAGTTCAGAGCCTGGAGCCTGCTTCAGATTCTGTGTCTCCCTCTCTCTCTCTCTGCCCCTCCCCCCATTCATAATCTGTCTCTCAAAAATAAATATATGTTTAAAAAAATTAATTAAAAAAATTAAAAAATAAACTATTGGGACTACACCTAATAAAAAGCTTCTGCACAGCAAAGGAAACCATCAACAAAATGAAAAGGCCTATCAAATGGGAGAAGATATTTGCAAGTCATATATCCAATAAAGGAGTTAATATCCAAAATATATAAAGAACTTATCCAACTCAACACCAAGAAAACAAATAATCCAATTCAAAAATGGATAGAAAACCTGAATAGCCATTTTCCCAAAGATATATAGATGGCCAAAAGACGCCTGAAAAGATGCTCAACATCACTAATCATCAGGGAAATGCAAATCAAAACCTCAATGAGATATCACCTCATACCTGTCAGACTGGCTAGTGTCAAAAAGACAATAACAAGCGTTGGTGAGGATGTGGAGAAAAAGGAACCTTTGTGCACTGTTGGTGGGGATGTAAACTGGTATGGGCATAATGGGAAATAGTATGGAGGTTCCTCAAAATATTAAAAACAGAAATACCATACAATCCAGTAATTCCACTGTTGGATATTTACCCAGAGAAAACAAAAACACTAATTCAAAAAATATATACCTATGTTTTTTGCAACATTACTTACAGTAGCCAAGATATGGAAGCAACCCAAGTTGGACATATACCCACAATGGAATATTAGCCATAAAAAAAGCATGAGATCTTGCCATTTATGACAACATGGATGGACATAGAGGATATTATGCTAAGTGAAATAAACCCTACAGAGAAAGAAAAATACCACATGATTGTACTTATATGAGGGAAAAAAAAAAAGGAACAAAGCAGAAATAGACCCATAAATTCAGAAAACAAACTGGTAGGGGCGCCTGAGTGGCTCAGTCAGTTAAGCATCTGACTTGGGCTCAGGTCATGATCTCACAGTCTGTGAGTTTGAGCTCCGCGTCAGGCTCTGTGTTGACAGCTCAGAACCTGGAGCCTGCTTCGGATTCTGTGTCTCCCTCTCTGACCCTCCCCTGCCCACACTCTGTCTCTATATCAAAAATGAATAAACATTTAAAAAATTAAAAACAAACAAAAAAAGAAAACAAACTGGTAGTCGCCAGAAAGGAGGGTGCTGGGGGGTGGGCAAACTAGGTGAAGGTGGGGGGTGGGAGGTACGCGGATGAAAGCTATAGCATAAAGAATATAGTCAATGGTATTTTGTAATATTTAATAATAATTACAGTAATAGTAGTTTAATAATAATTTAATGAAACAGTAACTACACTTGTGGAAAGCACAGCATAAGGTACAGAGTTGTCAAATCACTACATTGTACACCTAAAACAAATGTAACATCATGTGTCAACTATACTTCAATAAAAAAATTAATTAAGAAATATTTTTAAGGGCAGATTGTATATGTCTATATATTCCTTTGTGTTATTGATAAAAACAGAGGGTATGCAAAATAAATATTTACATACTCAATTTTTTTTTTTTTAAAGAGTAAGTACAACTGAAACGTACAGAAGCTTCAGTCAGACCAAGAGTTGGGAACAAGGGGAAAGGCGGGGAGGGGCGAGAGAGCGGTGGAAAAAAAGGAAGACTGGAGCCTTTAGATTACCTCAGGCAGAGGAAAACAGCCTCTCCAGACTTTAATTCCAAATGTTACCAAGGCAAGGGAGTGCCCAGGACTAACATGAAAGGAAGATCTAGAAAAGTGTGGAAGCTTGCATGCATACATACACGATGTGGCTTGCCAGCCATAATTCACAAAAGCCTCTGGTAGCTTTACAGTTTCGCCCCATATGGTACTGATGACCAACCTCCCAAATGGTACATGACGCCTAATGCAAAAATTCTGCCTCCTGTCACAACAGATGCAGCATAATGTTCTGTTCCAGAAATGTGCTCACAGTACCTGCAGCCCGTTTCCCAATGCCGCCCTGTCCTTCCAATACATACATGCATACATATACATACATACGCATACATACATGCGTACGGTGTTCACGTGGATTTTTACCGGAGTCAAAATACAACGTCGGTTTCCCCCAGGAAAAGCGAAACCGTAGAACAATATGGAAAAATGAGGAGCGCGCCCTCTTGTGGCTCTGGCCTGACCCTGTCGCTTCCTAACCACGTGAGCTGGGCCAGTTACTTCTCTTCAAGCCTCTGTCGTCGGTAAAACGCTCTCGGGTACGGTGATTGTGAATATTAAACAAGAAATTGGATGCAGAGCGCCTAGCCGGGTGTCTAGTTGATACTATTTTGAAGAGGACTGTGACTATGACCGTGGCTGAGCAAACTCACCTGAGCAGGAAAGTGTCAAGGCCAGGGAGCGCGGCGCCCTGGTGGGCCAAGTGGCTGGAGAGACGGGCCCGGGTTCCACGTGACGTCAGTTTGGGCTCCTTTACAAGGCGCTTATGGCGCCGCCAGTTAATGAGGCGCAGGTGGTAAACATACACAGCTTGGCATCGCTTCAAACCAAGCGTTTCTAGGCCCAGTTTGTTACAAGATCAGGAAGAAGCCAGCGGAGACCCGCAGGTGTCCTCGGCGCGCAAGTGCTCCAGTCCTCCTGCATGGGGCGCCCACAGCCCAGGCAGAAGGAGAGCCAGCAGCGCGCTCCCCTTTCGCTCTCCACCAGCCATTACTTAATTGTTTGGGTCACAGAACCCACTGAGGAGCCCCATGAAGCTGAAAGGGCCGTTATTGGCAGGTGCTGGCAGGAACCCCCGGTGTCAGCAGGCTTCCTGGAGGAGCTAAGGTTCCCCCTTCCTAGTCAGTAGGATGCTTTGCAAGTATCCAAGAGGATCCTCCCTAGGAACTCAGGATCCCTTAGGTTCAAGCTCCTCCCTTAGATTTAAGAGGACAGGAATCCATCTAACTCACCTGGTGACCCCCGCAGCTGGCCAGGCCACATGCATATGTGTTTGCAGAATGAATGAATGAATAGATTAAAGTTGACGATGGAGTAGAATACAGGATGTGTCCACCTTGTTATCCTTGTAATAAAACTAGGTTTTTAACCTTAGCATCTGCTTGGAGAATCAATCCTCTCCCCTCCCAAATCAACTTACACAGAGCTGACACAGTCCTCTTCCCTAAGAGTGGGCACGTGACTGGTTCAAGAAAAGTCAACCTCAGCTTGGACCATCAAATCTCTTAGCAGATTTTTACCATCTTCACAGTCAGAAAAGAGGGACTGTTGCTTTAAGGAGTAGGTAAGCCTGATGCTGCCTGGGGCCTCTTAGTCTGCTTGTGAGGTGGTACCGAGGAGGAAACCAAAACAAAGAAAGGAAAGCCAGAAAGGGAGAGGGACACCTTGAGCCTCTGGATCTGGCCATGCCTGAACTCCTTCTCAGGTTTATAGATGTATAAGCCAATAAATTGCTTTTTTGCTACTTGGAAAATAAGAGGATTTGGACTAATACATTTCTCCATTTTCTTTTACTCCCAACCAGAAATATCACAGGGCTGAACCAGGAGAAGCCTTCCAAAGTAATCCTAATATCAACAATTTTTCCAAGACACTGTGAGAACAGACAGGTGCAGATCCCTGTTAGGCTTCTCATTTGTTATGAGATCTTGAAAATCTCTCAGGCCTTTTGACAATGACCACAGAGTTCCTAGTCACAGATGACGACCCATTTCTATATTTACAAATTGGACTCAAAACTTTTATCTTAACCATAACTGTTCAAATTACTGTGTGTTTACAATTACTGATGTTTAAGCACCTATTGTATTTGCATATACAAACCATTAGAAGGCATTCCTCAGAAGACAGCCACTAATTAGTCAGATCTAAGGTAGGACATAAGGATGTATTTACAAGCTGGACTATTACCGATTTGGAGGAAGCAAGCTAATAAAATGAGCTTTGATGGAGCAAAATGGCACACAGTGAAGTCCTTGCGTCTCATGGCTTCCATTTGCTCAGATAAGAAAGGGGTAGGGTAAAGAGAGTTTTATATCAGTCTTGTTAAATTTCAGAGTATGGTCCCCAGTCAACAGCATAGCATGGACTCCAGGAGGAAGCGCCCTGGCTGACAACTGAGACAGGAAATGAGGTGAAGACAGAGGTGTAAGGCTGGTCAGCAGTTGTGCCAACACCCCTTCCTCACGTCCTCCCATTGTCCCGTATGGGGATTGATGACCTCTCATCATTTTAATGAGACCCATCCCCAGGTCAACCACTTTCTCTCCTCTCCATCCTTTGCCTCGTGACCTCTTCCTCCAGTCTGCTCCTCTCACTGCTTTGCTTTGCTTCAGGCCTCTCTCTGCCATTCACAGTACTAGGCATGAAAACAGGGTCCTTGGGCCGAAGAGATTGCCAACATTTCCCAGTCCTAGAAGGTCTCCCATAAACCCACCAAAGGAAGATTTATAACTGCTTTAGCCCGAAGGCTGGATATTCGTCAGCTGTGGAAAGATATGTTAATCCCAGGTTTGGAATACTAATTTTTTATGTCAAAAATACTTTATGGTTTTATTCCATGAATATCACTGACTGATGGAGTCTGAGTAAAATCCCATTGGGGAAGATGGCTGCGACTCCACAGTTGGCAGGGGCTTGGGGATCTAACCTCTTGGCAATGCCTCTCTTCCTGTCCAGAACCTTCTCTTCAGCTCTTCTCCTTCCCCATGACGGCATTACCATCCATCACAGTCACCCAAGCCTGGGAGTCATCCCGTCCTCCATATTTCCTTACCCCTTCCTAGTCATCTCAAAGCTCTGGGCTTGTGAATCCAGCCCCTCTTATACTGACCTCTGTATTAAAGAAGCAAGCTGGGAAAAGACAACTAGTTTCATTTAGAGTCTGCCAGTGAGTGAGGGGCACTTGCATCAGACTGAAAAACAAAAGAAAAGAAGCCCTTTCCCCTCTGGCAGTAGGGGGCATGTGTGTCTGCACACGTGAGACTTGCAGAGATTTGTAGGCAACCACCTATTCTGATGTGTCAGACAGCTGAGATCAATGGAGCCAGTATTTCCTGCAATGTCTTCAGCCTCCTGATCGCCTAAAAACCAGCAGTAATTTTCCATGACGTTTGTTTCCCCATCTATTCCTACAGTTCTGTATATACCTACTTCCCAATGTTCCAGGAGGCACCAAACTTTCTGTGAAAAGCCAGATGGTAAACATTTTAGGCTTTGAGGGCCACGTGCAGTCTCAGTCACAAGTGCTCAACTCTGCCATTGTAGTGCAAAAGCAGTCCTGAACAATACATACACAGAGGAGTGTGACTGTGTTCCACTAAAACTTTATTTATAACAACAAACAGTGGACTGAATTTGGTGCACAGATCCTAGTTTGCCGGCCTCTGCCATCTTCAATTTCTTTCTGCCTGAACTATTTATACAGTGGTTTCTGTTTGCCTAATGCAGTTCCCTAAATATCCATGAATACACTCCTTCCTTAGTGCCTTAATTCAAGCTGTCTTCATCTCTTATTAAATCCAGTTGACCCTGGCTTTGGTCACATCATCTGGAATCTTCTTCTCCATCCATACCTCACTCATGCTGCTACAATTAATTCCCTGCCATTTTTATGTAAACTCCTTCAATGTCTCCCCACCCTTTTAGTTTACCTTGTGTCAATCAGGGTCCCAATAGGAATCAGATGACAAAGTTTAGTTAGGATCATTCAAGATAGGCTCATTTACAAAGGTGGCCTGGATTAGGGGAGCCACAGGCACAGTGGAGTCATTTGGGGTTTGTATCCATAGGGGTGTTTCCACCTTTAGGCCCGTGGGGACTGTGCAGGAGTGATCCTCAGAATGCAAAAAGAGAGTCGTTCAGAAAGACCAGGTTTGGAGTTTTTGTTTCCATGTTGATTTTTCTTAACCTAACTCTTCTCAGACTAGTACTTTTATAAAATGCAATCAAAATTTATTAGAAGAAAATAGGATATTTGAAAACACATAAAGTACAAGCTCAATTTTTTGTTATTAGATTCAACAGATATAAAATATCCCTGTCAAACTGCTATGAAAGTTTATAAACTCTTACTCTCAATTTCTGTTATTACCTCATCATGGGGCCAAGACAACCCTGCAGAGAGGGAGCCAGAGGAATTAACTCCCAACCTTACTTTCCTCCCTCTCTCTCATTCCCTACCAACAACCTTCACTGGCCAAAACCAACCAGAAACCAGGCAGCAGGAGAGACTTTTCACACAACTCATGCCACCCAGTCTCCTAGGGCAGAGGATGGGGTGCAGAGGTGAAGGGTGGAGCTGGAGGAACAGAAAGCAACACAGGGAATCCCAGCTTGTGATGAACACTGGGTGTTATATGCAAGTGATGAATCACTAAATTCTACACCAGAAACCAATTTTACCATATATGTTAACTAACTAGAATTTAAATAGAAACATAAAAGGAAAAAAAAAAAAAAGAAATCCCAGCCCTGTCACAGAACTAGAATAAACAATCCCAAAATGTGTATGGAACCACAAAAAAAAAACCCTGAATAGCCAAAGCAATCCCAAGGAAAAAGAACAAAGCTGGAGGCATTGTGCTTGGTGATTTCAAACTGTATTTCAAAGCTATAGTAATCAAAATAGTGTGGCATTGGCATAAAAACAGACACAACGCAACAAAATAGGGAGCCCAGAAATAAACCCACACACATATCATTAAATATCAACAAAGCAGCCAAAAATGTACAATGGGGAAAGAACAGTCTCTTCAATAAACGGTGTTGGGAAAACCGGACAGCCATATACAAAAGAATGAAACTAGACCACTATCATACACCACACACAAAAATTAATTCAAAATGGATTAAAGACTTGAATGGGAGGCCCGAAATCATAAAACTCCTAGAAGAAAACATAGGCAGCAAGCTCCTTCACACTAGTCTTGGTGATGATTTTTTGGATTTGACATTAAAAGCAAAGGTGCCAAAAGCACAAATAACAAGTGGGACAACATCAACCCAGAAGGTTCTGCACAGCAAAGGAAACCATCGACAAAATGAAAAGGCATCATACTGAATGGGAGAAGATATCTGCAAGTCATAAATACGATAAGGAGTTCATATGCAAAATACATAAACAACTCATACAACTCAATAGCAACAGAAAGAGAGAAAATCCAGTTTAAAAATGGGCAGAGGATCTGAATAGACATTCTTCTAAAGAAGACATATGAATGTCCGACAGACACATGACAAGTTGCTCAACCTGACTAGTCATCAGGGAAATGCAAATTAAAACCACAATGTGATATTACTTCACGCGAGCCAGAATGGCTACTATCAAAAGACAATAACAAATGTCAACAAGTGTCATGGAAAACCCCACTTCTCCCAGGCAGGTAGGAATTCCTAGTCTAAGGCAAAGCTATTTCTGAGTGCTTCATTCAACTACCAGAGTTAACGACAATAATAATAGCTTCGGTCCATACGCCAAACTGCCAAAAGCTGTACCTTGATTCTTTTAGTGCTTACATCAATTCTGTGAAGTAGGTGTTACCACCCACTCTACAGGTGACAAAATGGTGATTTAAAAGCGTGAGTTGGAGGGCACTGTGGTAGGGTTCCCGGCCCTAAGGAAAGAAAAAAACAAACCTCAAGGCAACCTGGCTGTAGGCATACGTGACAACATCCCTCATGACCACTTAATCAGACCACATGTTTGTGTGTTACCATATATGGGAGACAAAGAAGTAAAAAATAGGTAGAAAACTACACCACGTGGTGTTCGGGGCTCAGTTCTCCAGGTATGAACCCAACTGAGCGGTGCTGTCAGGAATAAAGTTACTTCCTGGAAAGAAAAGCCTCAGTGTCAGAAAGAATCCTGCTACAGCATTTGGGTAGCCCAGTCATTAAGCATCCAACTCTTGATTTTGGCCCGGGTCGTGATCTCACAGTTCATGAGATCAAGCCCTGCACTGGGCTCTGTGCTGACAGTGTGGAGCCTGCTTGAGATTCTCTCTCTCTTTCTCTCTCTGTCTCTCCCCGCCTCCCCCCCCCCACCCCCTGCACACTCCTTCTCTTCAAAATAAATAGATAAACGTTAAAAGAAGAAGAAAAGAAGCAGCAGCAGCAGCAGCAGCAGCAGCTTGAGTTGAATGCTGAGACACTGAATGGGAGGGCCAGTGAATGGGAGGGCCAAGACCCAAATCCAGGTCTGTGGTTCCAAGTCCTGCGTTCCACTGGGCTGTACTTTGAGAAGATCTGAAGCCAGCTTGTGCCAGGGCAGCACCAGAGAGCCTATCTTTCTGCAGCTTCTGCCCCACTGTTGGCCTGTAAGGCGCCCCAGATTGTACCTGAGCGATGCAATCGAAGGAGTTTTACGGCATGCAAACATGGAAAGCTATAACTTAATTTAGGGTCATTTGAAGCATGCTCTTCTCCAAGGAAGTTAATTTTAAAAATCAATATTGAGAGAGGGAAAACTGCCCAGTATTTCACCATCCATCTTTCTCAACTGTCTTTTGTTATCTTTCTATCTATCTGTTGCAAAGTATTAACCTTCACTTTCTCCAGCATACGGACAAGCTATCTCCTTAGCTAATTGGCAGTTAACCTAACTAGAGGGGTACCTGGGTGGCTCAGTCAGTTGAGTGAATTGACTTCAGCTCAGGTCATGATCTCAGGTCATGAGGCTCCTGAGGTTGAGCCTCACATCCAGCTTTCTGCTGTCAGGACAGAGCCCACTTTGGATCCTCTGTCCCCTTCTTCTCTCTGCCCCTTCCCCACTCATGCCCTGTCTCTCTCTCTCTCTTTCTCTCTCTCTCTCTTTCTCTCTTTGAAAACAAAACAAAACAAAAAAAACATTAAAAAAAAAAACCTAACTAGAGAGACTTGGTTTTCATTAATCCATCCAAAAAGGCTCATCTTATCCAAAGCATTTCTCTTGTTCCTTCCTTCCCTGAGATGATCCTTCCCTGACTGAAAGCTCCAAGTGTGGTCTTGGGAATGAATGGAAGACACTATTTTAAAATCAGACTGGAGTGGGGGCACCTAGGTGGCTCAGTAAGTTAAGTGTCCAACTCTTGATTTCAGCTCAATGTCACTGTTGATGAGTTCCAGCCCTGCATCAGGCTCTGTGCTGACAGTGCAGAGCCATCTTGGGATTCTCTCTCTCTCCCTCTCTCTCTCTCTCTCTGCCCCTCCTTCTCTCTATCTCTCTCTCAAAAATAAATAAATAAACATTAAAAAAAATGAGACTGGAGTTATCCAGTGCATGAAAACAATCAGAGAAGCTATTCTTAAATATTGGGTTACAAAAGCCACCTTCCTCAAAAAGAGTACTATTTCATGTTTTTGATAATTTTGTGCATAGGATTATTGTAGGATTATGTGAGAAAAGTATCTAGGGCTGACTATATCCCAATACCCTACTGGGCATGGCACATAGATTTATTACATTAATTAATTAATTAGCAATTTTCTTAGCCAACACAAATGATCTGTGCTCCTTGAGTAATTAATTACTCACCAATCTCCTACTCCTCTCTGTAATCAATCTCTAGGTCTTCAACACATATGAAGTATAAAACACAAACAGTACTTTGGAGTGTGATTCTTTTTGTTTTCAGCAACTTTATATGTGGTAATATTAGAGCAACAGAGAAAAAGACACTAAGACATTATTAGTTGTTATCACTGGGAGATGGATTTGGGCTAATTTTTATTATTTTTGTTTATCTCTGTTCTCCAAATTTTCTACAAAAGTTAGGCATAAGAAAAAAAGCACTAAAAATGTCTTTAATACCAAAAACATCTACTAAATCTGAAACCATGTTCCCCCTGGTGACTTAAGTCTCATTTCCCTCCCTCTACCCCAGTGGTCCCTAAGCTGCCACCCCAGCTCTATTATTACACCCATAGCTCACCCAGGGCAGGAATTTCAATTCCCTAGAAGAAGCTCCAGGAACAAGGGGAGGAGACTAAGGAGAGATTTCTCAAGTCATTGGTCCTAGCCCGAAAGGCATCAGCCTCTGAGTCAGAGGCCCCACCAGTGGAGAAACCACACACCCTCGTCTCTATCCTGGTCTTACCCCCCCTGCTGCCTGATCCCAATAACTGGAGGCAGTCAAAAGGGCAGATCCCTCCCTTGGCCAACCCCACGTTTGTGGTTGAGATAGTCTTCAAAGGCCAAGTTTTCCTGGACTTCTGGCCAATAGTGGTTACTGCTCCCTCCAGCCTTGGCAATAAATTCCGCCCAGCTAATGCGAATCCAGAAGAAATCCCCTGGTGCTTAGAGGTTTATTCAGAATGCATGATCATAAACAGACCCAGGAGGCTCCAGTTCACCTTGCAAGAGATTTCAAAGAGACTTGACCTAAAGCCTCAGCTATTCCCAGAATCCCAGCCCATTGCTAAAAACGCAGAAACCGTCTTCACCAGCATGTTTGTCTACAACCAGGGAGAAAGTAATGGCTGGGTCTTCCCAGGACCTCTTGGGCATTGCAGAAGAAGGTCATGTGGGATGAATAGCCCCCAGCTCTCCCTGACTTGCATGCCTTGTGAGAATGGGCAGCCCACCAGGAGCCAAGCTGCGGCCACCTCAGGCCAGGACTCAGAGTACAGGGCAGAATAATCCCACCACTGCCTGTTTTCACAAGCACGATGTGAACATAGCTCTTGTGGCTCTCCTCTCCCATTCTAGGACTGGGGCAGGGCTCGGTGGGGAGTGTGTTCCCAGGAGCATGGTCAATATATTGTCCAGACAGGACATTTTGGAATGAAAGTGGCACTGGCAAGATAACAGATGTTAAATAGGAATATTGCAGACAAACCAGATGTGTGGCTACCACAGAAAACATCTTCCACTCCTATTGCCCAGACTCTGCTGAGGGAGTGGCACCTTGTTCTCTTTCTTCAGAACTTGTGCCACTGAGGAAAGTCTACTTTCCAAATCAACCAAGGCCTCATCCAGCAACCCCCTGGCATCCCAGAAAGAGAAGAGGGAACTATCACATGAACCACAATAGTGTGGGCAGAGCCCTCTCTGTCTGGTCCACCACCGCATCCGCTGGGCCAAAATAGTGCTCGGCAGGTAGTAGGGGCTCAGTAAATACTTGTTGGGTTAATTCACGAATGGCTGAGCAGTTTCTCAAGTCATCAGCAGAACTCCAGGAAACCAGAGAGACTTGGCAATCCCAGATAACACTGTTGCCTAAAGTAGGTAGCTGTTTAGGTTTGAACTCTGAACTGTTGTAAAAATCTAAGGTTTTGCATAGACTGCTATGCATTTCCTTTTGGTGGAGTTTATAAATAAATATAAAATGTACAAAGCTTTAAAATACCAGACTGGGGGTGCCTGGGTGGCTTAGTTGTTTAAGCCTCTGACTTCAGCTCAGGTCATGATCTCACAGTTCATGAGTTCGAGACTCACATTGGACCCTCTGCTGTTAGCACAGAGCTTGGTTTGGATTTTCTGTCCCCCTTTCTCTCTGTTTCTCTCTCTCTCTCTCTCTCTCTCTCTCTCTCTCTCTCAAAAATAAATAAACATTTAAAAAATGAAATGAAATGAAATGAAATGAAATAAAAATAAATACCAGACTGAACTGAAACTAAGTTTCCACAAGTAAACCAGTTGGAAACAAATGATTTTGAAGCCACTGCTGAACTTCAAATAAATGAACTACTTCCTGCAATATTTCCAATGTGAACTCATTCAAAATTTTACTGGCCAAATTTGGGACTGAATCAAGCAAATGCTCATCACACACATCAGAATTCCTCTAGTCCCATCCTCACTGTGCATAAGTTCCCTGAGAAGCAGGTGCCATAGGAGAGTAAGATTTGCAAGAGGTTCAGTGGGGCAAAGGTCTGCAAAGTCTAAAGAAAAAAGGAACAGAAACAGGAGAAGCATGGAGGGCTTTCAGACCATGATGCAGGCGGGACACCTGAGAGAGGAAGGGGGGTAGGTAGGAGGGTCAGGGAAAGAGAATCTCTGATGACACAGTTCTAAGAAAGCTTCAGCCAGGTTGATGGGGAATAACTTGGAGCCAGCTGCCAAGTAGAAGAGTCCCACATTCTACAGGAATGTGCCAGTATCGCATCAGTCATTAACCAGGAGGAGGTATGGCCTCAGCACAAACATGAGGGCCGAGGAGAGGGCAACAACCACTATGACCCTGCTGAGGAATTCTAAGCATCACATGTTCAGGGCTCTCACACACACACCACTTGAAATAATACTCTCCCTGGAGTGACTTTGTGTGAATCCAAACAGGGTCTGGCGAAAATGCATCAGCCATCAATAGAACACTCACAGTAGGTAACAGGTAAGCTCCCACCAGCAACTTTTGCTCCCAACTGCTGTAACTTTTCGTTCTACCACTCAAGATAAAATTGTCTCATAGAATCTCAATCAATAGCAAGCTTTTATTTAAAAAATAGAAATCTAATCTTTCATTTGAATATTTCTGAAGAATCAAACTCATCCTGGGCATATCACATGGTAGCTGTCCAGAGGCACTGAAAAAGGAGGCATTTGGTCACCATCACCCAGCAGTAAACTCTTTGCACAGTTTTAGGTTTTAAGTTCTTCATGCTGCTCTTGGTCAATCAACGACTGTGATTCGGGTTCAGAAGCCATCCAAGGAGAGCAAGGGTTGAGCCATCCTTAACTCATACCCAGATGGAACAACTTCCGCAGAATGGCTGGTCCTCCCCAATAACCCCTGTAAGAAATGACATACAGAAGATTATTTGTTTCAGAAAAGATGGGGGTGACTTCAGCAGCAGAATGTTGAAAGGGAAGCCAAGTTGCTCACACAGCTTGCTTCTCAGCACATAAAGCAAGACTTGTCTAGTGAGGTAGAAAGATCCCATGATCAGGAGGGGACAACATACTTTGGATCCTGGCTTTGACACTGACTTGCTATGTGAGCCTGGACACGCAGACTCAACTCAGCAAACCTGTATGAAGCCTCTGCTACATGCAAACTGCAATCCTTTCTACTCTCATTTGCTTGTAAATTAAGTATAGTTCAGGGTTTCTCAATCACGGCCCTACTGACAATTTGGACCAGATACTTCTTTGTTGTGGGACTGACATGTGCATTTTAAGATGGTTAGCAGCATCTCTGGCCTCTATTCACTAGATACTCACAAGCATCCCCTCCAGTTGTGACAATCAAACATGTCTCCTGATATTGCCAAATGTCCCCTTGAAGACAAAATCACTGATATACATACCTGACTTAACTATCTCTTAAGGGTTTGGACAAGTGAAATGAGATTGTCATTTTTTGGACCAAGAGAATCTTAGTTTTTATTACTCTATTTACTTATTGAATGCCTACTATGTAGCTTTTTATATGTCATCTCATTGATCTTCATCCTGTGCGGTAGGCAATGTTAAGTTCATTTTGTAGATGAGAGTAATTAAGCAACTTGCCCTAGGACACACAGCTAGTAAATGGCAGAAGCAGGACTCAGGGCACAGGTCTGACTCCAAAGCTTTTGCTCTGAATCACTATGTTTTATTTTTCCTAGAACACACACACACACACACACACACACACACACACACAGAAGGTGTCAGATGTAAAAGTACTTGACATGTGAAATTGATTTACTATTACTATTATTATTGTTGTTGTTGTTGTTGTTGTTAATACAGTAGCAAAAGAACACAGCTAAGGTTTCAGATCCTTCATAGGCTGCCATCACAAATCCCTAAGAAACAACACAGCAAAGCAGATCCCCTGTGCCATTTCTGCCTTGGGTCATGATGTCTCCTGTAGCTTGAAGGCTTCCTTGAGACAACCACCCTGCACAAGGCGGTGCAATATGCCAAAAGGCGTGTCTCTCTACCCTAGGCGATGACCTTACCTTAGCATCATGTTCCAATACAGGAAAGGCATCAGGTCGGCCTTCATGAGGTACATGGAAAGTCGCTCTTTGCTCTGGTCAAAGGGGAAGGTTTCCAGCGGCTGAGCGTTGTAGTCAAACTCCGCAAGAATCACACGGTTGTAGCCAGTCACCAGTGGACACGAGGTGTAGCCATCATACTAAATTTGCATGTGAGACTGAGTTGGAAAGTGGCTCTTTATCTGGCATTATATAATACTTCAGAATTTATTATTTACTCTAAGTAATTACGGTTTTATGTTTTTGAATATTTTTGTGCAGTGAAAAAATGGAAATTATATAACAAAAATATACTGAGGACAAAAATTAAAGTGCCCATATTAGAGAAACCTATTAAGGAAGTGGCAGAATTGTGGGAAAACACTGCTTTCGGGCAGAATAAGAGATGATAATTCAGACAGTGGTTCTTACAAGGCATACAAACCTTCTTTGTTGGTGTTTGATTCTTCATAACCAGAGAAATTGTTCTGTCCAGTATTCCTGACTGGGCAGCTATAAGAGAAATGGAAAAGTCAGAAAAGTATAAACATCTAGGTTTTCCAAGAAAACTAATTTGCAAATAAATGTAGACAAATTAAGAAGCCTCCATTCCCTATCCCTCTAGATTTTTTCATTGTTTTATTATGTTTAACTTTTTTAAAGTTTATTTATTTATTTTTGAAAGAGACAGACAGAGAGAGAGAGACAGAGAGAGAGAATCCCAAGCAGGCTCCACACTGTCAGTGCGGACAAAGTCTGATGTGGAATTTGAACTCATGACCATGAGATCATGACCTGAGCCAGATGCTTAACTGATTGGGCACCCAGGCACCCCTATCCCTCTAAATTTTAACTAGAACATGACTCATCTTACCACTTGAAGTTCTCACTACCAGGAGGGGTTCTTCAATTCATCAAAAGCCTACACAGATGCCTCTCTAAGTTTGAAACTCAAGAGCCAGCTCTCTCCAAACAAGAAAACTGTTAGGGTGGCCCTGTCCCAACCGCAGACCCCCTACTCCTAGGGGTCAATAGTTGTCAACTTGGTCAATAGTTGTCAATAGTTGTCATCCCCTAGACTTTCATACGTTCCTTTGTTCTTGTTCAGACAGCCTAGATTGCCCCACGTGTATTCAATTAGGTAACACAGTGAGCTTTCCTCTGTACTAGAGTGCCCTGGCTAAGGCTGGACCAAATATAGACAATTAGATAGGTAGACGGATGTTTTTGTTTTTGATGGTAAGAGCAGGAGACTCCTGTTTTTACTATGAAAATATTCAAACTCTTATCTTTCTTGTTTCATCTATCCCATCACAGATGCTACTTTTACTTTCTGGAGTATTTTCAGAGCAAACATCACAACAATTCACCCAGAAATATTTCTGTGTATATCTCCGATATATGAGGAACTTTTTAAATACAAACACAATAGCAATTTTTAAATACAAACGCAATTCAATATACCTGAATTATTAGCAATAATTCCTTAATACCATCTAATCCCAGTCTGTGCTCAATTTTGAATAATTAAGACTGCCCTTTTAAAAATACAAGCAGTTTGTGTCTCTCGAGGTGGAAAACTGGATTTGCTTTTGAGGAAAGATGGATTAGATTTATACTGTATAATACTCATTAAAGCAGTTGTTTTGCAATCCCCAAAATCAGGAGTCAACAAGCTTTTTCTGTAAAGGAAAATTTTACACCTTGTGGGCCAAGAGGCAAATATCAAAGATATTAAGTAACAAGAGAGAAAAAAAAGTTTATTAACAAAATCCAAAACATAACAATAATTTTCTGTAATACAGGTCTACTAGTAAGAAAATTGAAATTCTTTTTTCTGAACCTCAATGCTCCCTATCATAAATTGATTGTAAATGTTAACCAGTAGAAATCATTCCTAGCCAGTTGTACAAAATAGGAAGCAGGTTGCATTTGGCCCACAGAGTGTAGTTTACTGATGCCCAAATCAAAAGAGCAATAATTTTTTTTCTCGAATGAGCAGTTTCAAAAAAATGAGGAGTAAATGATTCCGCTTTAAAAATATTAACTGGCTGTCCTCATTGTCTTAACATCTCTAAAGATCCTATTTCCCTTTTGGAAAACTTTCCTCCCCTTTGAGGGCCGTACAGAGTTTAGAATCTTAACTGAGAAGTTCCAAAGAGGTGCCTGCAACAAGGCATTAAGATCAACGAAGAGGAGAGAAGATGTTGGGTGGGTACCAGTTGCCAAGAGGTTGGGATCCAGGAAGCAGTCACAATGTCCAGGTATGTGTGTATGAAAGGGTATGTGAATTGTTGTGCACTTTTTTCGTGTATTATAATCCCCTTTGGCTATGCCCAAACCTTCATTTAACTTTTGTTAATGCCACATCCTGGTCTTGGCTGTGCTGTGGGTAATTAAGGGAGAATCTTGGGAAAGAGAAAGAGGCATGAGCCACAGGAAGCTAGATTCAATGTAGCAAGATGGGGTGTCACCCACAGTAGCATAGTGGTCTGGAATGAGGTAAAACACCTGTCTGGGTAGCGAGTAAAGCCAAGGATGGATTAGTAGAACCGGTGAGAGCATTGCCAGGCATACTGAGAGGACCCAGGGAAGGGAATCTAGTGAAAAACGTAGATCTTCTTGGGGAACACTGGGACTTCTGTTATTTACTTCCTGAAATGTGAAATGACATTAAAAAAAAAAAAAAGCATTCACTACAGCACTGTCTGAAATACAAACGAATTGGAAACAATGTAAATACAAATTAAGAGTAGACTCATTAAATAAATTCTGGAGCAACCATGCAATAGAATACAGACTGGAAAATAACAGGTAAAAACAACGGGGATGCTCTCTACATGGTCAGGGGGAACAAAGAAGCAGAGCAGATAGATGCAAGACAGGGAGGGGAGCAAGATTTTTCACTTATAACTTTCCATTTAATCAAATTTAATATTATCTATTCAGAACGATGAATGACATGTGTTTGTTTGAAGTAGGCCACAGACTGGCTAATCTGGGCCTTGTATGCATCCACAGGTATTTTCTTTAAAAAAATTTTTTTTAAATGTTTATTTATTTTTGAGAGAGAGAGAGAGACAGAGCATGAGTGGGGGAGGGGCAGAGGGAGAGGGAGACAGAATCTGAAGCAGGTTCCAGGCTCTGAGCTGTCAGCACAGAGCCTGATGTGGGGCTCAAACTCACGAACCGTGAGATCATGACCTGAGCTGAGGTCAGACGCTTAATGGACTGAGCCACCCAGGTACTCCCACAGGTATTTTCACCACATAAATTCAGCAGACTTACAAGAAGATAAAAGCAAATGGAAAGCATTGTCTCACAGTCTACCTATAAGTCACAAAGAGAAAAGATACCTTTACGGTACAGAGAACTAACGGTCACTCCTTCACCCAGTGATGAAATCTAGCCTCACCAAGGACAAGACATGCTAACAAGAGGCTCCCAAGGTGATGCAGTGGGAGGCACACAGCCTCCTGTACAGAGGGTCTTACCAAATGGATAACCTGAATCTAATTTTAAGAAAGCCACCAGGGGCACCTGGGTGGCTCAGTCAGTTAAGCATCTGACTTCTGTTCAGGTCATTATCACATGGCTCTTGAGTTTGAGCCCCACATGGGGCTCTGTGCTGACAGCTCAGAGCCTGAAGCCTGCTTTGGATTCTGTGTCTCCCTCTCTCTCTGCCCCTCCCCTGTTCACAGCCTCTCTCTCTCTCTCTCTCTCTCTCTCTCTCTCTCTCTCTCAAAAATAAAGAAACTTAAAAAAAAAAAAAAGGAAGAAAGAAAGAAAGAAAGAAAGAAAGAAAGAAAGAAAGAAAGAAGAAAGCCAGCAGAAAGGGGAACCAGAAAGGGGCACCTGAAAGGGACACCTGGGTGGCTCAGTCAGTTAGGTGTCTGATTCCTGATTTCAGCTCAGGTCATGATCTCACAGTTCATGAGTTCAAGCCCCACATTGGGCTCTGTGCTGACAGCACAGAACCTGCTTCAAATTCTGTCTCTCTCCCTTTTTTCTCTGCCCCTCCTGCTCTCTCTCGCTCTCTCTCCCTCTCAAAATAAATAAAAAATAAACTTTAAAGAAAAAAGAAAGAAAGAAAACCACCAGACAACTCTAAATTATGTTTGTTCTACAAGACAACCAACCTGGTCTCCAAAAATACCAATGTCATGAAAGTAAAAAAATGTCCGAGGGCCTGTTCCAGATTAAAGGAAACCAAAAAGACACGACATCCAGTGCAGTGTATGGCCCTTAACTGACTCATGGATTTAAGGGAGGGTAGGGGTGGGGGTAATAAAGGGGAACTGGACAAATCTGAACTGGATTGTATATGAGATGATTATATATCAGATAATACAGTGTTCAATTCCTTGGACATGATAATGGCCTTGTGGATATCGAGGAGAAAGTCCTTTTTCTTAAGAAATACAATAGTATTTGGAGGCGAGGTATTATTGTCAAAAATTGCTTTCAGGGGGCACCTTTGTGGCTCAGTCGGTTGAGCATCCCACTTTGGCTCAGGTCACGATCACATGGCTCATGAGTTCAAGCCCCAGGTCGGGCTCTGTGCTGACAGCTCAGAGCCTGGAGCCTGCCTCAGATTCTGTGCCTCCTTCTCTCTCTGCCCCTCCCCTGCTCACACTCTGTCTCCCTCTCTCTCTCTCAAAAATAAATAAACATTAAAAAAAAATTTTTTTTAACTTGCTTTCAAATGACTCAGCAAAAAATGTACATAGAGTAATAAAGCAAATACTAAAAAAGATAATAATTGGTTAATATCTGAGGGTCCTATGAAATTCATTGTGCTTTCTTTCAAATTTGTCATAGGTTTGAGATTTTTAAAATAAAAAATTGGGAGGAAGTTATTTTTAATAATGAAAAAGATATTCAGCGGGTTTCCTAGAAAGGAAATAGGTTGAAATAGTGACAGTAACACAACATGTTCCGCAGGTATGGGATTTGCACAAACACACTACCATCCCCACCAGCAGGGATGTCTGTGTTTTATAGCATGTGGAGAAGACCATTCCTATCTACAGAGGACAGCATCTAAAAGGCAATTCTCCTCATCACTGCTAGTGCAGAACATGGAGGTAAAGAATTTCGTTTTCCAGGCTGAGGCCTCAATCGTGTACCAATCAGGGCATGCTCCACTGTATTTGTCCTAACAGGACAATTTTCTGGTCTGCAAGCTTTCAATGACTTGCATGTGTTTTCTGTGGAAACAAACGCTTCCCTAGCTTTATGGTGTTTCAAGCAGAAGGAAAAATAGCCAACCTGCCTAGGGTCACAGGCCAAAAAAAGGCCAAGGATACGAGTATGGCAGTATGAGAAGTAAAAGAATTGCAGAGCTGGAAGAGTGGTACCCTCTCTCTAATGCCCCCTCCTCTGTAAACAACCACCCTGACCTACAAAGGGCAGAGGAGGCGATGCTACTCTTTATTCTTCATATGACACCACGTTCATCAACAGCTAGCCTCTGTGTCAGGGAAGCTGAAGTCATTTTGAGGCCACAAAAGTTTCCTTATGAATGGAATGCTATTTGTGCCAGGCTTTGGGTTTTGTTATGATGGTCCCTTAGGGTGACATCATTCTGAGAGAGTCAGAACATAGCTCATTCGTTCTCTTACCTACTGCAGCAGCGGTCTTTGATGTGGGAAGGTTAGTGCAGTCCCCAATCCCAAACACATTTGGGTATTTCTTGTGCTGCAGAGTTTCTTTATCCACATCCACCCAACCAGCAGTGTCAGCCACGGGACTTGTCTTGAGGACATCTGGCGGGCTCATTGGTGGGGTCACGTGAAGCATTTCATACTACAAAAGAAGGAAAGCATCCAAACTTGTGTTTATTGCAGTATTTCTACAGCCCCACAGCTGTCCCCTGATCTCCCTTACCCATACACCATACTATGGCTGCATGGCACACTGTATACTCAGTGGCTGTCCTAATCCACACCCCCCCCCCCCGAGGTTTTCCATGCTTCCATGCAGCGTGGTGATAAAACAACTAACCACTCGCTCAGTTGATGTTGTTTCCCCATACAGAGTCAACATGATCCTTTTGGCCAGAGGCGTGGGGAAATCAGAAGCACTGGAATGAACCTCACTCACATTCTGAAAGAACCCACTGATGTTTCTATTATTACTAAAACAAAGGAAGTGGTGTTTCTCGGTTGCTCTCTGCCTGACCCTCAGCTGACTACTTGTAAAGTCCGTTACTTCCGTTTTATTCTGCAAAGTGGTGCTCAGAGTCGCTGAAACCCACAAAGGTCATGTTCGGGGCTGGTAAGTGAGCACCATTTTCAAACATGGATCAACTCTCAAAACACATAAAGGAAACCATTGGAACACCAACTTAAGATGACATAAAAGGGAGCGCCTGGGTGGCTCAGTCAGTTGAGCATCCAACTTCGGCTCAGGTCATGATTGCATGGTTTGTGAGTTCGAGCTGTACATGAGACTCTGTGCTGACAGCTCAGAGCCTGGAGCCCGCTTTGGATTCTGTGACTTCCTCTCTCTCTGCCCCTCCCCTCCTCATGCTCTATCTGTCTCTCTCTCTAAAAAATAAATAATAAACATTTAAAAATTTTTTAATAAAAAAAAATATGACATAAAGGGTGGTGAGAATATCGGCTAGCATTTTGGAGGAGAGAGTGATCTGATTCAGTAATAGGTTTACTGAACAGTCTGGGGGGGTAGGATGGTTTGTCTGTGTATTTTTCCCAGAAAACCTGTATCAACGTTACCCTTGGTAGCAGTGCACTAACCCACCCTGATCAATTTGGATGGCTCATTTAATGTTTTGTTTATGTAGTACTTATTTGCTTATGTAATATTTTTGTGGTTTATCCTTCCTATTCTTTTTATTATTGTTCGCAAACTCCATCTAGCAATTTCAAACTGATTTAAGAGCTCCAAAACATTTCACTAAGGAGAAAACTTTAGTGTCTTAAGACAATCCCCACCTTGTGGCAGTCCATAGCCCCTGGTTTCTCTGAGGAGGCCCAGCCCTTGTCAGGGCTGGTCAGTCCTTGACAGCAGAGGGAGGTAAGGAGGTGACTTGTATGTATTCCTCCTCCCAAACAATTATAAACTTAATTAACCTTAAAGTAAAGGAGAGCTGTCAATAGGCTCTGCTCCTCTGCAAGGTCATCTTGGGTTCTTTAAGGGCATGGGTTCCAGAGGCTGGCTGTGCTAATGAACATGGAGACTGAGCACATGTCTGCAGGATAATGTATGGAATCCAACAGCCATCAGCCACCAAATTATAAAGGCTATGTCTGTTTTTCTATAGTTAAGTAGAACCACTTTTTTTTTAGCTGAGGGCTAAGTCTTACCAGAGTCATATCTACCTACTGGCATTAATGTGCTTAAATTTCACAAGCACACATGAATTCCACACATCTTTGCTAGAAGAAAAGTTAAATATTTCCACACAATCATCATAAAGGCATGAAGTTTTACTCAAACTAATATCCTACAAAAGATATACTAGGGTCTGCTTTATAGATTTATTAAAAAATAACATTGGCATTTAGTTGTAACTTGCTCTTTATCCACTATTTCCACAAACTGTGTGTGACAGATAACTTGGTTCTCCTTCATTAATGTAAATAATCTATTCAGGGTAGTGGTTTTCAAACTTTAATGTTTATAAGCAGCATTTGGGAGACCTGTGGGAAATGCAGATTCTTGGGCCCCACCACCCCACGATCCCAATCCAGTAGGTCTGGGTGAGGCATAGGGATCTGCACTTTAACAAAATCTCCTACCGATTCTGACACATGAAACCTGTAGGTGACAGTCTTAGAAGCTCTGGCTTGAAGGAACAGGTCCATTTACAAGGAAAAACAGAATGTTATTATATGGTAAGTCACTTTACCTTCCATTTGTTTACCTATAAAGAAATGCATTACAGGGATCCCTGGGTAGCTCAGTCATTAAGCATCTAACTCTTAATCTCAGCTCAGGTCATGATCTCACAGTTCATGAGTTCGAGCCACGCATCAGGCTCCACTCTGAGCCTGCTGGGGATCCGCTCTCTCCCTTTCTTTCTGCCCCTCCCCTGCTCATGCTCTCCCTCAGGCGCTCTCTCTCTCTCTCTCTCTCTCTCTCTTTCAAAATAAATAAAACAACAACAAAAAAAAAGAAATACATCACAGTTGACCATTGAACACTGTGGGGGTTAGGCTATAGGCTTTTTCTTTTCTTTTCTTTTCTTTTTAATTCCTTACAGTAGTAGTTGTCAATCCTGATTGTACATTTGAATTATTAGAGGAACTTTTGAAATGCCCAATCATCAGTCCACACCCCCAAACTAATTAATCAAAATCTGGGGGTTAGACCCAGACATCAGAGCGTTTAAAAGCTCCCCAGGTGATTCCAATGTGCAGCCAGGGCTGAGAGACACTACTTTAACGCCTTTTGGTAGATTTTTGAAATCCATATTTTAAGAGTGGAATTGGGTCTGGAAATAAATTCTGACCTGACATCCTATCATTTAAAGCAGACACAAATATCTCTTTTCTTTATAAACCCTTTAGAAGAACAATAACCATTTACATATCCAAGTTTCTATCTGCAACTTCAACAATCCACAGCACAGCTGAGAACCAAAGTGAAAAAGACCAAATAACAAAATGAAGTTCATGCACTCAAGCCCATATAGTTTGCTCAGAAAAGTATGTAGTGGGCCCTCACTTGTAGCCCACTCGCTGTTACTTTACATAAAATCAAACAAGTTTGGCTATCTCATTTTCCAGACAATAAAGAATTAACAGCAGCAGCTTAAAGGAGCTGAAGTGGGAGGGACCTTCTAACGTCACTCACGACTGCCTGACAGCCAAGAAAGAAGAAAACTGGAAAGCCACAAAAAGGACACATACAAAATCAAATAGCAGAGTACTTTGAGACCCTTTTATAAAATGATAACTAGCCCTAGGAGGCTCTAGGAGCATAACTTTATAAAAGCTATTCAAAATAATGACCCTGAGCTGGGGCAAGTACATACTAGGTGAACCTAGGACATCCTGTGACACCAGAAAGCAAGAAGGTGCTCAAAATATGATGGCGACATGTCACAAGGACATAGCCATCTTGAAAGGACTCCTACTGGCCAAATCTGGGACAGTTTGAGTGCCAAAAGGACAGTAATGAGTTAAGGACAGTAATAAATTATAAACCATTGGAGGCAAAAAAAAAAAAAGAATTCATAAATTTATACCTATAACTAATGAACTGAGAGAAAGGAGGGCTTTTACAGACAGAATGCCAACAGCTTACTGTTAAAGGTGGACTGAATGCTTGATTGGAAAAATCATCATTTTGCAACCACCATAATAAAGACTGGACTAGGCAAAAATCATCAGTGGATGATAAATCCAGTGGGAAACCTAATGAGGAGGGCATAGGGTATTTTCTTGGTCTTAAAGTGTCTCCCCCACCCCCAAGACTTATTAGTAGCAAAGGAGGAAAAGAATAACAATATACAGTGGAGAAATTGAGCCATCTTTTGACTGGTGATCAAAATAAATATCATTAATGAGGGGCAGGTGACCATCATGTGCTTTCAAATGTGATACACTAGAAAGACACGACATTCCTTAAACAGCATTTCAGTCTAAAAATGTAGAGCCTGAGGGGCACCTGGTAGCTCAGTCAATTAAGCATCCGACTCTTGGTTTCAGCTCAGGTCATGATCTTGCAATTCATGAGTTCGAGCCCCACATCAGGCTCTCTGCTGTCAGCACAGAACCCGCTTCGGATCCTCTGTCCCCCTCTCACTCTGCCCCCTCCCGCTTGCTCTCTTAAAGCAAAAATAAATAAATAAACTTAAAATGCAGAGCCTGAAACTGATCACAAGAAAATATAAACAAACCCCAAATGAGGAACATGCTATTAAAAAATAAAAGCGGAGAGGGGGGCTGTATTATTCCAAAATATCCACCAGAAAAGGCTATGGAAATGTTCCAGATCAAAGGATGTTCAAGAGACATCACAAACAAATGCAATACCTGCCTGTTGACTGGGTTCTGCCCTGGAGGGAGAAGCATGCTATAAGTGCTATTGGGTCAATCAACAAAACAAATACAAATGGTAGATTAAAATATTGTATCCATGCCAAATTACCGAACTGATAACTGTATTATGGTTATGCAAGAGAAGAGGGATCTCTCAACAGATTTACAGCAAAGAATTTAGGTACATGGCCATGAAGTAGGATGTATATAACTTACCTTTAGATGCTTTGGGAATATTATATCATATCACATCATACTACATTACATTATATGTGGAGGGAGGGAGAGATCAAATGATAAAGCCAATTGGGTAAAACGAAAATAAATGAATCTAGGTAAAGGCTACACAGTATACAGTTTTCTTCGTACTATTTGCATTTTTTGCAGCTTCTCTAAGTTTAAGATTATTTGCAAATAAAAGTTTAAATTATGACTTTGAATCATCAGTAACACCTTAAATGATAGTCAATACATACCATTTAAGAAAGGAAAGATGTGTGCAATACATTTTAGAAAAAGCCTGCACTAAAAAGCCTAAAACATGAAGTTTTGATGTTTAGAAGATTAGTTGTTGGTTCACTTCAAAATTCCCTTTTTATGGAACCCTTCATTCCTCTAAAATTGCTGAATGAATAAAATGTCAGTATGCGCTGTTTTCTCGTTGCTAACAGCTCTTGCCAGAGTGATATAAACAAACGATTCTCCCATGTATGCTTCTCCAGATGCCTTTACATCTTGTTCTTAATCCTCATAAGCCTCTACAAAAGTACTATTCCTGCTACACAGCAGAAGAAGAAGAAACACACAGGATCCAAGCCCATATACAGAGGCTCAATCTTCCCAAGTTAGGGTATGGCTCCAAAACACCTTTCAAGGATTTTGAAGTGCTTCCTTTTGTGCACTAGTGAAAGATGCTTTTTTTTTTTTAAGTTTATTTATTTTTGAGACAGAGAGAGACAGAGCATGAATGGAGGAGGGGGCAGAGAGAGAGGGAGACACAGAATCGGAAGCAGGCTCCAGGCTCTGAGCCATCAGCCCAGAGCCAGACGCGGGGCTTGAACTCACGGACCACGAGATCGTGACCTGGCTGAAGTCGGACGCTTAACCGACTGAGCCACCCAGGCGCCCCACCAGTGAAAGATGTTTAAAGACATCCTCTTCCACAGGGGAAAGACACCCGTGTCACCTGTAAACTACCCACAAACAGGGCTGTTTCTCACACAGCATAGAGAAATCACCAAATCCTCCATTTAAGGAAGCCCTTCCTGAATTCTAGGCAGACCTGAGGTCATCAAATATTTTTGGCTGCTTCAAGTGACTCAGTAGAAGAAAAGTGGAGATACAAAATAGGATATAAATTCACTTGAAACCAGGAGATAAACCCTCCTCAGCTCCCATGCATGCAGCCCCCCTCTTTCTCTTCCCCATCCATTCTAGTCCACCTTCTCTCCTATTACTGCCCTAATATGCCCATTGTAACCAGCCTCCCCCAGCATGCAGAGGGCGACAGGGAGGAGGGAGCCACAGTGTTGTCGGCATCTAGGGCAGTGTTTCGCCGACAGCTGGACCTCACCACTCACTGAAATCACTTGGGTCTCTCCAGGTTTGTCCAGATTCTCAAAAACGGCCTCTTGTCTATCGGCTCGGACTTCGATGAGGTTCTGCTTGTAGTTAACAGTGAGGTCCCTCTCCTGGATGATCTCCTGCAGTGCAGCAGCGTACTTCTTAACCCCAAAAATTGCTCCGAGGGAAGTGTTGAAGATGATATTGGCCTTAGATCGCTTCCCCGTCTGGGAAAAAAGGAAAGGACAGAAACAGCCGACACCAAAGCATTACTTCAGCCACTTCGTTTTTTAACTTACACAAGAATTAAAACCCTTACAAGAGAGCACACCAGCTTTCTCTATCACCAGGCACCGGTGGGGCAAGGCCTCCTTCTTACTTTCTGCCAGTGACACAGCAACTAAGGGCACATTTGAGTTGGGGGGGTTAAGAGGGCACTGCTTATTTGCAGGCCAGAGATGAAGGTCAAGTCCAGGGAAAGATGGTCTGAACTGTTCATTCATATACTCATTTGTTCATTCACTCAATAAATATTTAATGAGGTCCTAGAGCTGGTCAGGCACTGTTCTAGGTGCTGCAGGAACAGT
The DNA here is from genome assembly GCF_022837055.1 of Prionailurus viverrinus. Lineage (NCBI taxonomy): Eukaryota > Metazoa > Chordata > Mammalia > Carnivora > Felidae > Prionailurus > Prionailurus viverrinus. The sequence continues at coordinate 53,617,190 of NC_062566.1, forward strand.
AGTGAACAAAGTTCCCGTCCCGCTGGCTCATACACACTAGAATTCTTCGTATGTTTCAGAGGCTAATATTCTCCCAGATGCCTAAGATCTTATGACACCTGAAAGAGAAACTTCCTCTCAGCTGTCCAAGACTTAGAAGAAAAGAGTTTTGCAGAGACAATTCCAGGAAGGAAGAAACAACTTGTCTCCTCCCCTTTTCCTTTGTTCAGTTCCTTTTCAGATTTGCTCAGCTGAATCATACTATTTGAAAGAAGTGAGGTGGGTGAAAACCTCCCAAGGCTGTGCCATCCAGGAATTCTCTTGAATCAGAAGGCCATTTCTTAGAAATAGAAAAGATGAGAAAGAATGAAATCTGGCCTTTTGTAGCAACGTGGATGGAACTGGAGAGTGTTATGCTAAGTGAAATAAGTCGTACAGAGAAAGACAGATACCATATGGTTTCACTCCTATGTGGATCCTTAGAAACTTAACAGAAGACCATGGGGGAGGGGAAGGAAAAAAAAAAGGTTAGAAAGGGAGGGAGCCAAAACATAAGAGACTCTTAAAAACTGAGAACAAACTGAAGGTTTACGGGGCATGGGAGGGAGGGGAGGGTGGGTGAGGGGTATTGAGGAGGGCACCTGTTGGGATGAGCACTGGGTGTTGTATGGAAACCAATTTGACAATAAATTTCATATTTTAAAAAAATAAAAAATAAAAAAATTTAAAAAAAGAAAGAGGAATGATGAGTCCGACTGTTGCTTAATTCCCCAGGGGGGTTGGCACAGTTTGGCATAACTCAGGTGAAGGCTTCCCAGTGTGGTTCCAAGCACACGTCCAAAGGTTCTTTGGTCCCACCTGCCCCTTCCCTTCTCTCCCCTTCTCTCACCTGTCCCTTTACAGAACCACAGACTGCTTTGAATCCTGACACTGCCTCAAGTCAGACCACGCTGTGGTAAACCACATGTGACATGTCACACAAGGGCCGGAGGGCGAAAGCAGCTTCCCGGAGCTTCATGCCAGGTATACTCAAGCTTTGGACACTGGCTCTGACACGTATCTTTGAGGAATGCTGGGAGTGTCCCCACCCAAATACCTCTTTCCACTAAGGTTTGAAGTTCTAGGTCAACATTTTTTTTTTTTTGTCTTTAGATTTGGCATTTGCCTACTTTTTCTCAATGATGTTTATTAAGAACCTGAAAACATACATAACCTTGAACTTAAGCGGGAGCAATTGAGGATACTGTATGTGTAAGAACAAACAATGTACAACAAATTGTCCAACTATATGGAAATACTTAAACAATGTCTAACACGGCTCCCCAGTAGATTTCTATATACACATTAGAAAGTATGTTACAAAGACTATTTAATAACAAGGAGTACATCTAAATTTGCATGGTATGATTGTAACCATGTTAAAAAATGTACAGGAAAAAAAATAGAAGGATGTGTCAAATTGATAACGGCAGCTATATCAGAGTAATTGGATTATAGGGACTTCCTTTTTTTCTAGTTTATAAGCCACCAGTTATATAATTTTGTACATATGTAATAAAAATTTAGAAATCAGAAAGGTATTGTGACAAGGACAAAATGGAATTCTGGCATCTCTTTATTAGCACCGTCTGCCCTCCTTGTCTCTGTCCCTGGACAGGAAGCATACCTTCCTGAAATAGGCTTCTGACAAATACATGATCTTCTGGGGGGCCCCAGCACACTTTACAGGGGTATTCGGGAAGGTGAAGATGGCATTGCCCTCCTTGAAGTCCTGCAAAGCTTTCCACGTCTTCTCTACTGTCCTCACCGAATAATTGGACCCGATTTTGGGATGCTCAAAACCTTCAGGTAAGCCTTTAATCTGCAAGAAAGCACACCAAGAAACTAGTTTTTTAACAAAAGCGCAAATTCACAGGAGTGTAAATTTTTTGACCAAAGTGCAAAAACTCTTGTTTAGAGCCTTTGTTCTCTGCCATTTCTATAACCTCTCAAGTATTTCAGTCCAATTATTAGCCCCCAGTATTCACACACACATTAGAGCAGGCAGGTAGGTGGGTGAGGGATCTGCTAAGACCAGGGCTGTGGGGCCTGAAGTCAACTGTCAACCCACAGAATGGGCCCAGCCCCAGAAAACTCCTTCGCCTCCCTGGCCTTGAGACCATGATTTGGACAGACCTCTTCCCACCATCACAGGGAGGACAAGAAGCCAGCCATACTTCCCTTTTGGAGAACGAGCTGCCATCCTGGGAAGAAGAATGACAGACAGAACCAAGAGCCATACTGTCAATAATCGCAAATGTCAACTACCCATTATCGAAGGTTGTACCATATCATTCTCAGAAAGGGCAGGTAATTAAAAACATGGACTTGGGAACCCCACAGATCTGGCTTGAGTCCCAGCTTTTCTACTTACAAGTGTTATGACCCTGGGTAAATTACCTAATATCCCTGAGCCAGTGGGGTTTCAAAGTATGGTACCCGGGAACTTCCTAGAAATGCAAATTATCAGGCCACACCCAGACCTACTGATTCAGAAACTCAGAGGCAAGCCCAGAAACCTGTTTTAACAGGATCTCTGGGTGGTTCTAATGGACACCAAGAAGTTTATGTTCCTCACCTGTAAAATGGGGATAAAAGTAACTGCTTCGGAGGGTTGTTGGCAGAAGTGTGTGAAACCATGCATGGAAAGCGCTTGGGAAAATAACACCCACAAAGTAAGTGCTCCATAAGTGTTAGTGTATTCCTGCCAGGAAGATTACCTGGGCGCTTGTCCTAAATGTTAGGAGGTTGATAGAGGACAATGAAGATGGAATAGATTGAGTTGAGACTCAGGCACCAGTTCTTCCAGCAAGAGCAGAGAACTGTCAAACAACAGTCATCAAGATGCACTGGTCCTTCAGAACCCTGCCAGGCTGCTCTCCAGGCCATAGGGCCACCACTCGACACCCATCCCTCAGCTCTCAAGGAAACAGAGGGCTATGGTCTCCTCCTCAGTGTAAAAAGCAACCATTTCTCTGATCATATCTCCTGCTGCAGTTTAAGTAGTTTTAATATCAGCAGTCTCAACAATCATCATCAGTATGATTATCATTATTATTATAGGATCACCTTGTATTTTAATGTTTCTGAAGTTTCACCCCATGCTAACAGTGGATATTCGCTGCATGCCTCTGAGGCAGGTGGGAAAACAGTACTGGCTCCTAGGCACAGACGAGGAAACTGAGGAGAGCAAGGTTGAGAGACCCACCTAGAATCTTACAGAACCAGATGCCGAGGCTCCTGACCACTGCCTAGGGTTCTTCTCACATGACCTCCATACTTCCTGGTTCCCAAAGCAAAACGCACTATCCAAGAGACAAACAAACAGCTGATCTTTTATCTCCCTCATCACTTTTCTCTAGTTCGAAGACATTGTTGTCAAGGAAAAAGGTGCCACAAAGTGGTAACCAGGTTTATTTTAGGGAGACTGGTCACAAAGGGCCGTTTATGACTCCTCATCCAATTCAAGTTGCTTCCCTGGGAACTCGGGAGCAGAGAGGGGCAGGGAGAGTCACAGAAAGAGAGGAGACCTCACTCCCCCTTTGGCCGAGCTGGCCAGGGAGCAGGACCTCACACTGCAGGGACTCCACGGAGCTTGGGAGGGGAAGAGGCAACTCAGTCCTACACAGCAAGGTAGTTTTCCTGTGAGTGTGAAAAAGCCTGCTGTTTTGCAAGAACTGCCATTAGGGATGGACACACTAAACTCAGATTAAAGCTTAAAGCTAAAATATATCATTATCACTGACAGAATCTTAGAGATGATTTTTCAAAAACCATAAAACAACCACTGAGAAGAGAAAAAACAAAAACAAAACTAAGAGGATCTCTTAGAACTGTTTCTTGTCAAAACGAATACAAAGCAACTAAATACAGCTTTTGATCTTAGCATAAGTAGACCAGTGTAACACAGAAGTAGTTTAAAACGGTACCTTCTCAGGTGCCTGTGTAGCTCAGTCCATTAAGCGTCGGAATCTTGATTTCAGCTCAGGTCATCATCTCACAGTTCTTGAGTTCAAGACCTGTGGTGGGCTCCACACTGTCAGGGCAGAGCTTGCTTGGGATTCTCTCTCCCTTTCTCCCTGTCCCTCTGCCCCTCCCCTGTGTTCTCTCTCTCTCTCTCTCTCTCTCTCTCAAAAGTCAATAAATAAATCTTAAAATAGTACCTTCTCATAGTCCAGCTGGATTCCAAGAGCAATAATAAGATATTTGTAGGAGATCTGCAACACAAAACAGTAATATTTTAGACCAGGATCCCAGGAGCGGCAGCCCTCAGCCCCACCCCTGTGTGGCCACCATCATGTTTCCATTTTTTAATGTGTATGCCTTGAGGCTGTGGGTGATGGGCAGAGCACAGGGAGGGAGGCACACTCCAGTTTGCCATCATGTCTGCCATTCTCTGTCACCTCACACCTCAGTGTTTTGCAAGTACTGTATTGTATAAACCCCCCCCCCCCCCCGCCAAGGGCTTGAGACTCTTGTATTTTTACATAGTGGACAGCGATACAAAGAAGTCACAATTATTTGTATGGTGCCTGTGTTAACACTTTCTCATGCTGAGGGGTGGGAGAATCACTTCCTCATCTTAAAAGACAATCAACTTTCTTTAAAATCTATGGAGTGATGTGTGAATCCCAAGCAAATCTGACCTGTCGTGTGGATTGGACCAACATTGTGAGAAACTGCTCTTTTGAGGGCCATGGAAAAAAATGTGACATAATGTACCTGATCTTACTTAATAATCTATTTATAACCTAAAAGCTCCCTCTTTAAACATGGGTATTGTGATCACTCATGCCAAGGGCAAAGTATCCATATTTATCATGATGGAAATGTGGGTTTAAGATCAGAAGGAAGACAAGTTGAGGCCAGAAGAGTGTAAGCAAAAAGGATATAAAGAAACAGAACTTGCAGGGGCAGCTGGTTGGCTCAGTCGGTTAAGTATCCAACTCTTGATTTTGGCTCAGGTCATGATCTTATGGTTCGTGACATCGAGCCCCACCTCCAGCTCTGTGCTGACAACACAGAACTTGCTTGGAATTCTCTCTCTCCCTTTCTCTCTGTCTCTCTGTCTCTCAAAATAAATAAATAAACATAAAAGAAAAAGAAAGAAAGAAAGAAAGAAAGAAAGAAAGAAAGAAAGAGGACTTGCCTTGAAAACTAGAGGTGGAGAATGATTGTAATGAAAGTCAGGAGCCCAGAAAGGAGAAATGGATTGTAATTAATTATCACAATCTTGTACTAAATGGAGAAGCAGAGCAGCGAGCAGAGCAGGTCACAATTGAAGAGAGAGAACTCCAAGACCAGAGAGTGCTTCGCTCAGGCTGGGGAGCCATGGGCAGCAAGCTTCTGCAGAGGTCTTGCCCTGGGATCCAGGAGGCTCAGCTCCAAGGTCACCTCTACAGTGAGGCCTTCCAATGATTCCTCCCCACTGGCTCCTTCTGGGAGCTCTCTTAGTGTGGTGTACATGATGCATTATAGCACTGGTGCTATTATATAGGGGTAATGTCTCCTTCCACTACATTGACGACTCCCAGAAGATAAAGGTTAGGTCTTATTCTTTATATTCCTAGAATCTAGCACAGCCACTAAATTAAAGTGAGGAACTCAGTAATGTTTGATGGATGGATGGATGGATGGATGGATGGATGGTTTCAGTTGTTTATGAAATATATAATTTTTCAAAGTGGATAATATACACATCTTCCTCCATATGATTTGTCTATTCATGACAGCTGTGCCCTGAAACTCCTTGTTCTGTAGGAAAGTGTACCAGGCCCATTAACTACCTGACTGAACTATGTTGAGTCTTCAGGGTATGTGAGGTCAGATGGGACATGGGGTCAGAGCGGGAGGTGATGATCTACAGGCAAAACATGAACACTATCAACAAGAAAAACCTTTGGTTTGTGTCTGCCCTGACTGTCTAATAAGAGCATAATATTGATTATTTTTAAGGACTAGTAACTGTCAAGTTTAAGATTATAAAAAAAAATCATTAAGGGAGAATAAACCCTAAGAGAGCAAAGAACAAAAAGAAAGCCTCAAGCCTTCTGAATGAATTCAAGTTTTGAGGCCAGATGATCTAAATTCTAAGGAATTTCAAAAACTTGTAGACAAGACTTTTGAGCAATGACAGAGAACAGTCTAGACATTGCCAGAAGGCTAAATACAGGCAAATATTCTAATTTTATACAGGGGAATGGGGGCAGTAAACTCTGATACTAATAACTTAGTAGATAGGATGTCCTCCATTGCAAAATTCTAGGCTCATTTGCTAAGCAAATGTCTCTTAGTGATTTGGGAAAAGAGTTCCAACACAGGTTCACAGATTGTAAACTGCTTTCAGTCAGTCAGCAGTCAAGAACTATGCTGGCACACAGTAGGTACTTAATAAGAATTTCCTGTTTCTTTTTTTCAGGTATTCTTTAAAAAATAATAACAGTAACAATTTCTTGAGCATGCACTCTGTGCAGGGCACTGCTCTAAATCCTTCACATGTTTTGGGGTGCTTGGGTGGCTCAGTCAGTTAAGCATCCGACTTCAGCTCAGGACATGATCTCCTGGTTCATGAGTTTGAGTCCCATGTGGTGCTCCGTGCTGACAGCTCAGAGTCTGGAGCCTGTTTTGGATTCTGTTTTGGATTCGGATTCTCTCTCTCTGTCCCTGCCTCACTCATGCTTTCTCTCTCTCTCTCTCTCTCTCTCTCTCTCTCTCTCTCCCTCTCTCTCTCTCTCACACACACACACACACACACAATAAACAAACATTAAACATTAAAACAATTTTTTTAATCCTTCATGTTTTAATCCATTTAATCCTCAAAATAACCCAATGAGGTAGAAGTGGTATTACTCATCCCATTTTATACAGATAAAGAAACTGAGACACAATTTGTTCACAAATATTTATGGAGCACCTTCTATGTGACAGATCTTGTGCTAGGTCCTGGACAGATAACACCAAACAAGAAAGATACATTTCCTACCCCTCTAAGAATTCAGCCTAGTGGGTGAGATAGGTATTACCAGATAATCACACAAATAGTTACTAAATCACAGAATGCTGTGATAGCGTGTCCAGGGGATACCTGACCCAGTCCAGTAGGTTAGGGAAGGCTTTCCTGAAGGGGTACAGCTAAGGTAAAGCTAAGTAGGAGTTAGCTAGGCAAAGAGATAGAGTCAGCATGTGAAAATGTCCTGGGGAAGAAGGAGGCCAAGGCATGTGAAATGAAAGGAAAATCTACTGGAGCAGAAATGAGACAAAGAACAGAAGCAGAATCAGGTTAAGTCTGGAGAAGGACAAGGGCCAGCCCACACAGAGCCTAAGGGACACATTCCAGACAGAGACCCTTGCATCAGGGAAGAGTCAGAGACACAACGAGGCTGGATTTCAGCAATCCCTTCAACTCAGTCTTGAAAAAATAGTGAAGTGTAAACTAAGAATGGAATAATTTTGGTAAATTTTTAGCAAAAAATATTTGCTGAAGAATGTTGATTCATTGATGCGAGCTAGAAAAAGCTCTCTAGAGACAGAGATTTGGTTTTACCAAATTAAAACCCTGAACTTAAATGAATCTATCATAGATAATGGCTAGGGGAAAAATGTTAATCGGATGACAGAGTCACAAATCCAAAAGATCCAGGCAAGTTGGGAAGAGGAACTAAAACCAACAAGACAACATCTCCCCCATGAGATGTTTTATGCAGATCTCTGATATCTGGCTAACATACTTAATAAAATCTTGGAAGAAAGTTCTGCCAGCTCACGGCAATTTCTTCCCCAGCCCTAAAACAAAACCCTGCAACTTTCCTAAGAGTCTGAGCCTTACATGTCTAAGGCTCAGAAGTGAGAACACCTACCAGTGCCTTTCATTCTTAAGACATGGGACAAGTTTATGATTCTTAAGATATGCACAAACCCAACCACAAAGGACTCTGAGCCATACATGTAATATGAAGGGGTCTAATCAAGGAGGCAGGCACTGCTGTACCAAAGAGGTGATATATGTTGTCAGGGACAGGTGCCCTGGTCCCACAAGCAGTGAACTGGCAGAGGAAATGAGCCCCAAAGCTCAAACTTGTGAACTATGAATAATCTTCTGTTTAATTCTGTCTGTTCTCTTAGAGATGCTGGAGAAAATAAGTTCATCAACAGGGAGAGATAAATAATTTTTAAGTATGTATGTATATATATATTATGTATAGAATATGATATATATCATATATGTAATACATGGAACATATATATTCTAATCCATTACATATTTCCATATCCATATATGGCTTTCTACATATATATACATACATGTACATATATGTATGTAAATATATGCACATTTATGTGTGTGTGTGTGTGTGTGTGTGTGTGTGTGTGTGTGTGTGTATATAGCCTGACTTGACATTGGTTCATATGAGAAAAACACCCAGAAGTTTGAACTGACCTCAAGCCCAGCATGAATCAGCATTGTGGTAACTGCCTGCTAAAAAGGCAAATGCTAACTTAGGCTATATCCAGTTGTGGGAGAGAATGATCTCACTCTATTCTGGGCTATTCTGTAAAGTTGCCTATTCTTCCAGGCAACCTTTTTCATGGGGCACTAACAAGCCAGATGATGTCCAAAGCAGGGTAGAGAGAACAGTGAGAGGATCAGAGACCACAAAACAGGAGAAAGAATTGAGGAAAGTGGAGACGGGGCACAAATCTACCTGAAGAATAGATTTACACAGATGATAAGAGCCATCTTCAAATAGTTGAAGGATTCTCCCACAGAAAAGAAAAGATATTCTTGGCCAGGCTACAGGATAAAACAAGGGACAAGAAATTATTAAGGCCAATAACACCCTGGGGGTCTAACGAAGAGTATGAAAGTAGTTACAGAAATGGATTCTGACTCAGTAAAGGCAAAAATTTCATATAACATGTCTGTCTGTCTGTCTGTCTGTCTGTCTAAAAAATGGAGAGGGATCACTTGTTATCAGAGAGCTCCTTGACCCTGGGACATGTAAATACCAACCCATTTTAAATTCAATCCCTCCCCCACGTGCCCCAATCTCAGTTACTCTGCTGTATTTATTTTCACTAATACTCATCACCTTCTAACACACTATATAATTTACTTACTATGTCTATTAGTTATCGGATGCCCTTCCCCACTTGAATATAAAATCAAGGACAGTAAGGATTTTTGTTTCTTTTTGTTCACTCATGCCTAAATCTGTATCTAGCTTATAGAAGATGCTTAATAGGGGTACCTGGCTGGCTCAGTCAGTAGAGCATGCAACTCTTGATCTCAGAGTCATGAGTTTGACCCCACATTGGGCATAGAGCTTATGAAAGAAGAAGGGGAGGGGAGAGAAGGAGAGGGAAGGGAAAGAGGCACCTGGGTGGCTCAGTCAGTTAAGCTTTCAACTCTTGATATCAGCTCAGGTCATCATTGAGCCCCGAGTCAGACTCTGTGCTGAGCACAGAGCCTGCTAGGGATTCTCTCTCCCCACCCCCCTTCTCTCTGCCCCTCCCCCTCTTGCTTACACACCATCATGCTCACAGTCTCTCTCTCAAAGTAGAAAATATACTTAATAATTATTTGTGGGAAGAGGAAGGCAGGCAGGCAGGCAGACAGACAAGCAGGCTGGCTGGCTGGCTAGAGAGCCAAAGATCAATAACGCTATAAGGCAGGTACTCCTGATCTGGGTTTAGAAAAAAGCTACCAAGAATCTCTGAACTCAGTGAAATTAAATGCAAAATTTGGTATGTATGTGAATTTTCTAGACAGGGCTTATTTTCAAGTGTTCAGAAAAATCCATGACCCAAGGAAGGGTTACAAATGCCTGTAACCAATGAGCCCCTGCTTAGAGGAAGGGATTGGACTTGAAACCCTTCAGATCCCCACCCACTTCCAGATTCTACAGCTCTGTGAAAATGCCAGAGTGCACCGCCTGCCACAGCCATGAGCATGGCAACAGACAAGAGGACATGACACTGCAGATGCCTCCTGAGCCCATCATCTCACCATCCGCCCTCATCCCCTCAGTCAAACACAGGGGCTTTGATCTCTGGGTGATGGGAGGAGACTCTAAATGGTACTGAACACTTGAGAGCCTCAAGCTCTAGCCACAGAAAATCTTCTTAGCCCTGGTACAATCCAGACTCACACAGTCCCTCATCACTCTGGCATAGCAACCCCTGGTGTAACTGGGATGGATATTTTCCCACATCCCCTTCCTCTGGGAGGTCAGCCATCAGGTAAAGAAGCTGGCTGTTTCAAAGGTAAAAGAAGGGAGGTGCCTGCTATTTTAACACATAGCAGTAGTATTTGTTGAATAAACATTCAGATGCAAGATACTGTACCAGGCAACAGAGCAACAGTGGGTGTTCAACAAACACATGTCTTAGTTGTTCATTTATTCAGCATCACTCAGTCCTTTTGTCTACCCCATCCTCCAATCACCACATGCTTTCCCACCTCATGCTGTATCAACACACATACATCCATGAACACACATTCATATATGTTGCTCTCTCTCCACGAAGCTGTCTAGCTTGGTAACTGTTGTGCATTAACACAAGCCCTGATTAACAAAAGCCAAAGGACCCCAGTGGTTACCTCCTTGCCATTGTCCGTGTGGATGCAGTTCTTGTCTGGGTTCAGCTCAATCACTCTGGCTTTGATCCATTCTACTCCAGATGGTATCACACTCGCGGTGGGACGGCCTGATGAGGATAACTGTTTGGCACCTGCACCCACCAACGTCCAGATTGGTTGGTAGAAATGTCTCTGAGAAGCAAAGTATTTGGTGATTCAAAGGGTTAAAATTAAAGGCATGATCTAGACTCTCAGTTACTCCCTTCCAACCCTTGGATCATCACAAGTAGAAGTCTTGGAAGTTTAGCCTCCTCCCTCCATTGGTGTCTCCCATTATGCTAAGCTTTGAAGGGCAGTCACCCAACATAAGAATTCTGCCAAGAACATTTAAAAAAAAAAGCCATCAACTATGTTTCATGACCATTGTATTATTTATTGCTCAAAGTTGACTTGGCGCTTAACACGTACATGTTATATATACATGCATACATACATATACATGATGGATACATTTATGCACACAGACATAAAGGAAAATCAAGCCTAGAATCCTAAATATGGTTCCTTAGAAGCATTTGGAGACTACAGTAAGTCTGGAAAGTTTATAACCATTTTTGAGGAGTCTCAAAACTTCTTTTTTTTTAATTACAAAAAAATTTTAGTATTTATTTATTTTTAAGAGAGAGACAGAGTGCGAGTGGGGGAGGGGCAGAGATAGATGGAAACACAGAATCTGAAGCAGTCTCCAGGCTCCGAGCTGTTAGCACAGAGCCCAATGTGGGGCTCAAACTCATGAACCACGAGATCATGACCTGAGCTGAGGTCAGACACTTAACCGACTTAGCCACCCAGATGCCCCTCAAAACTTCTTTAACTTCCAACTGTGTTTCCCAAGCCCATGGAAGACTACATACATTCCCTATCAGCCCCAGTACACCCTCCTCTTCTCTCTGAGGCTTTACACCTGAAGCCGGTAGGCACCAGATTCTACCTTATAATGCCAAATTCCCACTGTGTCCTGGAATTCTCCTGCTTCAAATGGTCCTCTCTTGATATAAGTTAGTTTCGAAAGTTCTAGACTCATGGGCAAAGGGCAGATTGATCTAATGGCTTCTGAGAATCCCAATACACTCATGGAGTGGCCTGGGGGACCAAGAACTCTCAACACTGTCAAAACGCCTTAATCTGGCTGGACAGAGTTGCCAGCCACAGAGCAGTAAAGAGGATATGACAAATGGCTTTGCAATCTCCCTACAGCCAGTAATGGATGTGATCAAAGACGAGGGGGGCAGACGCCTCCAATGGTGAGAACTTACTCATTTCAACTCCATCTTGAACAGAAAAAGGAATAAAAATAGAAGCCCGGACTCTTTTTCAGACTACACACAAGCATCAGCTCCTCCAATCACAACACAGGACACAGGAGGGAAAGTACCAAACCCCTGAGCCCCTGGCAGCACCTTTGAAAGACTCCTGTCCCAAACTTCCTCACGGGGAAGGACCAGGAGGCCAGGATTCTGGCCTCCTAAATTGTGCCCATTGCTTCAGAAGAGCCCTCATACAAAGAGTAACCCCAATGGGAGACCTGCCCATGGCTTAGCTATAATACACCACAGGCCCCTGACAGAGCTCTCAGATCACTGTCATTTAAAACACGGATCCAGGGGCACCTGAGAGGCTCAGTCGGTTAAGTGGCCAACTTCAGCTCAGGTCACAATCCCACAGTTTGTGGGAGCCCCACGTCCCTCTCTACACTGACAGCACAGAGGCTGCTTTGGATCCTCTGTCTCCCTCTCTCTCTGTCCCTCCCCAGCTTGCTCTCTCTCTCTCTCTCTCTCTCAAAATAAACATTTAAAAAAAAAATTTTAACATGGATCCTGAATCAATCACTTTAGAAAGGAAAATGGTAGGGCACACCCCCTCTACTCTACTCTCAGATCACAGCATACAGTGATTACAACAGAGATTACAACAAAGCCCTAGGCAGTGCATGAGGAACTGGGGAGACTTCTTGAAAAGGTGTGTGCTTTTCTTGACCTGCCCTCCCCACCAAACAGGCATTGGATCCATTTTGCTTCCCTCCCAAGGGCACAGGCCCCAATGGGTACATACCTAGTACCTTAGGAAACCTTAGTCAAACCCCCAAAACTCTGGAATCATTTTGCTGAAGCTTTGCTGAAGCTTTGAGGACCACCTTAAAATGTTGTGCATGAAATAGTGCCATACAAACACTTCCCAACTTCCTTTCTGGTATCTCTACCTTTTTCTGCTTTATTATCTATTTGTAAACCTTCGCATTTAAATTTCCCAAACCCACTAACACCTTTCCCAGAGGCCTCCCTGCTGCTCAACTCATCACCCGTTCTCCAGACTAGAACGGAGAAAGGAAAGTACCATGGTCACTGATTTTCCTCTGGATGCTAGGTTGGAATTGGGAAGCTTTTGTGGGTTGAACTGTCTCTCTCAAAAAGATATGTTCAAGTCCTCCCTCCAGTGCCTGTGAATGTGATCTTGTTTGGAAATAGGGACTTTGCAGATGTAATCAAGTTAAGATGAGGTCAGACTGGATTAGAATAGGCCCTAAATCCAAAGACTGGTGTCCTTATAATAAGGTCAGACGAAGACACTAAAGACACACAGAGAGAAGGCCACGCGAAGATGGAGGAAGAGACTGGAATGAAGCAGCTACAAGCCAAAGCATGCCAAGGATGGTCCACAACCACCAGAAGCTAGGAGAGAAGCCTGGGACTGACTCCCTCTCCCCTCCACAGCCTTCAGAGGGAGCATCACCCTACTAACACCTTAGCCTCCAGAACTGTGAACAAATAAATCTATTGTTTTAAGCCACAAAGTTTGTGATAATTTGTTATAGCAATGCTCAGAAACTAACACAAAGGAGACCATAACAGCCCAGAGATCTGTCCTCTCTGTCTCTCTCTCTCTCTTTCTCCCTCCCTCCCTCTCTCCACCTTCTCCCAGTCCTTTTAGACAGCCTGCTTTTTGTGCCCAGAAGGAGATGCACTAATCTGGGAACGTGACGACACAGTGCCTGACAGCCATCCATGACCTACCCCTGAACACACAGGTGCACGTGCACACACACTCACGTACTCAGAACAAGGACACTTACCTCACTGGGCTCGACAACGGCCACGTTCTCTGCACCCACTCTCCTCTTCATGCGGGCAGCCATGGTGATCCCGCCACTGCCCCCACCCAGTACCAGCACTTCATAGTGGTTCTTGGCTGCAAGGCTGGCCCCTGTGTGCAGCCGAAGTGGGCCAGCCTGCTGAGTACCCAGCCTGAGGAAGCAGGCAAAGAGCCGGGCCCGGGGGCCAGACACCGCAGTGGCCAATGGGGTCATCTTCAGGCTGGAAAGGAGCAGACAAGGCTGTGCGTAAGGTAGGGACCCTATGGGACTAAAACATTTTCTTTCATGCAGGAAGGGGGGGCTGGCGTCTGACCAGCTCTAGTTGGTTCCCACTGTCTATTCTCAAGACCCTTATATTCCCATCCGGCTGTGGTCAGAAGTCTCCTGAGAACACTCCACTGATAGCTAATAATTGGCTAAGCTTCCTATTATTCTCCCTCCTTCTTTCAGGACCCCTAGGACTTTTGTTTGAACTAGAACTTACCTTTTAAGTTCTAGTAATTTGCCTACACTGGGGCGCCTGGGTGGCTCAGTCAGTTAAGTGTCTGATTCATGGTTTTGGCTCAGGTCATGATCTCACATTTCATGAGATGGAGCCCCACATTGGGTTCTGTACTGACAGCATGGAGCCTGCTTGGGATTCTCTCTTTCCCTCTCTTTCTCTGCCCCTCCCCTGCTCATTTGCTCTCTCTCAAGATAAATAAATAAACTTAAAATAATAATAATCATAATAATAATTAGCCAACGCTTATCCTTGTCCATCCATAAACCTAGGGTGTCACCCATTCTCCTCTCAGGCACACTCTACAACTGTTTCTTTGACCTTTGAGCCCATCAAAGATGTAGGAGTCCACGAAGAGACACCTGTACAATTCCCTGCCATAAAGAGCACCCCAGATCTTGATGAAACAGAAACAGTCCAGAAGAAACCCACCTTCTACAACTTGGAGTTCAGAGCAAGGTAACTAGGGCTGTTGGCCCCACTCAGAGGCCTCGTGGCTCCGCCTGCTCACGGACATGCAGTGTAATCAAATCACTGGCTACACATAAGCAAAAGCTCTCCACACCCTTGGTAATTGCAACCCGGTGATTAAAAGGCCATAAAAGGAGCCCTGCCTGGTATCATAAAGTTATATTTTATGTAAAGAATCTGCACATGCTGCTGACTGGTCTTTTATTATATCCAATTCAGTAAACAATCTCTCCTTCCCAGTTCCCCCCAGAGACACACTTTAACTTTAGGCAAAGGTGTCTCTTTGCTGAGCCGTTAGTGCAGTGGCAGTGAGAAAGTGAAAGCTTCTCAGAAACTGGCCCTGGCTTCACCCCATCCACAGAAGGGGCCCTACACCTTGGATGCCACCTACTTACCAATAGGTGAAGGGCCCAGACTCAAAAATATCACCTTCTCTGGGTATTCCGTGGCCCAAATTTCACCATCAAGTTTAGTCCTCTGGGTTCAACAACCCTTTATTAAAATGCAAACACAGCTGGGGGATAACACTTCCAGCGGCTGAGGTCACTAACTTCTTACTGGGAACAATTTAATGGTATGATTTTCCCCCAACAAAAGAAGAAGAAGGCTACACGAGGGGATTAAACAAAGCCAAGAGGGGGAAAGGATGTAAAAGGAAGCAAGAAAGGCTCTGGAGGAGGCAGAATCAACCTAGTAGGAAGGAGGAGCCAAGTGCTGATTTTAATTAGAATTAACTATTCCAGGGTTTGGGTACCCACCCCACCACCCCCTCCCTGCCCCCCACAAACACACAACTTCCAAGCTAGGGAGGTGGGCGGATTTGGGTGCCCACAGTAAGTGGGGCAGGCTCATAAACTGTAGCTAGAAGTTTAAAATCAATGTGACCCTTCTAGAAAGTAACATTTCTCAGCCGTTGCCCCTGCATTTCCATTTCTGGGATTCCAGACTAAGGAAATAACTAATAATGCTAAAGAAAAAAAACCTTTACACAAGTATTTCTCACATATTTATTCCTAATATGGTGAACCTTCAGTTAAGTGGCTTGTGGACTGGCTCTGATTACATCCTGGTTACAGAAAAAAACTACAGACTCCACATTGGCCAGAGAAGGCTCGGGGCCCAGTTTTAACTAACGTGAATTTATGACTGACTCAATTTAATGTGGTAGGGAGGGGCAGGGAATAGCAGTCTGAACGTCAAAACATCAGGGAGAAAGGTTAAGTATGGTTATGTAAGATAATGGGTGATTTTGATTTTTTCCGCTTTTCTGTGTTTTATAAAGTGTCTACTACATACATATGTTAATGTTATAATAAAATCTTTATTTTGATAAGTAACATTTATTAAGTCCTTTACACAAGCATTTAATTTGTGACCTGGATGCCATTATCATCTCCATTCTACAGATGATAAAATCGAGCCAGGGAGCTGGTAAGTGACTTCCTCAAGATGAAAAAGCCCGTAAGTGGTGGCCATGATTTGAACCCAGGCACTTTGGTGCCACAGCCTCTGTTTTAAACCACCACTGTACTCTACTGTCTCTGTGATCTTTATCAACAGCAACAAAACACTGCCTATGCGATGATGTTAAAGGAAAAAAATTCAGACATATATTTTCCATACTTCCCAGAGAAGGCAAACTATTTTTTTTATGGTACTGACACCTCAATATTAATGTTTTGATATAACTATAATTGGCTTTTTCCTCTTTTTTCTGTGTGATTTTCTCAAGTGTTCTTTAATGAACTCTAGATTTTTAAATTTTAAAAATCACTCAATTTGATTTTTTTTTTTTAAATGACTGAGGAGTGGAGGAAACCACCAAGTTGGAGGTTGCTGTTTGGTAGGGAAAGAAGATGTTTTATGGTGAACAGACAGTTGTCACATTCTGCCTTTTCCTATTATCCACAAAATGACAGAATCACAGCAAAACCCTTCACTTCCCAGAAACAGAAACCATTTTTTCATGGTCTTGACACTACATCTTAAAACCTCCTGGAAAGGGCTGAACAATAGTGATCTAGGAGGAGGCCTAGCTAAGTTCCTGGTTTCCAGCCACTCCATCCAACATCATTTAACCTCCTCATTCCCTTCCAGCCTAACACGCCATGGTTTTTCTCTTGAAAGAGGAAGAGTCCACGCAAATATTTCCCTCATTCAGCCAAGAAAACTAGTTCTGTTTTATTTCAGCAGCTACCCATAGGCTGTTTCTGGATTCGATATTTGTAAACGCAAAGTCCTCTCAAACAGTTTTATCAGCTTCATTAATAACAGTCATCAAACAGAATGTCATGGGGACTGATTCTATAAAAACTCTTGAACAAGATTCTAAGAACTTCTGTGTTAGTGAACACGCAGAAGTGCTGAGGGCGGGGGTCTCTACCTGGCTCCTACCCCCCACCCACCCCCGGTACCTATGCTCTCTTCAACCTGGCTGTTTCCGTGTTGAAACAAACTTTATAATAAACTGGTAAGCATAAGTAAAGTGTTTTCCTGAGTTCTGTGTATCATTTTAGTGAACTGTCAAAACTTAAGGAGTGGGGATCATGGGAGCCCCCAAACTTGTAGTCAGCCAGGCAGAAGTGTGGGTCCCCTGGGACCCCCATTTGCAGCTGACATCTGAGGTGGGGGCAGTCTTATGTGGCTGCGCCCTTAACCTGTGGGGTCTGATTTAATTCTGGGAATTAACATCAGAATTGAATTTTTGGACACCCACTTGGTGTCAGAGAACTGATTGGTGTTGGAAAAACCATATATTTGGTGCTAGAAGTAGTGTCAGAAAACATTACACAGGAACCAATAAGAAGGTCTGACATTGACCTAATAAATCAAGTCTATAGCAACAACCAAAACAACCAGACAATCAAAGGAAGCAATGGTCACACAATCTTAACCAGAAAGCAAACAGAAAAGAAAGGCCAGGGCTGAGCTGGCCTTTTATGACAGTCATTGGATCAGATCAGAAAAGAAACAGATAATTTCTGTCAACCAAATAACTAAGAAGCATAAATCTTACATGATTTCATACATAGTCTCTTGAAAAGGTACCCTGAAACTGGTGAGGTTAAGAAATAAGAATTAACTCTCTCTCTCTCTCTAAAATAAATAAAATGACAAAAAAATTTTTAAGGGGCACTTGGGGGGCTCAGTTGGTTGAGCATCTGACTCTTGATTTTGGCTCAGGTCATGATCCCAGGGTCATGGGATCAAGCCTCGAGTGGAGCCTGCTTAAGATTTTCTCTCTCTCTCTTTCTCTCTCTCTCTCCCCCTTTCTCTTTCTCTTTCTCTCCCCTCTGCCCCTCCCCCAACATGTGCACACTCTCTGTCTCTCTAAAATAAATAATTTTTTAATTAAAAAAAGAAACAAGAATTTACCAATGATACAGAAGAATACAGCCACTTTATCTCTACATTCTTAAGAGGTGAAACACACACTTTTAAAAAATAAATAAGGCAAACTTAACTTTCATTTAACATGTGCATGCAATAGATTTTATAATTAAATAATTTCATTATTTGAAGTTAGATAAACAGTCTTCAGTGAATCCTAAATCAAGTGCCTCCTTTAAGGGATCAAAATAAATGCTTTGCTGTATCTGTAGCCTAACTAGCAAAGTAAAATCCCTGCTGCCTGAAAGGAGAAGTCGGTCTCTTCCGCATCTCCTACTTACATCCCTGACTGCGGGCTCTGGGCCGCGGTCCAGACAAGTCTTTGGGCCTCCACGCCTTCCCACTGCTGGCCCTTCTTGCACAGGCAGTGCAGATCGCCTGTGTCAAAAATCTCCTTAATCTCATGGCACATGACATGACACTCGATGGGTGTCAGGACACCTGGCTGAGTTCAAACAGAGCGGGCCTCCAAGTAAGGATTATTCAGAGCATTCTTAATGAAAGATCCATGGGGCCAGCAAGACTTGTACTTAACCTTTCGGCTACTTTTGCTCTTGAGGAAACAGTGGGTCTTTGTATGGTTCACAATTATTTTACCTCAAGCCGACATCAAGCAGGGCCCTCCTTGCTTCGGGTTTCAATAACCACAAAGCCAACCTTCAACTTGTCGGCTTTGTAGAACACTTCCAAAATCAAAGCAAAAAATAGATAACGAACAGCCTCCAGCTCTGGTCACCCACTCTGTTCCTCCCACCCTACCTCTCGGCCTCCAGCTTCCCTGGGCCAAACTTACTCAGAGCTGTTATGTCCTGATGGTCTGAATCCCTGTGGGTCCCAGTCTCCGAGACACAAATGAGCCTTGTCCACGCAGCACAGGTGGGGCTTTCCCCTAGTGCCCAGGTGGTAGGACTCCTGGAAGGTTCCTCCTCTCCCATCTGCTCCTCCCCCTTGGGCTTTCTAGGCTTATTTACTTAAGTCAGCCCTTAGGCTATTTATCACCAGTTATAGCTCTCAACCAATTACTCCCAGAAGACAGGATTTGATAGGAAGAAGTGGGGAGAAACTGTCATAATAATAATAGCTAACATTTACTGAGTATTTACTGGTTGTACTTTACTGACACCGTCTCAGAGACTCCTTAAAATAACTTTATAAAAGAGATGTTAGTATCCCCATTTTACAGATAAGAACATTGAGGTTTAGTATAAGGTTAGAGAACTTACCTAAGGTTATAGCACTAATTTAAGCAGCAGAGTTTAATTCAAACTAACTCTTCAGTTGGGTGTTCTCACAGTTTTAGACCTAAGAGATAGTTGAGGGAACATGCCTCACAGCTGAATTCTATTTATGTTCAAATTTAAAGTAACTTCTGCCCCACGGAGAGGGGTGGGAAGGAATCTACAAACTGAAAAGTAAAAAAAATTACATTTCTTGGAGAGGGGTGAGATACAACAATAATACTGATATAATTTTTTTTTTAATTTTTTTTTCAACGTTTATTTATTTTGGGGACAGAGAGAGACAGAGCATGAACGGGGGAGGGGCAGAGAGAGAGGGAGACACAGAATCGGAAACAGGCTCCAGGCTCTGAGCCATCAGCCCAGAGCCCTACACGGGGCTCAAACTCACGGACCGCGAGATTGTGACCTGGCTGAAGTCGGACGCTTAACCGACTGCGCCACCCAGGCGCCCCCAGATCCCGGGACAGCCTCTGTGCTGGGTTGGGTAGGGCAGGGCAGAAGAATCCTGCAACCCCAAATGGCCACACATACCATCTCCCAGAGGGGCAGGACTCCAGTCCTGGTTTTATGGCCATCGAAGCCTATACAATTTAGGGACTGAAGTTACAAATACAAAATTAGATATGATAGTTAATGTTAACTTTGAATGAGAAAATAAATCACAATAAATGTCTGGATTCTTGGTGACTCAGGACTCTTTCCTCTGATCTTTGAGGCAACTTATCAGAAATACAAGCATAGAAATAATTTCTGGTTACAGCCTGGCTACCCCTCCCCTCCTGGAACCCCCCGCTCTGCATGCAGGTGGACCTATACAAGAGATGGCCCCTGAAGCTTGAACTCCAGTTGCTTCTGGGTAAATCCGCATCTAGTGCTTACAGCACTTCTTTAGGGCACACTGCCCACCCACCTGCCTGGGACTCACAACTTGCCAACCTTTCCTTTTACCAGTTCTGAGTTTTGCCAATCCCCCTCCCACCCCTTCCCAACACAACACGGCTTCTCTGAACAATCTGAAGCTACATCCGGATCCCTAATGTAAAACTGGTCCATCACTGCCCTACAGCACATTCCTAAGTGCCAGGCACTGTGCTGGGCACTTGAGGTGGACACATTATCTTCATTTTACAACTGAAAAAAGTTCTAGAAGATAGATTACATTCTCAAGGGCACACAGCCAATAAGTAAATTAAGTTAAATTAAATTAAATTACAAAATAAAATATAAAATAAAATAGAATCAGGATTCAACCAGAGGAGACGGAAAAGAGTAAGGAAGAGAACGAAAGCAAACATCATCATTTTCCCTATGACATGGAGAATACTCCTGGGAACTGGCTTACACAATTATGAAAGCAGACAAGTCCAAGATCTTCAGTCAGCAAGCTGGAGACCTAGGACAGCCAATGGTGCACTTTCTGTCCAAAGGTCAGCAGGCTCAAGACCCAGGAAGAGCTCATGTTTCAGTTCCAAGTATAGGCAGGAGAAAACTAACGTTCCCACTCAAGGCAATCAGGTAGTAAAGATGCTCTGTTAGTGGGAGGGTCAGCCTGTTGGTTCTATTCAGATCTTCACCTGATTGGATGAGGCCACCCACATTGGAAGGGCAATCTGCATAAGGATTCCTCAAGAAAACACCCTCATGGGGGCACCTGGGTGGCGCAGACGGTTAAGCATCCGACTTCAGCCAGGTCACGATCTCGCGGTCCGTGAGTTCGAGTCCCGTGTAGGGCTCTGGGCTGATGGCTCAGAGCCTGGAGCCTGTTTCCGATTGTGTCTCCCTCTCTCTCTGCCCCTCCCCCGTTCATGCTCTGTCTCTCTCTGTCCCAAAAATAAATAAACGTTGAAAAAAAAAATTTTTTAAAAAAAAAGAAAACACCCTCATAGACACACAAGAGTGATGTCTGACCAAATGTGCGGGCACACTGTGGCCCAGGCAAGTTGACACATAAAGTTACCTATCATACCCTCTGACTTAACCTATAAAACAGCAAATCCAAACCTAGAAAAATCTTAGGAAAGAAATTGTTACTACGATTGGATTAGTACCACTTTTGGGTCTCAAGAAAATGCCAAACATTGTCTCATAAATACTGTGGTTCCTTAATATGATCTCATCTTAATCTGAAGGGCATTCAAGTAAATGATGCAGTCCTATTTGTGGTACATATCAAAGGCACTGGATTAGACACTTCATGAAATCTTTCTGGAGGTGTTTTGAGTCCTACTGTATTAATAATGTTTTTAATTTTTTGTATTTTAGGATTGTTTGACATCTGGGGGACTTGCTAATCCTAGAGAGACTGCCCCTCCAGTGCTAGCTAACTCCTTAAGACAGTAAATAACTTGTCTGGGAGCACCTCTCTATTATGTAAACCAACCCATGGGGAGCCCATACTCCCAACCACCTCCCCCATCTGGCTGTACACTTCAGAAAGCAGTATCCTTCTGCCCTAATTATTCTACCACCAGACATCAGGCAACTGGGGTAGCCCCTATACCCCAAAGCCCACTAAAATTTATTCAAATTAGCCAACCCCAAACCTGGTCATCTCGTTCCCCCTGCCTCACAAAAACTACGATATAGGTTTGTGGGGTCTTGGGTGGCTCAGTCGGTTATGCATCGGACTTTGGCTCAGGTCATGATCCCCTGGTTCAGAAGTTTGAGCCCCACATTGGCTGCCTGCTTCAGATGCTCTGTCCCCGTTGCTCTCTGCCCCTCCCCTGCGTGCACACACGCACTCTCTTTCTCTCCCTTTCACAAATAAACATTTTTTAAAAATAAAGTGCTTTTTAAAAATTAAAAAGAAACTATTTTAAAAATAATAAATAATAAAAAATACAGATTTTGCCCATGCTTTCCCCTCAATTTTCCTGTCTACTGACCCACCAGGTGCTTCCCCATGTGGCCCAATGGGGGGTATCTTGCTCCTGTTCCCGGTGAACTCTGAGGAACAATTTCTTCCTTCATAGTGGTCATCTCCTGATGTGTTGGAAGATTTTATATGTGTAACAAATTTTTTTTCTCTGCTCCTCCTTACATATCCATTGAACTGTCAGGTGGCAGGCATTTAACTGTCAGGTGGCACGTGGCAGGGAGGGAGACAGGGAGGGAGAGACGTAGGGAGAGAGGGAGGGAGACAGGGAGGGAGAGAAGAATTTTTTTTAATTTTTTTTAATGTTTATTTATTTTTGAGACAGAGAGAGACAGAGCCATGAATGGGGGAGGGTCAGAGAAAGGGAGACACAGAATCTGAAACAGGCTCCAGGCTCTGAGCTGTCAGCACAGAGCCTGACGCGGGGCTCGAACTCACGGACTGCGAAATCATGACCTGAGCCGAAGTTGGCTGCTTAACTGACTGAGCCACCCAGGCTCCCCTAAAAAGCAATTTAATTACATATTACTGTGGAATGTTATAATTATGTGGGTGATTGGGTCAAATTTTTACAAGTAAATAACATAGCTACAGTATAATTTTTTAATGCAATAATTACTCCAGAAGAATAGAGCACTGGACCTTCCTTTCCTTTGTCATATATTTATCACCTGCTCTACCAAAACGAGTGATCTTCTCCACCAAGGAAAGTCTCCCCATCTTTTTTGTCCTTTTACTCTTGATAGAGGGTAAGTGTCATTAGCCAGAGTTGCTCAGAAAGGGGTTTAAGGAGCAAGTTTTCTACAGGATAGAAATACATGTACACATTCATACGTATACTAAATTTGTCTCAATCATGCAGTGGCTAAATTTGCAGAGCCAAAAATCAGGAAACATAATCTAAGCTACCTTTTTATTTACAGATTTATTTCCCGCACAACAGGTCTGCAAATTGAATTATATTTAGCTGTGCTAAATGTGTAAGTATATCTTTATGGAAAGAGTAGAGTTACATGAAATCTATATGATGCTAAGACTGTTTCCACAAGTGCTTATTGAGAATCTACTACACACCAGGACCTGTGCTGCTGGACAGACACCTCCCCACCCCAGTCCTGGTCCTGGTCCCAGTCTATTAGCTTCAGGTGCTAAGGGCAGAACAGCACAGCTTTGCCACCTAATTATAATGTAGGCCAAGAATAAGGGTGAGCCAAATTCCAGGGGAAAGTTTTTTCTTTTGATATGATATGGTCTAATTTAAATATTAGAATGTTAAAAATAAGCCATGAAAAAGCCAGAAGAATTTTTTTTTTAAGTTTATCTATTTATCTTGAGAGAGAGTGAAAACGGGAGGGACGGAGAGAGAGAGGGAGAGAGAGAATCCCAAGCAGTTTCCATGCTGTCAGAGTAGAGCCCTACACGGGGCTCAAACCCATGAACTGTGAGACCATGACCTGAGCTGAAATCAGGAGGTGGATGCTTAACCAACTGAGCTGCCCAGGCACCCCAAGCTAGAAGAAATTTTAACTGGATCATTGGCATCATTGCTGAGTAATATTTTTTAAAAAAATCTTTCTTAGTGTACCACAATTACCACCATGCTGGGTAAGATTCAGAAAGAAGTAAGGAGCACAGTAGAGAAAAAAAACAAATCATCTTAGAGACCACCTAGAGCACCAGAAACAGACAATTAGTAGAAATATAAACATTAAAGGCTCTGATGGTGAGGGCTTAGAATGAAGTGAGGAACATATTACTGAACACTGGAGAAAAAGGATCCTTGTTATAGAGGGGCAGAAAGCTTAAGATAATTCTGTCCTACAGTTATGTAAGAAGGAGAATTTGTAAGCGATAAAATTGAACATTTAGCTGAGGAAATTCTCAAGCAAAGTGTTGAAGGTGCAGCCAGATTTCTTCTTGCTCCTTTAGGAAAATGTAAAAGAAAAGAGATAAACTAAAGGAAGAATTGTTCAGCAAAAATGAACTAGGACTACTTACTGGCAACCACACACTATATTTGGTGACAAATCAAGGATGGCCCAGTGGGTGGAGCCTAGAGCCGCAGAGGATTATTCCCAGGCCTTGAAACCGAATGTAATTTGTCCAACTGGATTTTATTTTTATTTTTCTAATGTTTATTTTATTTTTGAGACAGAGAGAGAGAGAGAGAGAGAGAGAGAGAGACACAAAGTGCGAGTGGGGGAGGGGCAGGGAGAGGGAGACACTGGATACGAAGCAGGCTCCAGGCTCTGAGCTGTCAGCACAGAACCCGACATAGGGCTCAAACTCGAACTGTGAGATCATGACCTGAGCTGAAGTCGAACACCCAACCAATTGAGCCACCCAGGGGCCCCTGTCCAACTGGATTTCTAAAATTTCTTGGGACCAGTGACTCCTTTCTTTCCTTCCACTTTTTCCCTTTTTCAAGCAGAACCTTTATCCTATGCCTATATAACTTTTATCCTATGCCTACCCCACCGCTGTATTTTGGGAGCAGATAACTTGTTTCTTTAGTTTCATAGGCGCACAGATGAACAGGAATTGAACCCTAGGATGGATCATCCCTAGAGCCTCGCTCACACGTAATTTAGATTATTCAGTAGATGAAATTGAGACTTCGGAGCTAATGAGACTCAAATTGGATTTTGTGCCGTAGTTAATACTCTAATAGGGGACCTATTTAGGGACCTTGGAGGGAATATATTTTGTATATGGGATAAGTCTGAATTTTGGGGAGCCAGAGTATGAACTGCGGCAGGCAGAATAACTGCCCCCCACCAAAGATTCCCTGGAATCTATGAATATGTTACATTGCAGGCAAAGAAGACTTTGCAGATGCGATTAACATAAGGACATTGAGATGGGGAAAGTGGTCTGCATTGTTATACAGGTGGGCCCATGTATGAATAGGATGGATCCTCAAGAGTGAAGAACCTTTCCTAGCTGCGGCCAGAGGGCAGGCATGACTCTTGGAAGAAAGGTCAGAGAGATACAAAGTTGCTGGCTCTGAAGATGGAAGAAGGGGTTCATGAACCAAAGATGTGGGCAGCATCTAGAAGCTGGAAAAGAAAAATAAAACAGAGCAAAACAGATTCTCCCTTGGAGCTTCCAAAACGAATGTGGCCCTGCTGGCACTTGGATTTATGGTGAGACCCATGTTGGACTGCGGGACTACAGTACTGTAGGAACAGAAATTTGTATTGTTTAAACCACCAAGTCCATGGGAATCTGCTATAGCAGCAATAGGAAACTAATGCATCCTCTTACTTAATCATCACAACCATGTCAAGAGGAAGGTGTTGTTGTTCCCATTTATAGATGCTGAAAATGAGGTTCAGAGAAGTTTAAGTAACATTCTAGTTAAATCCAAGAACTTGAATATAAACCTAGATTTTTGGAAGTCAATCCTAACACTCCTTCCACTAACCCAGAGATGGTGGACGTGTAGAAAATAAAGGTACCAAATTTTTTGGCAACTGTTCCTACGGAGGTGGCCAGAGAGTTTAGTGCTACCCTCTTGGTAGACTACAGAGGTTTTCTGCCTGCTACCACCAACTATCCTGACCATCCCAGAGGATGACAGGAATGGTCCAGTGGGGATAGATAAGACCAGAGTCTAGCACCAGAGTCCAAAACCACCAGGAGGTTTCAATCTCTCTGGGAAAAAAGACGCATCAAAATGCCAACAAAATGACTGAGTGACCACAAGAAAGTTCCTAGAAGGGCAAGGAAGGCAACATGACTTACAGAATCGACTTGGGCTGAAGGGACTAGAGCAGCTAGGACCTGGGCTGGACGTTGAGCAGGGCATTTCAGGAGGGTATAATAATAATAAGGGGACAAAGGAATACCATGTACTCCATTCCCCTGGAAAGTAAGCCCTGTCAGTACAAACACCTCATGTAACATGCTCATTGTTTTAGTCCCAGCACCTAGCACAGCACCTGCCACAATGAAGGATCTCAGTAATTGCCTTAGTCCTTCCAGGCTACTATGAAATACCAGAGACAGGGTGGCCTATAAATAGAAATTTATTTCTCATGGTTCTGGAGGCTGGGAAGTCCAAGATCAAGGCACCAGCATGGTGAGTGAGGACCTTTTTCCCATGTCCTCACATGTTAGAAGAGGCTCTAGATCTCTTTGGACCCTCTTTGATAAGGCAATAATCCCATTCGTGAAGGCTAATGACTTAATCACCTCCCAACGACCCCACCAACTAATACCATCACTTTTGGGGGCCAGGATTTCAACAGATAAGTTTTGGAGGGAACACAGACATTCAGACCACAGCAGTAATATTTGCTTTAAAAAATGAATTAAGAGATGAGCAGATTTATTCAATACCCTTATACGCCAGATGCACACACAATGAATGAAGGTGAGACTTCATTCATTCCAAAAAAAATTTATTGAGTGTGGAGGAAAACGCAAAGTTCTAGCCTGTATCCCTTCCCAAGCTAGTAAGAGAATGGAGTGCACACTTCTAACTACCCTTAACTTTAGTGACTATAGTGCAATGTAATCAGTACAAGCCAAACACCTTAGGTATTTTGATGAAAGAGTAATCAATGAAAGCTTAGTGGGACAGACAGAATCTGAGCAGGAGGCAAAAGACTGGCAGCATTTTGACAAGTGGAAACACTTTGGGAGGGTGCACCAAGAGGAGGGAATAGCAGAAGTAAATGAATCGATGATATGGTGACTTCCCTGCACACCTCACTCCAACCTTCTCTGCCCTGCTCAGAGCCCTGAGAGCTGACCTGTGAGGCATCAACTCGCCTCTCTTGTCTTCTAACTTCCACTTGGGTGTATTGCTCAGCCAAAAGCCTTGACTTCCTGTGGGGTGGCCCTCAGCTACAGCTCTTTCTCAGGCTTCTGGTAATCACGTCCTCTCTTTGCTCTTTTCAGGCCTCAAATCAATACGATTGCTTCACCTTCTCGTTGGTTTCTGTTAACTTTGCCCACACCTTTACAAATACTTATTTTATTAAATCCTTCTAAATAACATGTTTGAGTGTGCCAACTGTTTCCCAGAGACGCTGGCTGATAAGGTGGAAAGGCCCAGAATGTGTTTGGGCGATGGAAGGACAACCAGATTTGGCTGCTGTTCAGAGGAGTAGAAAAGTAGACAAGAAAAAAATATCACAGCCTGATTCTAAAGCACCACACTGATGGGGTGCCTGGGTGGCTCAGTCAGTTGGACGTCCGACTTGGGCTCAGATCATGATCTCACAGTCTGTGAGTTCGAGCCCTGTGTCGGGCTCTGTGCTGAGCGCTCGGAGCCTGGGGCCTGCTTCAGATTCTGTGTGCGTGTGTCTCTCTCTCTGCCCTTCCCCTGCTTATGCTCTGTCTCTCTCTGTCTCAAAAATAAATAGTAACATTAAAAAATAATAATAATAAGATAAAATAAAGGGCCACACTGAGGCTTTCTACTGAAAATCCATTTTGAGAAATGGGGAACTGCGGGAAGTTATGAGAAAATGAATCTGGTGTCAGGGAGCAAATTAAATAGGAGGAGCGTCAAACCAGTTCTGGAAGTCATTTTGGAGACTAGTGCAGTGGTCTAGTGTGAATGACAAGGGCCTGGTTAGGGACGGGCATTAGAAATGCAAATAAAGAATCAGATAAGAACAAGGTAGAGGAAAAGGAATGATTCAATGAGAGGTGGGAAGGGCACCCTGGGCGGGAAAAAAAAAGGCAAAGTTGACATTCAAGTGGCAGAAGAAAGAATTCTATGAAACAGGAAACATGGAGGGCAAGGTAAGAGCCTGTTTGGGGTAGTTTCAGGGAGTTAGGTTTGAGGTTTGGCAAGCAGAATCACCTAGAATGAGCATCATATAACTGTGAACAAGGAAGAGGGCAGACTACAGCAGATAGATGTCCACTAGGAAGAGAGAAATAAGATTGGATAAGCATACATGACTGAAGTTTCGGCTGGGAGCTTAACCCCGGACAGTTGCAATCCCATCTAGGGGTCACAGAGCAGCAATGTGCAGGTGAAATGCAGACCAGAGATGTATTTGGGTTGACTCACAGAGTTTTCTCAAATTTTGAATTAATGCCAACAGTAAAATTTTTGGTTATCACACCGAAACAAACCTCCAGATTTTTGGCCTTACAACACTGGGCCCACATTCTCGCATGTCAACCCTTAGCTGGAGCTGAGCAGTCATTGCTCCTCTATACTCCACACAAGGTTACAGTTCTCCCCAGCCCCACCTGGTCTATGTTACTCATTTGTGTCACCTGCTCCGTCTTGGCGTGCATTTGAACTCATGGTCCCTGCTAATGGCCGTTCTCGATGCAACTGATGTCTTGGAAGATCCCCAGGGGGAAGTACAGAGGATAAATTGAAGCAAGTCCGTTGAGTTCAGCATTTCCGCGCGTTTACTATGTGCCAAGCATTGAGCTAGATGCTGGGGAGACGGCAACGATAAAAGAGTGGTCTGTTTTAACAGGAGAGACCAGGGGCATAAGGATCCCCTAAGTGGTTGTTTTGGAAACTCAGGTGGGGTGGGGGGTGTGGTGCTTGGAAAAGAAGGTGACAACAGAGATGGAGGTGTGAATACACATGCCTACTGAATTTTTGTGACAAATTAGCCACAGGGGATAAAGAAGGAAGGAGGTGGACATGACCTTGCTCAGGTGGATACAATGAGAGAGGGTGTAAGTGACAGTGTCGGATTAGTCAAAGTGCGGTAAAGGTCCAAAGCAAGGTGGAAGAGAAGGAAACCACACCCCCTAAAAGTTCAGTGAGCGCTGTTCTGCAAAGGCGTA
The DNA here is from genome assembly GCF_022837055.1 of Prionailurus viverrinus. Taxonomy (NCBI): domain Eukaryota; kingdom Metazoa; phylum Chordata; class Mammalia; order Carnivora; family Felidae; genus Prionailurus; species Prionailurus viverrinus. The sequence goes on from NC_062566.1 coordinate 53,646,197, forward strand.
ATGCAGGCCGCGCCCTTCCTCTTGGCACACCTCTTCTTGAGTAATGGAGGTGCTGTCGCCGCCTGTGCGTTCAGGAACTGGATTACTTTATTGTTAACAAATGAACAAAATTAAGCAATCTTCATTTAGGCCTGCAGGACCATGTTGGAACTCTACAGAGTTGTACAATTAAATATTTTAATATTTTAACATTAAATATTAAGATGTGGAGCAAGTGCTCTGGTAGTGGACCAGGAGCAAATCATCCAGAAAACAAATATCATGTACTGCTCCTGATGATTCAGGGGTTAGAGCCACAGTGGGGTTCTTTAGTTCCCTAACTCTTTAGGAACAAAGCATAAGAAATGTCTTTGGGGGCGCCTGGGTGCTCAGTCGGTTGAGCGTCCGGCTCTTGATTTTGGCTCAGGTCACAATCCCCCAGTGGAGAGATGGAGCCCTGTGTCAGACTCTGTGCCGAGCATGGAAACTGCTTCAGATTCTCTCTCTCTCTCTCTCTCTCTCTCTCTCTCTCTCTCTCTCTCTCAAGATAAATAAACATTAAAAAATAAATGTCCTTGAAGAGTTACTGAAAAAGAGTTACTAATGAGGACTTGGGCCCCCTTTGCTGCTGAAAAGTGTCCTACAAGTTTCCCTAGGCTACGTGCATTTTACAATCAAGAAAGCCTAATAAGGGGGGGAGGAACTGACAATTTCACCAGCCTCATATTTGCTACGCAGAATATAAAATTCTATTTACAAAAGGAAAATTCTTACACTTTGGCTTCAGAAAAGGAAGAAATAAGTCAGTCAACTGGATTATTTCAACTGAAAGTAAAAAGTTTTGATTGAATTATATGGGGCGGGGGAGGGGGGGTGCCTTGCTTTTCTGCTTGCATTAGCCAATGGGAGTGTGGCTCATGCTCTGGGGTATAAATAGTCATAATTTAGCTCTCCTTCAAGTCCATCACTCACAGTTGGCCTCTAGTCAAGTATATTGCAGGCTTCCTTTCAACATCTGCACATGCATGTGTGAGCCCATCCCCAGACTGTAGAGGGGACACACTGGGGAGGGAGGCCTGATGAGCAATTAATTTGCTCCTAGTCACACAGCAGGGGGTCAGCTTAGGCGGAGTCTATTAAATGATCACCATAAAATTACTCATCAGCCTCAGGAGTGCTGGGATTCTGGCTCAGTCCCACATACACGGAATTTCATTACAAACAGGGACTGGCCAATTAATCTCTCATATTGCTCCTTGGAATCCAGGGTGTGAGGTCTTCACACAATGAGAAAAGACTCTTTAATTACAAGTTATATATCTGTTGTTTGAATGTGATTGAAGGGATGACAAACTCAATCCTTTACTGGTTAGAACAGAATGAGGGGTAGGCTGGGTAACAGGTGTGCCGGGTTCCCTAAGCCCATGTCTGTCCTATGCCTGACCAATGGCACAGTTCCCCATCCTGGTGAAGCTTTGTCTGAGGGCGTGTCAGGAGTCAGGGAGTTGGGAGACTGGGTCCACATTCCAGGCAGGGCCAGGCAGGGCTCGTCCTTAACCATTCTGGGCCACACTTTCTTCGGCAAAGGATAAAGGACTGGACTGGAAGCTTCAAAGGTCCCTTCCTTTTCCAAAATGCTGTGATCTTCTAAATGAGGGGGAAAGGGAAACGGAGGTTCACAAGCAAGTACTCAAATGGGAACACTTGCGGGGTGCCCGGGTGGCTCAGTTAAGCATCCTGACTTGGGCTAAGGTCATGAAATCAGGCGCTTGTGAGTTTGAGTCCTGCATTGTGCTCTCTGCTGTCAGCGCAGAGCCCACTTCAATCCTCTGTCTCCCTCTCTCTGCCCCTCCCTCTCTCTCTCTCTCTGTCCCTCCCCACTCCCTCTCAGAAAAAAAAAAAAAAAAAGATATTTCAAATGGGAATACTTGTTGTACTAACTCCTTAGATTGATCAGTGCTGTAAATTATTGCAGCAGAGAATGACAAAGGTATTAACCAGGCCTGCCCTGGTGTCACTTCCTCTTATAAGAACATCAGTCATATTGGATTAAGCCCTACCCTTATCATCTCTAATCTTAATTACCTTTTTAGGGGCCCTATCTCCAAACAGAGTCACATTCCAAGGCACTGGGGATTAACGCTTCGACACACGAATTTTGAGGGGACACAATTCAGTCCATAACACCAGTATTTGCCCTTCCCAAAGTTACAGACATAGTTAGCTATAGTGTGTTCTAAATTTCTTCTTCCTTTCAAAGTTCTCTCCCCATCTTCCTGCCCCAATTTAGCACTTTTACAAAGTAAACGTCAGGGCTGGCTGGACCTACTTTTCTTCTTCCTGTTACCATCCACAATTGTTGCTACATAGACTTTTAAGGCTGGGAATTAAGCAGCAACTGGTTTGCTTCCGGCCTAGTCTGGGCAGCTTCTAGCAACTTACCCCCTCTGCTGCTGTTTACCAAATCTTCAGGGTCACAGAGGAGGTACATAATGGGTGGTGGGCAGGGAAAGATAAGAAGCAAAGAGGAAAAAGAAATGTGTATCTATGCCCAGAAATGCCTCATCATGGGTCTGTCTCCGTTCCCTATTAGACATTTCCTGTGTTGCAACACATAGGATTAACAGGCCTAGACATAGGCAAGATGGAAGAGAAACTGCTCTGCAGAGGAATCCTGGTTGCCTATCAACATTCAATTTCATTTTCTCTGGTAGAACACCAGCCGCACAGACCCACACACACAACCTATCGTCCTGAATGATATCTCAAGCTCGCCAACTCCAGATGTGTTTATATATTTGTTCAACCAGTAAAAGAAGAAGGAGGAGGAGGAGAAGCCCAAATTTTAGACATATCTCAAACCACCAGCTGTCTCCTTGATGAATTTTGGTTTTTTCAGATATAATCATAAGCAACCCTTTCCAACCCACTTATTCATTCAATAAATATTTACTGAGTACCTTCCATGTACCAGGACTGGTGATACCAATGGTGACGGCCATAAACTTGTAGTCCAGTGAGGAAGACACACAAGTTCTAACGAATGTAACCATTCACATCTCTGTGTCAGGTACAGTGCTGGGTACTGTAAACACGCGGGAAGACATGATTATCCCCACTGAGCAGTGAAGAATCTAAGGTGCAAAGAAGTTCAAAGCCAAGGTCATGCTGCTAGTCAATGGAAGTGTCAAGACCACAGCTATGTCACCTGACCTTGGGCACTGTCCTTCCCACTATCAGGGGGGTATCTTACCCTAAGGTGTGAACTTGAATGGAAAAAAAAAAAAATCACATCTCTACTTTCACCAATCTCTAACTGAAATTTAACATTTTTTTCAATTGTACGTGTTGGCAAAAACCACAGCAGCATTAGCAATACCTATGATCGTTGCCAAAAGAAACTGCAGATGTTCTCTTTTATTACAGGGGTTGCCGATATCTTGAAATACAGTTTATGCTCATTACTACTTCAAAATTATGGTAGCTGTCAGATCCCCAGAAGGGCGCTGGGGCCACCTGTCACTCCCGCCCCCCCCTTCCCCCAAGTCCTCCTTCCCCACCCACTCTCCCGGCCAGTGCCACCTGCACTGCGTAACTGGAGGGGGGGGGGGGGGGGGGGGCAAAGGGGGAGGCAGGACTGTGGACTGAGGCCAGATCTTTAATGCATTAGGGTATTTTTTATTTTATGTTTGAGAGAGAGAGAGACAAAGAGACAGAGCGCGAGCAGGGGAGGGGCAGAGAAAGAGGGAGACATAGATCTTAAGCAGGCTCTAGGCTCTGAGCTGTCAGCACAGAGCCCCAGGCAGGGCTCGAACCCACAAACGACTGGAACCCACAAACCGTGAGATCATGACTTGAGCTGAAGTCAGACGCTCAACTGACTGAGCCTCCCAGGTGCCCCAATGCATTAGGTTTTCTTAAACGCACATATATTACTACATTATAAATTATTTTTAATATTTTGACAAGAGCTTTGGAAATAGCTTTCTTTATAATGCTTGGCCTTTCAGGGGCGACTGGGTGGCTCAGTCAGTTAAGCATCTGACTCTTGATTTCAGCTCAGATAGTGATCTCACAATTTGTGAGTTCGAGCTCCTAGTCGGGCTCTGCACTGATGATGTGGAGCCTGCTTGGGATTCTGCCTCTCCTTCTCTCTGCCCCTCTCCAGCTTGTGCTCTATCTCTCAAAATAAATAAATATTTTTTAAAATTTTTTTTTAACTTTTAAAAAGTATTTTTCTGAGAAGGCATCCTTAGTCTCCCCAGAACTGCCAAAGGGGTACATGGCACAAAGGTGGGTCAGAACCCTACATTACAGCAATGAGAAGCCGAGGCAGACGCAGAGGCTCTTCTCCCGATGTCTTTGAGCAAAAAGCTAGGCTGGGATTTTCCTAATTAAAAGAGATGAAGAGCAAATGCTAAGACGCCCGATTCCACCAAAGAACTTTTCTCTCCTTTCCACCAATTCCCGTTCGGCACGAGCCCTGAATGCTCTCTCCTCTGCTTGCTCCCGGCGAAGCTGATTCCTTGAGTCCCCCCTCTGTCCCACGCGCAGTGTCAGAGGATAAATGGGTCCCCGCTGCGTTCAGACGGGCTGTCAACCTCCGGTCCCCAAGGCTGAGCACTTATTGGTGTCCCGGGACGGTGCTAAGTGGCACATTCAACAAGTGAAAGGCGCCAGAAATTCCCACACACCAAACCCACGGATTACCCCAGTTTTCAACCTCCCCTCGCAGGTTGGCCCCTCCGCGCCCCCGAAACCTGACGCTCCGGGAAGGAAGCGCGAGCACCACCCCCGAGCTCCAGACTAGGGCAGCGAGAGCGGCGGGGGTCGCGGGTGGGGAGAGGGTGTGAAGCGGCCTGGGACGCACGGTGCCAGCTGAGTGGGCGGAGGTGGGCCCACAACCAGCCTCTGGGGTGATCCGTGTCCCCGCCCGGTCCCCCTCCCCTGGCCGAGGGCCCGAGATCGGCCGCGGGAGGCCTCTTACCCAGGGGCGAGCGGAGCTTCCGGCCACAGTGTCCGCGCAGCAAAAGCGGCGGATCCCTGCCCGGGCTGGGCGCCGCGGCTGGGGCCCCGCCCGCCCGCCTGCCCGGCCCCGGGGCGGACGCTGGAGGCGGGGAGAGCGGGGCTCCCCGCAAGAAAGGTCCGGAAAGGTCCTGCCGCTGCCCCGCCTGCCGCCGCAGCCTGACGCCGAGGCCAAGTGCAGACAGGACCCCGGCTTTGAGGACAGAGGACAGAGGTCCCGCGGGCCCAGAGCTCTGCCCGCGGGGCACGCTCGCCCCTACCCCTGGGGCGCTCTGGAAACTGGCCGGCGTCCTAGCGTGCGCCTGCGAAGGGCACTGGGGCCACCTGTCACTCTCCCCCCCCCCCCACCCCTTCCCTCAAGTCCTCCTTCCCCACCCACTCTCCCGGCCTGTGCCACCTGCACTGCGTAACTGGGAGGGGCAAAGGTGGAGGCAGGGCTGTGGACTGAAGCCAGGCACTTTGGGTGCGTGCTTCCCGCCCGGTTCCCAGGACGTCCCAGGAAAACAGCTACCCTAGCGCACACCTCACAGATAAGGCCACCGTGGCTCAGAGAAGCCCAGCCGTTTGCTTTGGTAAACGCTGGTAAACGACCGAGCCGCGCTCTCACCTCAAGGCACAGGCTGGGGTCAGCTGGCTTCAGCCACTAGCCTTCACGCCGTCTTCCATACTACCTTCATAACTGGACATTTTCAGTTGGCTGCTCTTTCAAGGGGGTTGCAAAGTGTAGATGAGCGGTCCCTCACCAAATCAGATGGAGCGGCACCTTTTCATGATAAATATGGGGTGTCCCCAAGGCCTTACTGCAATTTGAAGCTAGAAGACGTTGAAAACTGCAAGACGCTGATGAATGAAAGAGAAGAAGACATAAATGGAAACATAGTCCATGCTCATGGATTGAAAGGATTAATGTTAAAATGTCCATACTACCCAAAGCAATCTATAGGTTCGATACAATGTTTACAAAACTTCCAATGACGTTTTTTTTTTTTTTTTCACAGAAATAAAACAATCCTAAAATTTGTAGGGAACCACAAGACCCAGAATATTCAATGCAATCTTGAGACAAAAGAATAAAGTTGGAGGCATCGCGCCTCCCCTAACACCCTTCCTTCTTCCAAGAAGATCAGTGACTGACTGTAACATCAGACAGCCAGGAAGGGGCTAAGAGGTTACTCACTCACTCATGCAGTCATTCTTTCTTATGATGGATACTCCCCAGTCCCTGCCTGCGAGGTGTCAAGCAAGCCTTCTGCCTGCTCCCTGGTCATATGCTGTTGACAAAACAGACTTGGTTCCTCCCCACGTGGGGCTCGCTAAGTCGTCAAAAGTGCACTTGTGGAGATGGGGGTCTGGGAAAAGCATCATTAAAGGTGGGAAGAAGAAGGACTGGCACTGAGAGGAACTCAACCCAATTCGGGAACATTTAGGAGAGGGAAAAGCAAACTGACATGGCTCTGGGAAGACGGTGCAGGCTCCTGAGCAGGAAGGGCCAGCAACGGGAATGGGCGGGAATAGGGAATGGAACAGAGAAAGGGAGCCTCTGGAGAACAAGAAAGGGAAGGTGGGAAGGAAGGGCACGTAGAGAGGCCGGTCCTGCAAACAGGCAGCTGTAAACAGTACTCCCCGCTCAGCTCCCCAGCAAGCTCTCCCTTCCCGCTCTTCCCTGGGTGGAAGAGTAGCTAGAGAAAAGGCTCACTCCCTGGCCCCAGCACACCCTCCCTAGCTGAGACAGCAGCCCAGCCGAGGTGAAGGTGACGTCAGCTTCTGAGGGCCTGCAGTGACACTTATAGGGGAACTGGGGCTGGGTTCCTCCCGGGTCCCCACTGCTGGGACAGAGCGGCACACACAGCAATCATCCAGCCAGACCGCCAGGCAGCCACAGACCCACAGCAGCAAATAGGGCATAATGATAGCGTCATGCTGAGTTTTTAAAAGCTGCCCCCACATCTCCCAAATGCGCTGTTTTCCTCAGAGCCATCCTCCCTGTCAAATAAGAACTAAAATTGCTATCAGGCTCCAGGAGAGCTAGAGATTCCTCATCGGTTACATAGAAGATGAAGTTGTTTTTCAGACCAGAAGCACTTCATGCACTACAAAGGGCTCTATCTCAGTCGACATTCTTGGTAACAAGCAGGAGACCTCGTGTAGAAAAGGGATATTAAGCGCTCCCAGGGGAGTGCCTCCGTGGTTCAGTTGGTTAAGCGTCCCAACTTCAGCTCATGATCTTGTGGTTTGTGGGTTCGAGCCCTGCATCGGGCTCTGTGCTCACAGCTCAGAGGAGCCTGCTTCGGGCTCTGTGTCTCCCTCTCTCTCTGCCCCTCCCTGCACTTTGTCTCTCAAAAATAAATAAACATTAAAAATTTTTTTAAATAAAATAAAAAATAAAGGCTCTCAGGGGGGTTCATAGAACTACCAGAATGATGAAGTAGTAATGGCAGGAGAAGTGGACAGGAATCAAGACAGCTCTGCAGAATCAAAAAAAAAAAAAAAAACAAAAAAAAACCCAGAAAACACAACACCATCTGGCACCACAAGAATGCTCCCAACTGCTTTCACAAATGACACAAATATAAAGGGAATGAGAATTCCAGTCCTCGGTGGGAGTGTCCACTGACCAAATCTATGTCAAAGGCCAGCATTGTAGCTATCAAAGCAGAGAGCGAGCACATCCGGCCCCTCTGAATTCCACAAGTATTCTTATGATGGGCGTTCCCCCCACCGCCTCCCCACCACCACCCCACCCCGCCATGGGGAAAGGGGATGAATACTGGGCAGCAAAACAAAACAAAACAAAAAGCTGTTTACTATGGGCTCCACAAATATAAGATCTTATTAATATAGATGTCTTCTACATACATAAGCAAGGTGGTATGATAGCAGAAACCCACAGTCCTACAGCAACAAAGGGTTCTGCTGAATCCTGTGTTCGAATGCTGTGGCGTGAAGGTGTGGCTCAGGCAGGATCCGACTCTCCATCCACGGGAGTCTCCTAGGATGGAAAAATAATACTGGATCTGGAATGACGTCTTTCTCAGACACTTAGTCTCAGACTCAGTTTGGGGCGATTCTTTTTTGCCCAAACTTCCTTGTTTATAAAATAGAGTTAAAACCTGCCCTCCTATCTCCAGGATACACAAGAAGAATAAACATTGTGTCTCTTAGGCCATGAATACTTAAGAGTGTGTGGGACTATGAGGACCCATATACTTTGGGTTTGTACACCACCAGTCTCAAAGAGAATGTATTAATATACCTCAGTTAACTGTATCAGTAAAATGGGTATGTTTTAAAGCGCCTACCTCATGGTATCCTTACGAAAATTAAAAGAGTTAATACATATAAAGTGATCGGTACCATACGTGGCATAGAATGTGTATTCTGTAAGTGGTAATTACTAAAGTAACTATAGTATTGTAGTTTTTCTTATTGTTGCTATCCAGTGTTCAGGCAGGTGTTATACTGGGTACTGGAGAGAAAGAAGTTCAACGTGCCTGCCCGAAGACAAATGGAACGGTACAAACATTGCCCTGGTGCGTGAATATTAAACCCAGTTTCTCAAAGATGGGAGGGATTTGAGATGTGGAAAAGCTAACTGTTTGCTCTACAGGCAGATATACTGCACCCAAAATTAAACATAAAATTAAACCTGAGTGTGGGAGTGATACTCCCAAGAGATGAAGCAAAAGGGGGGAAGGCCCCAGTCCATCCTCAGGGGCACATACATGCAGTGAGTGTTCCTTCTGCCTCAAGAGCAAGAGCTGGTGAGTGAAAGGGGTTTCTATGGAGTTGATGGTTGGCTCCTTGTCAAAGATCCTTTTCTCCCCAAGCCTCCCCAAGCAGTGAGTCTCCTCATTCCCCATCTCAGTTCCTCTCACACTTTTTAAGTCATCATTACTTACTGCTCCCACGAATATAGTTATGTATAATGTGACAAACTGTGTCTCTCCAAGAAAAATATAAACCCATTGAAGGCAGGAACTGTGTCGTCTTCTTGTTCCCAGGGCTTAGCACTATGTTTTTTATCTAATAAAAGTGTGTTGGGCTCAGCAGAATGGTCTCTAGGTAAGAGTAGAAGCACCAAAACAGTTCAAACAGGCTGCCTCAAAGGAGTCTTAAAAATCCAGTAAACTTACAACTCACAACGGATAAGCACCTGGAGGGCTAGGAATTTGATGAAAAGCTCAAGACTGAGGGGAGTATGGGAATCTAAGGTCTTCCTGATCCCTGGAGCAGGTAGCAATTCTCCTAGTTGTTCACTTACCACTTTTTACACGTTTTGAGTAACACAGGAACAGTCCATCTAGAAGGGAGCTCTAGGGGCTATGAAGTTGCAACAGGCATTTCCCTGGAGGACTGGGAGATTCCCATAGCTCCAGATGGAGCATGAAGAATGCATGAGCTTGGGCCTGGTTTGTGGTAACTCTGTTAAAGTTGGGCGATTGACACAACCCTGAAAAAGTGGCTGGGGACCTGAAGAGAGCAGTGAGTGAGTGAAAGCAAGCAGCCTCTTTCCAGCGGCCAATGACATTGGCCCTGGGACTACCAACATCCAAGATCCAAGGGGACCCCTGTTCAGGGTCTTTCTCCAGAAAATGCCACTTTTAGGCTTCCTTGTTTTCTCTCTCAACTATTCCCTACTTTTGTCCTTCTTTCTTACATGCATCCTCTCTCCTGTTACTGATATCTCCCTTTTCTATTTGGTATCTCTTTCTCCTGCAGGAGTTTTAACTTCTACTACAAACTCATGCCCAAAATACAGTCAGCCTTCTCTGAAAATGGGATAAAAAAAAGTTTAGCCTCTGTATAACCTGTGTTGCCCATTTGAAATCAGGTCACTTTGGGGGTGCCTGGGTGACTCAGTCGGTTAAGCATTTGACTTTGGCTCAGGTCACAATCTCACGGTTTGTAGGTTTGAGCCCCACGTGGGGCTCTGTGCTGACAGCTCAGAGCCTGGAGCCTGCTTCAGATTCTGTGTCTCCTTCTCTCTGCCCCTACCCCACTCACACTCTATCTCTCTCTGTCTCACAAAAATGAATAAATATTGAAATCAGGTCATTTTGTGCATAAGCAGTATCATCCAGCTGAGACCCAGGAGACAGGGGGCCTAACTTGTTTTTATTGCTGGGAAGAAAACCCTCAAAGTCATGATGAAGGGTCTGTTACATACATATGTGATAGCATAGCAGGATTAAAAGGCTGTGTGAGTCTAGGCCTTGTGAGAAGCAGATACCAGTACAAAATTAAACATGCAAGGATTTTATTAGGAAATTCTTGGGAGAAAAAATGAGGAGGAAGCTGGAGAAGGTTGGGATAACCATCAGAGTACGATGTAAGTCTGACCCTAATAGAAGAAGAGAGGGAAGGAAGGTTGAATGGAAGCTTTCTAGACAGCTGTATAGTCTAAAGAAGTTTCAACAAAGCTATCAAGCCAAAGTCAGCCTGGGGGATACCTGTATCTCCTAGGCAAAGCCAGCTTAATGAGAATATGACCTGTAGTCACACAGGGCCCACACCTGGCTTAATGCTATGCTGCTGTTGTTTTAAAATTATTTTTTTAGTGTTTATTTATTTATTTTGAGGGTGGAGGGGCAGAGAGAGAAGGAGAGAGAGAATCTCAAGCAGACTCTGCACCATCGGCACAGAGCCATACACAGGGCTCGATCCCATGAACCATGAGCTCATGACCTGAGCAGAAATCAGGAGTCAAACACTTAACCGACTGAGCCACCCAGGTGCCCCGCCGTCTTGAAATTCTTAACAAAATTTGAACAAGAGGCCCTGGGCTTGCTTTAATATCCCTGCTGAATTCAGTCATTGACTAGGAGCAGCCCATGGGAAGCATACTTTAGCAAAAATGTGGTGTTAGAATTCAGAGTGAAGTGGTTGGGGTCCTTGTTCAATTATGCTCCCTATAGTTGGCGGGCTGTGAGGCCTGGTCTCCTGGCCCCACTGTGTACCTCCTGGGCCACACAGATCTGCCTCTCCATAAAGGTGCAGACAGCAGCTCTACCATGGGCCTCCTGACCTCCCTCCTCCTGTGAAACAATTCAGAAGGCCTTTACTGGATGAACTACAGACCCCCAAGCTCATCACAATTGATCTCAAGGCCACAGTGAATACTCACCTTCTCCCTTCTCCACCATCCATTCTAAACCACCTTCAGCCTCAGCTTCACCTTAGCAGGTTTTGGGCCTTCACTGGTGGTGTGACCAGACCTTATTCCTGAGGGGTTTGAACACTTGATAATCATACCTTCCCTTCTCAGGCTGGGTTGCTGCATGTGTCCTATTCACAGTTCTAATCGGGCAAGGGAGCATAGGAGGTGCCCACCTGAGTCCCACACACATTCCTCCTGGCCCCTGTTGTGTAAAAGTAGCTCCCCTCCTCCTGAGGATCAGGGTCAGTTATTCCTGCTAGTATAGCAACTCCTCTCTTGCCTGCTTGTCCCTGGACACAAAACTCCAAAGTCAGCAGTCATAACTTCTTATTCAGTGGGACCTTCACTGTGCCTCTGGGAAGGGTGCTCCAACCATGAAGTACTTGGGACCAGGACCCATGCTCTGGGACCAGGAACCCCAATCATGCAGAGCCCAGAGTTTCAAGGAAAGGAAGCATAAATTCCCTGTGGGTCATTAGGTATGATGGTAAGTTATGCCATTCATGCTTCCACCCCTTGGTCTTCAGACCCTTGTATCCTTCTTAGTGAGAACACAGTACCATGTGGAGGTCTCTAATTTAATAAATACACCATGTCCTGAAGGACATCAGTCCACCTTCTCAGAGTGCTTTCTCACAGATGGAGCTTCCATTGGCTTTTAGAAGGCCATTCCAACAATCTGTAAGACCAGTTACTTCTGGGTGGTGCAGTACATGACACAGCCAGAGGATCTCATAGCTATGACCCTCTCCTATACCTCCTTCACTTGATGTAGATCTCCTGGTTTGATGCTCTGCTGAATGGGATTCCATACCTGTGGATGAGACACTTCTTAAGCCCCCAGAGACAAGTGTTGGCTGAGACTCTGTGGGCAGGGAAAATAGACAACATTCAATTTACAGTTTGCTTCAGGGTTATGTTAATTATCCCATTTGCAGGGTGCCTGGGTGGCTCAGTCAGTTCAGCATCCGGCTTGGGCTCATGTTATGATCTCACGGATTGTGAGTTCAAGCCTTGCATCAGACTGTCTACTGTCAGCACAGATCCTGCTTCAGATCCCCTGTCCCCCTCTCTCTCTGCTCCACCCCTGCTCCCTCTCTCTCTCTCTCTCAAAAACAAACATTTTTTTAAAAATCTCCCACTTCCTATCATTATACAGTCTGAGAGCTCTGGGCTTCTTAGACATGTAAGAGAAGAGCACAATGACCCATTTCACTGATGACATCCAGCTGACTGGACAGGTCGAGTAAGAGAGGCTAAAATGCTACAGGTCTCAGTAAGATGCATTCACTTCAGAGGATGGGAGAAAACTCTAGAGGCAACACTTTCCACCCCAGGGATATTTCTCTGGATCATATATTGGGTGGCACAGAAGGCTGCCGCTTTGAGTGGAGCTGAAGCAGGAAAGGGTGTTGCAAAAGGTTCAACCCGGTGCTGTTAGCCCTGCTAGCTGCCCCCATTGTGTTAGGGGTGTCAATGATGGGAAGAGATCTAGTGTGGCCCCTAGATGGGGCTGTGGCCTCAGTAGACCCATTGTAAACTGGACTTCATGCAGGACCTAATTTTTTACTTGGTCCTCATAGGCCCCCGTTCCAACAGGGGGGCCATGATGCCTCTTTAGGTCTCTATGTATCAGTATCAACTCAGAATCTTTTGTCCAACAGTCCTAGTGAACAGTCACCCAAGTAAATGGCCATGGGTTCCTTTGAGGAAGGACTGGGGGAATTGTCACAGTCTGTACAAGCCAGAGTGCTGCAGGGTCCTTCCTCCAGACACCTCTTTAATCAGTGGGCTCCAGATCTCAAAACTGACTCAAGTCTGGGAACTGAGCAAGAGATCATGACTTCTTTTTTTTTTTAATGTTTATTTATTTTTGAGAGAGACAGAACACAAGTAGGGAAGGGACAGAGAGAGGAGACACAGAATCCGAAGCAGGCTTCAGACTCTGAGCCATCAGTACAGAGCCCGACATGGGACTTGAACCCATGATCTGTGAGATCATGACCTGAGCCAAAGTCAGACGCTCAACCGTTCCACCCAGGCGTCCAAGAGATCATGACTTCGTATTGAAGTGACTGCCACCAGCTTGTTGCTCCTCTAATTTTGCTTTTAAAAAAAAAAAAGAGATAAGGGATCAGCAAACAATGGCCCATGGACCAAATCAAACAACCGCCTGTTTTTTGTAAAGGAAGTTTTATTGACGCATAGCTACACTCATTGGTTTACATATTGTCTGTGGGTGCTTTTGTACTGTTACAGCTGATGTGACCTACAAAACCTAAAATATTTACTATATAGCCCATTACCTACAAAGTTGCTGACCCCTGTTACGGATGCTAAGCTGCACCCTTGTTGACTATCTGCCTATTTTGTCCGCTGATGCAAAATTGACACCAAGGTCCACTAACCATCTCTACAACCCCCTGCCGTAAAGCCCATGGACTACCCTCCAACCTTGCCTTTTGGTGAGTAAGGGAAGTCTGGCCTCGGGGCTTTCAGCAGTTAAGAGCCACCCCCTGGCCTCTATCAATCCTCCCATGTGCTAACATGCTCAGTTTATAATCACTTCTCAGAAACTCCACCATTCCTGGCCTGCAAAACCTCTTAGTGATGCTGGTGGCCCTGTCACCAGTGCATTGTGATGACTTGGTGATATGTCCTGTGCTCTCTCATGGCACATATTCTCCGGTGCATCTTTTGGCCTTACATGATACAGCCTTTCCAGCATGTCTACTTCCGTCAACCTCTTTATTCCTTCTTGTACTGCCTGCCAGAATGAAGAAGAAAAGGAAGGAAGTTGTGGGGGGTGGGGAGGGGAGGATCCTAAACTGCTGAGCAGAACTTCAGTGATACCCATGGGGAGTCCTTTAGCCAAAGCTGACCGCCAGAGAAGTCCTGTCTTTCCCAGGAGCAGCCCGAGGGAAGCCCACCTCAGTGCAAATGCAGATGGGTCTCGGAGAACCACAGCTGGGGGCCCTTGGTCAGTGATGTAGAGGTGTGCGAGCCACGTCCTCATGGCCACGATGGGAACCCTCAACTGAGGTGGATGTGGCACAGTCTGATTTAATTGCCAGTCTCCATCCTTAACATCAGGTCTGACTTGTAAGGTGCCACAAGCTGCTGCTGAGTGTGACAGCTCTCTGGGGAGAGGAGGTGAGTCAGTAGGGTAAGAAAACTCCAGGGTGGACTGCAGAGAGGCGAGGTGACTCATCATGCCTCACCTCCTGTACTTACCATTAGACTTTTATCCCATCATAATCCAGACAGGAAAGGGGCATCTGCCCTCAGTCACAAGCAAACAAGCAATCTCTTCTCTGCCTCCCTCCCCATCCTGTTCTGAGAGGGTAAACTTATGGACCGCAGGATTTGTGTGAGGCCCACACTGTGAGGTAGTTAACGGCCAGAAACATCTCATCTGAGATGAATTCATTTGCCTGGATGCTGCCACCGCACTGAACAAATACACTGGTGTCATTATTGAGCGAAAATGACAGTCCAGGAGTCAATGCTACTTGACAGCCACAGAATACAAGGTGTCTTATAATGTTAATTAATGTTGGAAAAGTGTTAGGGCTCACCTCCGGGCTGCACGTTTACCCCCAAGGGAAACTGAAGTACTTAGGGCCCCCCCCAGTGAGAAAACGGGGATTCTAACTCTAGCTGTGCTCTTCCCCCAAAGCTATTAAAGTACAGAACAGATGGAAATGAGAGGTAGGCTGAAGATCCAGAAATGCAGGGTCAGCAAGGCCACATCAAAGACAGCTTTCTTGGGGCGCCTGGGTGGCTCAGTCGGTTAAGTGTCCAACTTCAGCTCAGGTCACGATCACAGTGCATGAGTTCGAGCCCCGTGTCGGGCTGTCTGTGGTCAGCACAGAGCCCGCTTCAGATCCTCTATCTCCCTCTCTCTCTGCCCCTCCCCAGCTCGTGCACACTCTCTCAAAAATAATAATTTAAAAAAAAAAAAAAAAAAGCTTTCTTGAGGTGGCGATGGTGACATGTCTCAGAACAGCCATAACGGGAATGTCCTGGCCACACTGGAGTTGTTCGTTTCTCTTAGCAGTGTGACTTGTCTTCTGTCAACTCCACCCTCGTCCTCGTCATCATCTCAAGGCAAGGCTTGTGAGCCACATCCCACCCAGTTCCAGTCTTTCCGTTGCTTGTTTCCCTCCGAGAGGTGTGGAGCTTCACGGTCAGTCTAGAATTAAAACAGCCTTGGAGGAAAATCAAAGGCTTCTGTGCCTTCTTCCCACTCGGCTCTCTCCTAATGGAGGAACGCATGCCTCTTCCACTTCTGTTCTTCCTGTATTGTCAGACTTGATTAAGGGAATTAGCAGATGAAGTGGTACATCCATGTAACTCCCCATCACTGGTATAGTTTTACCAAAAGAGTTAAACTCTCAAGTTAGAGCATTTAATCTCTGTTTCTAGGGTCTCCAGCCCAAGAAAGTTCCCCAGCAATGGGGTGGCTTTGGGTGTTCCTCTAAACCAAATCCCAGCTCCACCACCTGTCCTCATCTATAACACGGCGATAAGAATACAGTGTTACGGTGATCACCTTCTACTACCGCGGTTATACAACATGTGTAGTAATGCACCTGCATGTACCAGATGTTCCACGGAACTGGGGCTCAGAATGTTAGGCTTGAGAATGAGCTGCAAATATAGCAGGATCAGCAATCCAGTCAGAGATGACACTACTCTAAGAAATTGAACAAAACAAGAGAAGAAAAAAAAAAAAAACAATGAACAATAAGAACAGGTGTGTGGTTGATGGTAGGACCGCATCTGGGTGCTGGTCATCGTCATCTTCTTCCTTGAATTCCTGGATAAGTAGGCAGGGAGATACATACACTCCTAAGTAGCATCCTTATTATTAAATTAGATAATGTATATTAAAACACTTTGAAAAATACAAAATGCTAGGACAACCTGAAAAACAATGACACTGTTAGGGGCTTCTAGTTGCAATAAATAGAGATTTGTTAAGGTTACCTCATAAGTAGGAAAGGTAGGAGAAGGGAGGGTGGTATTGTAAGATCCCTGTGGGAAATAGTAAACTTAGCTCAGGAATCAAATCCCGTAGGAACCCAAGAAAAGTCCAGCACGTGAGTCACACAGAGCCTTCTGCAGGAAAACTTCTCAGGATCCATGTTGAGGGGTCTGATGACCTCAACCCCTTTCAAGAAGTGGAAGTTCATGGTTCCCTACTCCTCCTCATTTGACACTCAGCTGTTCTCTGTCTGCATCTATGTGTCTTTTTATTCCTCCTTCAATTACTAAAGGGCTGATTCTGAGTATTCTAACACATAGTCCCAAGACAATAATCAACTAAACCAATGAGAGTCTATGTAGTTCCCATTTACGCAAAGTTTTTAATGCCAGGCTAATTTTTCACCAAGTGGCCTACAGGTTGGCTGCTCTTGGGTCAAGTGCCCACCCCAAATCCTATCAGCTGAGGCCCCGATGTGGAGGCTCAGGGGAATAAAAACACAGAAATTTCCCAAAGCAAAATCTTTTTAGCCTTAGAACAGGATGCTGAGTATGGTTGATGATAGACTACATGACTGAAGAAGAAAAAAGCCCTCAAGCCCACCATCAAACTAAAAGACTCAGGGTCCCTGGCTGGCTCAGCCAGTAGAGCATGTGACTCTTGATGTTGGGGTCATGAGTTCAAACCCCATATAGGGGGGTGGATTGTAGTCATTCTTTTTTAAATCTTAAAAAAAAAAACACAAAAACTAAAAGACTCAAAAAAGTTAGAAAAATGTAATTTTAAACTTTATCAGCTGCTTCACAGAGATTACTTCCAAACACCTCACTGTTCAAACAAAAGTTCAGACCATACAGAAAATCATGACTTACCTAAAAGTATAGTCGAAAACAGGCCAAATTTCATCAGACAATACTAGAATTTATAGAACTAGGGGAGCAAAAAGTACCACAAGATGGCAGCATCATCCCATCTGTGCCTCATTGGATTAGAAATCGAAGCACGTGCTCATCCGTTGAGCCTGCTCTGAAACCGTCCACCTCCTTCCTTGAAGCTATTCTTAAGAGACTGAAACAGCCCGTACTTGATAGAGAAAGTATAAATCTAAACAGTACATTCATGATCTCTGAGCTCATTTGATTCCCAAGGTCTTAAAACTGGCTATCACTTGTTTCAGTCTAAGTGAATTAATGGAAGCAGGTACCATGGATTATCCAAGGATTACAGGCTCCGAGGCATGTTTGAATTGCAGAAATTTGATCTTTCTATTGCAATATTCCTTATCTCACATTCATGCAAGCCAGCTTTTTATTATAGCTGCTTTTAATATCTGTATATCTCTCTCCTACTAGATTCAAGTCAATCTCTTAACTGAGGTTAATTTTATGTGGCAACTTGGCTAGTTCATGGTATCTAGGTATTTGGTCAAATGCCAGTCTAGATGTAAGAGTACCTGTTTACTGTGGGTGGCCCTTAATTAGTTGAAACCCTCAAGAGGAAAACACTGAGGTCCTCTGAGGAAGAGAGAATTCCCTCCAGATTGCCCTTGAACTCAAGCTGCAACATCAGCTCTTCTCTGGGTCTCCAGCCTGCCCTGCAGATTTTGGAATTACCAGCCCCCACAATCATAAGAACCAATTCCTTAAATCTCTTTCTCCTCTCTCTCTCTCTCTCTCTCTCTCTCTACACACACACACACACACACACACACACATACACACACCTACCCTATTGGTTCTGTTTCTCTGGAGAACCCTAATATACGCCAACTGTAGACCATGGTCCACTACTGCACCATGGAATAAAAAGATGACCATGAAGATCCTCGATCTTGAAGAGACTTGTGAGCACATAACTAATACTGTAAATGCCAAATGTATTATTAACTACTACAGAACACAAAGAAAAAAGAAAGTCTTTGGGAAGTGGTTTGAAAAACCGTGACATTTGAGTTGCAAAGAACGAATAGGTGTCTCAACAGGTAATAAACATTAGGGGATGAAGGATCCTAGGCAGCAGAAACCCTGTGAGCAAAAAACATGTAAAAAGGGGCAAAATAAGCACCAAGACCCCCACGTGGATATGTGCCATCAAGATACTACAACATCCAACAGTTCGTGAGCTCTAACTAGTTTGTTTTCCTGTGGATATCGTAAAACCTTCTAACTTATAAACCCAGAAATATTTATCCCAACCTTACAGCTTAGGAAAGTAAGGTACACAGGGGTCAGGCAAGTCCAAGCCCAAATATAAACCACAGCAGTCTGACTTCAGAGTCCACAATCCTAACCACTACTTCTAAGACCCTACATACTGCAAAGTTTTAGGATCAAAGCAGAGGCCAGGAATGTTCACACATCACAATTTTGTTACTTAATATTCCCTTGCAGTGTTCAATATACTTTTTGACTGTCTTTTCCAAAGTCGGAATAAAAGTCAAGTCTAGAATAGGAGTGAGCAACACCCATACGCACTCAGACATTTTCAGCCCCATCCTTATCCAGATTTGAGCAGTGCAGGCCTGAAACACATTGAGAACAGATTGTCTTTATGATCGAAACCTGAAGGAACAGCATGCTAGAACTTTCTCTCCAATTTACAACGAAGTGACAGTAGGGGGCGACCTTATCCTAAATTGGTGAATATTAATTTATTATTCTGTACATGCCTATCAACGTCCCTTATTTTCAGGATACACGGGTCTACAAAAGATACATTGCCTCCCCTTCTACTTCACTCTTGCCTTTCCTTTTTTTTTTTTTTCCAGTTCCCGACATCGAGCTACTGAAAAACAATCATCTTTCTTGATTACCACTCCCACACTGCTCCAAAATTTCCCTACCCTCTCTTTGACTGCCCTTCCTTCACATTGCGTTTTTTGGAATTTTTGCTTTAAGTGCTTTTTAAACTAGCCATTAAAACTGTCTCCCTTGACTACTCTCTTCACTCTCTCAATGGCTTTGAAATAAACCTGCCCTCACCCAAATGCTAACCTGAAGACTAGGTGGCATCTGGCCACATACATGCAAAACAGAGCTGAAACAGTATGAATGTGCAACAGAGCAAATCTCAAAATAACTGATGAATCCGTATGAACACAGTCTTTGAACAAGCACACAATACAGGAACTATCGGGGTGCCTGACAGTCTCAGTTGGTAGTGCATGCAATTCTTGATCTCTGGGTTTTGAGTGAGTTTGAAAAACAAAAAACAAACAAAAAAACTGAACTATCTTCTTCCAAAAGGAAAACCTAGAAACTAAGTAACTTTTTTTAATATTCACAGTGAAGTTTGGAGGCTTAATGATTAAGGATCATTGCTTTGAAGGAAATTTTACATGTACATAAGAGAATCTAATGAAATCTACAGACCCAATCCTGGGAAACACGTACAAAATTCTACAAGGGATTTATGAGAGTTCATGTCCCCTCCAAAGGCCATCCACAGAAGTCCACGGACTCACGGGTTAAACAAATTTAAATTTAAATATTTATATATTTTTGAGAGGGCAGTGGGGGACAGGACAGAGAAAGAGAGAAAGAGGGAGACAGAGAGACAATGAGAGAGAGAATCCCAAACAGGTTCCACGCTGTCAGTACAGAGTGGGGCTCAAACCCACGAACCGTGAGATCATGACCCGAGCCAAAATCAAGAGTTAGATGCTTGACTTACTGAGCCACCCAGGTGGCCCCAGGTTAAAAAAAATTTTTAAACCTGACCTAAAATATTCTATTAGCTGGAAATGTTCATTATTCACAGGCGATTCATGCAGGGATCCTTATGAAGCACTTCCTACCAAATTACTAAAATGTGTAGTTACTATTTCTATTCTCAGATAGTAAATAACTTTATGAAGTTGGGTTGTTTCACCCAGACTCTTTTCACAACACTTTCTATCACCTTTCTGAAAAGGATTCCATGAGTGGACCACTCATTTTGTGATACAATCTACAGAGAACATTAACAGAAAGATGACAGGAGGGGAAAGCAAAGGAGTGAAATGTTTAAAATAAGAAACATAAAGGGAGGTATACAGTGCTGTGAACAAAACGGTGCTGGATAAATGACATGGGATAGTTCAGAGACTTTTTTTTTTTTTTATTAAATGTGTAAAAAGTAGTCCTCATTGTACAAGTTCAAAATCAGACAAATGTACAAGGGTGTATAACTGGCATATTTATAAACTGTACCCACTCAAAAACTCACTGCAGACACAATCCATATTACATTCAATGTCTGCATCTTTACATATTACCTACTGCAAAGTAAATACAAAATTAACTCTCATCATTTTAGTTCAGTACATACGTGATACAGTTCAAAACAAAGGCAATTTTTTCAACCAAACAACCAACCCAAGTACCAATTCATTATACTGTGCAAAAATACAGCAAGACTACTAGAAGGATTCCATTTAGGTTTAGTCAGTAAGATATGTTTCTATGCTACTGAAATACAGCTCAAGTGTTAGATTGTAATTACCAACGTAACAGTACTTTTGATTTACAACTGACCTAAAAATAGTGGTTGCTAATATATGTCCTTGACATTTAAAAAAAAAAACTTCGAATCTTAAATACAGTTCTAAAAGTATATGTGCCTTGTCACTCATTCAATAAACATGATTTATTTTAACATAGGTCGCAAAAGTTCAATTAATTAACCAGAATTCTATATCTATTTCCTGCCTGCTATCTATTTCAGTCTTAAATCTGACTTTCTATCAAAAGCAGTTCAGAATTTATTTCATAAGATTAATCCCAAGAGTTATTGGGTAGCTTTTAAGCTATTTCATTTCTTATAAATATAAATCACTAGACATTCTAGACCAGTGGTTCCCCGCATCAGAATTATGTGGGAGCTCTTCAAAATTTGCATGGACCCCACCTCAGAACTAACGAGTAAGAATCTTCCAGAATGTCTGTTTTAAGTTCCCGGGTGACAGTGGCATACAGTCTAGTGTGGGAACCTCTGACCTAGACCACTGGACCAGTGGTCTCAACTTTTAAGGTACATCAGAATCATGTGGGGAAACTTAAAAAAAAAAAAAAAGACAAAACAAACAAACAGATTTGCTTCAGCAGATTGAGAGCGGTGCCCAGGAACCAGCATTTAATGCAGCTGGCTCATAAAACACTCTGAGAAACAGTGCACAGCCTTTACAGAGGAGTTTATTCAGTAATCTAAGTGACATTGTCCCACAAGTGCTAATGAATCCTGCCCTAGGCAGTTTTAGCTAGTGTTTGACGACAAATGTAGCCTTTTAAAATAAAATGTATTTATATTCTTAATATAAGGTCAAAGTCAAGTAAATTGTGAGATCATAATTCATTCATCAAAGAAGGGAACAGCTTTCCCAAAACTGTAAACCTTCAAACAGACCAGTTTTTAGCAATCAGCTTAAATCTAATGCCCTCTCCATCATTAATTAGCCTGATATGAGATCAGAGGTAGTGATTCCAGCTTACCAAAATGTAACAGAGACTATAAAAGATACACATTCTAAGCATACACCTTTATAGGTTCTATACAGTCTCTATGTAATATAGATTGGAGACCAGTTGGATATTAAATAATACTAAAACAATTAATAATATACTCTCAATTTTAGAAAATGAAACTTCCTAATATTTCCTCACATAAGTTCCTACTGAAACTACTGAGGGGGAAAATCTAGCAAATACTAAAGGTATCATGCTGACTCTTGTGAAGAAGCTATTTGCTAATTTTCCACCATTCTTTTCATTATCTATAACATGGGTAGTGGGTAAAGACATCATTCTACTTTAAGAACTTTTTTTAAAGCACAGAAAAAGTAACTACATGTAAGGCCACACAGCAAATCAGTGGATGGACAGAGCTAGCGATGAGAACTTCCATTTGGAAAGCTGGACTCGTATCTTATCAATCTGGCAACTGTATCTCAGTGTGTGATGACTCTTACTAAGTATTCGAAATATTTCAGCATATTTGTGTGTGTGACAGCTCTACCAGCCTTGCCAAACTTTAGAAGTAGAGAGAATCGACTCTGAATGCAGAGAATACGTAAAAGCTAAAGAGCAACAACGCTAGGAAGCAGACAGAGCATACAGTTAGCAGAATCTATCTGGAATCTTGCCCATCTGTCCGACGTCTAAGATGCTATTATTTCCCGTTATGCATTTCTCCATCGTGTTCTTCACAAAGGCTTACACCACCTCTTCTCCATGGGCACATGTGCTTAAACGCTTGGCATTTCTTCTGAACCAAGCAACGATAAAGCAATTACCAAAAACCAGCACTATATTGCCAGAAAGGCAAGTCATAAAAGAAATGGAATCTTTTCAATCCACACTTCTCAAGAAGCTAAAAAATACTAGTTTTTAATCACTTAGAGTCTAGACTATTAAAGCAATCAAACCATTTTCCCGTTGATAAATGATGCAAAGCCAAAGTAAGGAATTTAAAAATGATGCAAAACAGAAGTTGAAAAATTACATTCAAAGACTCAAAGCGAGTGACATTTTGTCCTCTACTTGGGGCAAAAAGCTCCTTGATGGCGGAAATGAAGATCCGGAGACAGCACTCCCGGGAAAAGGACTGCAAACGTGAGCCGGGCCGATGGTGTAAGGCACTACCTTCACTCCAGCCCACACCTGGGCTGCCCTGCATGCAAGTAACGGGGGGCAGGGGGAGGAAGAACACAGACACACTCAGCTTCTCAGGTCCTCTTTGCTGGTTTGGCGGTTAACTGCTTTTCTCTTTCAAATTCCTTCTCCCGTTGCTGCTCCCTTTCCAACTCTTCTTTTTGCCTCTTCTGTTGCAGTTTAAGTGCTCTTTTCTATGTCAAAAAAAATTTTAAACCAAGAGAACAATCAAAGCTTATCTGTTATGGCCTAATTTAAAAGTAGCAGTGCTTTGACTTGAGGTAATCCGTAGGCATTACTGAGTTTCATATTTAACTTTTAAGCCTGTTCTGGGTAATTTAAGGTCCCCCTCAACACACACACAAAATTTAATTTCTTACTCCAAATTCTTACTGACTGAGAACTGCTGTGACAATGAAAATATGAGCTCCTCAGCCCAGCTATTATCAAATAGCCCAGAGTGGGGTTCAAAAGAGTATGTTTTAAAGGAAAACAATGTACCATGAATTATGTTATTGCATATGGGTACATAAGAAGTCAGAAAATGAATACTTGAAAAAACAATTAAACCTCCACTTCTATAAAGAATGTGAAACAATTTTCAACTCACTTTTAACTTCGATGTCTTTTCATGAAGCATCAGCATCTCTTTTCTTATATTCACCAACTTGGCATGATAGTGTTTAGCTTCAGTGAACTAAATATGGAAAAGGAAATGAAAAGTCAAGTTCAAATAGGCCAAAGTTTTTTTAAAAGGGGGAAAAAAAATAGACTGAAAGAGTAAGATGGATGAATAATAAATTACTGTTCACTCTGCCTAAATTGGCCACATTTTTTAAAGCCTTAATTATCTCCACATTTTCATTCCAAAATTCAAATTTTATTTAAGCCTTTAGTAGGTATTTGATAACACTTGATTCAGTTCAAACTGATAAAAAAAAAGTACTAAACATAAAATAGACATTTATATTGTGTACAGGTAACACTGTGCTTTAAAAACATGCAATATAATCCTAAACTTTTAGTAAGACTATCCAATAATGCTATGAATTTCATTTGAGAAAAAGTACAACACTCTACTGTCTTCACAAAGGAGAACAGGACAACTGAAGTGAAGTGTCCGCCCATCAGGAAAAACCAAGCTGTGGTCAGAGAATCCTGGGAGGGCTGTGGACAAATCTGGTCATGTTCCTGGGGCTTCTAAAGCGAGACCAAGCAGAACAACCTCTGTAAGGACACTTGTCTTCCCAAGCCATGGTATGTATAAACTTTTCCATCTCAGCCAGGGATGGGAGAGAAAGAAAAAAGCACCTCATTCTCAGGAGCCAAGGTTAACAGACAGAGACCAGGTAATAAGAGTGAGAGGAGTGTCAGTAGAGAAATTAGCAGCCTTCATGTATCTACAAGTAAAGTCTTAGTCTGATGAGCTCTAGAGCTTCCAGACCCTCTCCCTCTCTCTCTGGGCCTCAGAGTTTTCAGTTCCTGAATGATAATCGAACCACTTGGGCTGAGAGAGGAAAAAACAGGAAGACAGTTTCTGCCCCTTCAGACTGAAGCAACACTATTACATCTGCTTGGTTCATTCATTTATCATTCATTCACTCAGCAAATATTCATTCTGCTGCAATATGAACTCAGTGGGGAAGACACAAGTAGGTCAGTGTAGCCTTGTCCACCTCCCTCACAAGTCAGAAAACTTTGCATTTACTACCCCAGGCTTCTGCCTAATGCAAGAGAAAACAGACTTGTTTTTGATTATAATAAAAGGAAAAATTAATGAGCCACATTTGTCCAACAGAAAGCTCATTTTTTGACATTCATATAAAAGTCTACAAAATCATGCAAACCAAGCTACTGCTTCACGTTGAGGTGAAGAGAAAGGTAGCCACAAGTTCCTTATTTTTGTCAATTCCCTGTTTCTTAAAATAAAGAGTAGCAGTTCCTCTCATCAAAAAACTATAAAGCTTCTGATGAAACTCAACTACTACCATATATACTGAAAGATATAAAGCGTCTATAAAGGCTCCCCAAAGAGTCCATTTCAGTATTAATTTGTGATGGCATTATGAATGGGCCATACAATTAAACAAAATGCTGGTTTTAAAAAAGCCATGTAATTGATTAGGAAAGATGCACTTTCCTTAAGGGAAAACAGTACCCCAAAAGTTCCTTACTTTTAGTTCCCTTTTAGAAGTCTTTAACTATGAGCACATCTATTCCAGACTGTCACAAATAAGTTCCTTTTTCTACTATAGGCTCAACATCTGAAAGATAACAAGTCAAGACAATAGAAGTTCTAGTAAAGTAAATCAAGGTTTCCCATTAAAGGACAAATTCTAAAATTTAAAAATTAGAGAAAATGGGTGCCTGGGTGACTCAGTCAGTTAAGTGTCCGGCTCCTGGTTTTGGCTCAGGTCATGATCTCACAGTTGTGGGTTCAAGCCTTGCATTGGGCTCTGTGCTGCTGGTGCAGAGCCTGCTTGGGATTCTCTCCCCCCGCCCCCCGCCTCAAAATAAACAAATAAACTTTTTAAAAAATGTTTAAAAAAAATTTAGAGGAAAAGATCCTAAACATACCTAACTACAACGTCGCACAGGAAAAACCTAGTTATTTCTAAGCCAAGATGTCATTATGCTATGTCAACTCACATCATACTTACCAAAGCATTAATATCCAACATAGAATGGCATTCTTTAAATTTTGAAATCTCTTGTTCCAGTGTGTCTAGTAATACAACTTGGTTCTGTCTGAAACAAAAGCACATAGCCAAAATAAACCATACATACTGTTAAGTGCTGGTTCATTAAAAAGGAATCACATTTAGGACGCCCAGGTGGCTCAGCCAGTTAAGCGTCCAACTTCGGCTCAGGTCATGATCTCACAGTTTGTGAGTTCGAGCCCCACGATGTGCTCTGTGCTGACAGCGCGGAGCCTGGAGCCTGCTTCCAGTTCTATGTCTCCCTCTCTCTTTGCCCCTCCCCTGCCCCTGCTCACACTGTCTCCCTCTCTCCCTCTCCCTCTCTCTCTCTCTCTCCCTCTCTCTCTCTCTCTCTCTCTCTCAAAAATAAATAAACATTAAAACTTTTTTTAAAGAGGAATCACATTTCATCTTGGTTAATGTCAAAAGTAAAAATTCAGTTGAGGGGCGCCCGGGTGGCTCAGTCGGTTAAGCGTCCGTCTTCAGCTCAGGTCACGATCTTGCGGTCCGTGAGTTCGAGCCCCACGTCGGGCTCTGGGCTGATGGCTCAGAGCCTGGAACCTGCTTGATTCTGTGTCTCCCTCTCTCTCTGCCCCTCCCCCAATCATGCTCTGTCTCTCTCTGTCTCAAAAATGAATAAACTTAAAAAAAAAAAAGCTGCTGAGGATTCAACTCAGTTTAAAAAAAAAAAATTCAGTTGAAAATTTATTCACTCTCAGGGGCGGCTGGGTGTCTCAGTCAGTTAAGTGTCCGACTCTTGATTTCGGCTCAGGTTGTGATCTCAGTTTGTGATAACGAGCCCAGTATCAGGCTCCATGCTGACATTGCAAAGCCTGCTTAGGATTCTTTCTCTTCCTCTCTCTCTCTGCCTCTCCCCACCTCAAAATAAATAAATAAACTTAAAAAAACAAAAAACAGGCAAAAAATCTGAATAAACATTTATTGTATAAGCATGAATTTGCTTGATCTTTGTCCCAGGTTCCTGGCATGTCTGTTCTAAGACTTCTGTAATTTCTCAAATGATAGAAGTATCTTCATTAGTCATGAACCCCTCTTCAAGCACACCAGAGTTTATGCTAATGAGGTGACATATGGTGGGCCCCTAGAGCTTCAGGATGGGGGCTGCTCATGCCAGAAAGATCAATCATGTGGTCACAGGGTTGGGGCTTTGAGCCATGTGATATCAGTCCATTCTCCAGAGAAGACAGGTTGTAGGAGGGGGGGCTGGAGAGTGAGTTCAATTACATAGCCAATGATTCAATCAGTTGTGCTCACAGAGTGAAGCAGCAATAAAAACTTTAAACACTGAGGCTCAGTAGAGCTTCCTGGTTGGTAAACACATCGATGTGCCAAGAGGGTAACATGCCCTAATTTCACTAGAAGAAGCCACAGAAGCTCTAGGGTGGATATACTCCCACACCTTCCCCTATGTGTCTCTTCATTTGGCTGGTCCTGATCTGTATTCTTTATAATAAAATAGTAATTAGGGGTGCCTGCGTGGCTCAGTCAGTTGAGTGTACAACTCTCAATTTCGGCTCAAGTCATGATCCCATGGTCATAGGATTGAGTCCTGCATTGGGCTCTGCACTGAGTGTGGAGCCTGCTTAAGATTCTCTCTCTCTCTCCCTCTGCCCCTCTCCCTGCTTACACTCTATCTCTCTCTCTCTAAAAAAAAAAAAAAAAAAAAAAAAAAAGTAATAATAACAAAACAGTAATTGTAAGTACAGTGTTTTCATGATCCATAAGTCTAGACACTCTAGGAAATGGTTCCACAGAATATTTAGCTTCAATATCAGGTAGAAATGACTCACCTTCCTTCCCTTAAAGTTTTGTATCATCTGTAGTAAATGTGCTGGGAGTGACCAGGCAGTATCAATGCAGGATCTGGGGGATGATCCTCTGAGAAAAAAGCCATTTCCTTGGACGGTCCAAGTGTGGCTTATCTCAAAAGGAACGCCACTAAGGCTACTTATGATTATACCTTGCCAGAGACTTTTAGGGCCTAAATCCCAGACTCCCTCTTTTCTTTCTTTCCAGGGGTTCTTAAAATGACAAATACATGCAAAAGAACATTCATAACCTTTCTTATATATAAAGTTAGTTTTGTTCCCAGTCTTCCCATTACTAGCTACAAAGTAAACTTAACTTGTATCTACCACAACCTTCTCCGTCACCTCTGTGGGCCTGTTTCTGTAACTTAAAGTGGCTTAATGAAAATTAAAGTGTTTCACAACAGTCAGGATGCTTCACTCCATCCAGTACTCTTTCCCCTAAATCTTTATCAGCAGTGGGATTTGTAGACAGGGATGAAAGAGGCAGCTGCTTGAAAACACCTTTTTCCTTTCTCTGAAATGTGACTTTCCTTAACACTAAAGAGGTATAATAATTGCTTACTCATCATATTCCATTATTAATTCTACCACTACCTGTGTAATCGTTTTTGGTTTACTTAACATTTCTGAACCTCGGTTTCCTCAACTGTAAACAGGAATAATATTAATACTTCAAAAGCAGGTGTCAGGATCGAGATATGGTATATAAAGTGCCGGGCAAGTAGAACATATAGCAATAAACAGTAGCTGATGTTACTATCATCGTCGTCGTCGTCTAGGTGCCTCAGAAGATAAGAGGGGTTATTTAAAACACTAAATCTTTTTTTTTTTTTTTTAATTTTTTTTTTCAACGTTTATTTATTTTTGGGACAGAGAGAGACAGAGCATGAACGGGGGAGGGGCAGAGAGAGGGAGACACAGAATTGGAAACAGGCTCCAGGCTCTGAGCCATCAGCCCAGAGCCTGACGCGGGGCTCGAACTCACGGACCGCGAGATCATGACCTGGTTGAAGTCGGACGCTTAACCGACTGCGCCACCCAGGCGCCCCTAAAACACTAAATCTTAGGGGCACCTGGGTGGCTCAGCCGGCTAAGCTTCTGACTTCGGCTCAGGTCATGATCTCACAGTTTGTGAGTTCGAGGCCTGTGTCGGGATTCTGTGTCTCCCTCTCTCCTTCTCTGCTCCTCCCCTGCTTGGGCTCTATCTCTCTCAAAAATAAATAAACATTAAAAAAAATTTTTTTTGGGGCGCCTGGGTGGCGCAGTCGGTTAAGCGTCCGACTTCAGCCAGGTCACGATCTCGCGGTCCGTAAGTTCAAGCCCCGCGTCAGGCTCTGGGCAGATGGCTCGGAGCCTGGAGCCTGTTTCCGATTCTGTGTCTCCCTTTCTCTCTGCCCCTCCCCCGTTCATGCTCTGTCTCTCTCTGTCCCAAAAATAAATAAAAACGTTGAAAAAAAAAAAATTTAAAAAAAAAATAAAATAAAAAATAAAAAAATTTTTTTAATAAAAATAAATAAATTAATTAAATAAATAAAACACTAAATTTTAGGGGCACCTGGGTGGCTCAGTCAGTTAAGCGTCCGGCTTCAGCTCAGGTCATGATCTCACGGCTTGTGAGTTCGAGCCCCGTGTCAGGCTCTGTGCTGACAGCTCAGAGCCTGGAGCCTGCTTCAGATTCTGGGTCTCCCTCTCTCTGTGCCCCTCCCCTGCTCACACTCTGTATCTGTCTCTCAATAATAAATAAACATTAAAAAAAATTTTTTTTAATAAAAAAAATAAACCACTACATTTTAGCCAATGTCATCAGTTAAACTCTGCAATTAAACTGTGGTTCCCACCTTCCTTCCCAGCAAAACACATCCAGATATCTTTTGCTTGCAGAGTTTCTTACCACCCTTCAGTTGATCATACTTCATTCAAACTCCCCTACAAAATCTTTATGACTTTTTTGCCACATGAATTGACCGGCTTTAAAATACAAGGCATACCACACACTTGGGATAAAAAATCTCATCGGAACCAGCAGAAAACCAAGGGTGCTGCCAACGCCCTGATTACAGTAGTGTGCCACACATAGCAAACACAGTTCCACTTACATACTCATTTATCACCTCCAAATCCAAGGATTATAACATTACTTACTGATATTTACAAAACGGACATCGTGGGTGATTGTTTCCCTCCTTTTGCACTAATACAGGCCTTTAAGGTAACGTTTCAAAGGGTAGGTCTTACAGCAGCAGCAGCTCACAGGCCAGTTTATGGCTGACCACCACAGAAAGAAATGATAGGCCAGCTTGGGCAACCACGCGAGGTCCTACCCAAGAGGAAGCAGAAGTTCGGTCCACTGTTTCCGAGTAGGAGCTGATAAAGTTAGTGTGTGGTTTTGCATACTGATCCTCCTCTACGAGTTCCGTTCTTCCTTATCCTGTTCTTCTCTTGGAGTATCCTCCAATCCTTTATTTAGCTGGTAGACCACCAGAAAAGAAATGGGTCCTCCCCAAAAAAGACACTTAAACATTTTTGGCAACTCATGTGAACCAGCGACTGAAAACAAATCTGACTCCCACGGCAATTTTGCAACACTTCCAACAGGCAATATTTTCATAAAA
The DNA here is from genome assembly GCF_022837055.1 of Prionailurus viverrinus. NCBI lineage: Eukaryota > Metazoa > Chordata > Mammalia > Carnivora > Felidae > Prionailurus > Prionailurus viverrinus. Next base: position 53,676,117 of record NC_062566.1, read on the forward strand.
TGATGCTAAAACACCAAAACTAATCAAAGAGTCTAGACAAGATACAGGGGTGGCTTTTTCTTTTTTTTTTCTTTCCTTTTGAGAGAGAGAGGACACAAGTGAGTGTGAGGCAGAGAGAGAGAGGGAGAGAGAGAATCCCACAAGGAGGAGAGAGAGAGGGAGACAGAGAGACAGGAGAGGGGCTCACTTAAAGCAGGGCTCGTGTTCACCCGAAGCAGGGATCGTGCTCACCCAAAGCAGGGCTGAAGCTCACCTGATGTGGGACTCGAACTCACAAACCTGTGAGATCATGACCTGAGCCAAAGTCAGATACTTAACTGACTGAGCCACCCAAGCACCCAAGGGTACTTCTTATAAGAGATCACACACTCTAGAAGTATTCATTTCACTTTTTACATTTAGGTTACTAAGTATTCCTTCACTCCCATTTGCTACCGCTAAAGACAGAAATACTCAACTGTATTCAATATTGCAAAATATTATACCTTAATAGAGCATACACATATACATATACATACATATACATATACGCTTATACATATACATATAGTAAACTATAACTATGCCAAAGGGGAAATGAGTGCAACCATGGTTTTTGTTAGCTCACGTGAGTTCCTGAAGAGCTTGTTTTGATCTCTGCAGGTCTGGCAGGTAGTGAGAAAGCAATCCTTCTGCCAGCTGCTCCACAGCTTTGTCTTCTACAGCCAAGTCCTCTAGTAACCCTTCATCTGGAGAAGTGTCACTTAAACCTGTCCCCAAAAGAAAATCAAACGTAGGAGTCTTTTAAATGGACACAGGGGTAAAAGAAGTAATAGTGAGGGAGGGGGCTGACAGTGAGGTTCAGAGCACACACACACAGGACACTACAGGCATCCTTCCTTCCCTTTCTTTTATTTATTTTGAGAGAGAGAGAGGGAGAGGGAGAGAGAGAGAGAGAGAGAGAGAGAGAGAACGTACACACAAGTGGGAGAGGGCCAGAGAGAAAGGGAGAGAGAATCCCAAGCAGGCTCCGTGTGGTCATCTTGGAGCCCAAAACGGGGCTCAATATCACAAACCATGAGATCATGACCTGAACCGAAATCGAGAATCAGACACTTAACTGATGGAGCCACCCAGGCACCCCCTTCCTTTTCTTTCAGCTTTACCTTCTGAGTGTCCTCTAATAAACAGGATATGTGCATTCAAAAAAATGTTTTTAAGCTACTAGTATAAGGTAAAGTCTGGATTAAAAGAATATTAACATATGCAAAACATATTCTATATGTTTATGTATTTTTCAGGGCAAGAGATGTATAGTTTTCAGTGGATTATTAAGAGTCTGAGGCCTAAAAGTAGGAAAAAGTCACTGAATGAAAGCAATAAATCCTTCCTTTCAAAAGCATGCAGAAATTCTATATATTCATATAAATGCAATGCCTAAAAAAATTTCTTTTTCAATTCAATGTAAGTAAAAATGTGGGTCAATATTTACTTTTCATAAAGCTTGATATACTATTTATATGTAAAAGGGAAGCTGTTTTATCATTGTTAGAAGATTTTCAAAGGATTTCTCTTCTCTGGAGACTCAGCACCTTAATTCACCATAGAAAATAGTATATAATAATTGCATGTAAATCTAGACGTATGCCAGGAACTACGCCTCACGCTTTTCCTTTGAATAATAACAGTGTAAGCAGTCAGGCACTCAAAAACATCTAAAATGGGGGTGCCTGACTGGCTCAGTCAATGGAGCATGCAACTCTTTATCTCAGAGTTGTGAGATAAACATGAGCCCCACATTGAGCGGAGAGATTACTTAAAAATAAAACCTGTACAAAAGATGTCTAAAATGAATAACCATCAATCACTACTCCTACAAGAAAAGTACAAAACTATTTCTAAACATGGTTCAGTGAGTGGTTTTTAAGATTTTAGAATCACTGGCTTAAAATGAGGGAAAAAAGGGTGCCTGGGTGGCTTAGTCGGTTGAATGTCTGATTTCAGCTCAGGTCATGAACTCACGGTTCATGGGTTCCGGCCCTGCGTGGGGCTCTGTGCTGACAGCTCAGAGCCTGGAGCCTGCTTCAGATTCTGTGTCTCCCTCTCTCTCTGCCTCTCCTCCGTTCATGCTCTGTCTCTCTCTCTCAAAAATAAACAGTAAAAAAAATTTTTTTAATGACATAAGGAAGTCAGATGGTCACATTACTAAAATTGTACTCTAAGAGCATTTTTAAACATTAAATTCTGAAACATCTCCATTTAATCATAATCTGGTAATACTCAGTAACATCAATTTAGATCATTATGTAAAATACATTTATCATGCCACATTCCTTATAGCTCACTTCCAAGTATAGTTTTTACCACAGATTTACAATTTAGCAAGATGGAGGAAAACAACATGCTGTCATATTCAAAGTAAGTTTTTATAGATAAAAAAAGTAGTATGGTTTTTATTTTATTCTGAGAAATACATGAACAAATTTTGGAATTCTCTAAATCACAAGGCAATGTTCAAACGGACAAGAGGTAACTAGAAACTGAAGCACTCCACAAATGAAACAAAAATTTAACAGGAAAAAGCAGAGTATTTGCAAATATTGCCATTCATGTACCATCAGATGGGAAGTGAATAAAGAATATCTGAAAATTAATGCCATTGCTTAAGGCTTGATTACAGTAACGGTGCAAACAACAGCAACTCTCTTTAAGGAAATACAGAAAACAAGTATTGCAGATAAACAGAAACACCCAAATAAGGATATCTCAACTTTAAGAACAATAGCTACTATGTCCCCCTTACAATATATAAACATTTAACTCACAGTCCTCCTCCTACTCTACCCCAATATTCTGGTTAATAATTGGAAGAGTCTCACTTACTCACGTCTCTACATACATTAAGTTACTAAGTTCAAGGTACTTTACTGTGGGAGATTAAAAGAAAGGGTCCTTACCCTACTCATACAAGAAACATTAGTTGCACACCTGTACTCCCTACTAGTTTCCAAGGTTACAAGAATAAATTAAGCGGGGCGCCTGGGTGGTTCAGTCGGTTAAGCGGCGGACTTCAGCTCAGGTCACGATCTCGTGGTCCGTGAGTTCGAGCCCCGCATCGGGCTCTGGGCAGATGGCTCAGAGCCTGGAGCCTGCTTCCGATTCTGTGTCTCCCTCTCTCTCTGCCCCTCCCCCGTTTATGCTCTGTCTCTCTCTGTCTCAAAAATAAATAAAACGTTAAAAAAAATTTTGAAAAAAAAAAAAAAACAAGAATAAATTAAACAAGTCCCCCTCCCCCTGTACAAAGAGCTTGATACAGGGAATCATAATGATAATATATGAGAAGGGACATTAGAGAAACAGAAACTGTTATGGAAACTCGGAGGGAAACATAAAAAAAAGGAGGCATCTGGGTGGTTCAGTCAGTTGAGCGTCTGACTTTTCAGTTCAGGGTCATGATCTCATGATCTCACGGTTTGTGAATTTGAGCACCATCTTGGGCTATCTTCTGTCTATGGTCGGCAGGGAGCCTGCTTTGCTCCAGATCCTCTGTCCCCCTCTTTCTCTCTGCCCCTCCCCCATGCTCTCTCTCAAAATAAATAAACATTTTTTTTTAAAGTATTACTCATTGTAAAAGCTTAAAACACAGAAGGGGGAGGTATAGGCTAATAGTAAAAATACTCTTTCTCAGCATACACTGGCTGGCTCAGCTGGTAGAGAGTATGTGACTTTTGATCTCAGGGTTACGAGTTTGAGCCCCACATTTGGTGCAGATTACTTAAAAATAAATAAAATCTTTAAAAAAAATACTCTTTCTAACTCCCTTAATGCAGTCACTCTGTAGTTTCCAATATAGCCTTCAAAAAAATTATCACTGCATACCTATGCAGAAGCCCTGTTTTAATCATAAATATTACTCATATTGTTCTGCAACTCTTAAATATACACCTTAGATATCTTTCCATATGAGCATATATGCATCTACTACATTCTTTTTAACAGAATAGAATTCTACTATATTTTGTTTAACTAGTTCCCTGCTATGGACTGAATGTGTCCCCCCGACATTATTTTGTAGCCCCAACCTCCAACATAAAGGTAGCTGGAGGTGGAACCTTTGGGAAGTAATTCAGGTTAGATGAGGTCATGAAGGTGGGGCCCCATGATGGGGTTGTATCCTTAAAAGATAAAGAGAAACCAAACTCTCTCCCTCTACCATGTGAGGTATCAGCAAGGTGAGAAGGCAGCTGTCTGCAAGATCAGAAGAGGACTCTTACCAGGAACCTAACTGGTCAGCACACAGATCCTGGACTTCATAGAACTCCAGAACTTTGAGGAATAAATGTCTGTTGTTTAAGCCACCCGGCCTGTGGTACTTAGTTGCAGCAGCCCATGGAGACTAAGATACCTAAGGACAAGTATTTAGGTTATTTTCACTTTTTGCTATTTCAAACAATGTTGCCAGGAGTTTCCTTGCTTGTCTTTGCGTATCTATGTCAATGTTTGTGTAGGATAAATTCTTAGAAGTTGAATCACGGGACAGAGTTTATGCATTTCTTAAACAGACACTGCAAAACTGCCTTCCTAAGAGATGGCACCAATTTACACTCCCAGAACAATCTTTGAGGGCCACTATTTCCAAATGGGTAAGAATTCTAAAAGAAGGAATAAGATATAGGTTAAAAAAAAAAAAAGGCAGCATAAGGAAAGGTGGGACTATAGGATTGCTCTGGAAAGACAAGGTAATTTGGGAGGGTCTGGAGCATAGGGCATACGCAAAAGTGAGCTACAAGACCATCTGGCCAGCCTATGAGGATCCCTGAGTGTCAAGCTAAGGGGTTTGCCCTTTTGCTTAGGAAGTAGTAAGGAGCCATTTTAAGGTTTCCCAGCAAGAAAATGACATGACTGGAGCTTTATCTTGGGGCAGTGATATGACAACAGTGGGATACGTGCAATGGAAGAGTAAGAGACTGGGGGTGGATAGCCTTACAACTGCTCTTGGAAGAGTAAAACTAGAGAGGAGATGGAAATTGCATAGTGGAATCCCCTAGACTAAAATAGAAATAGGAGGCAAGTGAGAAGAAAAGCAAGAGTTACCGTCAAAGTTTCAACTGAGGGTGACTTGGTACTAATGGAATCAGACATCTACTTTTATTCATGCACATGCCGTATGTGAGGCTGGTGCAAAACAACCATGTCAAAGTATCCAGCAAGCGAACGGAAAGGCAAGCGGAGAAGGACCCAAGCTGCACATACACAAGGAAGTCAGCTTATGCAAGTGTAAGAGGGGGCGATCACTGAGGAAAAGCATGACCAAGAAAGGGCTGAAAGCACTATTTTTAAGTAACCCCTATATTCCTAGAACAGGAGGTAGAAACGACACATCGAAAGCCCTGTAGCCTTTCTTATGTGGGGTTCCTCATCTGAACCAGAGGACACAGAAACTGTTTTCATGCCCTGTCTTCTCAATTCTCCCGAGAATGGTAAACAGTACCATTCAGGATGCCTAGCAAGTCAATTCATTGCATGCAATGGATGTCTTAGGGTATTAGGGCTTAAATCTCTCTTGGAACTCGGGTTGAGAAAACCGCTGGAGGAATGACAGTAAGTAAAATATTTCATGAGTGAGTAGTCAATAATACTTGAATACATCAATTCTCTGAATTACAAACCGATCAACTTTCTGACAAATTCATCTTCAACCACTAATAATGTGGAGTCAACACACAGTCACAAAATGACCTCACCATCAATCGCAACCCAAACACTGCCTCCCCTCCAAACTTCGTTTCCCACTCATTCAGCTGGGCACCGGGGCCGGCGCGGTTCCCCACTTCCGCACGGGGGCCAGAGCCTCGGGACCAAGCTGCTCTCTCCCGCGGAGCGGCCGGGCTCCCGGCCGCCAGCCCCGCCCAGTAGCACGTACCCGGCGTCGGCTCCCCGGCCCCCAGGCCGTGGGGTGGCCCTGCCAGGACCCCGTCCGGGGACGTCGGCCCAGGAACACTCATGTCCTTCCCGCTGGGAACAGGGAAGGGGCGGTTGTGCAAACGGTCAGAGGCAGTAAGGGGGCAACCCACGCGTCCAGCGCCCAGCCGGACAGAAGCGGCGGTCGCACCCGGAAATGACGGAAGCGGAAGACGGTGTGACCGCCGGTCCACCGCCTCCTTTCTTGCCTCCGCCTCCACCTTCCGCCTCCACCTTCCGCCTCCACCTTCCACCTCCCGGACTACTACCCCCTAGCGCTCCTGGGACTTCGCGCCGACGTCATGGAAGGGTGGAGGGCGTGGCGTGTCAGTAAAGTTAGTTGTGCGGGACTTCCTGCGACCGATTGTCCGGGAGAGGGTGGAGAGGGCGCTCCCTGGTGGGTTGCGATTGTGTTGAGTGTGACCATGCAGAGTCGGGCTTTGTTCACCGAAGCCAGGAACAGCTTTTCAGTTTCTTGTCCATATTAAGGAAACACCTTAAAAACAAGGACTGCGTGCTTTCCCTTCGGTTTGGACTATTAATTAAAAAAATAATAATAATAATAATATATATATATATATATGTCCGTGTTTAGCTTTTTGAGCTTCAGCCTTACTAACTGGGGATTTGCCAGGATTCCAGTCTCCCCTTGTTGATTGTAGGTGAATGATTTTAAGGCCTGGGTTGCAGTATCTACTGGACAAATTCAGCCCCATTACCGGAAACTGCCCATGCAGCGATCCTGTGGGAGGTTGTCATGATTTTGATGAAAAACTTAGAAATGGGCAGATGCAGGGGCGCCTGGGTGGCTCAGTCGTTAAGTGTTGGACTTCTGTTCCGGTCGATCTCACCGGTCCTGAGTTCAAGCCTGTGTCAGCTGTGCTGACAGCTCAGAGCCTGGAGCCTGCTTCAGATTCAGTGTCTGGGTGTCTCTGTACCCCTCCCCTGCTTGTGCTCGCTCTCTCTCTCTCTCTCTCTCTCTCTCAAAAATAAATAACCATTAAAAAAAAAGTTTAAAGAAATGGGCAGATGCGGCTTCAGACCAAATAAAAACAACATCAGTTATTCCCTCCCTTAGACGCTCCCACCTTGAGTGGAATAATGGCTTCCTAATGTTGCACTCCAAAATTGCCTGTTCAGTGTATTACAGGGCAGCCAAAGCTGTCTTCAAAACAATGAGGATTTATGTCAAGCCTCAGAAACGTGAACCTGTTCTTCATTGCCCTATATCAGTGCATTCACACCCTTTTGGCCTCCTTTCCTTTAAAGATTAGCTAGCTCCTTACTATCTGTGGTAAGCAGAATAATGCACCCCCCCCCCAAAAAAAGATGTCCAGGGTCTTAACCCCCAGAACCTGTGAATATGTTAAACTTCACCCACAGAGTAATTTGCTAGTCACTTGACTCTAAAATAGATTATCCTGGATTAAGTGGGCCAAGTTCAGTCAATCAATCAAATGCCTTCAAAACTGGAAAAGGGAGGCAGAAGAGGAGAGTAGAGAGGGAGATGTGATTATGAAGAATGGTTAGAAAGGCTTTGAGAATAGAGGAAGAGAACCACTGGCCACGTGTGTGGTGACCTCTAGAAGCTAGAAAAAACAAGTAAGTGGATTCACCCTTAGAGCTTTTAGGATGAAATTTAGCCCTGCTGACATCTTAATTTTATCCCAATGAGACCTGTGTTAAGACTTCTGACCTATGGGGCGCCTGGGTGGCGCAGTCGGTTAAGCGTCCGACTTCAGCCAGGTCACGATCTTGCGGTCTGGGAGTTCGAGCCCCGCGTCAGGCTCTGGGCTGATGGCTCAGAGCCTGGAGCCTGTTTCTGATTCTGTGTCTCCCTCTCTCTCTGCCCTTCCCCCGTTCATGCTCTGTCTCTCTCTGTCCCCAAAATAAATAAACGTTGAAAAAAAAAATTTAAAAAAAAAAGACTTCTGACCTATAGAACTATAAGAAAATAAATTTATAAATTATAAACAATAAAATAAATTTATAATTTGTTACCACGGCAATAAAGTAACGCACTACCCTTCGAATATCCTTTGTTGCATCCCAGCATACTACTAAAACTATGTCCTTTAATGTCTACAGTATTCTTACTCATGCTTCAGAATATCCTATTCTTTTCAAAGTCCTACTCATCTTCCAAGGCTTGACCAAAATAATACCTTTAATTTAAAATGATTCACAATCCCACCTACCCTTTCAACTTTCAGAAATTGTAGTAATAAACTTTCTCAACTACAAAGCATCCTCCTGCTGTTTAGCACTTAATCCATTCTTGTATTAGTTATTTCCCTTGACTTCATTTATTCGATTTTAAACTCCAGACAGAAACTCTTATTCACAGAGAACCATAATGGGTTCTCAATAAATATTTGATGAATGAATGAAGTATTGATTCTCCAGAGCCAAATTCCAAATACCTATAATCTCCAAAGTCTGAATCACGCAGGATGGCCTTTTACAAGCTGCCTCGTAACCCTAGTTATTTGTTAGTATTATCCCAACTAGATATCAAAGCTTTTTAGAATAGATCTGTGTCGTATGTGTTGTCGGTAACCTCTTTACCTCTTATGGCAAATGCACAGTATTAAACATATCACTTGGATTTTAAAATACTGGTTATTTGAATTTAATAGGATGAAATTAGGCTGTCACACCCTGCCTATTTTTATCATCTTGTCCTCTCTTCTATTTTGCTTTCAGCAAAAATTCATAAATAAAATAATAAAGGAAATCATTAAAAAAAGAGGTAAAAATTCTTGTTCCTGTCTACCAAGAATTTATATTCTACCACTTACATGTAATAGAATTAGAGAACATGACAGTATAAAATGATAAATTATGTGGAACAGACCTAGAGGATTGTAAAAGGTGTAATGATGTAATATTAGTTTCCTGTTGAGCTATAACAAATCACCACAAACTTGGTAGCTTAAAACAACACAAATTCATTATCTGACAGTTCTGGAGGTCAGAAGTCAAAAATCAGTCTCAGTGGGCCAAAATCAAGGTGTTGACAGGACTGGTTACTCTGGAGGCTCTGAAGAAGGAATCTGCTTCCTTGCCTTTTGCAGCTTCTAGAGACAGCCCACATTACTTGACTCCTGGCCCCGTATCCCATTGCCTTTTCTCCCTCTATTACCATTGTAGCATCACCTTCTCTCCTACTCTGATCCTCTGGGCTCCCTCTTACAAGAACCCTTGTGCTTACATTAGTCCCACCTGCATAACCCAGGATCATTTCTCCATCTCAAGGTCCTTAATTTAACCCACATCTGTCAAGTACTTTTTGCCATGTAAGGTAACATTCACAGATTCTGGGGAATTGAAAGTGGACATGTTTAGGGGCAGGGGACATTATTCAGCCAACCACAATTGCACAATTGGGAAGTAACTGGAGAAAATTTTTAAAAACTTAACAGAGGAAATGAACTTAAGCCAAACCTTAAAGGTCAGGTCAAATGTAATATGCAGAGAAAAAATAGTAAAGGCTTCCTACAGGGGGAAAACACACACACACACACACCACAAGTAGCAAAACAATACTTCAGACTCAAGGACCTCAAAATGGTGCCTTTTGGGGAGACAAAACCAACACAGACTCAACAGTTAAAAGGTGTTCTATAGTCTTTTCGGCCAAAACAACTTAAGAAGACAAAAGATAACACAAAGTATATTCTCATAGCTCTGAAGAAGTTAGTCCAAAGAAACAATGTCCAGAAAGAGTTAAACACTGAATTTACTCATAGCGAAAGGAAGATAAGTCTACTGGTCCTTGAAACCAAAAAGAGAAGGAGCAAGTATAATGTAATAAATATGCCAAAACCATTTATTCACCTCAATTTTGTGGTTTACCTTAAATTTCCCTATATCCTTTACTTGTGCTAACTGAAAATGAGTAGGTATGTAGGGGCTTTAAGTTGTTGCATCCACACGACTCCTGAAACAGAATGCTACGGGCACCAGTAACAGTCGCAACAAAGTTTATTACAATGAGAGGCAAGGCCGACCGATGGGGACCAACACTCTTGATAAGAGTGTGGCTCCGAACAGCCGGAGTACAGAGTTTTTAAAGCTGATCACATCGTTTTATCATTATCTGGGAACAGAACAGAGAAACAGTTCCCAGATGAGTTAGAAACAGTTGCCAGATGAGTCAGAAACAGTTATCGAATGAGGTGATTATTTTAGACTTTCTGCTGCTAAGTTGCAACCAGTGGATCTCCTTGACCTTGTCTCTGATGCTCTTTTTTTGAGCTTTTGTTTCCTTTATTGGTAAAGCCTGATTCACAAGAGTATGAAGTATGACTTACAAGAGTAAAAGCAAGGCTGTTATCTTTTGACCTTCAGTGTCAAAACAAAGTTGTTATTTTTCAAGCTAAGCGTTAGCCCTACAATTTAACCCTTACAAAGTAAGGGGGAAAAATGTTAATACATGAAGATTTTCTCTTCCTTTTATTGATCAGGATGTCCTACATTTAGAATGTGCTAAGATTTGATAAATCTATTCCCAGTTTTACCTACTTCTCTCACAGGATTTGCTTCATCCTTCCCCTTTATTTTTTTCCATTCTTTTCCAAAAACAGAAGAAAGAATGGGGAGGAGGGGACAAAAAGATTTGAGTGAAAAAGATCTAGGAACCAGGGCCTGCAGAGAAAAGGGATGGAAAAGGGGAAGATAAACAGGAGAAAGACATTACAGCCCACGACCTTAAGCTTCTAGTGCATTAAAGTGTTGTGAATCTTGGGGTGCCTGGATGGCTCAGTCAGTTGCGTGTCTGGCTTCGGCTCGGGTCATGATCTCATGGTTTGTGAGTTCGAGCTCTGCGTCAGGCTCTGTGCTGACAGCTCAGAACCTGGAGCCTGTTTCAGATTCTGTGTCTCCTTCTCTCTCTGCTCCTCCCCTGCTCATGCTCTCTCTCACAAAAATAAACATAAAAAAAATTTTTTTTAAAGTATTGCGAATTTGAACACATTTATATAGGGTATGTGCTCACAAAATAATAAAAAAGAAAAATCGGGGTGGGGAGCAGCTGGGTGGCTCAGTCCGTTAAGCATCTGACTTCAGCTCAGGTCACGATCTCACAGTCATGAGTTTAAAGGCCTCCATTGGGCTCTCTGCGGTCAGGACAAAGCCTGTTTTGGATCCTCTGTCCCCCTCTCTGCCCCTTCCCCACTTATTCTCTAAATAAGTAATCAAACAAACTTTAAAAAAGGAAAGAAGGGGCGTACCTGGCTGGCTCAGTTGGTAGAGCATGCAACTCTCGATCTCACAGTTGTGAGTTCAAGCCCCATGTTGGGTGTAGAGATTACTTAAAAATAAACAAAATCTTTTAGAAAAATTAAAAAATGAAGAAAGAACTGAAGATAGGAAATCAGAGAAGTTGGGGTACTAAGACAAAACAGTCTACCATTTTACCTATGGTTAACCAGTCTAAAAGGATTACTCAAGCAATTTTAACCACTTTTCTCTAATACATTTACATGAGAAATATTCTTTTTCATTTGCAAACTGCTAAAATAATTCCATTTAATGCAATGCTCCTACACTTTCCATCATTCTGTGAGAATTAATAAAGGAAAACCTCACTATAGTAGAGTCAGGAGGCTAGAAGGGGAAACAGCCTCAATTACAGGAAAAATTACCAATTGTAGACCCCAACAGAAGAATCTTCAACAGGCAGAATCATCTTACACCCCCCAACAGAGAAAGATGTACATTGCATCTCCTATAAGAACTCAACCACCCTTGCAATTCAGCCAGTGTGAAACTCATCACACACTGAACTTTTGCTTTCCTTCAATGGACTTTCATTCAAAAAACCCCATCCAACTTCCTTTTTCTTCTCATAAGATAACATTCTTCTCCTTCATTGGATTTGCCTATGGTCTTGCTAAAGCTTATATGCCTTGAATTGCAATTCTTTGTCATTCCTACATAAACCCATTTTTGCTGGTAAAATAACTGACAGTTTTATTTTTAAAGTTAACAATTCCTTCCTTGTACTATGTAGAAAAAAAACATATTTTGGGGTGCCTAACTGGCTCAGTCAGTTAAGCATCCAACTCTTGATTTCGGCTCAGGTCATAATCTCACGGTCTTTGAACCTGCTTAAGATTCTCTCTCTCCCTCTCCTCAGACCCTCCCCTGCTCACACATACACATGCTCTCTCTCAAAAAAAATCAAAACATATTTTCACATGGATTATTTTACCAACACATTCTCTCTCTTTTTAAGATTTTACTTTTTCAAGTTATCTCTACACCCAACATGGGGCTCGAACTTACAACCCTGAGATCAAGAGTCGCATGCTCTACTGACTAAGCCAGCCAGGCACCCCTCACATTTTCTTAACCTTGCCACCAAAAGGTTTGTAAAATATATGCAGAGGTCAAAGCAGTGGCTTTTGAAATGTTTTAAGTAGACCACTTTTTATTTTTATTATTTTTTAAAGTTTTATTTTTAAGTAATCTCTGCACCCACCGTGGGGCTCGAATTCACAACCCTAAGATCAAGAGTTGCACACTCCACCAACAGAGCCAGCCAGGTACCCCTAGACTATTTTTAGAGCAATTTTAGGTTCATAGCAAAATTAAGAGTAGAGAGGGGGCATCTGGGTGGCTCAGTCAATTAAGCATCTGACTTTACTCAGGTCATGATCTCATGGTTCATGAATTCCAGCCCCACATTGGGCTCTGTGCTGACAGCTCAGAGCCTGGAGCCTGCTTCAGATTCTGTGTCTCCCTCTCTCTCTGTCCCTCCCATGCTTGCACTCCGTCTGTGTTTCTCTCTCTCTCTCTCTCTCAAAAATAAATAAACATTTAAAAAAATGAATCTCAGGGCACCTGGGTGGCTCAGTTGGTTAGGCTTCTGACTTTGGACTAGGTCATGATTTTGTCCTTCCTGAGTTGGAGCCCCGCATGGGGCTCTGTGCTGACACTCAGAGCCTGGAGCCTGTTTCAGGTTCTGTGTCTCCCTCTCTCTCTCTCTGCCCCTCCCCTGCTTGCTGTCTCTCTCAAAAATAAAAATAGACATTAAAAAAAATGAATCTCGTTTAAAAAAAAATTAAGAGTGTAGAGATTTCTTATGTCCCTCTTACCCACCCCCCCAATAGTTTTCATTAAGGCTTACTCTTCATGTTGCATGTTCTCTGGGAGCGCACAAATTACAATGACCTGTATCCTTCACTATTAGTATCATACCGAGTTAGTTTAACTGCCCTAAAAATCCTCTGTGCACTGCCTGTTCATCCATCCCCCTAGTCCCTGGCAATCACTGATCTTTTCACTCCATGGTTTGCTTTTTTCAGAATGTTCATATATTTGGAATCATACAGTGTGTAGCATTTTCAGATTGGCTTTTTTCACTCAGTAATATGCATTTAAGGTTCTTCCATGCCTTTTTGTGGCTTGGTGACTCATTTCTTTTTGGCAGAGAGGAATATTCCATCGTCTAGTTGTGTTGTAAAAAACCAACCACTGTGCTTTGGAGCCAAAATATAATGTGAAGGCAGAGTTTGGGATAAAGAGGAACAATAGCTTTATTTCTTTGCCGGGCAAAGGAGGCTACAGCAGGCTATGGCCTTCAAAACCTGCAAGCCCTCCTAGAGAAAGGGGCTGAGGTTTTTAGAGGAAAATACAGGATCTAGCTGGTTTTGACAGGAACCATTGTTTACCTACTCCTACCCTCCTTTGTCAGGTCTTTAGGGGTCATGGTACCTGGTTCCTGAAACAAAAAACTAAGATGGGAGGAGCAGAAGTTTGCAGAAAAGAGGAAACAGAGTACTTTAAAATCTAGCTTTGCTGAAGTATTAGGGCAGCCATTTTGATTTTTGTTCAACTTTATGCTTTTAAACGGTTTCAAATGTACCACAGTTTATTGATGAAGGACATCTTGGTTTGTTTCTTAGTTTTGGCAATTATGAATAAAGCTTCTATCCATGTACAGATTTTTGTGCAGACATATGTTTTCAAATCCTTTTGGTAAATACCAAAGAGCAAGATTGCATGATAAGAGTATGTTTACTTTTTTTTAAGTTTATCTATTTGTTTTGAGAGAGAGAGAGAGCATGAGTAGGGAGGGATAGAGAGGGAGAGAGATAGAATCACAGCAGGCTCCACACCATCAACACGGGGTCCCATGTGGGGCTTGAACCCATAAACCACCAGATCATGACCTGAGCTGAAACCAAGAATCGGAAGCCTAACCAACTGAGCCACCCAGGCACCCCACAGTCTTTGGTTTTTTTTAAGTTGACTTATTTGAGACAGAAAGAGCATGCATGCCTACTTGCACTCATGAGCAGGTGGGGAGCAGAGGGAGGGCAATCCCAAGCAGCATCCCTGCTGTCAGTGCAGAGCCTGGAACGGGGCTCTATATCATAAACCATGACACCTTGACCTCAGCTGAAATCAAGACTCAGATGCTCAACTAACTGAGCCACCGAGGCTCCGTGAGTATGTTTAGTTTTTTAAGAAACTGCCAAACTGTCTTCCAAAGTGACTGTACCATTTTGTATTCCCACTGGCAATGAATGAGAGTTTCTATTACTCTATGTCCTCACAAGCATTTGGTGATGCCAGTGTTCTGGATTTTGGCCTTCTAACATGTGTGTAGTGGTATCTCATAGTTGTTTCAATTTGTATTTCCTGATAAAATAGGATGTGGATCTTTTCATATGCGTATTTGCCATCTGTTTATCTTCTTTGGTGAAGTGTCTGTTCAGATCTTCTGCCCATTTTTTAATCAGGTTGTTTGTTTTCCTGTTGAGTTTTAAGAGTTCTTTGTATATCTTGAAGAACAATCCTGTATTAGATATGCCTTTGCAAATATTTTCTCCCTCCCAGTCTGTGGCTTGTCTTCTCATTCTCTTGATATTATTTGAAAAATGAAAATTTGGACAGAACCTAGAACAGAAGACAGGTTGTCTCCTTGAAAAGAGGGCAGGTTCTCAAGTCTCCCACAGTGGCTCTTAATCAGGTTTGACATTTATAGGTAGGGGAACCTTTCTGAAGTATGCAGCAGTGGAAATAGCAAAAGATCTAATGTCAAAACATGTGTTTCAACCATAACTAAGATTTTTATTAGCTGTACTAGAATTTTTTTTTTTAATTGCAAGTAAAGAAGTCTAAACTTGTCTAAGCAAAACGGGATTTACTAACTCACTGAACTTGAAAATCCAGGAGTCGATCTAGCTTCAGGGATAGCTGTGAAGTGGAGAATAAAGGCAAAAGGAAATGTAGATAAAATTAAATTTCCATATAACATACAGCCCATTGACAAATACAGTACTTGAGACAGGCAGAGTATGACTTTCCTCCAGGAACTCTCAAAGGTCTTAATGTTAATGGCTTTGCTAGAGGGAAAAACAACCTTAGCTTGACAATAGCTAGAGGATCTGGTAAGTCTTCTTTAACATAAGAAAATCCTTTTGGAAGCTTCCTTTATCTTTACCTCCCTCAACTCCAAATTATATAACCAGTCATTCCTCACAACCCCAGTGCAGCTCTTTCTGCTCTTGGGTCCTTTCCATGGACTATAATAAAAACACTTTTTTTGTACTGAAAAGGTTTGAAGATTTCTTGGCTGTTGGCTCCAAACCCCAACACTTCAAACTACATCAGCTATATCCATTTCCTCAAATGAAATCAGGAATATTTCTCTCTCTCTCTCTCTCTCTCTCCTTCTCTCGCTCTCTCTTGCTCTCTCTTTCTCCACTGGACTTTCCTCCATATTGGCTCCAATCTAGCAGCTTTCTCTCTGGAAAACAGCTTGAGGTTTTCATACTTCTTATAGCTCACTCCTAGAATTCACTTATTTCAATTTCTTAAAACAAAAACCTTAAATTACTCAGATCACAATGTCTACCTGTATACTAGTCTCTACATCCAGGGGATATAGAAGATCCTGATAGACTAATGTGGGTCACATGTATTGGAGAGAGGTGGAGCCTCTTGAATGACAGTCCTGCTAGGAGTTCTAAAAGGCACAGGAGTAGTTCCTTAAAGGAGAATCAGGGTCCTGTTATCAAAAGGAGGAAGGAAATTGGCCCAACCAAAGCAACAGACATCAACTGTATCAGTTATGAGATTTGAATTAAGGCACTTAAACTCTCTGTACCTCTAGGTTTTTTATTTTGTTTTTTGTTTCATCAGGAAAAGAGATAGGAAGATGATAATACCAGACCCTCTACTTGATATAGTTCTTGTAAGTGAGAGTCAAACGCTTTACAAAACACACAAAAAACATCTGTAAGCTGTAAAGCACTATGGGAAATAATAGCAACCCCTGACTAGGTATTTATATCCCGGAAGAAATATTATTTCTGTTATTAGTGCCTTGGTTACATATATTCACCAACCTTAACTTGGCTTCTTAAGTAGACTTCCATAATGAGATAAAAGAGACTAAATGATTTGGATAAATATCAGAGGGCTTGACAAATTTATGTTTTATTAAAAACTTGCTTCTTTTGTACAAATCAATGTCATATAATAAGAGAGTTTTTTGGGGGGATGAGGGGATATGATGAGAGTTTTTTGGGGGGATATCTACTGGCTAAGCTGGTAACTGAAGTTCTAGACCTGCAGAGTTAGAAGATCAAGTCTTGTAGAAAACACCACCAACACCAAGGCGTTCTTTAGCATCAATACCTCTTTCAATGTTCTGATTTTATTGGTGGCGGTGGGGAAGGTGTCTTATTTTCTTCTGTTTTTGTTAGCTTTCTGATGTCTGACTCATGATATTATTCATGAGTAAATGAATATTCATAATATTGGCTGGTAATTATTGAAACATTATTAGTGCTTTGGGACTATTAGTAAAACTAGTGGCAAAATTTTTACTCATTCAAAGAATTTTACATCTTAAAATTCTTTTTTCATATGTTTATAATGGTTCAAAAGACAATGATCCTTCTACTCTGGGGTTTCCCAAAATTCATTTGGGTTTTCTTTGGGGGGGGGGGTATTTTTTTTAAGTTTATTTATTTATTTTGGGAAAGAGAGAGAGAGAGGCAGGGAGGTACAGAGAGAGAGGGAGAGAGAGAATCCCAAGCAGCTCTGTGCCAACAGTGAGAGGCTCAAATTCACGAACCATGAGACCAAGACCTGAGCTGAAATCAAGAGTTGGCCACTTAACCAACTGAGCCACCCAGGTATGCCCAAAATTCATTTTTTAATCTTAGTGTGAAGATATCAAAGTGGACACCAACCCTTATTGCTATACTCTCTTTCTATGTGATGTAAAAAGTGGGATTTTAATGTCTATAGGCAGCATAAATTTTTCCAGTACTCAGCTTTCTTTTTAGGATAGATTTATGTAAATTAGCTAGGATATATTTATCATGCTTCATTCAAAATTGCTAAAAGTAGTACATGCATCGGCTTTCCATAATGGTCCTTATTCCTTACTTAAAATGTTCTCTTCAAAGTGTTTATGAATAATTTCCAAAGATTCTCCAGACAAGATGGTGAGATGACATATACAAATTCAATTTCTTTGTAATGTGTTGAGATCAGTAATAAAGAGAGTTCAATCTCTAATTCCTTTTTCAATTTAAAAATTCCAGTGAATTGAGTTATTTTTAAATTATTGCTCTAGTCTTTGGCCTTTCTATAAATTTCCCAACAACATATTTTGAATTATTTTATGAAAGTTGTAATGCCCGAAGTTCCGAAACCTCCCACAAAAGTCCACCAGAGTCGTAAGTCAAAGCCAAGCGGCAAGGGTCGTTTATTGCAGGTTCGAACCTGGTCCTCTGCGCACTCGTCGCCGGTGACGCAAGAGGCCTCGATCAGGGTTGGTACAGCGTTTTTATAGACAGAGACAAATAGCACAGGGGAGGTTTCAAATTATGAGGGGCCTGATTAGTTGATTTTAAAGTAAGGACATTTGTTGTTCTCTGATTGGGCGTCCTTTGTTTGTCCTTTGGCGGGAAGGCTTTGTCCATTACTTGTGGCGGGAGGAAAAAGGGGGAAGGGGGAAGGGGGTAGGGTAGGTGAGGAATGTGCTAAGCAAGCAGGTTTACAGAAGCGAGAAATGCCGGTTAGTTTATGTACAATCGCTCATTCCATTACATACCAGACTACATTTAGGAAGGTTTACAACCCATTCTACTACACAGCGGGTTACATTCAGGAAAGGCCTCACAATGCTCGTAGCAAACAGCAAGCAAAACAGACTTCTCAGCAATTGTATTTCTTATCAAAGATCCATAATAAGCAGAAAAGAGAACTTTAGCTTTAAACTAAGGCAGGGCTGTCATTTGGATTTAAAGCTGTTCTTTTCAAAGTGACATCTTTAAATTTAATTATTCACTTAGCTTCATCTATAAATATTTTTTCTAAATTGTTCATTTAATGTACTAAGATGAAAGAGCACATTTCAAAGCATTAATTTTGAGACAGAATGTGAGCATGAGCACAAGTGGGGGAGGGGCAGAGAGGGAGAGAAAGAGGGAGAGAGGGAGAGAGGGAGAGAGGGAGAGAGGGAGGGAGAGAGAGAGAGAGAGAGAGAGAGAGAGAATCCCAAGCAGGCTGCAGGGCTTGAACTCAGGAACCCTGAGATCATGACCTGAGCCAAAATGAAGAGTCAGACCCGTAACCAACTGAGCCACCCACGTGCCGCTAAAAGCATGAATTTTTATTAATAGCTATTACAAACAAAGCAACGGCCCCAAACAGTTATATATACCAAGCCCCACGTCACCAAAACAGATTTAAATTTTTGGCTCTCCCAGAAATGGAATCTTAAACCAGTCAATCAAAAATCACCTGGGGGCACCTGGGTGGCTCAGTTGAGCATCCCACTTTGGTTCAGATCACAATCTCAGGGTTTGTCAGTTGGAGCCCCATATCGGGCTCTCTACTGTCAGTGCAGAGCCTGCTTCGAATTCTGACCTCTCTCTCTCTGCCCCTCCCCCACCTCAAAAATAAATAAAAACATTTAAAAAAAAAATCACCTAATCTGCACTAACTAGGTAATGTGCTTGGGAGACCTCTGTTATCTCCTAAAGGAAAGTAACTTTGCAATAACCAATCTTTCTTGCCAGTATAAATTCCTTGTTACTGCTCCTTTATAAAAGGCTTTTTCATTGTACACAGCTCCTTGGTGCTCCTTTCTGTCTGCTAGACTGGATGCTGCCTAATTCAAACTCATCTTTGCTCAAATAAACTTTAATATGCCTCAGTTTAACTTTTAACACAACTAAAGATTTCAAAATATCATTTTTCTTTTTAAGGTTTTAGAAAAGTCTCTATTATGTGTTCTCAGGGGAATAAATGAACTGTGATTTACATAAAGAGATAAATAGAATCTGTCTACATTTCATCATAAACCTGGTAGAACTAATTCCTTAATGTCACTACTTGAGGATTTTGCCAGTTCCAGTTGCCCTCAGACCTGTTAGATAACAAAATTCAACCAAGTAAATTTGAAGATCTAATTGGCTTTATTAAACAACTCATGAATCAGACAACACCCCATCTAGAAGGTAGAGAGGCAGTCCAAGGAGTTGCACAAAATGGAAGGTTTTTATAGACAGAGGGTGGGGACAAGAAAGTAGCAAAAGAAAAGGATTGTCCCAAAAGAAGCTGTTTGCTAGGAGGAAAAGCAAGGGGTCTTATCATGCACATCACCTCCTCTTTCTCTGGTGGATGGAGAGGACTCAACTGACAGACTCAGGGCACTGATGGAAAGAAACATTTCCTGACTGACCAGTTAAGGCCACATTTCTTGAGGAGGTTGAAACTGCACTAACCTGGGTATTAAGCCTCTGTTTGGAAACTCTAAGTGACACCATTTGGGACCTGTGATTTACTCTTTTTTTTTTTTTTTTTTTTTTTTAATCAACAATTTTCCCCTTTCGATCAGACTCTCAGTTTAACTGAGAGATGTGATCACATTTTCAGGCTTCGGCAGTACTCTCAGCTACTGCTCTGCAGGTCACAGTTTTTGTTGCTCCTTTCCGTGGTATCTGTAGCTCTTAACTTTTTTACTTAGCTTCTGTGGTATAGGTCACAGTTTCTAGTTCACATGCTTCAAGTTGGCTATATTCCTCATTCCTTAGATGTTCCAGTCTTAAGGAGATCATTTACTTGGTGGTTAGCAGCTATAAACATATATTTAAGGCTTCTAAGAGAATACGATGTGCCAGGGAAATTATTAGGATTACTACTGTAGCAGGATTCTCACACAAAGCCATGACACTGAAATTTCTCTTTCTAAGAAGCAACTTTATTCATGCCAGCACGGGCTCAGTTGGGTTTATACCCCCAAAAAACTGAGCTCCAAATGCCAGGTTGGGTTAGCCTTTTATGCATTTTCTACTTCTTTGTCTCCCTTATAAGGGTAACGTAGAGACATACAGTCTGATTGTGTGGTTTCATGTTACAGGGTTGTGAGGGATGTATGCATGTAGCCAGATTATCTTCCCTTATCTTGAGGTTTTTTTTCTCACCACATTGTGCTGGGCGAGGAAGGGGGGGAGGGGGGGAACCTTACCACACTGCAAACAGGATAACTCCCAATATTTGGAGTGCACTTTTAGAGCCATGGTCCCCAGTACCTAAACCAATTAAAATCAAATAAGCCAAACAAAGACCCCGTGGAAGGAATTCATTTTTTTAAGCCAAGCAGTTTTAACTTCCCCAGGATGGTAAATCCAGACATAGCAGGTGGTGTTAGACATCACACAGACAACTCCTTGATCAGCTAAAAGACAATCAAGAGCCATTCTATTATTAAGGACAATTTTAACCAGATAGTCTCAGGATTGTTTTAACTATATATATATATATATATATATATATATATAGTTATATATATAGTTAAATATATATTTATAGTTCCATATATATTTATAACTATAAATATATAACTATAAATATATATTTAATGTTTCTTTATTTTTAAGGGAGGGGGGGTGAAGAGAAAGAGGGAGAGAGAATCCCAAGCCGGCTTCATGCTGTCAGTGTGGAATCCAATGTGGGGCTTGATCTCATGACCCTGGGATCATAACCTGAGCTGAAATCAAGAGTCGAATGCTTCACCAACTGAGTCACCCAGGTGCCCCAAGAGCCTAAGGATTTTTATTGGGCTGCTATTGTTTTAACAGCAGATTATGTGATGATTTTAAGAATTAAGAAGAAGTTTTGGATCAAAGCTTCATTTGCATTTTTCCCTAACCAGGGAGATGGGGACAGAAAGAAGTGTCCTTTTTAACTTAACAATGTGAATTTAGAGGAGTGACCAATGAGATTGTCACCAGCTAAACCCCAAGACCTGACCTTTACTGCCCACCTGCTTATACCCACCAACCTTTGTCCCACATTCTTCCTTAAGTTCTTCTTTCCACCTTATCTCTTAATACAGGCAAGAGACCTGAGGCGCAAAGCATTTCATGATAGAAACTGAAACTACCCTTTAAACAATAACATGTGGTTTGAGACAGGGCTCAGGAGCCAACAGCCTCGAAAGAATTCTTGAGATGTTTTCGGTGCAAAAAGATGTTTTTATCATATAGCACAGCGACAGGACACCTGGGCAGAAAGAGCTGCACTGGGGTTGTGAAGATCAATTGGTTATATACTGTGGAGTTGGGGAAGGTAAAAACAAGGGAAGTTTCCAAAAGGATTTTCATATGTTAAAGGATCCTGGAGGCCTGGCTATTGTCAAGCTGAGGTTGGTTTTTCCCTCCAGGTAGGCATTAAGATCAGGAGTTCCTGGAGCAATGTCACGCTCACCTTGTTTCAAGTATTTGTCAATGCGCTGTGGGTTAGAAGGAAATTTAATTTTGTCTACATTTCTTTTGCCTTTGTTCTCCACATGGATAACAACTGCCCTGACAAGACGTCCAGCTGGCTCAGACCACCCAGACCGGTTCAAGCTCAACTCACCTGTGCAGATGGACCATGGAGTAACCCATGGAGCGATGACAGTTACCTTTACCTCATTTTAATGTCAAAATCTCTGCCGATGGAGGAGCATAAGCCTCATCAACATAACAGACAATGTATGTATAGGCATGTTTCCTTAAGGCACATGCTCAACCTTATGCCCACCTCTACATACAAGGATCCCCGTGATCTTATTTGCTGCAAATCAAGTTTACTATATGTGACAATTCCACCTGCTATAGTTTCTATCCTGTGACTCACCAAAGGAGTGAATTCGTGTCGGGTCAGTTATTTTGCCCATGAAAAATTAGAAGCACAGTTAGATTTTTTTCCTAGCCTGAGAGATAAGAGGTTACCACCCCACTCCCCTTCGCAATGACCTGGGAGATCCAGCTGAGGGTCCGTTTGCACCAGTGCCAGAAAAGGACAGGAGAAGGAGAAAGGGTTTTCTGTTTAGAGTGTGATGTCTTGATCCAGTGTCTTGGGTGGAAGCAGTCTACACCTGGATGTCAGCTTCTCTTCCTGGCCAGTTTGATTTAGGGGTCTCTAGCATCTCTTCATTTTGCAGCAGCGTGGGTGGTCAGGAGCACTTGGTAAAGTCCTTTTAATCAATGAGGGCTGTTTTCCTCTGATGATATTTTAGAACACCAAATTACCTGGCTCTAGATTGTGACAGACAGGTTTCTTTGAATTAGGATCCAGGAAGGCTTCTTATCCTGTTGGTGACAGTCTTGAGCATAAAAACATTAGAGACTTACGGTAGCTGGTCATACTAGCCTAAAACAACAGTGACCAGTAGAAGGTTGCGTACTGATAGAATTTCTAGAATTTTCTAAGGTTTTGTTGATTCCTATGATTTGTCCGGTGAAGTGGGTGCCCTGATTCCTAGATATAGTGGAAAGTATACCCCGAGTGGGAAACATTTTTTTTTTTTTTACCAGTTTTGTTTTGTTTTGTTGTATTACTATTAGGGCATCAGCCTTGTAGCAAGGAAAGGTTTTAACCCAGCCAGAAAATACGTATATTCCAACCAGTATGTATTGATAATTCCTACTAAGTGACAGCTTAATAAAATCCAGTTGCAGGTGTTAAAGTTTTGTTTTTGTTTTTGTTTCTAATTTAATTCATTTTGGAGAGAGAGAGAGAGAATGAGAGAGAGAGAGACAAAGAGAATGCTAGCACGAGCAGGGGAGGGGCAGAGACACAAAATCCGAAGCAGACCCCAGGCTCTGAGCTGTCAGCACAGAGCCTGACACGGGGCTCAAACTCACAAACCACAAGATCATGCCCTGAGCCAAAGTTGGACATTTAGCTGACTGAGCCACCCAGGTGCCCCAACAGGTGTTGAAGTTTTATAGACGTCTCTACACTAATGTCTATTTATATCTGAGTCATCTTAAATATATTATGGTGGATGAAGGAATGCAAAAGCCAAAAAATGGGGTTTTTCAAGGAACCAGGAAGAAGCAAGCAGCTGTTTTGGGCTTCTCATAGTCCTGTTTGTTGAATTTATAACCATTATGTATCTATATGAATACTATTTTTTTTTCAGATGCAGACTGTTGCCATGTCACAAGGACATTAAGATGGCAAAAGTGTGGCATTAAGGGGCCATTTAAAAAAAAATTTTTTTTTTACATTTATTTATTTTTGAGAAACAGAATGAGACAAAGCGTGAGCGGGGGAGGGGCAGAGAGAGAAGGAGACACAGAATCTGAAGCAGGCTCCAGGCTCTGAGCAAGCGGTCAGCACAGAGCCTGATGCAGGGCTCCAACCCACAAACTGTGAGATCATGACCTGAGACAAAGTCGGACGCTCAACCGACTGAGCCACCCAGGTGCCCCTTAAGGGGCCATTTTTGCAGCAGAATGGATTTCATCTACATGTGCCACAATCTGACAAATATAATTTAAAAAATTTTTTTAATGTTTGTTTATTTTTGAGAGAGAGAGACATAGAGTACGAGCAGGGGAGGGGCAGAGAGAGAGGGAGACACAGAATCGAAGCAGCTGCCAGGCTCTGAGCTGTCACCACAGAGCCGGATGCAGGGATCTAACTCACCCAACTGTGAGATCATGACCTGGGCTGAAGTTGGATGCTTAACCAACTGAGCCACCCACATGCCCTTTTTACAAATATAATTTAAAGAAGGCTTAGTATTATTTATTTGACAATATTTTCTATGTAATTTATATAGTAAATAAGCCTAATTAGTTTTACAACTCTTGGAATATTTCAGGTCAAAAAGAATTTTTTTTAAGAATTTGATTTTGGGAAGTTTGTCAAACATTTCAAAAAAAAAAAAAAAAATTAAAGCACTTACCTAAACAGGATCATGGATCATTATGAAACTTGGTACTTAAAAGGTAAGGAAACTTATACAACCTTATCAAAAGCAGACTAAAAATCCAAGAAAACTTTGTTATTTTAGCAGAGAGAAGACCAAATTTTAACTGTGCACCAGCTTAATTTTGATATTAAAACTTATTATTTTTAATAAATTTATTTTGATCATAGCTTGACCACACATTAAAATGTTTTAAAGACTTTTTTTTTTTTTAATAAACCTCTACTTTTTTTTCCCTATACTCTGATTTTTGTCCTGTTGTTACCAAGACCCAAGTTTGGCTGTTGAACGCTCAAAAGCCAATACTTGAGAGACATCTGTTTGTTGAAAAGGAAAGTTTGCTTTATTCCAGAGGCTGAAAACCTAGGAAGATGGGGAACTAATGTCCAAACACCATCTCCAAAGTCCTGGACCAAGCGGGGTTTGTTTGTTTGTTTGTTTGTTTGTTTGTTTGTTTAAAAAGATTTTAATGTTTATTATTTATTTGTGAGAGACACAGAGAGACAGAGCACAACTGGGGGAGGGGCAGAGAGAGAAGGAGACACAAAATCTGAAGCACATTCCAGGCTCTGAGCTGTCCACACAGAGCTCAATGCAGGGCACGGGGCTCGAACCCACAAACATGTGAGATCATGATCTGAGCCAAAGTCGGACGCTTAACCTCTTAACCAACTGAGCCAGCCAAGTGCCCCAAAGCTGGGGTTTATTTATTTATTTAAAAAAAATTTTTTTAATGTTTATTTATTTTTGAGACAGAGAGAGACAGAGCATGAACAGGGGAGGGTCAGAGAGTGGGAGACACAGACTCTGAAACAGGCTCCAGGCTCTGAGCTGTCAGCACAGAGCCCAACGCGGGGCTCGAACTCACAGACCGCGAGATCATGACCTGAGCTGAAGTCAGACGCTTAACTGACTGAGCCACCCAGGCGCCCCCCAAAGCTGGGTTTTATATAATGGGAAGGTATGGGAAGTGGTGAGGCTCAACATGCAGGGGAAACATTCCCAATATGATGTCAAGTAGACTTGCTGGCATTACGTTATGTTTTCATTTTAAACCAACCTCATTTTAGGATAAAATAATAATAATTATTATTATTATATTATTAATAATAATTACTATTAAATTATTAAACATAATTTATTTTAATGTAACATTAACATATCCAAACAAGTTTAGTTTCTCTTTAATAAGAAGCCAAAAGTAGATAAACCTATGTCTAGTAATTAGTGTCTAGTATTTTGTCTTATTTGGAAATAATCTAGATGTTTAATGAATTTAACTTAACTCATTATTTAATTTAGCAAAACTTTTAAGATTATAAGTTACAAAAAAAAATCAGGGAAACTACTGTTGGGAGGGCCATTGACCCCTTACCTAAAACTTTTTTTTTTTAACAATTATATTTAGATTACTTACTTACAAAAACTTTATGAAAGATTAGACAAAGTCAGTCATTATTTTAAGCCATTACTTTTTTGTTGATAGGTATTATAAGAGATAACAAAATTATTTGGTTAGTAAACTCATGTAGATAAAAGTTTTATATTTAAAAGTTTTATATTTACTCTTGATAACTCTAAGGACATGCTTATTTTAATTAAACCATCAATCCCAAACTAATTTTTATATCAAAAAAAATTTTTTGGATCACATGGACTTGAAAAGCATTACAAGCCCAATCCTTACAAGCATGTGTCTTTAAACCAACTAAATATAGCCCATTTATAAGTTAATTTTAGCAATACCATCCAGAAGTAGAAACTCAGTTACAACACATCCATGGACACATGTGAATAGATAAGATAGACATAGACTTTGACCTTATAGCTTCTGTTTGAAAATTCTGCCATGAAACAGGTACCAAATTTACTAGTTTATAAAGGTTGGACCTGAATATTTTTTTTTTTTTTTAGGTTTGTTTGTTTGGTTATTTTGGTGGATGAAATAAGTTAAGGTTACTGGTCTAGATAGCTAAAGCTTTTTAAAAGTGTATTTATGGCCTTTCGTGGGTGGTGGCAAGAGCAGAGAGTGTGCCATGAAGACCTTGGTGCAAGGTGGTGGGGCACTGCCTATCCACCCCCAAGTGCAGCACTCCACACTCTATCGCATGCAAATCTTTGCACCTAGTCCGCTTGTCACCACGTTCCGCTTCTGGTACTTTTATTGCAGGATTGTTAAGCGTGACGGTCAAGAAAGAATTCTTGAGAAATTTTACGGTGCCACTTAGTAAGTTTACTTAGTAAGTAGCAAGGGGACAGGACCCATGGGCAGAAAAAGCAGCATTCTGCTGCATGAAGCTGGTGGTTACATGCTTAGTGCTCAAGGGGGAGGGGACATGCAGGAAGTATTAGATCGTTAATATCTTCGTATTTCTACTTGTAAAACCACTTTCACAAGAATTCTCTGGTGCTTATAATTCGGTTTGATGTTAACTATTGATGAGGTATATAGACAGTCGTGAGACCCTTTAAGAATGTAACAACCAGCACTTACTTGATCCTTGTCAAAACCAAGCATGCTGTAGATCAGCCTTCTGGGCTAAAGGTGAACATTTTTCTGCTTTTATCCATCATCACTTTGTACCTTAGCTGAAGAAGATGAAGTCTTCAGGGTGTGTGAGAAATCCCCCTTGCGGGCGAAGAACTTTGGCATCTGGCTGCACTATGACTCCCACAGTGGCACCCACAATATGTACCAGAAGTACCAGGGCCTGACCACTGCCCCTACCACCCAGTGCTGCCAAGACATGGGTGCATGGCACCGCTCCTGCCTGGGCCCTCTTGATCCAGATCATGAAGATGGAGGAGATTGCTGCCAGCATGTGCCACTGACTGGCAGTCAAGCAGTCTAAGATCAATGACCCTAAGATCAAATTCCTGCTACCCCACCAGGTCCTACATTGTCAGCACAAGTCACCCTTCACCACCAACAGACCCAACACCTTCTTTTAGATGCAGAGCCTCCTGTCCCCAGGTCTGCCCAAGTAAACTCCTTGGAAAACCTAAAAGAAAAAAAAAATTATAATACATATATAATTATTAAAATATATATATAATTATTAAATATAAATATAAATATAAATATATATATATATTTGTGGAGAAGACGCTTAAGGTTTGTATTTGTCCTTGGCAAGTCAAGTTTTAAATGGCCTTTCCTCCTTATTTTTACTTGGTTAGTGTTACCTCCCTGGAATTTGCATTTTAAGGGGTGGGCTAGATTAAGAATTCCTAGAAAGACTAGGCAGAACACTGTATTTACAGTGTGAAGGTGCAGGGGGAAAATGCAAGCACTTTCTAGAAGGACTTTCCTTCTCTTAAGGGCAGAAGTTTTACAATACTTTATAAACCTTTTGGGATAAATAAGAGAGGTTTGGGGATTGGTAAAAATGATTGCGTTTGAATAGTTTTTGGAATTACGCCTCTGGTCCTGTAAAGACCAGATTTGGAAAGCATAGTCAGCCATTTTTAGTTTCTCAAAGAACTGGATTATTACCTAAATAATATCAAAGGACTGACACATTCATCTACCTATAAGAAAGTCTTCTTTTCCTCTGGGCACATTTAGCTTAGGGGAGAAGGCCTTAAATTTTTTTTTATCAGGCTCTGCATATCAGTGTTTAATTTGGCCAAATTTCTGATTATAGAATCTTTTAAACTATCTTGTTAGGTTTTAGCTGGGACAAACAATAAAGATTTCTGGCAGTGTTAAACAAACTCTTGAACCCAAGAGGCGTTCTCAAAGAGGGGATAAAAGATATTATTTTTACAGGATGTAGAGCCACTTCCAAAGACAGTCAAAGAAAGAATGGATAACCTGTAGGTCCCAGAGAGGCAAAAAGTCAAACCACATTCTTAAAATGCAAAACGAGATTAGCAAGGACACAGCTATTCCCAAAAGGAAAAGAATTACTAGTCAATGGCATCTGGATTTGGAAAGAAAGGGATAATTTCAATTTTTATTACCTTCTCTCAATTGAGCTCAGGAAGTAAAGTATAAAAAAAACAAAAACAAAAACAAAAAAAAAAACCCTTCTGAGGATTCTCTCTACATTTTTTTTTTTTTTTTTTTTTTTACCATGACCCTTAGCCTTTGACCAAGGAAGGAAGGATATCTGAGGAGGATCACCTGTAACCTCAGGCAGTTTTATTTGAAAGGGTAACTGTCCCTTCAGAATGAAAAGGCAGTTCAGACAGAAAATTGGTACTCAGGTAAAGAAAAATAGAGGGGAACAGTAGGAGTTACGTTAGCCTTAGGGTCTTTTGTCTCAGGTACCTCTTATGTTTTTAATTTTTTTATTAGCCTTTTGTAACAAATCTTCAATGAGACTATTTTGGAATCTTGAAGCCTTTTGGAAGTTTCTGCACACCAATTAAAATGGGCCTCCCATTCTGTTTAATTTGGGAAACTTTGCTTTCAAATGTACTTCTTTATAAATTTTCGTTTAAATGTTGTTATTTTTGAGAGATAGAGCGTAAGCTGGGGAAGGGCAGAGAGAGAGGGAGACAGAATCTGAAGCAGACTCCAGGCTCCATGCTGTCAGCACAGAGCCCAACAGAGGGCTCGAACTTAGGAACCTCGAGATCATGACCTGAGCTGAAGTCAGATGCTTAACTGACTGGGCCATCCAGGCGCCCCCAAGTGCACTTTTTAAATGAACAAAGATTGTCTAATTGAATGTTCCCCATAGTGGCCACTATAACTCTAGGTTATGTTTAATAAAGTTCTCTCATCTTTCTAGATATCTGCAACTTCTAGGACTACAGTTCTTAGACATAAAATAAGCAGGTGTGCTCAAAGGTATTACTCTTGACTCTTTAGAGTTTAAGGATTTCATTAGCTAAAGCTTTGGGTTTCTTGGAGCTGAACTAATACTTGAAAGGGATTTGCCGCGGGGTTGTGGATTGTGCATGTTTCACAGCGTACTTCATTGTATGGAAGTTTTCTTGAGGTTAGTGGGTGACCTAGTGTCAATCTAACCTGTTCTGTAACAAATTATCCTATCGAAGGAGTCTTCTTCAGGTGACAAGCTCTCTAATGGCTTTAAATGCTCAACACATGCCCACCAGTTTTTGCAGCTTTTGGGCCTCCAAGATCCTGCTAGCGATAGCCTCTCTTGGCGCAAAGTAGGACAAACAAACATTCACCTTAATATATCAGTAGAACTGCGTCCTGGCCATAAGCTGGTCCTCTGCACACCACCACCAATTTTCGTGGAATCCTGCTGAGGTTTTCCACCTGGGGATTTGTGGTCTGAGAGTCTAGAGGCTTGGCTGGGGGCAGACACTTCTGCCAGCTCAGCTGGGCTCCGGGAAATCATGCCGGCTCAAACGGCTCTGGCCATAACTGTCTGCCAGCTCAAACTGAGCCGCTCTGTAAAGAAAAGCCAATTCGATGAAGAGCTCAAACACAAAATAGAGCAGAACTTAGACTAAGAGGAACTTGCCCCTGGAAACTGCAAGAAACACAAAGGGCTTGCGGGTAGCACACCTGTGATTCTCATTGTCTCCCCGTGCTGCTGAAAGTGTGCTTTGGATTCCACCACTGCCACCAAATCTATTAAATAACAAAATTCAACCAAGTAAATTTGAAGATCTAATTGGCTTTATTAAGCAACTCATGGGGCGCCCGGGTGGCTCAGTCGGTTAAGTGTCTGACTTCAGCTCAGGTCATGATTTCACAGTGTGTGAGTTCAAGCCCCACATGAACTCAGCTCAGAGTTCATGCTGAGAAGTGGCACTTACTGAGAGTGGCACTCTGCTGGCAGCTCAGAGCCTGGAGCCTGCTTCAGATTCTCTGTCTCCCTCTCTCTCTCTCTGCCCCACCCCGCTCACACTCTGGCTGTCTCAAAAATAAATAAACATTAAAAAAAAACCAATTCATGAATCAGACAGCACCCCATCTAGCAAGTAGAGAGGTGGTCCAAGGAGTTGTACAAAATGGAAGGTTTTTATAGACAGATGGTGGGGACAAGAAAGCTACTAGCCAAAGAAAAGGATTGTTCCAGAGGAAGCTGTTAGGAGGAAAAACAAGAGGCCTTATCATGCAGATTTCCTCCTCTTTTTTTTGGTGGATGGAGAGGACCCAGGTGACAGACTCATGGGCAATGATGAAAAGAAACATTTCTTGACTAACCAGTTAAGGCTACATTTCTTGGGGAGGTTGAATCTGCAATTACATTGGGTATTATGCTCTGGTTTGGAAACTCTAAGTGACACCATTTAGGGCCTGCAATTTTCTTTTCTCTCTCTCTCTTTTTTTAACAGACCCATTCCTCACCTTTCCCTTCTCTGCTCTGTATCACGGTGGTCTGTGGTCCCTGTTGCCTGTGTGTGTCATGTGGCTTCCAGCTGGGTTTGGCCAGTGTGGAGCACTAGTAGGGACCAGAGGCTGGGAGGTTGGAAGGGGGGAGTAAAAGAGAAGTTAGGGTCTTTGTCCCTCCTTCCTCTCTACCTTAGAAAGCTCCCTTAGCTGGCCCTAGCTTCCCACTGAAGAGCCCTACCATGATTTCAGCTTTACCAAGTATGTCAGTCAGGGTCCAGTCATTGGAGAGAGAACCTACACCGTACTGCGAATGGGGTAAGTTTAGTACAAAGAATTATTCACTATAACAGACACTGGAGTAATAGGGGATTGGCCAGTAAGAAATAAAGGGAACTCTAAAGAATTTTAAAATAGCAGATATAAGGAACAGTCACCACCTTGGGGCTGAGATAGAGAATCCAAGTACAATCCTTCCCAACCTCCCCAAAACAAAGATCTAGATCTTACTGGAGACAGAATCATCATGGCTCACTGGATGGTGGAGAAGTTTGCTGAGGCGCCATGGCAGCAGAACTTACTGAGGTACGGAGGGTAGCCAGCTACAGGCAGATGCCTCACTTTGCAACTCACTGCAAAGCTACTCTAGGGAATGCTGGGAGACACTGCCTGCAGGGTGGTACCATGTGCTACTGGCTAGGGGATACTGCAGAAGCTGGGCACTGCAGATACCATGCATGCTGCAGAAGCCAGGCTCTGCAGAGGCAAAACTGTGGGAGCACTGGTAGGAGAAGCACCTGGGAATCAGGAAAAGGAAGAGGGGGACAACTCAAAATTCCTTCTGAAATGACTCTCCAGTGCCTCCTACTGACAAAGCTTACCATTATGCCAACTGACAAAGGAGAAATACTCAGATGGAGCAATATTTATACTGCTGCATAATATATTACCACAAAGTCAGTAACTTACACAATACAAATTTATCATCTCACTCCTTCTGTGCATTAGGAGTCTGACACATTTTGTCTGGGTCTCTGCTTAGGATCTCACAAGCCTGAAATCAAGGTTTCAGCTGCTGCATCCTCATCTGGAGGCTCAGTGAGGGAATGATCCATTTCCAAGTTCATTGACGTTGCTGGCAGAATCTAGTTCCGAGAAGATGTAAGACTGAAGTCTCTGTTTTCTTGTTGACTGTTGACTGAGGACCACTCTCAACAACTAGAGGCCACTGTTGCCATGTGGCCCCATCATAGGCCCTCTTAAACTTTGAATCTCTTGTTTTAGGAGAGAACACAGTCCCTTTTGGGGGTCACCTTGGTGCCATGCTCACCCAGGAAAATCACCCTTTTGATTAACTCAGTCACCTGATTTGAGACATCAACTACATTTGCAAAAGTCCTTTTCCTTTGTCATCTGGTGTAATCCAATCATACGTGTGAAATCCATCATAATCACAGTCCTACCCACACTTAAGAGGAAGGGATTATACGGTATGTATACCAAAGAGGTAGGGGTCTTTGGGGGTCATCTTAGAATTATGCCTATAGGCAATGAAGGGTAAACCTGGAGTGGAATAACTCTAGCTCCTGGGTTCCAGAAACATCACCTCCTCTCCAGCCAAGAAGAAAGCAACTGTCAACCATTGCTAAACTCTAGGTTGCCCTACCACCCCCTGTTGATTTCTTGTCTGCTTCCTCATCCATATGTTATGACTCCCTGTACTAAATTCTGTGTTTCAAATACTCAGAATAGGGGTTTGTTTTTTCCTCTAGTTAGACTTTTATTAAGATAAAGTTTTGCTGGTGTGTTTTCACTCAGGCAACTTTGGGTAAAACCATAAAAGTGGCAAAGTTTATACATGGAACTGGGGTCTGGATCACCTGCCTTTGCAGTTAATTTTACTCTTCTGACCCTGCTTGTGCCCAATTCAGATGCACCAGTCCCAAATTACAATGGTTTATTATTAGATTCATTTGGCTTTAGAACTTGGTGGGTCTTACAGAACCCAGCTCATAGCAGTCTGACCACATCGATACACGATGTTACATAATCAGATGCTCCATTTCTATCAAGGTTCAGTAGCATAATGGGAGCTGATTTTCAAAAGGGTTTTAAGTTTTGTGCAGATTGTGGACCTTGTTCCAGAACCTAGGGTCTACATAGTGATACTTTTATTGGGGTTTGCCATAAACTGCACAAGGCAGCCTTTCCCACCATTAATACCTCCAACATTGGGGTGCCTGGATGGTTCAGTCAGTTGAGAGTCTGACTCTTGGTTTTGGCTCAGGTCATGATCTCGCTGTTGCATGAGTTTGAGCCCATCAGTCTCTGCACTGACAGTGCGGAGCTGGCTTGAGATTCTCTCTCTCTCTCTGCCTCTCCCTTGCTCACACTCTCTCCCTCTCAAAATAAATAAATGAACTTAAAAAAAAAAAAAAGCGTGTCTGGGTGGTGCAGTTGGTTAAGCATCTGACTTTGGCTCAGGTCATGATCTCACAATTCTAGGGTTTGAGCCCTGCATCAGGTGAATTTGAGTCCCACATCAGGTGAGCTTGTACCCTGCTTCAGATGAGCACAAACCCTGCTTTGGGTGAGCCCCGTTTCTCTCTCTCTCCCTCTCTTTCTCTCTCTCTGCCCTTGCTCACTGTGCCCTCTTTCTCGCAATATAAATACACACACACATACATACATACATACCTCCAACATCATAAGGTCTTGTAAGTTCCAAGCAACGGTGCTGTTTATTCCATCAACTCCAGGAAGTCTTCCATGTTACTCGGTAAATGGGCTGGAATGTGGAATATGCTGTCTCCAGAACCCAGAGAAAATCTATGAGGTGTTGTGCTTCCTTCTTAGTGGTGGGAGGTACAATTGTCAGGGGTGAGAGTGTGTCTACGTTGTGTGAGTAGAAGTCTCAGTCCTGGGACTCCCCATGAGAGGATTTTCATGGGGATCCATGCCCAGAATAAAGACAGTCAGAAGGAAAGTAGCAAGCAGATGCAATTTATTAAAGCAAAAGTACACTCGCAAGGTGGGAGACAGACCCTAGGTTGTTTTGGCATTGGATATTATTGGGTCTTTCTGGGTTGGGAGGAACTGTGAGGTACAGTGGGGTGGTCTCTAATGGAGTCTGTTTCCAATCATTTGGGACACTCATCTCACAGGTTGGGAGGGGGAGTTTTTGACCATACAAGGTTTGTGCCAGAACTGTAATGGCGCCTGGGTAAAAGGGCGGGGCTCGGTGGGGTGGGGAGCCTGTGCCCACAAGGCAAATGCATTATAATGAGCCTAGGGGTTACCCTAGGGCAAAAGTGGAAGAGAAGAGTGCATGTTCTGCACCTGTGCCTCTTTATCT
Organism: Prionailurus viverrinus; assembly: GCF_022837055.1. Taxonomy (NCBI): domain Eukaryota; kingdom Metazoa; phylum Chordata; class Mammalia; order Carnivora; family Felidae; genus Prionailurus; species Prionailurus viverrinus. The sequence continues at coordinate 53,709,921 of NC_062566.1, forward strand.
GTGAGGCCCAAAGTCTTGGAAGCCAAGAGGTCAGGATGTTGATCTCCAGGGCTTATAATGTGTAACTTTTTTTTTTTTATTACCTTCCTTGCCTCCAGTGCTTGTCTCTATCATTCCTCTTCAAGGACTTGGGACTCTGCCTCAGGGCATTCCTTCCATTGCTCTATTCTAACTTCTACCTAACATAATTACAATAAGTTGACCTTTACTTTAGAGGAAACTGTCCTGACCTACACAGACCACTGGATCTCTAAAAACTGATGTTTTGGCCATTGAATCTTCAAAGGGCTTATCTCCCACTGACTGGAGCACAGGTGTCTTTCCAAGTTCACCAATATACTTGCGCCTTCTGGCTCATCTAGTCTAATGAAGTCATCCATAAATATAATAGACCAATGTGACATTCTGCATTTCCAGGTGGTCCAGGTCCTTTTGTACTATATTACATCTGAAGATAAAGTTAACATGGCCCTAGGACAACAACATAAATGTGTATTGCTGTATGCATCCCACAGGAATACAAACTGCTTCTTTATTTTCTTTTCTTACCAGGATGGAAAAGAATGCATTCATCATATCAGAAGTCTGTACTTGAGACCATATTTATCTCCTCTGGCAAGGACTTTAGCAGACTTCACCCACTGAGCTCTGGATCTGAAAGCTGACTTTGATATGGAAACTGGGCAAGGAATCATGACTTTTTGGGGGGTGGCTGCTCTCAGCCTCCTGATCATCCATTCTTGATTTCTTATTTTACAGATTGAGCAATACTCAAAACTCCTATTCATTGTCCATTCATCTTGCTCCTAGACACACATCTCTTTGGGGGGAAGAGGTCTGTTTGTTTGTTTATTAAGTTTTGTTTACTTAAGTATTCTCTACACCCAACCTGGGGCTCAAACTCATGACCCCAAGATCAAGAGTCAAACACTCTTCTGACTCAGCCAGACTGGCACCCCTAGACATACATCTTCCTAACTCCTTCATAACTCCACCCTTTTTTCTTCTGATAATTGTCCCCACTTTGCTCCTGATGGTTTTAGTCCTACCACTCAGCCTCCATGACTTTAGGATCCTATTATCCCCATGGTTCTCAGGTGGTTCAGTCTTATAATGATGGAGCTTAGAGCTGAAACCCTGGCCTGCAGAAGATAGTCACCATGAAGTTTCTCAATGATTCTGGTGCACCTTTTACCAGCACATTCCTTATCACTTTAGTAAATGAGATATCATCCAGATTCTTCTGCAGAACATGGTAAACAAATGGGTTTTTCAGACTTATATAAAATATCCACTTTAGAATACACATTTCTCTGAGCCTTTTAATCCTCTACTGCTTCCAAAGCAGTTCTGAATTTTCTATTTCAGAATAGAAATTTTCTATTTTCTATTTTTCAAAGCTTCCTCAAAAAACCATTCCTGCAGCAAATTAACACTATTCCCCAGAGTATTAAATCCTGCTATAGAGATTGCTCTCATAACCATAAATTCTTCTTTATCCAATGTTTATACCTTACCTCCATTAATCTAACATCCTTAGATCCAGTCCCACTTACATTCTCCCAGCTCCTGCCAATATATGTTGGCTAGACCCTGCAGCTTCTTTAGCTATAGTCCATTCCTTCCCTGAGTAGTTATGGAATGTGCTAGGTTATACTGTTACTTGACCCTAGTCATTAGTCTGATGGCCAGGAGGTGAGATGGGGGTTGATTATGGGGAGCAAGTACATGCTGTCTAACAGAGTGAAGGCCTTGACATCATCTTCAAGTAGAGGAGGATAAGTGGCCTTCAGCTGGAAGGAATGGGTTACTTCTTCAGGCCCAGAGGGGCCAAGGGAATCCAAGGATTCCAGATTTTCAAGTTCATCAACCCAGATAAGATATCCCCATCTCAAATTTCAGGGTCCCACTTCTTCCCATTCAAGACCCTAACCTTGGTGTAACAGACTTGGCATGGCTAAGAATTCACTCTTCTATGGGGCTGTGCTACTATTTATAAAGTCTTGGACCCAATCTTCAACTTTTGCTTCCATCTGGCTGCAGGATTTGAGAGTCTGCTTATATGCTGCCAGGAAAGTCCTCTGGCTTTTCATATTTCATCTTGAATTGGAAATTAATTGCCCTCAATATTTTGTTGCTTTTTCTTCTCCAATGCTTCAGTAGCATACAGCAAGAGCCATTAAGTTCCATAGTCCTTATAATTACTACTTCTCCCAAACATTTCAAGGAACTGAGTTATTATACCTTGCATCCCTTCTACTAGAGCCCTATCCCAGTTCTCCACCAGTGAAAGTTTTAAATAACTTTTTAAAAAACGTTTATTTATTATTTTTGAGAGACAGAGAGAGAGCACAAGCAGGGGAGGGCAGAGAGAAAGGGAGACACAGGCTCCAGGCTCCGAGCTGTCAGCACAGAGCCTGATGCAGGGCTCGAACCCACAAACCGTGAGATCATGACGCCTAACTGGCAGGTAGGAAGGTAGGCGCCCCTACCACCAGTGAAATTTTTAGTAACTACACAGCTGCAGCATGCCAGGCACTCTCAGAACTTCACCTACTGCCAATGATAGATCCTCATTGCTGAAGTGGGCTTCATTGCTAGGACAGCTTGGTCACCAACATTCCTAGATGGGACTGCCTAGGAAATAGATTCTGCATTAGAGATTTGTATACAGGAGGCTTATGGGAAGGTACCTTAAGGAACAATACCTGTCAGGAAGTGAGGGAAGAGGGATTGGCTAGAAGGAGATGAATTGAACTGTTTATGAATTCCATCAGAGGCTTCAATTGATCCTGTGAGTTGTCTCAAATAGAGGCATTGGCTGGACCTTTTATACCTGCAATTAATCATTGGATGCAGTTATACACCTGGGAAAAGGTGTATAACTGGGCAAATTAGTGCCCTTCAGCAAGGACCTTAGCCGTGTATACCACCAGCTGTCAACATACACAGCAGCTGGGAGAATTGGCACCTCTGTCCTGAAGGAGGGATCGAGAAGCACACCACAACATCTACTATAGTTAGTTTCTGCTCACAAGATTCACAAGCCAAGAGAAAGGAGAGATGTATTGAAGCAGTCCAAAAGAGATTAAACAACTATTATATTTTTAAAAGGATTTGCTTCTTAGATAGGAAATGCTGGGAAATGGGTTAATAATGAAAGAATAATTTTCATTTTGACATTACAAGTAAACAGGTCATTTCTGAATTCCTTGACATTCCTGATGACAACTTTCCCTGAGTTTCTATTTGATCACTTCCCAGTTTCCTTCACAAACACCTTTTCTAACATCTTCCCCACTCCTCTAAAAATGTAGCCTATGTGTCCTCCTCAGTCCTCTGCTTTGCACTTCCTTTCTTGTCTATTTCACTTTGTTCCTTAAGTGCAAAGGACACCCAGATATACGAATCCAGCTCTCACCTCACTTCTGAGCTCCAGATTGTATTCCTGCTACCTGCTGGCCATCCCTTCTATCTCACTTCAAATTCAGCACATCAAAAACAAAATTCCTTTTTTTAAAGGTTTTTATTTATTCATTTATTTAATTAATCTCTACACCCAACATGGGGCTCAAGCTCACAACCCTGAGATCAAGAGTCATATGCTCTTTTGACCGAGCCAGCCAGGTACCCTAAAACAAAATTCCTTAATAGAACATTCAAGGGTCATCACAATCTGGTCCCCATCTAATTGGGCTATTGCTCCTCTACATTCACTGACATTCTGCCTTTTCTGCTGGTTAGTTTTGGGATATACATACAGTTCTTTCTGACTGGATACTCTGTTTAGCCTTCTCCATTTATCAGAATTCAGTTTGCTGTCCAAATTCCAAGTTGCATTTCACTTGATTTAAGAAATCTTTCCTCACACTACCATTAGAATTAATCTCTTCCATGAGGCCTCATTTATACCTCCAATAAAAGGGCGCCTGGGTGCATCAGTTTGTTGAGCATCCAACTCCTGATTTTGGCTCAGATCATGATCCTAGGGTTGTGGGATCTAGCCCCATATTGGGCTCCATGCTAAGCATGGAGCTGGCTCAAGATTCTCTCTCTCAAAAGAAAGAAAGAAAGAAAGAAAGAAAGAAAGAAAGAAAGAAAGAAAGAAAAGAAGGAAAGAAAGAAAGAAAGAAAGAAAGAAAAAGATTCTCTCCCTCTGCCCCTCTCCCCCATTTGCACATGCATGCTCTGTCTCTCTCTCTCTCTAAAATTAAAAAAAATTAAAAATATATATATCTCAAATAAAGAAGTTACCATTGTCTACCCTGTATTATGGTTATTGAATTTGCATCTGTCTTTTATGAAGGTTGTGAACTCTCTTCAGGACTTGCACTATCAAGTAGTTTCACTCATCTTTACACATTTATTGCCAGTCTTTTGCCTAATGTAGGGTTTATTTTAGCTAGGGTACATATTCAGTTGCTGTGGCAAAGACCAAGGTAATAGTGGCTCAAACAAGATAGAAAAAAGTCTATCTCTCTCACACAGGGATGTAGGTTCCTTGTAGCTCGTAGCTCTGTCACCATTTGAGTGTCGGCCTCATGTGTATGTCTTAGAAAGCCCCACTATATCCACATGTCAGGCAGTGGGATGGAGAAGGAGGAATGGAGAGAAAGAACATACCTGCCATGGCGTGACCTGGAATTGCACATACACTTCCACTCAAGTCCCACTGGACAGAGCTCAGCCAAACTTAGCTGTGGAGAGGTTGGGAGATGTAGTCTTTTACAGAACAGTCACGTACTCAGGTAGAACATTGGGAGGAAGGAGAAAATGGATGTTGGAGAGAAATTAGCAGTCTTGCCACAGAATCAATGAAAGCCTGCTTTAAAAGATAACATTAAAAAATATTTACTTCACTCGCAGAGATGTGCTAGCAGATTGGGAAAGAGGAAAGGTAAAAAAGAAAAAAAAATAGGCATGATTGCTGAGTGGGAAAGAGAAGAAAAAGAATGAGAGAGAAGGGAGAGAATCAGAAACTCCTTTTGAGTTGACACTATCACTAGATGCCCCCAGCTGACTGGAGTCCAGTTCTCTCTCAAAAAGATGGTCTTTCCTCCCTCAGCAAAGACTTCTTCAAAGCCACTTTGGCCATACAGTGGATTCACATGTCTGATTTGAGCCAGAAATAAGAAACAACTCAGACTGTCACAGCCAATAATAATTCCAAGTAACTAGATACCTCATCTATTAAGAGTTTCCTTTCTTTCAAATTACTATTTGCCAAAGCCTTCTAGAGTAGCTGTGTTTCCCCCTCTATTTAAGGGAGAAAGAGGACAGAGAATGGGAAGATGGACTCACAGCAAAGACTTTTAGGAAAAACTATTGTCTTTGCAGCTTATACTATATTCTCTGTATTAACCAAATTTAAAGACTAGATTTATTAGCGGGACTAGAAGATGTCCAATGTCCCTTCCATAATACATTCACTTCCCCTCCCTTGTTTCTCTTCCTCCACCCCCTCTCTTAGCTCTAATTGTTATAAAAGTTATTTCTTAAAATCAGGCATACTCCCAAACTGGAAACAACCCAAGTATCCAGCAGAAAAGAACAAATAAACAAACCAGAGTCTATTCACACAGTAGAATCCTAGGCAACAGCAAAAGGATCAAAGCATTGGTACACACAACATGGAATAATCTCAAAATCATTATGCTGAACAAAAGCAGACAGACACAAAGGAGTAAGTACACTTTGTATGATCCCATTTGCAATACGCTGTAGAACTGTCAAGACTAAGCCATAGTGAGAGAAAGCAGAAAAGTAGTCACATGGACCTGAGGGGAAGGGGGTTGACTAATGAGAGGCACAAGGAAACGTTTTGGCCTTTATTTTTTTTATTGTGGTTAAATGCATATAACATAAAGTTTCCCACTTTTAAGTGTGCACTGTGTGGCATTAAGTACATTCACATTGTTGGGCAGCCTTCACTATCCTCATTTTCCCCAACTGAAACTCCATACCCGTTAAATACTATCTCCCCATCCCCCTCCCAGCCCCGTATAACCACCATTCTACTTAGAAAAAAATTTGTTTAATGTTTCTTTTTGAGAGAGAGACAGAGAGAGAGAGAGAGAGAGAGAGAGAGAGAGATTGAGATTGACAGTGCAAGATTGACAAGGCAAGAGAGAGAGAGATTGAGAGGGTCGGAAAGGGAGATACAGAATTCAAAGCAGGCTACAGGCTCTGAGCTGTCATCACAGAGCCCTATATGGGACTGGATCTCACAAATTGGGAGATGATGACCTGAGCCGAAGTCAGACACTTAACCGACTGAGCCACCCAGGCACCCCTCTACTTTTTATCTCTATGAATTTGACTGTTCCAGGTACCTCATTCAAATAGAATCATATGATATTCGTCCATCTGTGATTAGCTTATTTCACTTAGCAGAATGTCTTTAAAGTCCATCTGTGATATAGCATGTGTCAGAATCTCCTTCACTTTTAAGGCTAAATAATATTCCATGGCATGTATATTCCACATTTTGTTTGTCCACTCATCTATTGATGGACACTTGGGTTGCTTCCACCTTTTGGCTACGTGGATAATGCTACTATGGACACGGGTGTACAAATATCTGTTGGAGCCCCTGCTTTCACTTCTTTTGGGTGCATGCTCGGAAGTGGAATAGCTGGATCATGTGGTAATTTTAATTTTTTGAGGAATTGCCATAACATTTTCTACAGCAGCTGCACCATCTTACATTCCCACCACCAATGCACAAGGGTTCCAATTTCTCCACATCCTCGCCAACACTTGTTTTGTGTTTTTTAATAATAGCCATCCTAATGGATTAAAGTGGTATTTAATTGTGTTTTTTATTTGAATTTCCCTAATGATGATGCTGAGCATCTTTTCATTTGTTTATTGTTTATAGATCTTCTTCAGAGAAGTGTTTACTCAAGTCCTTTCTCCAATTTTTAATCAGTATGTTTTTGTTGTTGTTGTTCTTGGGTTGTAGGAGTTCTTTATATATTCTGGATACCAATCCCTTTTCAGATATAATTTGTAAATATTTTCTCCTATTCCATGGGTTGCTTTTTCATTGTTGATAGTGTGCTTTGATGCACAAAAGTTTTAAATTTGGAGGAAGTACAACTTACCTATTTTTTCTTTAATTGCCTGTGCATTTGGTGTCATATCCAAGAAATCATTGCCAAATCCAGTATCATGAAGTTTCTCCCCCTATGTTTTTATCTGAGTTTTATAGTTTTAGCTCTTATATTTAGGTCTTTGATCCATATTGACTTGATTTCTGTATATGATGTAAAATAAAGGTCCAATCTTATTTTTTTTCATTTGGATACCCAGTTTTTCCAATACCACTTGTTAAAAAGACTGCCCTTTCCCCATTGAATGATCTTGACGCCCTTGAAAATCATTTGACCATTTATGTGAGGGCTCACTTATGGGCTCTCTGTTTTAGTCCATTAGTCCATATGTCTGTGTTTATGCCAGAATAGTAGTTTAGATTACTATAGCTTTGTAGTAAGTTTTGAAATTGGGAATTGTGTGGCCTCCAACTTTGCTCTTCTTTTCCAAGATTGTTTTTGCCTAATCAGTGTCCTTGAGGTTCCATATGAATTTTAGGATGGATTTTTCTGTATCTGCAAAAAATGTTGAAATTTTGATAGGGCTCACATTGAAACTATACATTACTTTGGGTCGTACTAACATATGAAATAAGGAAAATATTGATGATAAAAAAGTTCTATGTCTTGATTGTGATGATACATGAGTGCATTATTTTTCAAAATTCACAGAGCTGGGGCACCTGGGTGGCTCAGTCAGTTGAACATCCAACTTTGGCTCAGATCACGATCTCATGGGTCATGAGTTCAAGCCCCATACTGGGCTCTCTGCTGTCAGCACAGATCCTGTTTCCCTCTCTCTGCCCCTCCTCTGCTGTGCTCTCTCTCAAAAATATTCATTAAAAAGAAATTCACAGAACTGTATGCTTAAAATGAGTATACCATATTGCACATCAATTATACCTGAATAAATTGATTAAAAACTTTTATTTATTTATTTTAAATGTTTATTTTGAAAGAGAGAGTGAGCAGGGGAGAGGTGGCGGGGGTGTGGAGGGAGAGAATCCCAAGCAGGCTCTACCCTGTCAGTGCAGTACTGGCTGGGGAGGGGTGGGGGGGTTCCATCCCAGGAACTGTGAGATCATGACCTGACCTGTATCCAAGTGACAAATGCCTAACAGACTGAGGCACCCAGGCGCCCCTTGATTAAAAACTTTTCAGATACTGTAGACTAGGTGCTGGAGAAACCTGTGCCAACGGACACAGAAAAGAAAAAAAGGCTCAAGATATTCTATTCTCTCTCTAGCCAAAGGATCTGGAAAGGAGTGGACCAAACACAGAAAGCTGAATTAGAAATGGTTGGCATACCAGGAGACTGAAGGGAAGACGAAGGACAATGAGAAGCAGTTACCGTACCTGTGGGCAATCTTGGACTTTTGAATAGGCAGGGGCTTTCATTCTATTCTTGCCCAACCTCACCTCACACATACTTAGCTATTTGTGTTTTATTATTGTTTTATTCCTTTGGTTCTTGAAGATTTCTTCATAAAACGAAAATAGCCTTGGGAAGCATTCAGCTTTCATCAGTTAACATTTTAGTTACCAATTAAACCAGTGGGTAAAAGCAATGGGGTGTAGTGGTTAGTTTTATATGTCAATTTGGTTAGACTATAGCTCCCTAGTTACTCAATCAAACACTAATTTAAGTGTTACAGTGAAGGTATTTTGTGAATATGAATTAAATCCATAACCAGTTGATTTTATTTTAAAAAATTTAAGTTTATTTATTTTGAGAGAGAGAGCATACACACAAGCAGGGGAGGAACAAATGGAAGGAGAGACAGAATCCCAAGCAGGCTCCACCCTATCAGCTCAGAACCTGATGTGGGTCTTGAACTCATGAACTATGAGATCATGACCTGAGCCGAGATCATGACCTGAGCCAAGATCATGACCTTAGCCAAGATCCAGAGTCGGGTGTTTAACTGACTGCACCACCTAGGCACTCTATAATCAGTAGATTTTAAATAAGAGAGATTATTGTAGATAATCTGGGTGGGCCTGACTCAATAAGTTAAAGAGTTTTAAAAGAAAAACTGAGGTTCCTCTGAAGAAGAAATTCCTCTGTACAGAACAGCTTCAGCTGGTGCCCAGGAGTCACAGTCTGCTCTTCTTAATGGCCTACCCTACCAGTGTGCCTTGCCAGACCACCACAGTCCTATAAACTAATTCCATGCATTAATGTCTTATTAGTTAGGGGTAGGGGGATAGGCAGGGAGAGGCTTGCAGAAGGAATAAAGGTAGAGGAACAGCAAAGGGAGGGCTGACAGGGTAGTTGATTTGACAATTCTACCCCAGGCAGGGTGTATTTGGGGAAAGTAAAAGGCAAAAAAAAAAAAAAAAAAAAAAAAAAACCCAAAAACAAACAAACAAAAAAAAACCCAGGAGCCAGAGGACACTGAGAGTTCAAAGTAAGGGAAGCAAGAAAGGTGGGGACACTGCACCAAAAACTCACTCTTCTTCAGCAGCTTTAATTATTGCCAGCAGTGGGGGTGGAGAAGGAGTATTGACTTTCTGATGGAACCTTGAATCTGCAGATTGTATGAAAGTTATTCCTTGGAACACCACAAGTTCACATTTGCTACTTTGTGCATTCCTATATCTTTGTGTAACCAGAGAGGTAAATGTATACCTTTGCAATTAATGCTTCCAAATCATCTGCAAAGTCAAATGCACCTGAAAAAAAAGAAAGGAAGGAAAGCAGGAAGAAAAAAAAGAAAGAAAGAAAAAAAGAAAGAAAGAAAAAGAGAAAAGAAAAAAAAAGAAAAAAGAATGATCAGAGGGAATTGAGTTTCTTCTATATCTAGAGTGTTTCCCCAAATACCATGGATAATTCTGGCAAATTTTCCAGAAACTAGTAGGTATTCTAAACTAAGTGCATATTTGAATAATTCAATAGGAAGAATATAATTCAGACAGGATGTTTGGATAAATACATACTTTAATAAGCAAGTTAGTAAAAAGATGGCAGTGTATATGAGTTTTGAAAGAATAAAATAACCCTTGACTATAGGACAATCTTCAGGGGACTTTAAGAAGGCAACTACATGCAAATGACAAAAATCAAGAATAAGCGAAAAGTCAGAGATCCAAAACTGGACAGACTTAAAATTATACCAAATATTAAAGGAATTAGCAATTGGATGAGAATTGTAAAAATTCACCTGGTAGGCTAGAATTTTTCACATAGAAATTACATGAAAAAGAAGTAAGTTAAAATAAATTAGAAAATCTTTGCTATAAAAAAATTTTGGGTTACTATTGAAACACACGATAACATGGATGAATTTCAAAAACATTGTGTTTAATGAAAGGAGCCTGTACTAAACAATGTATACCGTGTTTACATAAAGTTCTAGAACAGGAAAGACTGATTTATGACATAAACTAATCAAAACAATGGCTAGTTATGGGGGATAAGGAAAGGGATTGACTGGAATGAACAAGATGAAACTTTTCAGCACAATTATTAGTCATCAGGAAAATACATACAAAGTGCAAGTTAGAACTACAATGAATTACTCCAATGAAAACTATGCACAAAGATAGGCATATAAATCAATGGAACAGAACTGAGAGTCCAGAAATAAGCCCACACATTCGTGGTCAATTGTTTTCCCACAAAATAGCCAAGACAATTCAATGAAGAGAATAGCCTTTTCAACAAATGATGCTGGGACATCTGGATATCCACAGGTAAAAGATGCATTTTGGGCCTTTCCTTCACACCATACACAAAAATTAACTCAAAGTGGATTATAGATTTTTTAAAATGTTTATTTTGGGGGGGGGGAGGACATGAGTGGGGGGAGGGATGGAGAGAGATGGAGAGAGAGAGAGAGAATTCGTATGGAGCCCCAGTGCAGGGCTCAAACCCACAAAGCATGAGATCGTGACCCGAGCTGAAATCAAAACTCAGATGCTTAACCAACTGAGCCACCCAGGCACCTCGGATTATAAATTTATATGTAAAAGATAAAGCTACAGAACTCCTAACAGAAAAAAATAGATGTAAATATTTGTAACTTTGGATTAGGCAATGATTTCTTAGCTCTGACACCAAAAACACAAACAAAAAAAGAAAATAGGTAAATCAGAATTCAACAAAATTAAATGAAAAGAAACCCTGACAATACCCCATGTTGGTGAGGATTAGCAGTAACCTCTTATACTTTCCTAATGGAGGTATAAAATGGTATAAACACTTTGGAAAGCTGGAGGTTTATTATCAAGTTATACATGTAACACTCCCATAACCTAGAAATTCTGTTAGGCATTTCCCTAAAAGAAATGATGGATATCTATGAATATTATAAAATTCTTTTTGTGGAGAATGTTATTGACTCAGTAGCCCTAATTCAAGGAAAGCCCTCAGGAAGATGACAACAAGGAATGTTCTGGTGCTGCTTATTTGGGGGAAGAATTAAAGCTAAGGGTCCCTCTTTGGAAATGTTTGTCCTTAACTACTCAGCTTAACTAACTCAAGATTGGTTAGTAAGCTTTAAAAAAAAAAAAAAAGGATATTTATTGAGCACTTAGTATATGACAGGCACTGTGTTATGTGGTTCATCTCATTTAGGTGCCACCAAAATCCTAGCAGTGAATACAACAGTAATATTTCCTTCATTTTACAAATGGATTAAGTAAAGAGAGTTTGCCCATGGTCACCCAGGTAAATTCATGATTATACATACCATGGCTAAAAGAAATGAATCTGTCTCTTTCATCTTTGGGTTACCAAAGTCCAGCACAAATTGATTATATAAATGAATGAATGAATGAATGAATGAACGAACTAGCAAATGGTAGAAGCACTTGACTGTCTGACTTCAGAGAATACACACTAGTATCTCTATTCTACAGTAACTCTAACAGCCCTATTTTTAAGACACAATTTTTAAGGCTTTTTTTGTTTTGTTTTGCATATAGATACTATAGAGATATAGCTTTGACAAGCCAGTAAAATTTTTCTTTCAAAATTCTAAATGCTAGCAGGACCCCTGAAATTCACTTACTGAAAGTAAACAAAATGTAGTAATTACTTGAAGGAGTCAGTAGTAATTACTGTCACACTCTGTCAGCTGGGTTAATGTACATGCTGATAACAGAGGCATTTAAAATACCCTTATTAGTTAAGGTAAATAATGCCAGCTGCTCTAACAGATGCACCCTAGAATCTCCAAGCATTAACCGAAGTGCATTGCTCCTTCCCCATACAGTCCTGTGGAGGTCAGCAGGTTGTGGGAGCTCTGCTCCTTCCACTGAATGGCTGTGCCTTCCTCTATTACTAGTATTTTTTATGGGGCAGGCTGGAAGGGCACGTATCAGTTTGTTTACATTTTATTGGCCAGAACTCAGGGAGAAGGCCTCACCTAACTGCAAGCTGTTTGCCCCAGCCAAGAAAAGAGGACAAAGATAATGACATGGATACTAACAAGAAATGAGCAGTCTGTGTGGAAACACCCCAACCCCAGGGGTAGGGACCTCTCAAAATCCAACAAAAAAGGGATGTTAAGCCTACTATGACATCTGGAATATGCTGTTGCTGTTTAAAACAGACCAGTAGCTATTGACTTAATGAAAATATCAGATAAAATTAAAGTATAAAGGAGAAGAAAATAATAAGCATAAAGATATCACAACTAGGTAAAAATATATGTATATTTACTGTTAGTCAAAAGGATCAGAATGTTCGTATATCTGAAGTTCTGTCCAAAGGAAAAAAGAGAAGTAAAGGAAGATGAATTACTCCATAATGGTACTTAATCTGCCCAAAAGCTGGGCTAAAATGGGGATAACAGGGATCAGTTGTTCCTGTTCTGGCTAGCGAGTGCTGTGTAACAAACTACTGCAAAATAAAAGTATGGGTCATGAATTTAAGCATGACTTAGCTGGAGAAATCTGTTCCACGAAGCATCATGGAGGACAACTTGATATTCATATGGCAGATGGAGTGGTCTGGGGCATCCAAGATGGCTTCACACACATGTCTAGTATTTTGGCTAGAAATCCAGGCTAAGTGGAAACTGTTAACTAGAGTGGCTATGTTGACATCAGACAAAATAGAATTTAAATTAAAAATTGTCACAGGAGACAAAGAAGGACATTATACAGTGAGAAAAGGGTCAATATACCACGAAGATAAAACAATTTCAAGTATATATGCACTCAACATCAAAGCATCCAAATATATCAAGCAAACTGACAAATCTGAAGGGAGAAATAGACAGGAATACAATCACAGTAGGAGACTTTAATCCCCATTTTCAATAATGAACAGAACATCCAGATAGAAGATCACTATAAGTGAAAAACACTATAGACCAAATGGACCTAACAGATACCTACTGAACATTCCAGCCAACAGCAGAAAAACACATAATCTTCTCAAGGGCACATGGGTCTCTCTCCAGGTGAGATCACATGTCAGGTCACAAAACAAGTCTTAACAAATTAAGAAGACTGAAACCATACCAAGTATCTTTTCTAATCACAATAGAATAAAACTGGAAATCAACATCAAAAGGAAAATTGGGAAATTCACAAATATGTGGAAGTTAAACAACTCTCAAGCAACCACTGGTTCAAAGAATAAGTCAAAAAGGAAATTAGAAAATACCTCAAGACAAAGAAAAATAAAAACCCAACCTACCAAAACTTAAGGGATGTAGCAAAAGCAGTGCTGAGAGGGAAGTTGATAGCAATAAACGCCTATATTAAAAAAGAAGAAAAATCTCAAGTAAGTAATTTGTACCACAAAGAGCTGGAAAAAGAAAAAGATTAAGCCCAAATTTAGCAAAAGTCTGGAAACAGCAAAAATTAGAGCAGAAATAAATAAAAAAAAAAGAAATGGGAAAAAATCAACAAAATTAACAGTAGATATTTTGAAATGAAAAACGAAATTGACAAGCCCTTTGACTAAGTAATATAACAAAGAAAGACTCAAATAAAATCAGAAATGAGAGGCAAAATAACAACTGAAAGCACAGAAATAGAAAAGATTATGAGACTATTATGAAAAATTATATGCCAATGAATTGGACAACTTAGAAGTAATGAATAAATTCCTAGAAACATCTAATCTTCCAAAACAAAATCAGAAAGAAATAGAAAATTTGAACAGACTAATTACTAGCAATGAGATTGAATCAGTAATCAAAACTCCCAGCAGGGGTGCCTGGGTAGCTCAGTCGGTTAAGTGTGTGACTCTCCATTTTGGCTTTAAAAAAAAAATGTTCATTTATTTATTTACTTTGAGAGAGAGAGAAAGAGAGCATGAGCAGTGGCGGGGGGGGGGGGGGGTGGTGCAGAGAGAGAAAGAGAGAGAGAGAATCCCAAGCAGGCTCCATGCTGTTAGTGCAGAGCCTGAAATGGGGCTTGAACTCACCAACCGCCAGATCATGACCTGAGCCAGAATCAAGAGTCAGACACTTAATTGACTGAGCCACCCAGGCACCCCAAAAAAATTCTCAAAAGAAAAACTCCCAACAAAGAAGACCAAAAAAAGCTCCCAACAAACAAAAGTCCAGGACCAGATGGCTTCACAGGTGAATTCTATTGAACATTTAAAGAAGAGTCAATACCTACTCTTCTCAAACTATTGCAAAAAACAAAAGACAAAGAAAAGCTTCCAAATTCATTCTATGTGACCAGCATTACCCTGATACCAAAAGACATTACAAAAAAAGAAAGCTACAGGCCAATATCTCTCGTGAACATAGATGCAAAAATCCTCAACAAAATATTAACAAACTGAATCCAACAGTACTTCTTTCTTTAAGTTTATTTATTGATTTTGAGACAGAGAGTGTGCGCACACAAAGTGGGGGAGGGGAGAGGAAGGGGGTGGGGCAGAGAGAGAGAGAGAGTGAGAATCCCAAGCAGGCTCTGTGCTATCAGTGCAGAGCCCTATCTTAACCAACTGAGCCACCCAGTTGCCCCTGAATCCAACAGCACTTAAAATAAAATCATTCACCATCATCAAGTGGGATTTATTCCAGGGATGTAAGGGTGGTTCAATACTTGCAAATCAATCAATGTGATACATCACATTAACAAGAGGAAGGATAAAAACCATATAATTATCTCAATAGATGCAGAAAAACCACTTGTTAAAAAAAGCAAAGTACAACGTCCACCCATGATAAAAACTCTCAACAAAGTAGGGCTAGAGGGAGCATACATCAACATACTAAAGACCATATATGAAAACCTCAAAGCTAACATCATACTCAATGGTGGAAAATCGAGAGTTTTTCCTCCAAGACAAGGATGTCCACTCTCACCACTTTGATTCAACCTAGTACTGGAAGTTCCAGCCATAGCAATCAGCTGTAATTAAGCCAGGCATTCCTCTTCATGCTGCTCACCTTCACCCAGGACAGTATGTGAATGCCACAGTAAAAACTATTGGTGAAGGCTTCAAGGTGCCATGAAAAGATGGGGATTTGAAGACCAGCCTGCTACTTATCATTAAATGAAAATCCACAGGAGACTTGGAGCTCTTTCAAACAAGAACGCTTCCATTCTGGCCTGGAACTAAAACAGTCTGGACAAATGGGAAGCATAGATGAACAGCATATGGACCCTAAGTGTGGACACAACACACAATATAATCTATGTAAATGACTCTCTACCAGGACATAACAACAGCTCAGTGACTATCAGAGATTCTAAATTGTCTTCATCTAAGTATTTCTGTAAAAATCTACCATTTCCGGGGTGCCTGGGTGGCTCAGTTGGTTATGTCTCCGACTTCAGCTCAGGTCATAATCTCACAGTTCGAGTTTGAGCCCCTCGTCGGGCTCTGTGCTGACAGCTCAGAGCCTGGAGCCTGCTTTGGATTCTGTGTCTCCCTCTCTCTCTGCCCCTCCTCCACTCGTACTCTGTGTGGGTGTCTCTCTCTCAAAAATAAATAAACATTAAAAAGATTAAAAAATAAAAAGCTACCATTCCCTATATATTTTCCTGATGGAGATAAAGAGGATCAACCAGAAGATTTGTATGATGAAAACATGCACCCACTCGCATTCTCCTTTCTTAGCCACAATACCACACTTGTTATTTCCATCAAGAGCATTGATATATCAGCTGTCCTCCAACTGAGTTTTGTTAGAAAAATTACCACTCAGATTAAATACATTGGATATGACAAATTTTGCAGTTTGCTGGCAGTTTGCCGACAGTTTGCATTTTAGCAAAACCTCTGTAATTTGTGGATTTCGTTAGTTTTTACTATACATTTCCCAAGTTATCTTAAGTATTTATAAATTTAACTTCTTTTATTAAAAGCAAAGATGATGAAGCACCTGGGTGGCTCAGTCAGTTGAGCATCTTACTCTTTTGATTTTGGCTTGAGTCATGATCCCAGGGTTGTGAGATCAAGCCCTATGTCAGGCTCAATCCCTATGAGAGGGATTCTCTCTCTCCTCTTTCTGCCACTCCTCCATCCACACTCTCTCTCTTTCTCTCTCAAAATAAATAAATAAATGAACATTTAAAAAAATGAGTAAGTTCTATAGAACTACCATACAACACTGTACCTATAGTCAACAATAATATATCAACGCTTAAAAAGTTGTTAGGAAGGTAGGGGCAACTAGGTGGCTCAGCTGGTTAAACATCTGACTTTGGCTCAGGCCATGATCTCACTGTTCGTGAGTTCAAGCCCTGTGTCAGGCTCTGTGCTGAGAACTCAGAGCCTGGAGCCTGCTTCAGATTCTGTGTCTCCCTCTCTCTCTGCCCCTCCCCTGCTCACACATTGTGTGTGTGTGTGTGTGTGTGTGTGTGTGTGTGTGTGTGTCTCAAAAATAAACATTAAAAAAATCACAAAATATTTGTTAGGAGGGTAAATCTTATGTTAACTGTTCTTTCCACGATAAAGTAAAATACAAAAAAAAATTGAATCACCAAAAGGATTCTTTGTGTGTGTGTGTGTGTGCGCGCAAAACTATTGTATTTACAAAAATGGCACAAAAGTGAATTCAACAGTCGATGCACACGAGTGTTTTATTCATCTCTTTAACAAAAGATATTCTAACACTATAGAACTGAATAAGAACAGCAGCTGTTAAGCACTAGAGTCATATAAGTTACACCAGATCAGGCAAATATTGCCCAAGTAAAATTCTATTGTTAGAGCTGAAACAGGTTTAAGGACATTCAAGTTCAAGCACAGAGATACAAATCTTTCAGAGCCCCATCTATTTTTGTTTGAAGAATGTGACCTTTCTTCCAACTTGTGGTCTTAAACTTCTGTTTTACAAAATCCAAAAGGAGGGGCACCTGGGTGGCTCAGTCAGTTAAGTGTCTGACTTTGGCTCAGGTCATGATCTCACAGTTTGTGAGTTCAAGCCCCGCCAGGGGCTCTGTGCTGCCAGCTCAGAGCCTGGAACCTGCTTCAGACTCTGTGTCTCCCTCTCTCTCTGCCCCTCCCCTGCTCACGCTCTGTCTCTCAATAATAAATAAACATTAAAAAAAATTTAAAAAAATCCAAAAGGAAAATGCAAAAGAAATTAATACAATAGAGGTTATTTTATTTATTTTATTTTTTTAATGTTTATTTTATTTATTTATTTATTTATTTTTTAATTTTTTTTTCAACTTTTATTTATTTTTGGGACAGAGAGAGACAGAGCATGAACGGGGGAGGGGCAGAGAGAGAGGGAGACACAGAATCGGAAACAGGCTCCAGACTCTGAGCCATCAGCCCAGAGCCTGACGCGGGGCTCGAACTCACAGACCGTGAGATCGTGACCTGGCTGAAGTCGGACACTTAACCGACTGCGCCACCCAGGCGCCCCTAATGTTTATTTTTTGAGAGAGACAGAGAGAAAAAAAAAAATGGGTGGAGAGGGGCAGAGAGAGAGAGGGAGATACAGAATCCGAAGCAGGCTCCAGGCTCTGAGCTGTCAGCACAGACCCCGACTTGGGGCTTGAACTCAGGAGCTGTGAGATCATAACCTGAGCTGAAGTCGGAGGCTTAACCTACTGAGCCACCTAGACACCCCGTGGTTATTTCAAATAAGAGTAACATACAGGGCTGAATTAAGATGAATTAAAGAAAGCCAAAACATTACAATCATAAAACTTGCTTGTTACTTGTTGGAACCAGTCCTACACTAGGAGTTAGGTAATATACACAATTATTTTCAAGCAGATTACTTTATGTTGCTCAAACACGTTCTCTTTATCAGCGCACTGTTAAACTAATCAAAAACTCTCCACGCGAATATTTCCTTACAATAGCAGCACACACTACTGCTACCTGCAAAGCTCTCATTCTCAAATGACTTAGTGAATGAAAGGAAATGAAAAGCAGAGAAATAACAAGGAGAAATAATGAGAATTAGAAGATTCATGCAGTTCAGCTCTTTTAATCAGCCAGCCAGCTTGCTGGCAGCAAGGGATGGTTTCTGTGGAGGAAGTTTCTGTGGAGTGGGAATGCGGTCACCAGTGACTTGTCTTAGAGCTGCAGTAGGAAGCTGCTTGCTCTTCAGTTGTGTTTTAGCCAGGTTGTAATCCCTGGCATCAAAGTATTTTTGCCCTTTCTGCAATAGTTTCCTTAAGAAATCTAAACCTCCAGGCTTTTGTCCCAGATGACGATACCTTGGTTTTAATTTTGCTTCCTCGGCTTTCTCTGGACTCGTCACTTTATCTTCCATTGCCTTCTACTCCTCCATGGAGGCTGCCTTGGGGACCTCCATGGACATACTGCTTCCTCTTCCCCTGCTTCTTTTCATCAGAAGGATTCTATCAAGTATCAGGGTTAAAGACTCCAAGTCCAGGACTCTAAAGTGTGGGATACATACCTTGTTATAGCCATGAGATACTGGATTTGGAGATTTAAACCCCACACACCCTTGGTCAAAACCAAGCAAAGGAAGGAAATGTAACAATACAAAAACAAAGAAACAAAAAACCAAAAAAAACCATGAATCAGACTTGGTCAGCTCTGTGGTGACATTAAGGCCTGAGAGTGGAATAATGCAATTCACAAACTTCTCTTTTGTAACAATATTTAGGAACAGTGAATTTCTTCACTATAAATCAAGTGTAAGATCCTGACACTTATATGTAACACAGTGCAATCACATTTGGCTGTTCTGTGGCAAAGAGGAAAAGAGGGAACACTCAGAATCGCTGTAGCTTTGAACCTGCAAAATATTCTGCACACTTTCATATTCAGTACATGCCCCTCAAAAAAAATCAAGCCGTATATAGAAGTGAATGCAGTTAATCATCAGAATCCTCCTCTCCTCCTCACCCCTCATCCCTACACTTTGGTATCACTTTGATATGTATCCTTCCTGTTTGTATGTACATATACCTACACGCAGTATATACATGATTAGGTATTATCCTAACCATATCATTCTTGATTTGCCTTTCCTACTTAAAATTTCTATTGGCTACATAGTATTACATATGACAATTTCAGCACTCATTGAGGGGATACGTTTCATTGTATTTCACTTCTTTTTTATATTTTTAAACTATTATTTTTAATCTATACAAGTAAAACTTGCCCATATTTTTAAAAATTCAGACCATATAGAT
The DNA here is from genome assembly GCF_022837055.1 of Prionailurus viverrinus. Lineage (NCBI taxonomy): Eukaryota > Metazoa > Chordata > Mammalia > Carnivora > Felidae > Prionailurus > Prionailurus viverrinus. Next base: position 53,729,573 of record NC_062566.1, read on the forward strand.
GTGTGTAAAATGAGAAACAAAAACATCTCCTACCTCTCATCCCCACCAACCACATCACTGCCACACCCATTACTCAGAGGTTTTTTATCAATACTTTTTTTGGTGGGGGGGTTTAAATTTTTTTTAACATTTATTTATTTTTGAGAGAAAGAGACACAGTGTGAGCAGGAGAGGGGCAGAGAGAAAGGGAGACACACAATCCAAAACAGGCTCCAGGCTCTGAGCTGTCAGCACAGAGCCCCAAGTGGGGCTCAAACTCTCGAGCAGTGAGATCATGACCTGAGCTGAAGTCAGATGCTTAACCCACTGAGCCACCCAGGGGCCCCAATAGTTTCTGTTTTAAATTCTACTACTGTTTACCACTGAAACTATATGTAATATATTTACACCCTTTTTTCTTGATTTATCAACTATAGATATTAGTTATTAACTCCTCATAATGAAAAATCAGGACCGTTTTATTTAAATTTGTAAATTCAGGGGTGCCTGGGTGGCTCAGTCAGTTAAGCATCCGACTTTTGATTTTGGCTCAGGCCATGATCTCATGGTTGGTCCTGGGATCAAGCCCTGAGTCAGGCTCCACGCTGATTGTCGAGCCTGTTTGGGATTCTCTCTCTCTGCCCCTCCCCTGCTCTTTCTCTCTCAAAATAAATAAATAAACATTTTGTAAAAATTAGTAAATTCAACACATGGATGAAAATGGAATACGGCATTTAGCTGTTGAATAATTCCAACCTGCTGCTAATAACGAATCATCTTTTGCGGTAACACAACCTGGTTGCTACAAACACTAGTTTAATTTGAGAAATACAGTAGTTTAGTAATAACTTGGATTTAGACACCGATAAACTCCTTCAGGGGACGGGAACGCCTCAGTTCACACCATGGTCCTGCTGCAGATTAACTCTGTGACTGTAAACACATTGCCAAACCTCACAGTGCCCTAGTTCCCTATCTCTTCAAGTAGGAATGATAACTATATCTCACAGATCTGAATAAGAATCAAATTAAATAAATTGTGCTTTTGAAAATGAGGCATCCTTAGTGCCTTTCCCTTTAGCCATCTGTGCCATTCCTGGAGCTGGTGCCCGGCAAACACGGCAGAGCCTGGCAGATAGGTCAGGCCGCGAGGTCAGGAATCCTCCCTGTGCCCATGCCTTGCTGCTTCTCAGGTTTCAAGCCCCTAAGAGATCTGATGGGATGGGGGTGCCAGCAGGAGTGGAAACTGAACCAGCGTTTGAGTTAGCAGGGTCTCTCATGTACCCCAAGAATGGGAAGTCCTAAAGCAAAACTAGAAGCTGCAAGCAGGAGAGATAGATGCCTGTTGCCAGGGGTGGTAGCAATAGAGGCACCAATCCCCTCAGCCTGGAGCAGGATTTAAGTATCTGACAGGGGACAGGGAGTGCGATGGGAGCAGCCGTGGATGTAGGAATCAGATTTCTAAGTTTCTGAGATAGTCCCAGGAATTAGGTCCCGGGACATGAGAGCAGAAGCGCCTGGTTGCAGACAGGAATATGTCATTGTCCTTGGTGACCCAACAGTCTTACATCGACTTAGCTCTCCGCCTTGGATTCCTCGTTAACTTAACTTGCACGAGGTAAGCTGACGATTTTATATTTCTTTCTGTAAATTATTGTCATTTCCTTTATTGTTTTAATTTTCATGTTAAGAAAAATTTCAAACACACAGAAGTAGGGAAATAATATAATTAGTATATAACATATGTAATGTACAAATAGTATAAAATACCCATTAACCAAATTCAATCATTATTATCAAGATTTTCCCACACCTGCTTCACTTAAAAATTTTTTTAAATGTTTATTTATTTTTGAGAGAGAGAGAGAGAGAGTGAGTATGAGCAGGGGAGGGGCAGAGAGAGAGGGAGACACAGAATCTGAAGCAGGCTGCAGGCTCTGAGCTGTCAACACAGAGCCTGATGCAGGGCTCGAACCCACAAACTGTGAGACCATGACCTGAATGGAAGTCAGACACTTAACTGACTGAGCCACCCAGGTGCCCCAAAACTAAAATATTTTAAAGCAGATAGATAGACCCAAGTCATTTCATCCCTACTCATTTCAGTATGGATCTTTAAAACATATGTACATGGGGCACCTGGGTGGCTCAGTCGGTTAAGCGTCCGACTTCAGCTCAGGTCACGATCTCGCGGTCCGTGAGTTCGAGCCCCGCGTCGGGCTCTGGGCTGGTGGCTCAGAGCCTGGAGCCTGCCTCCGATTCCGTGTCTCCCTCTCTCTCTGCCCCTCCCCCGTTCATGCTCTGTCTCTCTCTGTCTCAAAAATAAATAAAATGTTAAAAAAAATTTTAAAAAATAAATAAATGAAACATATGTACACTTTCCTACATACCCTCAATATTCTGCCTTGTATTTATTACTCTCTGTGAGCTAGTTAATAGGAGATGAATATATTCTCAGGGTGTCAACAAAATCAAGTTTCTGACTCTGATGCACAGCGAACGCACTGAGGTGGATGTGCCTGTGAGGACTCTTCTGGTCACCAGGATCCCTTTGTGTGAGCATGGTCTGAACTACAACAATCCAGGCACTCTCACTTCTCATGTGGCTACACACGCACACACTGTGCATACACAGACACACAGACACACACACATAAAACTAAAGCAGAAATGAAGTAAGCGCCTTCTACACAGTGAAACAGGCTGTCACTGCTGCAATTCTGGTAGGCCATCAAGATAAATGGGGATGCTACCCAGACAGAGAACACCAATGCAAAGGTATCATCTATGATGGCTTGGGAAAGAGAAAACAAGAATGTCAGAGAGCTAGGAAAGTACTGGCTGTTGGAAAGGGAACCGAAAACCATAAGCCACACTAACAGAGGCAGTATGTCATGCCAGAGAGAAATTCTGCTGGTTCCACCTTATCACTTCTATCCTGGTGTGTGAGAATCTCATTCATCTTCCCTTGCCTTCCTCGCCATACCCACTGGCCTCCTCCTGACCCATGGGTCCCCAAGGCAGTGATTTCATAGGAAGTTCTTCTCTTTCCCATCCTTTCTCTCCATCTTCCCTACCTCCAAGTCCTCCTCTCCAAATGCCTCTTCTATTAACTACCCAGTGCCTTAATTTTATTATTTCTTTCTTTCTTTCTTTAATTTTATTTGAGAGAGAGAGAGAAAAAGTGCGCACATGTGTGTAAGTGGGGGAGGGGCAGAGAGAGGGAAGAGAATTCCAAGCAGCCCCACACTGTCAGTGCAGAGCCTGACACAGGGCTCAACTTTACAGACTGTGAGATCATGACGTGAGCCGAAATCAAGACTCAGAAGCTTGAACGACTGAGCCACCCAGGTGCACCCCCCCACCCCCAATGTCTTCATTTTAAACTAATTTTAAGCACTAAAGACACATTTCTTTGGCCTAAGACACATTCAACACATAGCACAGTGTCTGGTATACAATCTCTGCTATGATCTGAATGTGTGTGTCCCCCAAAAGTCACCAGTTGGAATCCTAATGCCGAAGTGATGATGTTACAAGATGGAGATTTTGGGAGGTGATTATGACACAAGCCCTCATGAATGGGATTCATGTTCTTACAAAGGAGGTCCCACAGACCTCCCTACCCTCCCTACTCTGTGAGGACACAGTGAAAAAGCAATGGCTATGAATCGGGAAGAGGGTCCTCACCAGAAGATGACCCTGCTAGTGCCTTCATCTTGGACTTTTTTTTGTTTGTTTATTTATTTATTTTGAGAGAGAGAGAGAGAGAGAGAGAGAGCGAGAGCAAGCAGGGGAAGGGCAGAGAGAGAGAATCCCAAGCAGGCTCTGCACTGTCAGCATAGAGCCTGACATGGGGCTTGAACCCATGAACCGTGAGGTCATGACCTGAACTGAAACCAAGAGTCAGATGGTCAACTGACTGAGCCACCCAGGTGCCCCTTGATCTAGGACTTCTAAGCCTCCAGAACTGTGAGAAGTAGATTTCTGCTGTTTCTATGACACCCAGCCTGTGGTATTTTGTTATAGCAGCCCAAACGGAGTGAGATAGCCTGTTGAGAAATATTGGTTAGGGGCACCTGGGTGGCTCAGTAGGTTAAGTGTCTAGTTCAAGCCCCACATCCGACTCTGTGCCAATGGTGCGGAGCCTGCTTGAGATTCTTCTGTCTCCCTCTCTCTCTCTGCCCCTCCTGCTTGCTCTCTATCTCTCTCTCAAAAACAAACAAACAAACAAACAAACAAACAAACTTAAAAAAATAGGCATATTGGCTGGATGGACGGATAATGAGTGGTTTTAAGCGAAAGGGTAATACTTTAAAACCCACATGAGTTCTGATGGAACTTTGCTATGACACTGAGGAGCCATTAGCCAAAATGGGCAACTAGTCATCATAGCTAGCTGTTCACTCAGGAGGTTACAAGAGTGAAAATGTGATACACGTGCCTTTCCCAGCACCATCAGCTACCAAGCATAAGAAGGGAAGAAAATGTCAGGATGGAAAGATGATGGGCACTGGGCTGGGGGAAACCTGAATGCAAACCTTGAGTCCACCATCTTCTAATAACGTGGCTTTCAATAAATTATTTAAAAGACTTCATTTATCCTTGGGTGCCTGCGTAGTTCAGTAGGTTAAGTATCCGGCTGTTGAATCTGGCTCGGGTCATGATCTCAGGGTCATGGGACAGAGCCCTGCATGGGGCTCTGTGCTGGGCATACAGTCTGCTTGAGAGTCTCTCTCTCTCCCTCTCTCTCTCTCTCTCTTGTGTCCCTGCTCCTCCCCCTACTCTGCTCTCATACACACACACACTCTCTCTCTCTCAAAAAAAATTTCATTTATCCCATGTATAAAATGGGGATAATAGTATCCACTATGCAAGGCTGTTATAAGGATTAAATTAAATGATGTATTTAATTAAAGTTCCTAGCACAGTGCTTAACACATTTTGGGCTCAAAATCTTGTAATTTTTATGACATGATAATTATTATCATTAAGAAATCTCTGGAGAGAACCTAGGAAGTTATGGTTTATTTGTGAAATAAGCATGGTAAACACTTAAAGTTAACTTTAGACAAAGATGGTCAAATGGTATCTGTAAAAAGAAAAATTAATTTACTTAATTTTTGAGGAAGTAAATAGTGTGTAGGTAAAAGGGAACTGCTTTATATTTTCTACCTTAACACCTTAAAAAACCTTTGACAGATTTCCAAAGGAGAGGCTGAAATAAAAGTCACATAAGATTGGAATGTTTTGTGAGGCCATAAGGAACTAAGCAAACATAAGCAAACATAAGGAAGCAAAAACAATGGGTGGAGCCTGTTGATTCCAGCCAGGGGAGGGAACTAGAGGGCCCAAGTGACAGGTCTTAGAAAGGCAGCAGATATATGAAGGGTGTGCTCATCATATTTCTAATTCTGGGTTTCTCGAAGGAAACAGTGCAGTTCTCTTCAGGCAGGTGGAGTCCTATGCACTTGGGATATCTGAGCAAGTGGTAGTTAGACATCAGACAACCATAGAGTTGACAGCAATGAGACGAAGTGGGGAAGGAGCCTGACATTAATCTAACAGTGACTGGAGCAAGCCATGTGCCAGTTACATCTTCTCATTTAAGTCACCACAACCCACTGATAGTAACTCTTATCTCCGTTTGACAGAGAAGGAAACTGAAGCTCAAAGAGATCTTAAAATTCAAGGTCTCTCTGCTAATAAGGGGAGGGAGCTATTATAGACAACAATGCCCAGCCAATAAGCTGAGGTCTGCTGTGGATCTGGTTCCTCTGTTCAACAAATGCTTTATTGAGCACCTACTGCGTGCCAGGCACAGGGTCAGGTGCAGGAGATATGAGCAAAGATAGCCCCCAGTCTCATGGAGCATAAAGCCTAACAAGGGAGTGAGAAGCAGCCACTAGTCAAATAATGCCACTAATGAAGATAAATTTACAAAGTGAGACATGAGCATATGTAACAAATGGACTTGTCTAGACTTGGGGTGGGATGGATGCCATGGGGGAGAGTGGCTCTAGACTTTATCTAGAATTGAGTAGGTAAAGGAGTGGTGAAAAAAACCATGCCATATAAGGCAACTGCAATTACAATGTATATCACTTATATGTATAAGTGATCAGGAGGAGGGAATGAGCAGTGAAATCTCGAACAACACTTCTAACTAGTGATGAGTCTAGATCATGGCCAGCAAACTACAGCCCACAAGCCAAATCCAGCCTACACCTGTTTTTGTGCATCCCTTGAGCTAAGAATGGTTTCTCCATTTTTAAATGGTTGACAAAAATCGAAACAAGACTAATATTTTGTGGCAGGTGAAAAGTATACGAAATTCACATTTCAGTGTCCAGTGTTTTATGGGAACATAGCCATACTCATTTGCTTATTATCACCTACGGCTGCTTTCACAAGGGCAGAAGTGAGCAAATTCGACCAGCACCAAGGTATTGCTGCAAACTGGAAATTATTTATTATCTGGCCCTTTATAGAAAAAGTTTGCCAATCCTTGGGCTAGTCAGAAGAGCCTATAAATCTGACTCTGTGGTCAGACAACTGACAAGTGAGCTTTAGTGGGAACAAGTGCAAAGTAATGCACTTTGGGATAAAAATATCCCGACTATTTATAAAATGAAGACAGGGCTCTGAGCTGCGAGGTCACAACTCAGAACTAAGCACAACTGGGAGAACTAAAGGCAGTAACAGTAATACTAAGTGATAAAAATCAGCACGCCATGGATGGAAGTGGTTATCTGAAGACTTTACCAGATGGGGGCCTGGGGAATGATTTCAGAAAGACTAAACTAAAATTGAACCAAGAAGAAAGGCTATATTCTTTTCACTTTCGCTCGAAAGTTATATATAGATATCAACAGCCTGTATGGAATCTGGGGGGGGGGGGGGATTAGTAATAAAGAATTAGAACTTATGCTGTATATACAGGACTAATCAGGGGTGGGTTATCATCTAGACTTTGTCTTATCCAATTCTATAGCTTCAGTGCCTACTTTAGTGACTGGCATATGATAAACACTCAAATAACATTTGTGGAAGGGAAGAAAGAAAGAGAAGAAGGAAAGAGGAAAGGGAAGGAAGGGGCACCTGAGAGGCTCAGTTGGTTAAGTGTCCAACTTTGGCTCAGGTCATGATCTTGCCATCTGCCAGTTTGAGCCCCACATCCGGCTCTCTGCTGTCAGTGCTGCCTGCTTCAGGTCCTCTGTGCCCCTCTCTCTCTGCCCCTCCCCCACTCATGCACATGTGTGTGTATGTGCACTCTCTCTCAAAAATAAACTTTTTTAAGTTTAAAAACAAAAGGGAGGGAAGAAAGAAGGGAAGGAGAGGAGGAAAGAGGGAAAGAAGGAGGGAAATTGGGCAGAATCCATTGGGTTTGAAAGCTGAATGGCAGTTAGCCAGACACTGAGAAGGAGGAAGAACACCCCAGCAGGGAAAAAGGAACACAAAAGGCCAGGAGAGGCCATGAGGCCTGTAAATGATGTCACTGAAACCCCCCAGCCACCTTTGTTCTAGCTGTAAGGTAACTTGGTTTCTCATATTCACTGGTCCTGTGAAGAGGGCATCCAGGGCAGTAAGAGAGTTGTACCCAGGATAATTAAGCAATCAACCACACAGTAATTTACTCAGTCTCTTGGGGCAGTCTGGCATACACTGACTTCCCCAGCCTCACCCTCAGGCAGAGTTTCCATACCTGCAAAGTTACAGAACTGACTTGGGAACTCCACGGCTCTAACAGGGTCATGGTACCTTGGGGGTCCTATCTGAGGTGGTTGGCCTCCCTCTCAGACACCTTTGACCTCTTCCATTTCACTGTAACAGGAGTCACATCCTGAGAATTCCCTGAGAACACCCAGCCCAGTGTGCTGCAGGGCCCAACAGGAATAAGGTGTCTTGCCCAGGTAAGATACTCTCCCTGCCCAGCAATATCACAGTTACAGAATCTATTCTTGCTACAAGGTAAACTCATCCCAGTAAACTGTGGTCTCAGGTCTTGGAAATACCCTCCATCCCGAGTAAATCAGGACAGCTGGTTGCCTGCCAGACCGGTTCCTCATTTACAATGGGCTTCTTACCCTACTGTTCCCCAGACTTCACCTGGACCTGCTCCAGAGTTTCTGCTACCTTAAGCCCACTGTAGAGGCAGCTTTTAGGCAACATGCCTGAGCAATGGAAACCTCAGTAAGGTAAAAGGGCCCACAGTGACCACTAGGCTAAATGCAAATAGGCCCATTAGGTGACCCCCCTCAAAATAGCCTTAAGACCTAGTTGACAACTGAGCTACTTACAATGGGGCACAGGTACCAAAAAAAAGGTACCAAAATTCCACACATTCTCATACCTCCCCACCTTCCCCCCTTAACTACACCCCACCCCCCCACCCACAGCCCCCTATCAAACAGTCTCTCCTTTGCTGTCCTGCCTGTAGCTCCCTTGCGGTGTATTTAATAAACTTCTATCTCCTTTGTTCTGCCCAGGGTGAATTCTTTCACCACCCACATCACAGGCCTCCACCCAATTGGGTTGCCCCACACCCACACTCAGAATATTCAGAGTAGCTCCTTCTTGGGGTGTGGGGGGGAAGCTCACAGTGTGGGCTGGGTGGGTCACTGGGAACAGGATTAAGATCAGAGACTGGGAAACTGAGAAGGGGTTCCCAAGGAACCTCAGCTGCTGGAGAGTTGGTTGTTAAGACACCTGTCTTTCGTCTGTGTCTATTTGTTTCTGTGCATACAATGAGGATTAGACAGTATCTAGTATCAGGAAAAAACTCTCATTCTCATCGTTTCCAGTATTCTGAGGTGAGGAAGGCCTACTAATGGGAAGACTGCCTTAAAGCCTATTTGTAAGTGAGTAGAATGTGAGTTAGTAAAATATAAATAACAAAGAGGAGAGTAAAACTTGGTTGATCAGTATAAAACAGCTGTAATAATTACAGTAATTTAGGGGCGCCTGGGTGGCGCCGTCGGTTAAGTGTCCGACTTCAGCCAGGTCACGATCTCGCGGTCCGTGAGTTCGAGCCCCACATCGGGCTCTGGGCTGATGGCTCAGAGCCTGGAGCCTGTTTCCAATTCTGTGTCTCCCTCTCTCTCTGCCCCTCCCCCGTTCATGCTCTGTCTCTCTCTGTCCCAAAAATAAATAAACGTTGAAAAAAAAAAATTTTAATAATTACAGTAATTTATACCTAATTACCATATGGCATAGTGATTATGAGGCATTACCCGGTCATGTAAAACATACACCAAGATCTTTGTGATTAGGGTACTAACATCTGCTCATTCAAGCATGCTCCTATCTATAGTCATTTTAAAACCATTAGAGGTCATTTAGGTTGGCTTGGTCTTGGGTTTTTTGCTTCAGGGAATACAAGTTAAACAACAGGTGAATTTATTACATTTGATTCTGGGAAGATCCATATAAGGATACTTCTAAAAAAAATAATTAATGCCACCTTTATTTATAAAGGAATTCTGGGAAAAACTCAAAGCACTTTGCAGATTTTAATCTAATTAATCCTCACAATAACCCTGGGAGGGAGTTTTTATACAATGGCCTTCATTGTTTAAAGCCACCAGTTCTAAGAGGTCACAAGAGTCACTTTGTCCGCAGTTGCTTCTCTGTCTTGGTTTAATTCATAAAGGTTATAATGTTCTCTGAAATAAGTCTACTGTAAGTATAAACTGAGTATTAGTGTTTTAATCATCTCCAATCAGTATGAGACAGATTAATCTCACCACTAAGAATTTCTTAGAAATTAAACATCAGTTTCAAGAAATACAAATGTTTTTTAGAGGGGAATTTAAAGTTATGAATGAACTATGATTAAAGTATTTTTTCTTTCTTTCTTTTTTCTTTCTTTCTTTCTTTTTTTAATGTTTATTTATTTTGAGAGAGAGCACGAACTAGGGAGAGGCAGAGAGAGAGAGAGAAAGAAAATCCCAAGCAGGTTTGACGCTGTGAGTGTCGAACCCAATGGCGGGCTCGATCCCATGAACCGCAAGATCATGACCTGAGCCAAAATCCAGAGCAGATGCTTAAATGACTGAGGCACCCAGGTGCCCCAGATGGTATGGTTTTTAATAGCTCTCTCTAGTAAAGTAAGGGAATGTTTTCACATGCAAAATTTCATTGGATTCTTACAGTGTTCCTGTGACAGAGGTAGGACAAATACTATTTTCCACTTTTACAGCCAAGAAAATGAGTTCAGCAACAGTATGGTGCTGGGGATCACTGTGAAAAGATGGCAAAATTAGAGGCTGAAGGAACTTCTCTTGTCTGTGATGGATTCCTAAAGCATGTCCAAAATCAGCGTTCCACCCTCACCTTCAAGCTGTTACCTCCAGACTCCAGGGCGGGTGTGCTTATGTCTTAAACCCATCCCAGCTCCTATTCCCTCTAATTTTAGCCAGATATGGTTAGAGAAATTCACAGGTACATTTCCTTTAAAAAGTAAAGAAAGACAAAGCAAAGGTATGAAAACAATGAACTTGATTGTTTTAGCTCACAGGTTGGTTTTCCTGACAGATACATGGGTGTGGCCCAGAGACCCTCTCCTTTATCTACTCACTGTCCAAGAAGGCAACTTGCCTGTCCTTGGGCAATTCTCTTACCTACTTTGCATCCTTCTCTTCCCCTGGAGGAGGGGTTAAACTGACTCTCCAGCCACTCTGTTAGCATAGCACTCCATAGAAAGAAGAAATTATTATACTCCCCATAGTTGTGTATCACATCACTAGCCCTTGTCCATTTGTATCTGATAGCTTTCAACCCCTCCTGAAAAAGATAAGGAGTCACATTCCAAATGCATCCTTTGGAAATCTCCTACAATCATCTATTCCAATGGAGAAAGGAATTCTCAGGTTGGGAATATGCAACATGTGAGCCTGTCAAGTAAGTGGCACCTTTCCCCATACCTCGATTTTTAAAAACTTTTCCACTTTTTCCTTTCCTTTCCAAGAAGGATTTCACAGGGTGATGTTGAAGTCTCAAGGTGCTGGCAAGTCTTTGATATATGGAACAGGGATTTCTCCCAGCACACCTGAAGGAGTCTAGGTGCTTTTCTGCACATCATTCCATTTGTGTGTGAAACTGAGAGGACAGTGCAGGCTAGTGGTTGAGAGCTTGAGCTCTGAAACCAAACTGATCTGGAATTGAACTCCTGCTCTGTTTTTTAGCTGCATGACTCCAGTCAATTTACTTCACTTCCCTGAGACTCTATGTCTTCATCTACTTAAAAAAAATATGAGCTGTCATCGATTGAGCACTTACTATGTGCTAGGAACTACATATGCTATGTTTTACATGCTTTACATGCATCATCTCATTGAATCCTCACCACAGCCTCGTGAAGTGGGTACTCTTATCATCTCCATTTTATATGTAAGAAAATTGAAGCACAGATTGGTTAGTTTTCCAGAGATGATATAACTAAATGGTGAAACCAGGATACAAATATGGTCAGACTTTAAGACCCATGCTTTGAATTCTTAACTTCCCCTCTAATGGAAATCAGGTCCCCTGCAGAGGTGCTTGGTGCATAAACAAGCCCCAAGTAAATGTTAGCTGTGGTATTATTTTCAACATTGTCATTTGTCCCAAGAGATATCTGGGCCACAAAACAGGTTTTGAGAAAGGATATTTGGGGGCTATTCTCGTTGACTGCTGGAGTGTGTGTCTTGCAAATGTCAGACTTCTGGTATTACCTAAACAGTTTGTGTGTTAGGAGTTACCTGGGTAAGAAATAGGATAAATGGTTGGCAACTTTTTCTATTTGCCCATGCAAAAAAGTTCTTCAACTGGAAAGAAGTATTAAGTCTCTTATAAAAGAATGGCATGGTGAGGAATAGCTAGCTGAATTGCAGGCAGTACCCAGATTATAAATGGATTATTTTTCAAAAGTTCATTTGTCTGTTGTTATAAATTCTGAATACATAGAAATAAGGTTGCAAATTCCAAGACTATTCACAGAAGTCTATTTATTTAGCCCATTTTAAAGTTCAGTGATAGAAATCATGCCACTAGCCCAAGGACAGGCCTAGGAACAAGGGCGCGCGTGATAAAAGAATAAGAAAAGTGTCTTTCCTGGTACAGAGCAAAGTTGAGATTGAGTATATTCATTATCTATTGCTGTGTAACGAATTATCCCCAAACTTACCATACTAAAACAATGAACATTATTATCTCAGTCTCTGTGGGTCATCTGGGAGTGGCTTAGATGGGAGCTTCTGCTCAGGATCTCTCATGGGGTTTCAGTCAACATCTCCTGGGCTAAAAACATCTGAAGGTTTAACTAGGGTGGAGGACCTGCTTCCAGTACGGCTCATTCACATCGCTGCTGGCAGGAGGTCTCCATTCTCATCACATGGGCCTTTCCTTGGGGCTGCTTGAGTTCCTCGTGACATGGTAACTCTGGCTTCTCCCAGTGCAAGTGATCCAAGAGAGAACAAGCAGGCAACTACAGTGCCTCTTATGACCTAGTCTTTTAAGTCATCTACTGTCACTTATGTCACATTCTATTCCTTGTAAGCCATTATGCTATTCAATAAGAGCAGCTCACATTCACTGGGAGGGAGATTAAGCTCTACCTCTGGATGGGACAAGTATCTGAATTTGTGAACATACATTAAAATCACTATATAGTTTTTGTTATCCACCCATCACTCTGTCCAGATACCCAGCGATACAAAATAGTAAAAATAAATGGGGACGCAGAACTGCACCCCTTCCCAACAAAGCTTACTGTAAGTACCCAAAACAATCCATGCTCCTGCCTCAACTTTCCTTGAAAACATCTATCCCCTTTCCTTGGATGGAATCCTATTTGAAGAACTCATACTAAAGAGAGAGCAATCACACTCCTGACATAGTTGCTTTGTTCATTTATCTTTCTCACTAGCAGAATTTCAAGCAGTATAACAAATGAAAAACCACTAACCTACTCCCAAATTGGGTGGATTAAGATATTTGGGGTTAGGAAAGCACTACTCACTAAGCACTCTCCCTTCAGCTGATAATGAACTGAGGGCCCTGATTATTGAATAATTTCCTAGGTAAGACTTCCCTCCCGGGTCTTGGGAACCATGGGATCTCTGATCCAGGTTTCCTAACCTGACTCCCATGGCTGAAGCTCTGTGGGGATATGGTGGGCATTCAAAAGTGAAAGGATTGCTGGGGAGTTCAAAGGCAGTTGGTGCTCTTGCACCCAAGGCATGCAAGATTCGAAAGTGCATTCTAAATCTTCAGAGGGAAATGATGTTCCATGTGACTTTTATTGCAGATTTTGTAACTTGAAATTTGGCAATCCATGTAGACTACTATCCAAATATGACATCCATTAACACAGGATAAATAGAGGAGTTTGCACTACAAGTCAACTCTGAGTGGAAGCTAGGGGGTTGATCTATGAGTTCTCCTGACAGTGTTGCTGTTTTAAATCTTACTTGAGTCTTAAACCCATTTAGAACATGATGAAAGCTAGGGGACTTGACTCAAGAAAACCCATATAAGCCACAATATTTTGCACATGAATTTAAGGCTTCCAGAAGCCCCTAAAACCCATTCAAGGGCTCTGGATTAAGAATCTCTTAGACTTTCAAGGGAGAAGAGGAGTGGGGAGGCCTATTGCCATTCCATTCTGCTATTATTTTTTAAAGTTTATTTATTTGAGAGAGAGAGAGCGAGACAGAGGGACAGAGCATGAGCAGGAGGGGCAGAGAGAGGGAGACACAGAATCCAAAGCAGCTCCAGGCTCAGAGCTGTCAGCACAGAGCCCAACACGGGTCTGAAACTCCAAGCTCATGACGTGAGCTGAAGTCAGGCTTAACCCACTGAGCCGCCCAGGCACCCCTCCATGTTACTATTAAAAGTTAAATCTTTAAAAAAAAATTTTTTTTTTAGATATTTATTTTTGAGAGAGAGAGAGAGAAAGAGCGCATGAGTGTGAGCAGGGGATGGGCAGAGACAGAGGGAGTCACAGAACCTGAAGCAGGCTCCAGGCTCAGCTGTCAGCACAGAGCCCTAAGCAGGGCTGGAGCCCAGGAACCACGAGATCATCCGAGAGATCCTGAGCTGAGCTGAAGTCAGACGCTTAACTGAGCCACACCCAGACGCCCCAAAACTTAAATCTAAATCAGAAACTGCTTCTCAGAACTTCTTTTAAATTTGTGGTTGTTAACAGAACCAAAGGCCAAAACGAACACCCCTACTAGATTTTCTGCTTGGGTTTAGTCTATGTTATATGGAGGGAGAAGGGACACTAAGCGAACACACAGGATAACACATACTTGCTGAAAAGCAATAGTAAATCTAAAGCAGGCCATAGAACTGCTGACCATAAGCTTTGCTTGCCCTCTCACCCGTGCAGCAAATTTTGTCAACTTGCCAGAGAAGCAGCAACTCGAAGAAAGCAAGCTGCTTAGTTTCTCACTTAGCAAGAAAGCACAAATTCGTTTTCTGCCCAGGATCCGCAACAGAGATCCTGCCCCGAGATTCCTGAGGCCCTCTAGGGTGGAGCGACCTCCCGCAGCAACGCCCAGCCCCAGGCGGGCGGGACCGTTCGAATCTACCCACTCGGACCGCAGGCCCCGGCTCCATCCGCTAGCGGCTCTCCGCCTGGGGAGGCGACAGTGCGGCACCAGAGACTGGGGCTTCCCTGTGAGTGCCCCTCGGGCAGAGCCGGGCGCGCGGGGCTCCGCAGCCGAGACTGGGGCTACGGGCGGGAGGCGGAGGACTGGATGCGGCACGAGCCCCTGCCCCGCCCCTTTGCGGGCGCCGCAGCCCTGCGCCGCGGGCCTGCGTGGGCTCGTGCGGACCCCTCCTTCGCGCTCCTCGCCTGCGGCCGCTGCGGCGCACGCGCGCGGCCTCGCGCAGGGCGGGGAGAGGCGGCGGCCCCCGGCGGCCGGCCCCGAACCTGTCAGACTCGGGAAGCCGGCCTGGAGTTGCGGGCGCGGCAGGCGCGAGGACGGCCCCGCTCCCCGCCCGGCCCCGGGCCGAGCTGCGCGAGTCGGCCCCGCCGAGCCGGCCGGCCGGGGGCGGGGAGATGAGCGGCGGCCCCGCGGCAGCGCCCCAGGTAGATGCGCCGCCCCCTCGCGGAGCCCCGGAGCCTCCGGGCCGGCCTGGCGCCCCCCGCCGCCCCGGGCTTCGGAACTTGTGGGCAGTATTGGGGCGCCTTTAATTTATAGCGTGTTTCGTTTTCCACAGGATGGGGAGGGACGCGCGGCAGTGCCATCGGGAACTGGCTCTCCGGTGAAGTAGGAGCCGCCGGCCGGCCGCCTGCACCGAGCCATTCCGCGCCGCGGCCGCTCAGCCTCTGCCATGGCCGGATCCGGCGCGTGGAAGCGTCTCAAATCTCTGCTACGGAAGGATGATGCGCCGCTGTTTTTAAATGACACCAGCGCCTTTGACTTCTCGGACGAGGTGGGGGACGAGGGGCTTTCTCGGTTTAACAAACTTCGAGTTGTGGTGGCCGATGATGGTTCTGAAATCCCAGAAAGGCCTGTTAACGGGGCGCACCCGGCCCTCCAGGCCGACGATGATTCCTTACTGGACCAGGACTTACCTTTGACCAACAGTCAGCTGAGTCTGAAGGTGGACCCCTGTGACAACTGCAGCAGACAGCGAGAGTTACTGAAGCAGAGAAAGGTGAAAACCAGGTTGACCATTGCTGCCGTTCTTTACTTGCTTTTCATGATTGGAGAACTTGTAGGTGAGTTGTGTGGCCAACTCACTTTCCATTTACCTTGTCCGGAGGGTTGTTGTCAAGCTTTAGCTACACAGGATTTGAGGTTTAAACGTTCTTTTCGGGAAGTTTGTTATTTATCAGTATACCGATCTGGTGATATGGAAAGGCCACACGGTTCCAAAGTGCAGATCAACCTAAGTACAACATAAACTTTCAGAGATAACTGACATTTTCTTCCAGTTCTCCAAACACCGTGACATCTACTGTAAAGCTAAGGACATGAGCTTCATCGTATATCATTTAACTTCCTCTTTAAAAAAAATTTTTAAAAATAATAATCGCCAGGTTAATTTTTGCAACCTTTAAAAATAGTAAATGACCTAGAATAACTTAGAATCATAAAATTATGAAGGTATGAAGTGACCTTACTGAACACCTGCTTTACTTTCTTTTTCACACTTAAGGAATCTGAGGGCCCAAAAGAGGTGTAAATAAGTTGTGAGGACACTTAGCTGGTTAGTGAAAGAGCCACATCTACAGTCCCGGTCTCTATTTTGTGTGTGTGTGTGTGTGTGTGTGTGTGTGTGTGTGTGTGTGTCTGCATTTGACCTCAGGGGTCTCTTCATACTCTTTCCTTTTGTATTTATAGCCAAGAGATTTTCAGAATTAGATACTACTAACCTTTAAAGTGTTTCATTATAGTGAGGATCTGAAAGGAAACAGACGGCTCCCCCAGGGTTTATGAACTTGGTTTTTTCACTTTTTAATTACTCAAGTAATACATTCTCACTATAAAATACATTCTTAGAGATTAATTTCACAGTCACATTAGTGTAATTGCTAACTTCTCTTAGTGACAGTTTACAAAGTGACATAAAAGCAAGGATGTTATTCTGCCATGTTTCTTAACGAGGACCCATGATGAGAATAGAGGTGGCAGTCCAGATTAAGATGCTGGCTGGAGGTTGTATGTGGGAAAATTATATACATTTCCTACTTCATTTTATACCTCCTCCCCAGTCCTC
Organism: Prionailurus viverrinus; assembly: GCF_022837055.1. Taxonomy (NCBI): domain Eukaryota; kingdom Metazoa; phylum Chordata; class Mammalia; order Carnivora; family Felidae; genus Prionailurus; species Prionailurus viverrinus. The sequence goes on from NC_062566.1 coordinate 53,746,268, forward strand.
ACTTCAGCCATGCTGGCCTTCTTTGTCCCTATGGCTTACAAAGCTCTTTACTGTCCCTAAGGCCTTCAGACTAGCTGATCCCTCTACCTCAGTGGCTCTCAAACTTTTTTGATCTCACTATATAGTAAGAAATACACTTAACACTGTGCCTGGTTGGGCATGCATGCATACATATGTAGGCATGTATGTGTACACACACACACACACACACACACGTATTATATAGCATATATATGTATAATTAAGACAAAAGTCTTATTTCTTGTGATGCATTCTAATATTTTTTCAGTTATCCCCCCAGCCCACTTAATTGATTTCATGTTCCACAAAATAGATCAGGGCTTGCAGTTTGAAAAACACTGCTTAACCTTAAGTGGCTTTTCCCAAATCTTCTCTTGACTGGTGTCTTGACATTCATATCTTACTCCAAAAGATACCTCTGAGAGACCTTTTCTGACTGACTAAAGTAAACATCTCCTCTCTCCTGTTCTGTCCCCAACTTTAAAAGCCCAAAGCATGAGATTATCTTGTTTGTATATTCACTTAATATCTCTTTTCTGCTGAAATGTAAGCTGTGTTCTCAGCACCTAAAACAATGACTGGCACAGAGTTGACACTCAATAAATTTGTGCTGAATTAATTTTTATTGTGTTAGAGAATTATAAATGCTTAAGCTGTAAAGAAATTTTTTTTTTAATTTTTTTTTTCAACGTTTATTTATTTTTGGGACAGAGAGAGACAGAGCATGAACGGGGGAGGGGCAGAGAGAGAGGGAGACACAGCATCGGAAACAGGCTCCAGGCTCTGAGCCATCAGTCCAGAGCCTGACGCGGGGCTCGAACTCACGGACCGCGAGATCGTGACCTGGCTGAAGTCGGACGCTTAACCGACTGTGCCACCAAGGCGCCCCAAGAAATTTTAAAAGGAGTTAAGCTGTAGCTGATAAGGCATGGCCTCAGCAGACTAAGATTCAATGACTTGCCCAAATTCACACAGCTAGAAAGTTGAGTCAGTCAGACTTAGTGATTCTTGAAGTTAATATTTAATATTTGAAGTTAAAGTCACATTAATCACAATTTTCCCCCTTAAAATTATTTTACCTAAGTAAAAATTAAGATAAAATTGTTCTGACATACAATTTTTAAAATCTTTTATTTGGTAAATGTGGTTTTGTGAAAGCCACAATAAGTATTTTCTTTCAAATATTTATTTTCTTTTTTTTTTTTTTTTTTCCAACATTTTTTATTTATTTTTGGGACAGAGAGAGACAGAGCATGAACGGGGGAGGGGCAGAGAGAGAGGGAGACACAGAATCGGAAACAGGCTCCAGGCTCTGAGCCATCAGCCCAGAGCCCGACGCGGGGCTCGAACTCCCGGACCGCGAGATCGTGACCTGGCTGAAGTCGGACGCTTAACCGACTGCACCACCCAGGCACCCCTCAAATATTTATTTTCAAATAGAAAAATCTTTTGTTAATACAGAAATGCTAATACTTAGGATAAGCATTAACAAATATTCAGAATATTAGATAGAGTTAAATTGTATATAGTAGAGCATTTATTAAAGTGTATCAAAAACACTTAGAAATAACGTATCTTATATAGGAAGTATGGAATAATTTAAAAAATGAAGTAATTTAAAGATCTGAAAGAGAAGACTTGATTTTGAATCTTGGCATTGCACTAATTTGCTCTGAGACTTTAGACAGGTCTATTCTTCTTTCATTCAGCAAGTATTTTTTGAGTACTTAACTCTATGCCAGGCACCGTATTATGTATTGTGGTATGCAATGCAGACAAAACTATTATAATCCCTACTGTTTGAAGTACTTAGTCTAATATAGGGCACAGATATTAAATACATAAATAAATTTAAAATTCATATGGACTTAAGTATTATGAAGAAGAAAAATTAGGTAGTATAAGACATTGTAACCAAGGGGACATAGTTTATGTATGAGCCAGGTATAGTTAAACCAAAAAAAAAGAATGGTAGGAGTTATCCAAGCAAAAGGAGTAGAGGAGTTTTCCAAGTGAAGAGAACAGCATGTACAAAGGTCCTAAAAGCCTCCAATTTTTTAAAAGGACCTAAAAAGAAGGCAAGTTTGGCTCGAATATAGTAAGAAAAAAGGAAAAGAGACAGGAGCGTCAGGTCAGGTTGGTTCTGATAGACCATGTTAAGAGTGCAGTTTGTTTTTTTTTTTAAGTTTATTCAATTTTGAGAGAAAGAGAGAGAGAGAGTGAACAGGGGAGGAGCAGAGAGAGGGAGACAGAATCAGAAGCAGGCTCCAGGCTCTGAGCTGTCAGCACAGAGCCCGATGCGGGGCTCGAACTCACAAGTCGCGAGATCATGACCGGAGCTGAAGTCAGAAGCTTTACCGACTGAGCCACTCAGGTGCCCCAAGAGTGCAGTTTTTAGTTATAAGTACAACGAAAAGCCAGTGGAACCTTTTAAATGGAGAATGACATGATGGGATTTATCTTTTTAAAATACTATTGTGGCTCTTATGTGGAGATGGATTGGAGAGTGCAAGAATGGAAGCAAGTAAACTATTGCAGGGGTCCAGACAAGAAATGATTATGGCTTGGATTAGTGTGGATGGAGAAAAATGAACTGGTTAAGAATCATTCTAGAGGTAACATTAACAAAACTTACTAATGGTTTAGATATGGGGATTAATGGGAGAGCAGCATCAGGAATGATTCTGAAGTTTCTCATTTAAGCATCTGAGTGTAGGGAAATGTATGTCATTTATGAAGCACGGAGGAAATACAGAGCAGGATATAGGCATCGGCTCAAGGGTTGTTTCAGACATTTTAATTATCAATTGTATGTAAAATAGCCAAGTAAAGATGCCTAGTGAACTGTTACATATGAGTCAGTAGTCCAGAAGAGAGGTCAAGTTAAGAGATACAGTGTGTAATGCCATCAGAATGTGAAAAACCACCTAGAAAACCCAGGTTTTGGGGAACTCCAACTTTGGAAGTCAGGCAGAAGACAAACAGGTATTCCAGAATCTCAGAAAATAGAGTATTTCCAAGTGGAAGTAAATTGAAGCTGCTGAAAGGTCTAATAAGATGAGAACTAAAATATCCTTTGGATTTAGTAATGGTTATTGATTAACAACTGCATTTTTATTGGGAGTGAAAAAGCTTGAATGAATGAATGCAAACAGACTTCCAGATAAAGATAGCAAATGAACTCTTGTATCTAAATGTACTTTCTCCTGAAGCCTCTCTTAAACTATAATAAAGGGAATTTTAAATACACACACAAAACCGTATATCCATCCATATGTGTATGTGTATGTATGTATATCCACAAAGATTGGGAAAACTAGAGACAAGATAAATTTGGGAAACTAGAGATGGATGAAAGAAGTAACTGACTTAATAGACCCTAGGAAGCCAGCTCCTAAGCAAGCAGTTGGGGACAGCCAAGAAGCAACCTAATTCATCAGAATTCATCAGAAATACCTAGAGAATTTATTTGTAAGTTTATTTATTTATGTATATAGAGAGAGCACGAGTTGAGGAGAGGCAGAGAGAGAAAGAGAGACAGAATTCCAAGCAGGCTCTACACGGACAGCGTGGAACCTGATGCAGGGCCCGTAAGATCATGATCTGAACTGAAATCAAGAATTGGACGCCTAACCAACTGAGCCACCCAGGTGCCCCACACCTAGAGAATTTATTAAATAAAACACAAATTGCTGGGGGAGAGTTTCTAATTTCGTAGGTCTGGGATAGGGCCTGAGAATTTGCTTTTCTAACAAGTTCCCAGGGGATGCTGATACTGCTGATCTAGGAACCATACTGAGAACTAACTACTGCACTTCAGAAGCCTCAGTAGGCCCAGAATTGTTTGCACCAGATACCCCTAGGAGTGTGGGTAAAGAGGAAGACTAAGGAAGCTAGTTAAACCCTGTTTAAGAGCCAGTCGGATATAATAATATAATTCCTATCCAGAGAAATAGATTATTTATCAACAAGAATAGGCTAGGGCAGCTAGGTGGCTCTGTTGGTTGAGCGTCTGACTTCTGATCAGGTTACAATCTCACAATCATGTGTTTGAGCCCCACATCAGGCTCTTCTGCTGTCAGCACAGAGCCCACTTGCGATCCTAACTACCCCCTCTCCCTACCCCTACCCCACTTTCTCTGTCTCTCAAAACAAACTTAAAAAAAAAAAGATTAGAAAAAAGAATGAGCTGTTGTAAAAAAGAAAATCAGGGTAAAGAGCTTTTCAACAATAAAAACAAAATTTTTAAACTTCATAAAAGAAGAGAAGATGAATTAAGGTAATCTCTTAGAGAGTAGAGCAAAAAGATAAGAGAAAAAACATAAGAAAATTAGTGTGTCAATCCAAACTCCAAGTAATAGGAGTTTGAGGAATAGAGAAAGCAGAAGAAAAGAAATTACCAACAATATAGTTTAAGAAATTTCTCCAGAACTGAAGGGTGTACATTTCCAGATTAAAACAGTCAACAAAAACCCAGCAAGTTGGGTGAAAATAAACCCACACCAAGGCGTATCTTTGTGAAATTTCAGAATACAGGGAACACTTTGTTATCTGTTGCCTCAGGCAGCTGCAGTGTTGAACAATTCCCTGTGATTGTTTTTGACAAACCTTCCTTAGGGTTTGCATAGGGCAGATCCCCAAGTCAAGTCCAGTGAAAACAGACTTGCTAGTATGGCCTTCCAGGGAACTACCAGACAGATCCAATAATGCTAGTTCTTTGGGATTGGGCTTTTTAGGAGCTCTAACCCCATTTGATACCTTGCAGTGGCTGCCAGACTGATATTTTCACTGTGCTTGTTGGTTTTCAGGGCTACCACAGAACTGGAGAGAGGGAGATGGGTCCAAGGCAAATTAGAATGCCACAGAGCTCACTGTTCTTATAAAGATTCAGTCATTTTCCTTGAATTAATACTTCCTGTGTCAGCCTTTGGTTAATTTCCAGGGTTCTGAAAAAGCTGATTTGGACCATTTTTGCACATATTCTCCCAGCTTTTGTGGAGATTATTTTCAGAGGTCCTTAGTTTGCTAGTTTTGCTGATCATTATCAACACGTGGCTCTTTAAATATGTTAACTAAAATTAAATAAATTCAACTCCTCAGTTGCACTAGCCATATTTCAAATGCTCAAAAGTTACATGTGACTAGTGTCTACTCTACTGGACAGCATACATAGAATATTTTCATCATCTCAGAAAGTTAATGGACAATACAACTTTGAGGTATTATTTTTATTTTATAAAGAAACTGAGGCTCAAAAGTATTAACTAACTGGCTGAGAGTTTCAGAGAGTCTAAAATCTCATATTATTAACTACCAAGTTATACTTTCTCTTAGTGATTTTAGCTTTTTAATGTCAAGGGAATACATAAAAACTGGTATTTGTATAGAGCACACTGAAGTAAATGGATGTGATTTCAAGATCGCCAGCTTGTGTCCTGCTGCTCTTGGCTGTGCACACTCATCCCAGAAAGAGAGGGAACAGTGGCTCAGCACACTTATGTGTCACAATACCCTGACCATGAAGTTCATTGTAACAGTGATTCTCAGAGGTACCAAGACTAGAAGCGTCGATGTCACCTTGGGAACATGTTAAAAATAGAGATTCTCAAGCCTCATCCAGCTCTATTGAATTAGAAATTCTGGGAGTGGGGCAAGCAATCTGCAGTTTAACAAATCTTCCAGGTGATTCTGATACACAAAAGTTTGAATGCTTGGCATAAAAAAGCTTATTTAATGAATGGTGCTAGGAAAATTGATTCACCATAATAGAACAACATACATATATGTATACACACACATACACATCTATGAAATGAATTTTACATGCTACATATACATATAATGGCTGGAAAATCAGTGTTAAAAATTGTACTCTAAATACCATGTTTAATCCTTCTGAAACATTGCTGTCTATAACCAAGGGAATCAGTTAAGGTACTAATTAGTTAATGTACTCATGTACATTAAAAAAATGTCTTCCATTTAATTTTGTGTTCAAACCCTCACAACAAGTGAGTATCTACCTTTACCTTTTTTGTAATATTTACATATTGTGGTTATTAATTTCAGTGTCTAATAGGATTAGTAGTTTGAGTAAAAGCTGCAGTGCTAAACCACAAAAATTTCTGTGTGTTAGCCTCCAATTTAGTGGTAATTTTTTAAGGTCATTGACTCCTCAGAGAATCTGTTCTTAGAAATGAAAATTTTCTTTTTTTTAATTGTTTTTAATGTTTATTTATTTTTGAGAGAGTGAGCAAGCAGGAAAGGGGCAAAGAGAGAAGGAGAAACGGAATCCAAAGCAGGCCCCAGGTTCTGAGCTGTCAGCAGAGTCGGATGGGGGGCTGGAACTCATAACTGTGAGATCATGACCTGAGCTGAACTCGGACTTAACCAACTGAGCCATCCAGGCGCCCCATGAAAGGGATGTTTTCATCACAAAAATATATACATATTTAGTGTTCTGTATAAAATTTCAGAATACCTTGATTTAATTGTGATTGGATAAATATTTAATTGAAAGTTGATGTTTTGTAGGATGTTACATATTTTTGGTTTGATTGCTTATGTTTATTATTTTAACTAACGTATTCCTTCTTCTCTCTCACCCTTACTCCAAGGTGGATACATTGCAAATAGCCTAGCAATCATGACAGATGCACTTCATATGTTAACTGACCTAAGTGCTATCATACTGACCCTGCTTGCTTTGTGGCTGTCCTCAAAATCTCCAACCAAAAGATTCACCTTTGGATTTCATCGCTTAGGTAGGTAATTGGAGTTTCTTTTGGTTTATCAAGTTTTATAGTAAAACCACAATGAACTATAACTAACCTTTGATTAACTGAAATATTTCTGGTGATAACCTATTTGAAAAAAGCAAATGACAACAGATGAACAAGATTTATTCAGATACATATATTCCAGGGTACATTCAGCCTAGTCAGCTAAACTGCTTACACATGTAAAATTATATGGTAATCATTAATCTTTAAGTGTTGTTCCCTATTTCCTGAAGATGTTATCAGAATACCTTCATTTTATTCAACCAGGCAAAACTACATGGGTTTGTTAATGTATATTAACTTTTTTCTTTCACTTCAGGTGTTCTAACCAAAGCTACTGTAGCCCAGATCTTAAGCAGTACTGTCATAGGTATAACATATACTGTGTGGCTGACCTTCACTGCTGCCACTGTATCAATATAATTCTGTAAGTGCTGACAAAGATTCTTTGCTTGACCAAAGTTTAGTCAGTCTCCTGAACCTTCTCCCAAGCCCATCTGTGCACTTCCTTATAAAATCTTATTTTAGCAAAAACCCTTCTAAGCCAATTTAACAGCACCCCCACTCTTAATGTCTGATGGATTATCCCCTAGGCGATGTCTCATTGCACTGGCTTGTGTCTAGCGAGAATTCTGTTATGTCCGTTTAGCCAGAGTCCCCATACTCCTGATGTTTCCCCTTAGTAATTTTCCATCCACTGACTCCCACCTTGCTCCATGGCTGTAAATTCCCCCTTGCTTATTCAGTATTCAGCGTTGAGCCCAATCTCTTCCCCCACTGCAGAGTTCTGTTACAGTGGTCATGTAACCTATCTTGGTAGCTTCCTATCCCTGAATAAAGTCTTCTTTACCATGTGTTGACAAGTGTCATTAAAATTTTTTTCTTTCACTGTACACATATTTTTATTTTACTATTTTGAGCAAATAAGAATTGAGAGTTAAAATCATACATTGTTATCCATACAACTCTTTCCTGTGTTACTGTGTTTTTAGATTTTTTACTTATTTTTAAAATATGTATAAGGCAGTTACTTGAACTAATATGTGAAATGCCATATATCCAGATGTCATTTGCTTAGAACCCAAAAATTGACATTTAGGTGGCTTAAGCAAAACCTATCTTAAAGAACCAGAATTAACAACTTGTAGTTTAATTTTGTAGAGACACTGACACTCTAATATATCAGTATATCTGCTGTCACTGACACTGCTAATATATCAATCAGTTCTTCCCCTTCTTGGTTACTTTTTAGCGTAATCTTAACTAAGCTCTAGGTCTTCTAAAATTTAGTCCCTGGGCCTTCTGTGTAAAACTTGACATTGTGCCTTAAAGGCTATATATTTCAAGGAGCTATCCTGATTATCAGATTAGGAAATTATTTGGCATCCCTTCCCCTTAGCTGCTTGCTGTACAGGAGAGCTGATGCCCTGAGTGAGGTGTTTCTGTTGTTTGTTAAGCCACTGCATAGCGTACATTGGGATGTGTTCCTAAAACACACCCCACTGTTTACCAACATACTATATGCTCATTTGTTACCTGATTGCCTTGGACCTTTAAAAAACTTTAAGATTATTTTCAAACTTTAATTTCTTGTGATTTAAACGCCTTCAATTTAAGATCTGACACTCAAACACAGCATTATGGAATGGGGGTTTTTACCTTCCACTACTATTTGGAAGAGTGCATTTCATTTTGTCCTGTGGCTCTTAACCTTTTAGGTTATAGAGCATTTGGAATGCTAATGAAAATGGTGGAGTTCTCCCCCAGAAACATGCAATAACAGAATATAGAAAGTCCCACATATAATAAGAACCCATGATCATGAAAATTCTGTTAGATATCAAAGTAGTACTTAGTGTTTCTCTAGGTAGTCACTTTGTTTCATCATAGATAACAAGCACTATGAAAACATGAGAGAAAACAGAACTCGCTGTTCTATTTATCTCTGCAAGTTTCTGTGGAGAGTTGAATCTTCCTTTTTCCTTAAAAGTACAAAGTTCACACTTGTGGCCTAGATATCAGCATTTGACTCCTGTCTCTCCTGAGAGTTCCTTGAAATAAAAACAACAAAGAGAAGCAAGGGATTGGGTCACCAATAAGCAAGAAATTTCTGGAAGTTGGAAGATAGATGGGAGTGGGTTGGAGAAAGAAACAGGGAAGCTGTAGCCTAGAGTACACTGAGCCAGGACCTGGATCAGCCCAGCAGATCTCCAAAGAAGAGCCAGGGACAGAGATGAGTAGGAGGGAGAACTGGGGCTGAAAATAAGCACAATTAATTGAATGGCTATAAATGGGAAACTGTTGCACAACCTTGTGCCTATACTAAAAGCCACTGACTTGGGCACTTTAAATTGTTGAAATGGTGAATTTTGTCTGAAGTTTTTAAAAGTCATCTAAAAAAAAAAGAGTTGTTAAAATCTAGGTAGATGAGTATTTCCCAAAGGTACAGAGGGACTCAAATCTTCACTAGAAGGGCCTTTTGGGATCTTCATTTTCTTCTTTGCATTCCAAAATTTTATGAGGCTATATCTAGATATAGAACTTACTTCACTTATTCTGCTCTTTGGGGGAGGACTAAAAAGACAAGGATATGTAGAATTGAATAAGGCTGTAAAACAAAGCAGTGGCTGTCCTGTGTTCCACAAAATATATTGCTTCATGAGTAATCTCTTCACGTTCTGTAGGAGAACGTATGTTTATATTGGACACTTTTAAGTAGTGTGCCTCATGTGTCTTAGGGATTCAGGTCCTAAAAAAACGCTGCAGAAGGAATCCCCTTCTGGTGTGTTAACTGTCGTTGAATTTTGTTTTGATGCAGGGTAGGGGGAGGGGGTAAGACAGGAGTTGTTTTTTTTCTTTGTTGATCTGTCTTGTAAATATGTAAAGTTTATGTGTTGCAAAAATAAACAATTAATTTCTAATACAAAGGATTTCCTCAGAGAAGCCTTGTTTTCATTCTGTCCCCTCCATCCCTTCCTCTAATCCCACTCCTTATTAATGATTTTTTAATTTTTTTTTTAACGTTTATTTATTTTTGAGACAGGGAGAGACAGACCATGAACGGGGGAGGGGCAGAGAGAGAGGGAGACACAGAGTCCGAAGCAGGCTCCAGGCTCTGAGCCATCAGCCCAGAGCCCGACGCGCGGCTCGAACTTACGGACCGTGAGATGGTGACCTGAGCTGAAGTCGGACGCTTAACCGACTGAGCCACCCAGGCGCCCCATTAATGATTTTAAATTTGTTTCTGACCTATCCTTCCAGCATTTCCTTTTGAAAGTACAGGAGAATATATACATATACCTCACCACCCTACTTTATGTGTTTTTCATACATGTTCATATCCTGTTACCTGTCACCCTTTCTTATGCAAAAGGCAGCATACTGTGTACCCTGTTCTAGACCTAGAGGTGGGTGCCTGTGAACGATAGTCAGATATTAGTAGTACCATTCCTTAAATATATTTCCTTTTTGTTTGCTCATCACATTTTATGTATGCCTAATAGCATTTATCACATTTTTATAGCTGTTTTTTATGAAACCATATCTCCTAGACCATGAATGAAGTAGGAATGGAAACGTAATATTAAAAACTCTGTAAGTGCAGTATAAGAGATTATTAATTGTTGCATAGTCAGGCTGAGTAAATAAGGACATGAAAACTGTGAAACAGATTATTTAGTATAGCTCATGAACCTCAAATCATTGTGTTTGGGGTGCATTAAGCCAGTTTCCAAACTAGGAATAGGGATATTTTTGAAATTTGGGGACTAATATATTTGGGACTTGAAAACATTTATCTGTAATTCTGAAACTGTGGTCATGTTCACAAACTACACTATAAAAATTTATATGATCCATAACATAACTGAGTACTGACTTCTAGATCCCTTTGACGTAGTAAGAAATTAGTCAAAAGAGTGTTTCTTCTTGGTGTCAGTCGGGGCAGCCCTGTTTGTTTTTTACCACTTTTAGAGTTTTGTGAATAAATTGTCTTTGGTTCAGATCAGAGATCTGCAGTTTTACTAGCTATTAAGACCTAGTAAACACAAATTTTTGTGTTTGTTTTTTTTTTTTTCTGTAAAATAGGAATGATAATACTTCCACTGCAGAATTGTAAAAAATACATTAAGGTGGTAAGGTATAAGTACCTACCTAACCTGCTACCTGGCACAGAGTAAATTCCCAATAAAAGTTAGTTCCAATCTTCTTTTCCTTCCCTCTTCTCCCTGCCCACACTTACCCACACTTTTCATATCTTTGAAAATGGTCCACGCCCCCAAATTGCCTGCCTTCCCTCCCTGCTAATTGGAATTCTTCTCTTTGTGTAACTGTCTAAGCTAGGTAGGAGAAAAGAAAGGTGATTCATCCTGATGATTAAGCAACAGTTTAAAAATTTTTTTAATCTTTTATTTATTTTTGAGAGAGAGACAGTGTGAGTGGGGGAGGAAGAGAGAGAGAGAGAGGAACACAGAATCCAAATCAGGCTCAAGGCTCGAACTGTCAGCACAGAGCCTGACATGGGGCTTGAACCCATGAACCATGAGATCATGACCTGAGCGAACTTGGATGCTTAACCAACTGAGCCACCCAGGCGCCCCTAAACAACAGTTTTTAAAGATGCAGTATTTAACTCAGGTCTTTTGTAGCACTTTTGGCAATATAAAATTTATTTTAGCAAAAATCATTTAGTGAAGGTGAGAGAAAAGTGGTTTTAGTTTCAGGAGAAAAGCAAGTGGCCATCCCAGGAGTCAATTCCATTCTGGTGATACATTCCTTTCCTTCATGTGAACTCAGAGATTGTGTAAAATCATTCAGGCTTTTCTGTTTTTCTTTTTTTTCTTTTATTACATTACAGTGGCAATTCTTTTGTGGGAAAAGGGAGAGTTGGCTAGGAACCATTAAATGAGCTATTTTTAAATGCTTGGATTTATTTGACTGTGGGTATGTCCTCTTTTTCTGGAAGTTAAAAACCTTAGAACTTAATGAAACATACTATAGGAGAAATCCCACAAATCCTTAGGAGGAATAGCACTATCTGCCAGACAAGGGGAAATGCTGTTCTAAAGAAAACTGTGAAAACCCTTGCTTGCTTTCTACTTTTATCCTTCTCTATGGATTATGAGCATAATTGACTCTTATTTATGGCTTTTCTGTCACTTCTTGGGCTTAAGAAGCTGCATGGCTTAGATAAAGATAGAGATAATATGAAAGGACTATAGTAAGCAGAGTTGTCTGTATTTGAAATAAAAAAAGCAAGATTTACATTTTGGCAATGCGAATCATCAGCCTAGGTTAATGGCAAAGTGACAGTGTAGGAGTGTAGCAGTGTGTGGTTCCACTCAGCAAAGACCTTGGCAGATCTGGCTAGATGATGGTTATCCTAAGGTAGGTATATAGTTGTAATGTTAATTCTGTGTAGTTTGTTATTTTATTCCCTGATGCTAAAGGAGCAGAAAGTTTTCAGCTAAAAAATCTCTTCCCCCATACATGCAGCAAAAAAAACATCATCTCTTCTCCTTAGTGATTCATTTTAACAGCTTCCTCCCACCCCTGACAAGAATTATGCCTATTAATTATTCACATCTTAGAATTAATTCATATCACCTGAACATCTGGAAAAGAATAGGTGTGTCCTAGAATGGGAGTTTTTACTACGGCTGAAGGAAGCCATGAGTGAGGTGGTCAATGTTGGACAGCCAAACGTCACTTTGACAGTGCTGGGTACCTTGGGTGTGGGGTAGAGGGAGTGGTGAGAAGGCAGGAAATAGAAGAGAGTTGAGAATAGCAGTTGAAAGGATCCAAAGATGAACTTCGCAGTTTAGCTTGGTGTTCTGGTGGCAACAGTGGGCCACTGAAAAATGCCTTAGCCTGAATGCAGTAGGGCTGTCTGTGATTAAGTTGAAATTCAAATACACGTTTGGAAATTTTAGCCAAATCCAGCACAGCCTACTGATTTTCCTTCTGTTTCCTTCCTATCTTTTGTTGGAAGAAGGTAGTAGCATAAAAGGAAATACAAGAGACAATGTGTCTCCATTCTCCTTCCCTGTTCGTTTTTGTAAACCTCTGAAACCTGTCTTTAGATGTTTGCTATAATTTTTTGAGGCAATAGAAAGACAAACATTATATAATTTGAAGGAAATCTATTCATTATTGGCTTCATAGCATTAGAAAAGTTAGCAGTTATTATAGGCCAGTACATCTGGCCACACTCATAGAAAACAAAGTATGCTTGGGTTGAGTTTGGTTTACATAGTTGAAGCAGATTGTTAATCATTCACTGAATCGATGCTCAACAGGTTAATTGAATGAATAGTAGTATACCTTGGGGAGACCAGCAGTAAATATATACACAAATACAACATAATTATAAATTATGTTAAATGCTATGAAGTAGGGGCACCTGGGTGGCTCAATTGATTAAATGTCCGACTTCAGCTCTGGTCATGATCTCACAGCTTGTGGGTTCGAGCCCCACGTCGGGCTCTGTGCTGACAGCTCAGAGCCTGGAGCCTGTTTCTGATTCTGTGTCTCCTTCTCTCCCTGCCCCTCCCCTGCTCGTGCTGTGTCTGTCTCTCTCAAAAATGAATAAACATTAAAAAAAAAATTTAAATGCTATGGAGCAAATGAATATGGTACTATGATGGAGAATAACTGGAGGACAGAGAAGGAAGGACTCAGTGTTTTTCATATGAACCTTGAAAACCTCTAGTTTTGGCAATTTATAGATGTGTTAAAATATGCATTTTTCACACTTTATAGTGCTGTCAAAACTTGATGATCATCTGTGTTTTCTCCCATTTGATTTTTTTTTCTTAACATTTATTAGCCATTCAAACCAAAACTGTTTATTCTCTGTGTGTGAAATTCAGGGTATATTTTAAAAGACCTAAGTGATGTAATAATAACATGTATTCACTCACCTTCCTCTTCCAGTGCTACATTTCAGTCAGGTGGAGTGAGTTAATTATTTGTGTGTAAAGTAGCAAAATATGTTAGAACTACTATAATAATAGGTTTTCTAGAATTTCCATAAAAATCTTTCAAGAGTTTTTAATTTATGATACATTTCCATTTAGTCAAGTTTACCTAAAGTTACCGGGGTAGTAACTTTCACAGAAATCTGGGTTTTTGTTTTTGTTTATTTTTATTAAAAAAATTTTTTTTAATGTTTATTTATTTCTGAGAGAGACAGAGAGAGACAGCATGAACAGGGGAGGGGCAGAGAGAGGGAGGGAGACACAGAATCCGAAGCAGGCTCCAGGCTCTCAGCTGTCAGCACAGAGCTCGACGTGGGGCTTGAACTCACGAACCATGAGATCATGACCTGAGCTAAAGTCGGAGGCTTAACCTGAGCCACCCAGGCGCCCCAGAAATCTGGGGTTTCAATTGTGAAAGTTCCTGGGTCTCCCTTCAAAGATGAAAAATCCATATGTTATGTACTCTTTTTTTGTTGAAAACCTTTATTGTATGTTATGTGACCAGAAACTAACCCAGAGCAAGAATGAGAGGAGTAGAGCAAGTCATAATGTGGTTGTTGATGGAAAGCTTCCCTCTCTCTTAATTGTTGGGGGGCAAAAATCTTGCCTATGTTTATCTGCATTCCATCATGTTAAAGATACTATGGGGAAAAAAATCTTAAACGCTCATTCCTCCCATTCTTGATATTTCACCAAAATCTCATTTATTCATAGTGAAAGAGCTTTTATCAAAAGAAATGATCATAGTAGTACTATTAGGATTTTTAGCTATATACTATCATCTGTGCCTTATACTTCTCAGTTATAAATCTCAGCCCTAAAAATCTATTTCAGGTTTTCTTTTTCTCCTTTTGCAGTTATCGGTATCCTGTCTAGAAGACATTTTGACAGGTGATTAGAATAAAAAATAACAGATGAGGGGCGCCTGGGTGGCTCAGTCGGTTAAGCGTCCGACTTCTGCTCAGGTCATGATCTCACAGCTTGTGGGTTCGAGCCCCGCGTTGGGCTCTGTGCTGACAGGTCGGAGCCTGGAGTCTGCTTCGGATTCTGTGTCTCCCTCTCTCTCTCTGACCCTCCCCGTTCATGCTCTGTCTCTGTCTCAAAACTAAATAAACATTAAAAAAAAAATTAAAAATAACAGATGGATGTCTTTGCTTTTCACCAAGGGAACTAGACATGAGGCCATTCCTTACTGATTACTGGAAAAGAGATATTAATACCAGGATCCTAATATGTTATTTTGGAAAGTTCCAGGAATCAGCTGGATTCCATTACTCTTAACTGTGGGCAAGCATTGGGATCCCTTTTATGCTGCTCACATGGGTGAAAACTGGTATGGAGAACTGTGTGTTCCGTGGCAGGAACCCTAGTGGGCCTTCTAAGTATGGGAATCCTCCCTACCAAAAATCTGGTCATGCTTTAGTTTGACTTTCACTTCATTTATTTATTTATTTTTCAATGTTTATTTCTGAGAGTGGGGGGAGAGGCAGAGAGAGAGAGAGAGAGGGAGGGAGGGAGACACAGAATCCGAAGCAGTCTCCAGGCTCTGAGCTGTCAACCCATACACCAAAGCAGGGCTCGAACTCACAAACTGTGAGATCATGACCTGGGCCGAAGTGGATGTTTAACTGACTGAGCCACCCAGGCGCCCCTCACTTTATTTTTTTTTTAAGTTTATTTATTTATTTTGAGAGAAAGTGCAAGTGTGAGCAGGGGAGGGGCAGAGAGGAGGGAGAGAGAACCCCAAGCAGGTTCTGTGCTGTCAGTGCAGAGCCAGAGGGACATGGGGCTCAGTCTCACCAACCATGAGATCATGACCTGAGCTGAAATCAGGAGTTGGATGCGCAACTGAATGAGCTACTCAGGTGCCTCCATTTTACTTTATTTTCAATGTGTTTTTGCCTTATCTGAAAGTTCACAGCAAGGTAATTTTAAGTGTTTAGGAAAATTATCACTGGGAGGTGGGGTTGCCAGATTTAGCATGTGTTATGTGCATACACACATTCTTTCAAGACACCCAGTATGTCTGAAAAATTGCATGGGACATACTTATACTAAAAAATTATTTGTTGTTTATTTGAAATGCAAATTTAACTAGACATTCAGTGTTTTTTATCTGGCATACCTACTAGTGTAACTGTATCATTTACCATCCAAACCAGGACACTTTTGAGAGTAAAGTGGAGCACTTTTAATAATTTTGCCAGGACAACAGACATATTGGGACTATCCCAAGAAAACTATAAAGTATTGTCAGCCTAATTATAAGAGGTTCTGAAAGGATTTTTGATTACTGGTTTTAGATTTTCATAAGCAATCACATCTTTATGTCATTAACTTGTATTACTATGAATCTTTATAAATGTAAAGTGTATTGCTTTATAATTTTATATTAAGAAATATGACTAAGGCATCTTGACACATGATTGAAGTTCTCTTTTTTGGGAAGGTGTTGGGGGAAGAGTTTGAGAAGAATTGGTTTTATTTATTGAGTGAGTGAATGAGTGAGTGGGAGCAGGGGAGGAAGAGAGAGAGAGAGAGAGAGAGAGAGAGAGAGAGAGAGAATCCCAAACAGGCCCTGAGCTGTCAGCACGGAACCAGATATGGGGCTCAGACTCACAAAACTGCGAGATCATGACCTGAACCAAAATCAAGAATTGGATGCTTAACTGACTTAGCCATCTTAGGTCCCCTGGTATTTTTTTAAGTAAACTCTAAAGCCAACATGGGGCTCAAACTCATGACCCCAAGATCAAGAGTTGCATGCTCCACCGTCCGAGCCACCCAGGCATGCCAGAATTGGGATTAAATATGAATTCTAAAGATAAAATTCTCTTACTTTGTGAGTTAAATGAGGCCACCACTAAGTACATGAAATTATGGTTTAAGGATATTTTAATTACTTCTTTTTATTATATATATGTGTATTTTACTATCAGCAGTTATAACTTAAGAGAAGAAATTCTCTATGTTTTCTGTCTTGTATTTGACTTAATTCTTCTCTTCTAACCTGTGTACTTCTTGTTTTGGGGGATATAGTAAATAACCTATTATTCACATTTAGCTCACCCTTCTTAATTTCATAGCCTTTTATCATCTGCCCTTGCTCAACCTAACTTCATTTTGCAAATCCACCCATAGATATTTGCTACATGACAACTACTCTGCTGAGTGCTATAGTAAATGTGACATGGGAGGAAACTGGTCCTGTCCTCAGGCTGCTGAGAGTGTGCACTTGATGTGGTAGTCTCTCCACAGCTTTGTATATTTCACATTGTTTTTCTCTGTCTTCTTTTTTTTTTTTTTTTAAATTTTTTTTTTCAACGTTTATTTATTTTTGGGACAGAGAGAGACAGAGCATGAATGGGGAAGGGGCAGAGAGAGAGGGAGACACAGAATCGGAAACAGGCTCCAGGCTCTGAGCCATCAGCCCAGAGCCTGACGTGGGGCTCGAACTCACGGACCGCAAGATCATGACCTGGCTGAAGTCGGACGCTTAACCGACTGCGCCACCCAGGCGCCCCTTTCTCTGTCTTCTTAACCCCCTGTCTCTTTTGAAGTGTGATGATTAGTATGTCAGAAATAGGCGTAGCATGGTTTTGAATAGGAACTGTATGTTGTCTTATTCCAACATTTGTTCGGCTGATGCACAGGATTTTATTGGAATTTTGTCTACATTAATGAGAGGTGTTCAGGAAACAGCTTAAAACAACTACTAGATAATTTTTCTGTGCTGTAACTTATGCATCAGAATAAAAATGTATCAAAGTTCAACAGATTTGAACTGCCTGAGGAACCTTTGAGCAATGAGTTGACTCAGATAACAGTTTCCCAGATTGTTTTACCTTTAACAAGATTGCCTGGTTTCTCTAAAGGAAAAATTTTCTTCACAAGTATTTTCTTGCTTTTATTGTTTTGATTATCAACAGTTGTTTTATATTATAATGTTGGTTAATTATTTAAAAATGTAAGTACTTCCCATTGCCCTATTTGTGTTATCTTGAAAAGCTATAAAATTATTTCTACTGTATACTCACATGGTAAAAAGTTTATATGATATAAAAGCATATATAGTGCAGTCATCCCTGTCTCCCAGCCACCCATTCTTTTCATAACCAGTTTTTTGTCAATATTTTATATATCCTTTAAGAGATTACATGTACAGATATTATTATATATTCTTTTTTCTTTTCACATAGTAACATACCATATGCACTCTTGTGTACTTTGCTTTTTTTATGTAACACTGTATCTTAGAGATTACTCCTTATCAGAACATAAAGAGCAGCTGCATATTATTTCGTGTTACAAGGCCCCTACTAATCACTTTATTGTTTTCAGTTGCTTGCTGTTATATACAGTGCCTGATGAACAGCTTCATAACATCTCATTTTGCACATGTGCAACTCAATTAGCATGAATGTGTATATCATTGCAAGAAGAATTTCTGCGTCAAATTGTATTCACGAATAGTTGAATGTCTTATTGTTTTATGTCTAATTGTTTTTCTTTAAAGGTAATACATATCTGTGGTAAAACTTAAAACCTTACTGAAAAGAATAAAATGAAAAATAAGTTCTCCAAGCTTCTAGCCCCACTTCCTAGATGTAACACTTTGTTGTCTTTCTTGTGATTATCAACTTGCCTAATACTCATTTTTCTTTTTTTTTCCTTGTCTTTTTAAACATAAATGGCTTTATGATATTCCAGTATATGGATATATCATACTTCATCCAGTAAGTTCCTGATTGGTGGACATTTAAGATGTCTCCAGATATTTTTTGATACTAGTGAGGTTACAGTGAAGAACCATGTAGATACATGTATTTGCATACATATCATGTGTTCGTTCTATTGAATAGATTCCTTGAATCAAGGAATACATGCATTTTAAATATTGATTCATTTTATAAACTCTCCAAAAAGATAGTTCCACTCGATACGTCCACCAGTATATCCTTGCTAACTCTGGTTAGTAAGATCAAAACTTTTTCATCTTTATGTGTTTAGTAAATGACAAAACACAATCATATTCTTATTTGAACTTCTTGTATTATGATAAGTTGGTCATTTCTGTTAATTTTCTATGTGTTAATATTTGTGTCCTTTACACATTTTTGTTATGGGTTGTTCACTTTGGTAGTGATTTGTAAGTGTAGTCTTCTATTAGGAAGTAGTCTGTGATCATGTATGTTAGAAATAATTTTTTCTCAGTTTTTCAGTTTTTACCATGTGTATGTTCTGTTAAATATACACAGTTTGGACCCTAAAGAGATGAGGGAAAGGTGGAGAGTGCTGGGAATGAATTAGTGGAAGATCCAGAGAAAACTACTAAACACATTTTAAATAAGGAAAATAACATGACAGAAATGATACAGTGTTTTTGTCTCTTTAGAGGAAAGATATAAATAAAAGATTGTGAAGTGTTCAGTTTGTATGAAGTGTAACAACACACAGATATATCACTTTTTTATATTTTTCCCTCCAGAGGTTTTATCAGCTATGATTAGTGTGCTCTTGGTGTATATACTTATGGGATTCCTCCTATATGAAGCTGTCCAAAGAACTATCCATATGAAATATGAAATAAATGGAGATATAATGCTCATCACTGCAGCTGTTGGAGTTGCTGTTAATGTAATGTAAGCTCTATTTTTTTTTAATGTAATAGCTTTATTTTTTAGACTAGTTTTAGGTTCACAGCAAAAATTGAGCAGAAGGCATAGAGATTTCCCATATATCCCCTGCCTTCAAACATGTGTGGCTTCAGCATTATCAGCATCCTTCAGCAGAGTTATGCATGTGTTACAGTTGATGAACCAACATGAGCACATCACCACACGGTGTCCCTAGTTTACATTTGGGTTCATTCATTCTTGGTGTTGAATATTCTTTGGGTTTGGACATTAAGGTGTCACACACTCTATATTGTTTTCACATCGATATTTTTAAGTACTGTGAACTGAGAGATTTTTATACATGCATTCAGTAATGTGCAGTGGTATTTTTATGTATTTTAAAATTATATATGTTAAATATGTAATTTTTCTTATGCTAATAAAACACTTGGAATTATAAATTCCTCACTAGTTTGCTCAATTATGCTGAAGTTTGACCAACAATGAGGAATTTAAGTGGGACAAAGTTTTTTTTAACTTTTATTTTATAATACTTTTGTATTAATATTTTTAACTACAAGCTTTTTTCCCTAAGAATTATGAAATTTTTAGGTTTATACTTAATCATTTGGATCAGCAGTCAGCAAACTTTCTTGTAAAGGGCCAGACAGTAAATATTTTAGGCTTTGAGAGCCATGCAGTCTCTTTTGCAGCTGCTCAACTCTGCTGTTACAGAACAAAAGCAGCAACGTGTAATATATAAACAAATGAGCATGGCTGTGTCCCAGTAAAACTTTGTGTACAAAACCGGGCATTGGGCCACATACGCTTTACAGACCATGGTTTGCCAATCCCTGCCCTGGCTTCCATTCCTACTTAAAATAAAATCAAAATCCTTACCATCACCTTTTTGATAAGATCCTGTGTACCTCTCTAACTCATATCCTAGCATTCTTGCTCACTTTAGCAACAATGGTTATCTTGCTTTTTTGAAACACGTAGAGCACATTTTCATACAAAGGCCTTTGCCCTGGTATTCCTTCTGCCTAGAACCACCCTTTCACCACCACCTGCTTCTTGACTTGATTCGAGTCTCTGCTGAGAAGGAATCTCAGAGAGACATTGTCTGACCGACCACCCCCCGACCCCCGACCCTAGCACTCTCCATCCCTCGAAGTGCCTTACTTTTCTTCAGAATAGTTGCATTGCCTGGCAGTATTTTCTGTATTGATTTGTTGAATTCTCTGCCTTCTCTACTAGAACAGAAGCTAGTAGAGCTTCTACTGCTAGCATGGGGATAGGGATAGGTCTGTCTGATTCACTGTTTTGACCCTAGCACCTAGAATAGTACCTGCTACGCAATAGGTGCTCAGATATATATTAAATGAATGAGTTCCATGTTGTCTCATTAGTGTCTGATTAGCAATAAATTTTTTTATCAATACTGCTAGGAAGAATAATAATGTTTTCTTTTATTTTTGACAGAATGGGGTTTCTATTGAACCAGTCTGGTCACCACGCCCATTCCCACTCTCTGCCTTCGAATTCTCCTACCGTAGGTTCTGGATGCAGACACAACCATGGGCAGGACAGCCTAGCAGTGAGAGCTGCATTTGTACATGCCTTGGGGGATTTGGTACAGAGTGTTGGTGTACTAATAGCTGCATACATCATACGATTCAAGGTAATAGGATTGCTAATTTTTCTATTTTAAAATATACTTAATTTCAATATTAAAACTAAACGTAATTGTCTTTTATCAGTATATTGGACACCAAAGCTAGTCTTACTCATTTTGCATTTAGGGAAGCTTAACTGAGCCACCAGTATAGCTCTTTTGCTAACACTAAACACAGTAGTATCATTTTACAGAGTAACAATCTGTAGCTGGCTTCAGCACCACCTTCACTCAAGTTTAAGCCTTGTCTCTGAACTGCTAGGTACTGGCATGTGTGCTGGACTAGAAATCCAGAGATTTCTGTTCTAGTCTTGGCTCTGCCATTAATACTTTGAGCAAGTATTGAGCAAGTAAGTCCCTTAACTCTAAACTCTTATTTATTAGGTTTATTTATTTTGAGAGAGTGCACACAGGCACACACGTGCACGAGTAGGGGAAGGGCAATGAGAGAGAGAGAGAGCAAGTGAGCGAGAAACTCAGTCTCCTCACTCAGCACAGAGCCTGACGCAGGGCACTATCCCATGACCATGAGATCATGACCTGAGCTAAAATCAAGAGTCAGACAACCAACTGAGCCATCCAGGAACCCCTCTAGATCAGATAAGTGGCTGCTAAAACTCGTTTGAGCTCTGATATTCTCTGGTTCTGGTTGGAAGATTTAGGGAAGGCACAGAGGAAAGCAGTAGAACAAATGATTAAACCTCTGGAAATAGGTCTTACGAGGAAAGGTATTTAAACAATCCAGGAAAGAGTCACAGTATCTAAATTTAAAGGTATTCTTCTGTCCTGGCAAAGGCAGCTAAAGAATGGAGGACATGGGGACAGAGTATGGCTTGTTTTGCTTTATAGTCTGTTTTATGTCAGTCTGTACTTAATCATACAATTTTGCTCTGTCACCTTTCAGCCAGAATACAAGATTGCCGATCCCATCTGTACATATGTATTTTCATTACTTGTGGCTTTCACAACATTTCGTATCATATGGGACACAATAGTTATAATACTAGAAGGTAAGATCTCACTAATATCCCCCGTTGTGGGTTTATTACTTCCCTAAATCAGATTGGGGGTGGGCGGGGCACTCTAGGGTAGGTAGGAGTCCTGTCTTTTCTTTTTACAGATGCTTATAGGTTATAGTAACACCACTTTATGTGTATATAAAATATAAGAATTGATGTGCTCTCCCATCTGTTACCTATTCGATCCTTATAATCACTGAGAAAGGTAGGTAAGGTAGACATTATTATCCCTATTTACCAACAAGGAAATTGAGGTTCAGAGGGGTAACATAACTTGCTTAATTAAGATAATGCTGCTAATAAATAAACTATGGAGCTAGGACAAAGATGCAACTCTTTCGAGTCTTAATACAATTATGTCTACTGGTTTACTTATTAATTCCTTAATTCCCATTTAACTTGCTATTTTGTTATATTTCCTACATCCCTACTTATATTAAGTATATGCCTATATTTTCAACAGTACGTTCATTATCATTGGATGTTCCCTTTTTTTCATTTTTTTTCTGTCTATCCTGGCTTTTTTTTTTTAATGTTTGTTTATTTTTGAGAGAGACAGCATGAGAGTGCAAGCTGCGGAAGGGCAGAGAGAGAGGGAGACACAGAATCCCAAGCAGGCTCTGTGCTATCAGCAGGGCTCGAACCCATGAACTGTGAGATCATGACCTGAGCCAAAATCAAGAGTCAGACACTTAACTGACTAAACCACCAGGTGCCTCTATCCTAGCTTATTTGTTAAATGAAGTATTCAGGTTTGATATATATATTTTTAAGTTGATTTATTTTGAGAGAGAGAGTACATGTACACGTGTGCCAAGCGCAGGTGGGGGAGGGGCAGAGAGAGAGAGACAGCACCCAACCCATCGTGGGGCTCAATCTCATGTGGGATCATAACCTGAGCCAAAATCAAGACTTGGATGCTTAACCAACTGAGCCACCCAGGTGCATCCTTGTCTTAAAATATTAAGATATTTTAAAGTATTCATTTAATCTGAATTTGGTAAAGCCATTTGAGTTCTTTGGAAAAAAAAATTCTATCAGTTATGTATAACTTTTTCCCCCAAATAAACTTTACTTATAAATGATATATTCTAAACTAATAGGTGTACCAAGCCATTTGAATGTAGACTACATCAAAGAAGCCTTGATGAAAATAGAAGATGTATATTCAGTGGAAGATTTAAATATCTGGTCTCTCACTTCAGGAAAACCTACTGCCATAGTACACATACAGCTAAGTATGTTGCTGACGGTAAATCCTGGGATTGGTGGACTTTGTCTTTGGAATTGAATTTAACATTTTTGCTTTTAAATAAGTAGGAAAATTGTTTCTGCTGGAAAGATTTGCTTTAAGGGAGGGTTCAGACTTTTCAAAAGGTGAGTTGCAGATCAATAATGGCAGCCGAGCAATAATTTTCAATCTCTTTAAGATGAGACATTACAAATTGATTTTTGCTTTCAGATTAAAGCATGAAGTGTCTCTACCATGCTGTATTTCTACATAAGAAAAGCTGGATCTGTTTTTATTTCTTTAGGTCATTTCACAGATTGATGCTTTTTGTTTACCAAAATAATACATGCATGTGGTTTATTTTTTTTAAAAGTACAGAAGACTTGCAACTGATGTCCAGTATTCTTTCTCTGAGAGTGGACTAGAGGGATTGGAATAATGACAAGCCATCCTGGCTTTTTAAGCCGGTGTGCTTCTCCAAGAGAGGAGCTTCAAGAGGGGAGAAATCAAACTAATAAAAATAGGTTCACTGTATATGAAATTTGTTATTTCCCTGTGTCATTGTAACTTTGTACAATGAATAGTAATGATATTTTCTTGACATTGCAGTTCCTGGAAGTTCATCTAAATGGGAAGAAGTACAGTCCAAAGCAAAGCATGTGTTATTGAACACATTTGGCATGTATAAATGTACTATTCAGCTTCAGAGTTACAGGCAAGAAGTGGACAGAACTTGTGCACATTGTCAGAGTTCCAGTTCCTAATTTTATATGTTTTGGGGACCACTGCCTTATTTATCCTGCAGTCACAGACCTGAGAGCAATAAATGTGCACACCTGAAAGAGAAAATGGAATCCCTGACAGCTGTGTCCATATCAAGCACCTGTCTCTCAAAACAATCACTCTAGCCTGAGAGTGCTACTTTCTGTTTAATGGTAAAAGGAGACTTCACCATGGTTTTCAGATGAAGATGTTTCCAAAACACTATTTATAGAATGAGACGTGACTCTACGGATACCTCAAAGAAGACAATCCAAGACCACATTTCACTAACTGTGACAGAGTACATGTCTTAAAGGGAGCATCAAGAATTCAGTATTTGCATTTAAAAATCCTTTTTAAGGACCATTTTTTATCAAGCTAGTGCTGGAAAACTGATTTTTTTTTTTATTAGGTAATCTTGACAGCCAGCTTCTGGAATTTGACACCCAGTTATGTTTTTACAGAAATTATTTCTCAACAGATTTCAGAGAATACTAGAAATTATCCAGATAGTGGAATAAGCATGTATTCCTAAGTGTTTCAGAAATGTTTTATTTCACAAATAATGTTATTGTTATAGTTATACTTTATAAACAACTTTTTCCAGATGTTACAGGGTTTTGAATCTCAAAGTTATCATTTTGGTTATTTGTAATCTTAATCAGAACCAAATCTTTACATGTTGTGGTGGTCACTGTCATTAGGAATATTTAGGAAATATTTTCAATACTATTCTAAATGGCAGAAGTTAATCTTAAATTACTATATGGTGATTTAAAATATAGGAGTGAGGATGGAGTGTGGAATGTCAGATTTAAGTCTTCCTGCAGTCACTTTTATTCTTCATGGAATTATCTTAAGAATAGCAGGAGACTGCAAAATGTAAACAATGATCCTCTGTCCTTGTAAGAACTGAAAGTGTGCTTGGTACCTTGCTTCCTGCCTCCATACCAGTTAGTCTGTGCCCCTTCAGGGTAAAACTCTGGAGAGCTGTGGTTCAGTTTGTAATGCCTATCTTTCACATGTAGATTAACCACATTCCTCCAGAGAGAATTTGTTTGATGATATGGGTTAGGGATTCTCCACGGACTCCAGAAACCCTAAGATATAATTTTGAGGTTTTCCAATAATACCATAGCAGAAATGCCCAGAGAGATAGGGAGAAGACATTTAAAAAGAAAGAAAACATCAAGGGTTTTTGACCTTGTATTTGTGTTGTTTGAAACACAGGAATTGGGATGGACATTCAATCTGTGTTGTAGGGAGGCTAAACCTGAAACTTTCCAAACCAAATGCAACCTAATTGGTACCAGTTGTGTTAAAGGGGTAGCTGTGAATAATCAGGTTTCATTTTGCAACTGTTGGTTTTGTGATTATCTTTATGCACTTTAGAAGTCTATTTTCACAGGGACAGTTTCTTAACCAAGAATGGATATGGTTCTTGAGGTTCTCAGAGAATCAGAGTACAATTACTAGGCAAGTTGTGAATTAGAAGCCTAGATAAACATGCAGATGACTTACAATATCAAAGAAGGAGAGGAAACAGATTTCGTGTTTCTACCAAGTACCTCACTGTAAGTAAACCTAAGATAAAACCTGAAGTTCCCTAAAAGATGATTAAGAGTTGATGGTATCCCCCAAAAAAGGGTTGATGAGGGTTAATGGTATCTAGTAAAACCCAGTGTTTATTGAATTGAAAATTAACCTTATGCGGTTCTTGCTGTGAATCCATTTAAAATGATTTGAATTTTTCAAAAATTTGAGTAGTACATACATAGTTTAAGTCAAAATTCTCTTAAATGTGGAAGGCAAATAAGAATAAATGAGAAGCATTTCAGTGGACATCTTGGCATTACGGACTTTGGGTACCTAGCAAGAGAAAGGAAAAGAACATGCATTGTATGCTAATGGCTTTCCCTGTATTTGCAGGTGTTTCCCATGTGTCCACTGAGCTTGTTTCTTGTAAACTTTCCTTTATCCTAAATAGGCATATCTTACTTTTCATATCAACCTGTTCCTTGAAAAAGTTATGTGATAAAACAGTCTGAAATTCATTTGAGGATTGAAAAGGATTTTTTGTAAAATGCAGAAACAGTGAAAACTTTTGTAAATTTTAGTGAGTGTGCTTTGTTTAAGTGAGGTACACATGAAATTCCCTGTGCTTTGTCTTTTGTAGCAAGGACTACACATTTTGTACTTGTGCTTTCCTGGGGCTGAGATTGAAAATTGATAGATTTCACTTTTTGTAACTTGACAAAACCCACACAGGACGATGTGAACTTGAACTTAGCAGTTAGGGCCAGGGACTGCACAACGACGGAAGCCACAGAGCCTTGGGTCTGTCCCTACCCTGCTGAGCTGCAACCCTGAGTCACACCCCTCAGCTCTCACAGGAAGAGTTCTCCACTGTCCTGACACAGGCACTGGGTAATTTTGGATAAACACTTTGCATTGTTAATTTTGCACTGAGAAAACAGATCACAACCTAAAAACTGGGCAGTTCTTCAGTGTGATGTTTTTTTTGTTTGTTTTTTTTAAGTAAGCTCCACAAAGCATGGAGCCCAGTGCCAGGCTTGAACTCCCATCCCTGAGATCGAGACCTGAGCTGACATCAAGAATTGGACAGTTAATCAACTCATGCACCCAGGTGCCCCCAGTTTGATGTATTTTAATTAACATTTGCAAATAATCAGAGTTACTTGTATATATAAACCTGTCAAAACTCTGGCCAGAGGCAGCATTTTGATTTATTTTAGGAAAAGACCTATTTTTCATTAACGACCATGCTGCCTTACAAACCTAATGTGAGGAATATAGTTGAATAGGGCATCTTTCAGAGAGCTTTGAAATGTAGAACCATTTCAAATAGAATTCCCACATACACTTCCCATTAGCTGTGCCTTGTGTAATGTGAGCCCAGATTTTCGCAGCTTGCAGCTCCTGTCAGTATTGTTTGCCAAATCACAGGCTCTCTTATTTTACTGTTTTCGTTTCAAGTTTGGGTACTTTATTTCCATTTTCTAAAACTAAGTTTCCTGCTCTTAAAAGTCTCAGTGTTCTGGTTCTGTGTCTTGAACCCAGGTGTCCTCACTGACAGTGTTTGTTTTTAGTAGAATTTTCCCAGAATAGACACAGGCAAGATCAGATACATGAGCTTCCCTTTTGTTTAAATGTGAGGAAAACCATCTTTCAGAAACAAAGCACCACTTATAAACTTTTTCTTCGTGAGGAAGAACCCTTTTTTTAAACAGCTGATTGTTCTTGATCCAGATTTCTCTTGGACACTGAACTTTACAGTATAAGTATGATAGAAATAGACTACACTATACAACCATAAATGAAGATTCTCTCTAATAAGACTGGATTGTGTTTCTTAAACAACTACTCTCACCACTTTAGAAGAGATAGTCATTCACTTTTGAAACAAGCACAATGAGGTAAATTTATTTTCTTTTTATGAATTTATGTGAATTGGTTCACCATAATGAATAAGGTGTGTTTTTACAGAATCTGAGCCCCGTTGGAATAAGATTTTAGGCAATTTTCCTGTTGACTCTACCTTACATATAGTAAATTTAAAGTTACAGAATGTGTTAATAGATGTAAGATTAGTTCCTTTGGCTTGGTTTCTTTTTAAACCAAGCTTAGCTCATGAGCCAGTTGAGTATTAGTCCCAAAGAATAGTGACACCTTGCTATATGCTGTGTTGAGGGGAGGTGAGTCTGATTTCCAAATGATTAAGTTTTTTTTGTCTCTAACCAAAACGTGATTTGCAAACTCTAACTACAGATCTGCCACGGGAATCTTGCTGGAAAGGACATCAGATTTGTTTTACAGCTCACCAATCAGGGATATTTTTTGTTACGTTCGTAGGAGCCCGCAAATTAGAAGAAATTGTCGTGGGAATTCCTCAGTATTGAATTGTGTATGTGCGTTCAGGCCATCCAATCCTTGAATTCCTGCTTACAAAGGGTTTACTCTGTTACGTTATTCTTCCGATCGTATTGTAAAGACCAATATTTTCTGATTTTTGGTAAGACTGGAAAACATTTACGGAGACTTTCCCAATTACATCTATGACAGCATCAATTTAAATATTGAAGTTAAGTATATTCTGAAAAATTGAAATGGCCAGTATGTCAGCTTTGCACCTGGAAGATACCTTATATTTGGAAAGCTTATGCTTCTCTAAAAATATATGTTATTAAGCCATATCACAGTTTAAGAAATTGTATATACTTTTCCATTTGCCCTTTCAGAAACCAAGTATTTTGCATACGATTGATTTTAGGAAGATTTTGAAGCTGGTGTTTCTCCATATAATTTAAGATCAAGGTATAGTATATGTATATGTACTGTATTTGCAATTTTCAAATTGTAATTTCCTATACATTTATTAAATAAAGTATTGTTTTGCCGTGTGGTTTATTAAAAAATGAAAATATATAATCCTGAAATTTCTGGGCTGCTTTATTGAGCAATAGCAGACCTTAAAACATAGTAATAATCTTAAAAAGCATTGGAAAATAGATGATAACCTAGTTTTATAAACTCAGACTGTAATGCCCTGTTTAAGGTGTTTAAGAACTAAACCTGGGAAAAACCTTCCAGATAAAGAAAAAAAGAGCTATTAAAAGAATCTATAACTTTTTCTACAAGTCGCTTTTAATATTCCTGCAGGCCCAGCAACAATGGCAGAAAGGAAAGAGATGCTCCCGTGAAAGTAAGATTGGTGAGGGCCTTTGTGAAGTCTGAGAGGAATGACCTGGTGACCCTCCGATGGTACAGACAGGGGGGGGTCAGCACACTGTGCCTCATGGGCCGAGTCTGGCCTGCAGCCCGTTTTGCGTTGCCCATGGAGCTGAAAATGGTTTTTGTATTTTTTAATGGTTAAAAAAAAAAAATCAGAAGAATGATATGTGAAAATTACGTTGAACTTTAAACTTCAGTGTAAATAAAGTATTCCTCAAACACAGCCACACTCATTTCATCACGTATGGTTACCTGTGGCTGCTTTCGTGCCACGGTGGCAGAGTTGAGTAGTTGGGACAGATATAAAATATTTACTGTCTGACCATTTGTAGGCGAAGTTTGCCCGCCCTTGGTATACACTGTCGTATGGTTTCAAGGCTCTTAACAGCGCAGATGGATGCGGCAGGCTTTTCTGGAGCCTGCTCGGAAGTTTCTGTGACTGGCCAGTCTGAAGGCCACCTGCGCTGTCAAAGCTTCTTCCCCTCCCTTACCTTTTTTTCTTTTGTCTGTCTTCCTCGGAAGTTTGAGGCAGAGATAGAGGAGAAGAGGAGCAGGATTTCAAACACCGTCTATGTGCCATATACTCTCTAAGTTTACTAGCAAAGCAGTTTTCTACCCCCTAACACCAGGATCATTTCAGAATACTTTTCAATATACAGGTTTACTGGATTTTTTAATTTTCACTTAAGTTATGACAAAAAATAAAGAAAATGTCCAACCTACTGAACCAATTCTCTGAGATGTCCCAATTTCAGTATTATGGTATCTTAAAGATGAGAATGCTTCTCAAACCAAGTATGTAGATCTCAGTGGCTAAAACACTGAATTATATAATATTTCTTAGAACTTTAACAAACATGCGTTAAAGTACCCTATGTGTGTTGAGTACCCTATGCAGCTTGTGCCAAATGGGCGCTCACGAATGAAAAATACCATTTTATCTGCTAAGACGAAATTTGGTTATTGGGCTTTAAAAATAACATGTTCTTGGGGCGCCTGGGTGGCTCAGTAGGTTAAGCATCCGACTTCGGCTCAGGTCACGATCTCACGGTCTGTGAGTTCAAGCCCCGCGTTGGGCTCTGGGCTGATGGCTCAGAGCCTGGAGCCTGCTTCCGATTCTGTGTCTCCTTCTCTCTCTGCCCCTCCCCCATTCATGCTCTGTCTCTCTCTGTCTCAAAAATAAATAAAAACGTTAAAAAAAATTTAAAAAAATAAATAAAAATAAAAGTAACATGTTCTTTAAAGTTTCCCAGTCACCTAGAGAAAGACTCCTCTATTTTTGAAAATAGTAATAAAATATAGTTTTAGGTAAGTTATAGTAGTGAGATGTTAACATATAATTTGATTACTTACCTAGCTGTATATCTATTTTGATGTGTCATTTTTTTCGTCTTTGTCAGATGCCAAAATGAATTCGAATTTACTTTATAATAAATTATAAATTAGACTTACAAACTCTTACTTATGCCAAACTTCCCATTTTATTTTATGTATTAGTTGGATAATATTTTTGGTTATAATTCCAGCTATGATATAGTAATTTTCTTTAAGCTAGAATATACCTAAGCATAAATAGGAAGTATGAAGCCTTCTGACTAAATATCATCTTTACGTAAATCATGTGTTTAAGATTAGGAGCTTTAAAAATCCAGCCTCAGTGAAATTTTCAGGCAGAATTCTGGTTTAAGGCTCTATGTGACTTTTACAGAACATAAAGTTTGGCCAATAAACATGAAGATGATACTTTGTAAGTTACCAAATTCCTTCTGTGAACTTTTCAAAAATTTGTTCTGGTTTGACTTGAAATTCCCGTTTGTTTTACTTGCCAGCTTCTGCATATTGGTTTGTGGGGTTTTGGTGTGTTTTGGGTTTTGGTGTTTTTTGTTTTTTGTTTTTTTAACACTTTTGTTAACTTTAACAAAATGCTGGCGCCATGGGGAAAATGTGTGTGAGTTGGTTTTTCTACAAAATATACTGAACTATTTCTTGGGAAGAAAGTAGGATTTTTTTTTTTAATGGAAATTTTCAGAGACCCCATGAACGCAAAGCCAACCTGAAAGCAAGACAGACCACCTCTGTTCCCTTGACTTTCCTAGGATTGAAGATCTGCTCCCACCCTCCCTCATTATTCTTTCTTCTACTTCCTCCCCAGAGGAATCCTAACAACATAAATGGTTACAGGGACACTTGCCTCAGGACAGTGATTGTAGTGGATATCTGGCCTAGTCAAGGAATGAAGAAGTGGGGTGAAGAGGAGAGTTTCCTGGACTTCCATTCGTTAAATCAGTTCCCTGTGAAGGCTACTGGCAAATCCTAGTTCCAACAGGCTCTTAATCACTTTACGGTCTGACTGAAGTTTCAGCAGTATCTGAACACAAGCCTGTACCATTGTTGCTTTGCTTTTTTGTGTAAGAATATTTTCCAAAGTCCTGCATATTTGTTAAAATTCTAAGAAATATTATATAATTCAGTGTTTTAGCCATTGAGATCTACATACTTGGTTTGAGAAGCATTCTCATCTTTAAGATACCATAATACTGAAATTGGGACATCTCAAAGAATTGGTTCAGTAGGTTGGACTTTAATAAGGTATATTGAGACTACCTCCAGATGTGAATTCATTTTACAATCATTTAACCAAGAAATGATCTGTGAAGGCCACCTCCCTACCACTGAATATGTTGTGGACTAGAACAAAAAATTCCTGTGTATTTTTAAAAATTAAACAGGAAATGATTATGTTTTTGGAGAGCGTCTTGGGTCATACCCTCACTCCTACAAATAGAAGATCACACTCCCATTACAGATGGCTTGAGAAACTGGCCTGTAGGATAAAGTCCATCCTCTCGGTAACGACGTACAAAATCCTTCTGGTTTGGTGACTGCTCACTTCTCCACCCACAATTCCACCCTTTCTACAACCACTATCCTATCTCCCATGCTTCAGCCATACCAAACCACAGTCCAATTTTGGTTAACGGGGGAAATAATTGCTAACATTTATTGAACCTTTACTGCCTTTCAGACACTGCTATATACTTAATTGTGTAATTCTCATGATGGTATTTTGATAAATATTATAATCTTCACTTTACAAATGAAGAAACTGAGACCAGGAGAAGTTAACTGCCGTGCTGAAAGTCACATAGGTAGTCATGTAGAAAGAGAAGGTCACAGACATTTCTTAAATATAGTTATAACTAGTAAACAATATAAAAGGGATCCAGTGTAGACTACTGTAGTCAAAATCACAACCATTAGACCATAGATGTATACAAATAATGGAAGTATAATAGTTTAGGAAGACACAACTTTCCATAATTTATATACATGCTTAGCAAAAAAGTAGCCAAAAGTTTACTCTATTTCTTAATTGAGTTCTTGTTTTTTGAGGCACCAGGATAGTGCTAAATCAGGTTTCAGCATGTTCTCACTAGCCTTTCCTTTCTTCATTCCTCAGTCCTCATAGCCATGACTGGGAAGCGTTGGGACCCAAGCCACAAGGGCCAGGCTCCTTCTGCCATTTCTTCAATAGCCAGCCACTGCTTTGCTCTCAGGACAATGCACTTCTGTGCCCACAACTGGTCTTGTTTGTGAAGGGGAGGGGCTAGTCCACGTTACAGTCAACATACCATGGGACCCCCGGGCACAACAATCCCCCAAATCTTTTTTTTTTTTTTTTTTAATTTTTTTTTAACGTTTATTTATTCTTGAGACAGAGAGAGACAGAGCATGAACAGGGGAGGGGAAGAGAGAGAGGGAGACACAGAATCGGAAGCAGGCTTCAGGCTCTGAGCCATCAGCCCAGAGCCTGACGCGGGGCTCGAACTCACGGACCACGAGATCGTGACCCGGGCTGAAGTCGGACGCTCAACCGACTGAGCCACCCAGGTGCCCCAACAATCCCCCAAATCTTAAGTCAATGTTTACATTGCTTGGGGGTGGGGGAGGGGAGGGAAAGGTGGCTAAAACAAGCAGAAAGGGTTGTGCCCACCATTGAATCCTTACCAAGACAGGATCAAGACAAAGAAACAGCTCAGAAATATTACATACAGACTGTGAACCCATGGGAAACAAAAAACACAAGCCTCCAGTAATTCATAGATATTTCCAGGAAGTCAATGAACTTCCCACAAGCCATGGAATTATGGGTTAAAGCTGATCTCATCTTGGTTGGGAGTGGGTAAGATGTAGTAGATATCTGGGTTAGTTACTAGGTAGCTCCAAACCAAATAGATGCTTTCATTGTGAGCTCACACAGAGGTATGGACTCAGAGCAGACTGCCTAGGTTTCCATCCTGGCCCTCCCCTCCCTTTCTAACATTGAGATTTGGGGAAACTTTTTGAACTTCTCTGTGCTCGGTTTCTCTGTCCACAAAATAAAAATATTAACTGTTCCTGCCTCATGTGACTTTTATGAGGATTAAATGAGCTACATAAAGAAAGTGCTGGGAACACGTCATTATTACTACAAGTTAATTTCTTCACAAAGGCACTGCCTATTATTTTTTTACTTGGCTAATTGAGCAGTGCCAGTCTTATAGCTCCCAGAACGAGGCAAATTTTCTTATCCTCTGCTCCTTTGCCCCTTCTTTATCTGGAAAATCATTTCCCCAGCTTCTTTACCTCATAAAAACCAAGTCATCCTTAAAGATTCTCCTCAGGTATCATCTCCTCCAAAAAGCCTTCCTTTCCCTCCCTATGTGAATTAGGAGCCCTTCTTCTGTGCCTACCTCCCTCCCTCATTTGGTCACTGTGGGAGCCACCACTGTCTGATTACCCACAAGCCCTTGGGGGAGGGACCTAGGTGTTTTCTTTGAATATCTAGTGTTAGAGACACAGAAGGGCTGTGTGAATATTCCCACAGTTAGAAACCATACATACACTAAATATCTTTTTTTTAATGTTTGTTTTTGAGAGAGCGAGAGAGTGAGAGAGAGAGAGAGAGAGAGAGTGAGCATGAGTGGGGGAGGAACAGAAGTAGACACAGAATCCGAAGAAGGCTCCAGGCTCCGAGCTGTCAGTGCAGAGCCTGAGGTGTGACTCACAAACCGTGACATCATGACCTGAGCCAGTCAGCCGCGTACCCAACTGAGCCACCCAGGTGCCCCACTAAATATCTATTTTTGCATGGAAATTTTTTAAGGAGCCCTAAGAATCCTCACTGTCAATGCTGTAATCTCTTTTCCATAATGTAACTGAAACCCTATCATAAAATTGCTTCTCTGAAAAAATGTTCCAGATTGGCTATCTCCCAATAACAAAGAATTGGGTTTTTTTATACTTGGGTATGTGTAATTATAGTATAGCTATTCAAGAATTTCTGGTTATTTTCTGTATCTCTTTAAAAAGATTACAACAGAAATTAGACCCATTTCTGAAACATCCCAGACAATTACACAATTAATTGCAACTAAATTGGTATTAACAGCCAGTAGCTATTATCACTTACAGAACCTGATAATCTCTCCCGGAGCCCCTCCTTAGTAGCACCAAGCTAGTGCTTGTCAATTCCTATCTTGCTGATAACAGCTTGTTTGTTTTACAAAAGACACTTTATTTTTAGAAGATGAATAGTAACTATTTTCAGCTTGAAGCTGGGGGACAGCTTACACTACTTTGAAAGTACTGATGGAGTTGAAATCACTCATTTTTTAAATATATATATTTTTTAATGTTTATTCATTTTTTGAGAGACAGAGACAGAGCACAAGCAGAGCAGGGGCAGAGAGAGAGAGAGAGGGAGACACAGAATCCGAAGCAGGCTCCAGGCTCTGAGCTGTCAGCACAGGGCTCGAACCCACAAACTGCAAGATCATGACCTGAGCTGAAGTGAGTTGCTTAACCAACTGAGCCACCCAGGTGCCCCAGGGCCCACTTCAGATCCTCTGTCCCCCTCTCTTCTTGCCCCTCCCCTGCTTGCACTCTCTCAAAATAAATAAACCTCAAAGAAAGATTTTATATCTAATGTTTTATTTATTTATTTATTTATTTATTTATTTATTTATTTAGAAAGAGACAGAGTGTAAGCAGGGGAGGGGCAGAGAGAGGGAGACACAGAATCACAAGCAGGCTCCAGGATCTGAGCTGTCAGCACAGAGCCCGACGCAGGGCTCGAACTCAAATCATGAGATCATGACCTGACCTGAATGGAGTCAGATGCTTAAGTGACTGAGACACCCAGGCACCCCTAAATCACTCATTTTTTTAAAACTAATTAATTTTTTTCTTTTTAATTTACATCCAAGTTACTTAGTATGTAACTAACTCAGTTATGTGGTGCAATCATGATGTCAGGAGAAGATTCCAGTAACTTATCCCCTACATGTAACACCCAGTGCTCATCCCACCAAGTGTCTTCCTTAATGCCCCTTGCCCATTTAGCCCCTCCCCCCAGCCACAACCCCTCCAGCAACCTAATCACCCTTTATTCTCACGGCTAAAACATAATACCAAACAGACAGATGTACCCTGGAGTAGGAGGCAGAAGAACCGATTCTGGTCTCAGCTTTGCTAGGTGTGTCTCATTGGACAAGTTACTCTGTTTTGCCGGGACTCAGCCTGGCTGTCTGTATAGTTAATAATAATAAAACATTGATTGAATGCTTAGCCCTGTACATGCCGAGCAGTGTTCTAAAGGCTTCTCAGGAGGGGCGCCTGGGTGGCCCAGTGGGTTAAGCGTCTGACTCTTGATCTCAGCTCAGGTCTTGATCTCTTGGTTTGTGAGATCAAGCCCCACTTCGGGCTCTACAATGACAGTGCGGAGCCTGCTTGGGATTCTCTCTCTCTCTCGGCCCATACCCTGCTCATGCACACACATGCACATTCTCTCTCTCGGTCTCTCTGAAAATAAATAAACATTAAAAAAATAATAATTGCCCAACTGGATGGACAGGTTACCTTAACTCTGACCTCATCTCTCCCAGAACTGCCTGAGGCTTACTGACATTTTTTGTCAATAAAGACCCCGAGGGGCTATGCTCTTACAGCCTCTTCTCTTATGTGTTTTGTTGTTGAGACACTAAAGACAGGCAGTATGATGTGATGAGGAGAAAGTTTGGATCCAACCTGTGAGGGCTCAAATTCGGCTCTATGAACTTAATAGCTGGGTGATCTGAGCCTGCACCTAGCCCTCTCAGCTGCACAAGGTAACACCCTGGATGTCACAGGTTTGCTTTAGGGGTGAACTACCATGATGTCCATAAAATGTCTAGTGTGGTGCTTGCAGATCAATACATTGTCATCTCCTCCTCCCGCTCCCCACTCCGTGACTGAGAAATCGCAAGTGTCGCCACTGGACCTATCTACTTGTATAATTCAGGAAGCCTCTTATACCAAGGAGTAACGGAAGGATGGAAAGAAACTAACATCTGAGATTTTATGTCAAGTCATTTCAAACCTATCAGCTTCTTCTCACTGGGGCAGAAGTGACCCCTAAGTGTATGTTCAGGTTCTGTCGGTATGAACTAAGGTAAATTATTTGACCTCTTTGGGCTCAGTTCTTTCACCGGTAAAATGGGGGTCATAAATGTCACCTGACCCCAGGACTGTTGGGAGGATTACACGAGGTGATGCATGCCAAGTGCCTGGTGCATGCCAGGTGCTCCTGAGTGGTGGCTGCAGCTGCCATTATTCCCATTTTGGTTTCCTGAGCTTCCCTGGCCTCACTAGAAGCTTTCCTGACACCCTGAAAAGAACACCAACGTCATAACTTAAATACACAATTGAGGGGCAGGACCTGCTCCCCAAATGACTCATTCATAACCACCCCAGCACAGGTCATGCTGTCAGTGCAAAGATGACATCTTACTATGCTTGCACTTCCTTCCACCAACGTCCTGGGCTGGGGGCTGCTTCTGGCAAAGTATCCACAGGCAGAATCTGTGAGTCATGAGCAGAACGACCTAAAAATTCTTAGGAAGATTCTTGGCTCAGTACACCCACAGCCACTAACTCAGGGCCTAAACTAGTTTTTCTCCAGAGGGAAACATAAGTAGAGATGTGTGTATACTGTCACAGTGACCGAGTGAGGGCTTAGACTCTGGGGAGTTCCAATGAGCATGGTGCACCCACCACGTTCCTGGGACAGGCACAACTAGTCCTAACACAGCATGTGTCTCCTTCTCCCTCCCCTTCACAGCAAATGTCCTCCCCCCCCAAAAAAAACTGCCTGAAACACCAAATTCACCAACTGCACCTCTATTCTCTAAACATACCACCATCTCTGTACCTGGTTCTTATTTTCACAGGTTATATCACTAGGAGAGGGAGAGGCTTCATCCCTCACCCTAAGCCCATACCACTCCTGGGGCCATCCCAACACCTACACAGACTTGAACTACTCTACTGTATAATCACACTGGATTCGTCCTCTCATTCCCCAGTGGACTTAGTACACCCATAGGCAACCAGACTGAGTCCACTAGAATGTAAGTATCTTAAGGGCAGGGTCTGTATCCATTTTGCCCCATCCCATCCTTAGTGTCTAGCAAAATGAGCGGCACAAAGTGAGTCTCAATAGATCTTCACTGAATGAATGAGGAATGAATATATTCCGAGATTAGAGCAGGAGTGAAAGTCTCTCCCTGGTACAAAATCACTGGAGTAATAAATACATTCTAGAACTGTGCTGCCCAATATGGGAGCCACTAGCTACATTTGGCCATTTAAATTTAATTACTATATTTTTTAATGTTTATTTTGAGAGAGAGAGAGAGAGCACGCATGTATGCGAGCGTGAGTGGGGGAGGGGCAGAGAGAGAGGAAGAGAGAGAATCCTAAGCAGGGTCCGCACTGTCAGCTCAGATCCCGATTTGGAGCTCAATTTCACAACCCTGGGATCATGAGCTGAGCTGAAATCAAGAGTTGGACACTTAACCGACTGAGCCATCCAGGTTCCCCTAAATTTTAATTAATATTAATTAAAATTAAATAAACAAAATTAACTCACAAAAATAAACTCAAAAGGGATGAAAGACCTAAACGTGAGACAGGAAACCATCAAAACCCTAGAAAAGAAAGCAGGCAACAACCTCTTTGACCTTGGCCACGGCAATTTCTTGTTTGACACATCTCCAAAGGCAAGGGAATTAAAAGCAAAAATGAACTTTTGGGACCTCATCCAGATAAAAAGCTTCTGCACTGCAAAGGAAACAATCAACAAAACTAAAAGGCAACCGATGGAATTGGAAAAGATATTTGCAAATGACATCTTAGACAAAGGGCTAGTATCCAAAATCTATAAAGAACTCACCAAACTCAACACCCAAAAAACAAATAATCCAGGGAAGAAATGGGCAGAAGACATGAATAGACCCTTTTCCAAAGAAGACATCCAGATGGCCAACAAATGAAATGATGCTCAACATCACTCATCATCAGGGAAACACAAATCACAGCCACACTGAGATACCACCTCACACCAGTCAGAGCGGCTAAAACGAACAACTCAGGAAACTACAGATGCTGGCGAGGATGCAGAGAAACAGGAACCCTCTTGCACTGTTGGCGGGAATGCAAACTGGTGTAGCCGCTCTGGAAAACAGTGTGGAGGTTCCTCAAAAAATTAAAAATAGAACTACCCTATGACCCAGCAATAGGACTAGTAGGAATTTATCCAAAGGATCCAGGAGTGCTGATTCATAGCACTTGAATGTTTATAGCAGCACTCTCAACAATAGCCAAATTATGGAAAGAGCCTAAATGTCCATCAATGGATGAATGGATAAAGAAGACGTGATTTATACATACAAAAGAATACTATTTGATGATGAGAAAGAATGAAATCATGCCATTTGCAGCAATGTGGATGGAACTGGAAGGTATCATGCTGAGTGAAGTAAGTCAGTCAGAGAAAGACAGGTATCATATGTTTTCATTCATATGTGGATCTTGAGAAACTGAACAGAAGACCATGGGGGAAGGGAAGGGGAAAAAATAGTTACAGAGGAGGGAGGGAGCCAAACCATAAGAGACCCTTAAATACGGAGAACAAACTGAGGGTGGATGGGAGGGTGGGGGAGAGGGAAAATAGGTGATGGGCATTGCGGAAAGCACCTGTTGGGATGAGCACTGGGTGTTACACATAAGCGATGACCCACGGGAATCTACCCAAAAAACCAAGAGCACACTTCATACACTGTATGTTAGCCAATTTGACAATAAATTATATTTTTTTAAATTTTTTTTAACGTTTATTTATTTTTGAGACAGAGAGAGACAGAGCATGAATGGGGGAGGGTCAGAGAGAGGGAGACACAGAATCTGGAACAGGCTCCAGGCTCTGAGCTGTCAGCAGAGAGCCCGACGCAGGGCTCGAACTCATGGACCGCGAGATCACGACCTGAGCCGAAGTCGGACGTCCAACCGACTGAGCCACCCAGGCATCCCGACAATAAATTATATTTAAAAAAAATTAAATAACACTGTAAAGTTACAACTACCATATATTCCAGCCACAGCATTCCTAGATATATACCTAAGAAAAATGGAAGCATAGATCCACACAGAGATTTGTATAATGATCTTCATAGCAACTTTATGTGTATTGGCTAAAAACTGGAGAAAAGAAGCAAATGTTCATCCACAGATGAAGGGATAAAAACAAGTGTGGTATATCCATACAATGAAATACTACTGAGTGACAAAAAGGAATGAACTATTGATACACACAACATGGAGGAATCTCTAAATAACTCTGCTGAGCAAATAACATAGACAAAAAATAATATTGTGTAATTCCACTTGTATAAAATTCAAACTAATCTATAGTGACTGAAATACTGACTGAAAGCAGATCAGTGGTTTTCTGTGTGGGAAGAGGGAAGGGTGAGAGGGAAGGATTACAAAGGCACATGAGGAAACCCTGGGCTGAGAGAGAGGCTCCCTGTCTCAGCTGTGGTGATTGTTGCACAGGTGTATACACATACCAAATATTATTCGGTTGTACTTTTTAAACATGTGCAGAGGACATTGTCAATTATATCTCAATTAAAATCGAGTGTTAAAAAAACTTCAATAAAACTAAAATTCAGTTCCTAAGTCACTTTGGCCACATTTCAAGCACTCAATAGCTTTATGTGGCTTATGGCTACCTCACTGGACAGCAAACAGACAGAACTTTCCATGCAGAAAGTCTGTTGCACGGCGCTGCTCTGGAATAAGAAAATCGGATGCGTGGGGGCCTCAGAAGCCATCTGCACAACCCGCCACCAGACCATAAAGCTGCTGCAAAATTCCTGGACTGTTCCTGTGGCCTCGCAAGTACACGGGGCTCGCCCTGCAACGTGCTTAGCCCCAGGGCGGTTCTCACCAAGCTCTTCATTCCATCCACTGTGCTCCACCGGCCTCCTGGCCTTCACCTTCCCTCCCCTGGGACGCCTTCTCTTTCACCCCTTTGCCCTCAGTGAATACCTCACATCTCTCTCCTGAGAAACAAAGTAAGCCTCCTTTTGGATCCTGGCCCCAAGTCTGGCTGCTGCCCTCCTTCCCTCCCTCGCAAGCAAAATCAGGCAAGTGTGGGGAGTCTGTCCCCGCTTCTTCTCCTTTTTGCCCAAACTTATTAGACTTTGGATTTTACTGCCCCCTCTTGACCAAATCTATCCCCCAAGGTCACCAGTGCTCTTTCAAGTGACATCACCACTGAACATATTTCAGCCTTTTAAGTTACTAGGTTTCAAGCTTTCTCTTTATTTTCAATACATAAACCGGCATATGCTTCAAACATTAAAGCCAGATAGAAAGACACACGGCAAATATCTGTCTCCCCCCAATCAGTAACCACCTGTTTTAGCTCCTTGGGTGTCTTCTTCCAGAACCTACTCCCCGATTTGTCTCCCCACCCTGCAGAGCACACACAGTGCTCTCTGTTCACTGATTTTTCAGGCCGGCAAGCCTAGCACTCCCTCAGGCTTTTGTTTAGCTGACTCTTCACTGAATGGGCAAGGGTTTTTCTTAAGGCTTTATTTTTTCCTAGAGCAGTTTTACGTTCACAGCAAAAGATTTTCCATCTTCCCTAATGCAAATTAAACTGAGGTGAAGTTTTTTCTTCCTAGTGGGTAAAATCTGAATGACTTGGGAGACTGGGGTTTTTTGTTTTGTTTTGTTTTATTTTAGTTTTCAGGCTTCCACCATACCTTGGCCTTTCTCCACCTCTCTTCCTCCTCCAAGAGTCTAAGAATAAGAAGTTGACCATTTTTCATAAATTCACTGTCCATGGGATATCCTTTTTTACTAAGTGCCTCTTTACAAGACTCTTGCTCCTTTTTCTATTGCATTCTTTTTTTTTTTCTGAGAGAGAGAGAGAGAGAGAGAGAGAGAGAGAGAGAGAGACGATGAACGCTAGAAGGTAGAGGGGCAGAGGGAGACAGAATCTTAAGCAGGTTCCATGCTCAGCGCTGAGCCAGACACAGAGCTTGATCCCACAACCTTGGGATCATGACCCAAGCAGAAATCAGAGTCAGGGGCTCAACTCATTGAGCACCCAGGCGCCCCTCTATTTATTGCATTCTTTATGTTAACTTTTAAGAGTTCTTTACGGATTCTGACACAAACGCTTTGTTGGTTACACGTGTTGTTGCACACACCTTTTCCATCTTTAAGTTTCAAATCAACTCATTTTCACCTGTACACACCAGAGGCTCAAGGCAAATTCAATTTTGTCATACTCAGAAGTGACCAGCAGATGGCGCCCGAGTCTCACACCTGAGCCTTCCGCCGACTGCCTGAATTTCCGCTAAATCTCCCCAAATTGCATTTTACAAGTAAGCAATATTAAAGAGAGAGAAATGAAAGAGAAAATTTAAACCACTATGCAGTTACACAGAATACAGATGGAACTTTGTTTCTTGGAGGAAACAACACATTAATCTTTTTTGCTCAGAAAAAAGGAATAGAAAAGGTCTTTACCACAAAGCAGAAAGGCAGGGGTGGGGCTGTCCTCAGGCAGGCGGGCACCAAGCAGAATCCATGGAAACACCCTCTGAGAGTAACCTGCAGGCAGATAAAAAAGAGAATAAGTACCAGCACAGGGTCTGAAATGACAGCAGAACAGGGATTTGTCAGGGGGTTATAGGTGTTTTTCCACCTCCTCTTCATTATTCCTTTTTGTTTTGTCTTTTATTAGTTATAGTTTATGATTGCTTAAAACTGACTTGGTGGGTCTCAGAAACCTCGAGGGAAACCAGCCCACCCGCTGTGATGGAAATGGTGTCTAAGAGTGAACATGTTTGAACCCTGAGGCCCCGTTGGTGATGAGCAGCCTGCCCACTCTGCCCCTCTTTGTCCCTCCATTCAGAATGGATGCTCCCCTCGAGCTGGACCCTCACTTAGTATTGGACAGACCTTTATCCTCCTTCTCCTCCCCAGCCCTGCTCCCCACTGAACGAATGAGAATGAATGAATGAGCGAATGACAAGGTCCCAGCCTTCCTGATCTTAGAAATCAGAGCACATAAACCCCACACCCAAAGGAAGACCCAAGGGAGAATGCAGAAGCTCTACAAGTAGAGGCAGCTCATCTGAGAGGGAGCTAGGAGGAAGCCTGGTGTGATAGGTTGTCTTGTGATGGGCTACGGTTATGGACAAGGGGAAGGCACCTTCAGATGAGGGACAGACATGAACCAGGGCCTGAGGCATATTTGGGATGTGGTGGGAAGGTGACCTCTTTCCTCCAGCCTTCACAATGGTCATTGACAGGAACACAGGAGCATCAAGCCAGAGACCCAACTCATTTCCTGGGGTAGCCAAGACAAAGTTTTCGCCGCTGTGTCACCACCTTTGACATCGCCAAGACCTAGTGCAAACTCTGGCACATTCAGAATGTGTCAAGTAGACTCATCAGTGCTTTTCATTCTCAATGAGCCTGGGTTGAGTTGCAGCCCTGAAGCTCTCCTCTATCCCTTGTTTGTTCACACCCAGCACTATCCCAATTGCATTGCAGCCCAGAGTAAAGAAATAGAGTCTCTGTCCTCTTTTGTTTTTGTCATTGCTCAGAAAGCAGTCTTGCCCAATCATCCCCAGTGTGGAAGTTCCAACCCTCACAAGATTTCACACATTCAAAGGAGAAGGGCATGGCTCCACTCAAATTTCCTGGCTCCGGGCTGCCAGGGTAGGTGTCCAGAGGCTGGGACCTGGGCAGACACAGGGTCCAGGGATCCAGGCCAGGAAAGCACAAGTCTGCAGGCAGGAGGGGTGCCCATGGCCGGGCTCTGCTCCTCTGGGTCTTACTGTAAACAGGGACGCTGAGGCTCACTGCCCACCTCCTGCCATCCAGACTGACATTGCCCACAGCCTGGACAGGGAAAGAATGCCAGAGGAGATCCACATCCATGGAAATGTCACCCCCTAGAATTTGGGGTTTGGAGTCTCCCCCTTTTCTCATGGCCCCGGTGGCATTTAGTGGTTGCTGGAGCCAATCTGTACTACTTGCAAAGCTTATTGTTAAACGTTCAAGAATTTGGCAAAGTGGTTGTTAGACATTACTTTATTATTATTTTTTTATTATTATTTTTTTAACGTTTATTTATTTTTGAGACAGAGAGAGACAGAGCATGAACGGGGGAGGGGCAGAGAGAGAGGGAGACACAGAATCTGAAACAGGCTCCAGGCTCTGAGCTGTCAGCACAGAGCCCGACGCGGGGCTTGAACTCACAAACCGTGCGATCACCACCTGAGCCGAAGTCAGATGCTGAAACAACTGAGCCACCCAGGCACCCCTAAACAGCCATTATTTTAAAAGTTACATTATAAATACTTACAAGAAAGTAAGTTATACTCTTAAAAAGCAATAAACACTCAAACTTCATCACTTCCTAATTAATTTGCCACCCTTTGTGATCACACACTCTTGAAGCTGTCCACACCTATTGTGTCTATCCAGCGGGAATGTTACATGAGAGTGTGTTACTTACACGTCTCGTCCCAAGTCTGC
Organism: Prionailurus viverrinus; assembly: GCF_022837055.1. Taxonomy (NCBI): domain Eukaryota; kingdom Metazoa; phylum Chordata; class Mammalia; order Carnivora; family Felidae; genus Prionailurus; species Prionailurus viverrinus. The sequence continues at coordinate 53,790,036 of NC_062566.1, forward strand.
ATTCGGTGACGTCATGTTGGTAGCTTGAAATTGGTCACAGCGGGAATATTGACACCACAGGAATCAATAAATTCTATCAACCAAGGGCTTTTTGCCCCAAGCGCCTGTCACACATTTGCTGGCTCACCGCTGCACTTGGCCTCTGGCCTGTGGAAGCTGGATATGCAACGGCCGGGCAGGCGGCCAGCCCTGGGACTTCCTTCCCTCGCTGCAGCCAGCTCGGGACCTTCCTCTCAGCCAGACCAGAGGGAGGAGAGGGAAGGGGAGGAAGGAGAAGGAAAGCAGCAAACACCTTTGGCTCCTCGACCAGGGACCAGGATGCAGCAGAGAAGGGCCTGGCTTCCTCCTGGGTGAGCAGGACTAACTCAGGAACTCAGGAGTGTGAGGAGGGTAAGGAGGGGGACAGGCAGGAAGGAAACATGTGACTGAGTGGAAGTGAAAGAGCTCCACCTGCCGGGGCTGCACCCTGTGGAACTGGGGTCTCTGGAAGGCCCTGCTGCACTGGCACCTCTCCCCGGCTGTAACGATGGGGTAATAATCACGAGGAGGGTGGTGGAGCCCTGACGAAGTCACAGGACTCCCAGTGCTGGCCCTTCTCCATCCCTAACTCACACCTCTGCCCCCTCCTTAAAATTCCCTTTGTCTGGGGCATCGCAGCCCCCTCCCTCCACTTCCTGCCACCCACTCACCCTACATCCTCCCCCTCACACCTAAGGTTTCCAGAACCTGCCATTGCTGGAGATACCCCAACTTCTGCCTTGAACCGGCTGTCCCACAGGCACCCAAAGTCATCACAGACTCCTCCAAACCTGCCGCTCCCCACAGACTCCCATCCCAGGGAGAGGCACGTTGGGCGCTGGCTGCCAAACCTAGGCAGCCTCCTTTGCTCAGCAGTCCTCATGGCTCAGGGGGGCTCTCCCTGCATCTCCCCCGCCACGTCCCTCTTCTTTCCCCAACCCACCTCCCAGGCCTCAGACCACTGCTCCCCAAACTTACAGGACTTCTTCTTTGTGCCCCATGTTTTAAAAGATGCTAGGACATCGCATTTATTAAACAGTAACATCAGCCACCCTTAAAGTTGTGCATACAATTTCCATTCACAACTTCATCCATTAAACACCTACTGAGCAGTTACTGCGTACCGGGTGCTGTGCCAGCCAGGCATGAGGGATGCCACCGTGAATAGGGCCAGGCCCTGGCCCTCCAGGGCTCATGGCCTACTGAGGGGAGAGTCACAGAAAGAGATCATAAATTGTAACGATGCCTTGGGGTAAGGCCAGCGATGGGATGTGCACACAGTCCTACAGCACCTCAGTTTCCTTTGCGCCTCATGTGCATGTCCCTTTAAACTCTCAGTTTAACTCTTTAACTCTCCAGAAATTGTATGCAGTCCCCTCACTAACACAGCCATGGCTGGAGATTAGGTCACCAGACTCCGCCACTTGGACTCTCTGTCCCCAGCCATTCTCCAGACCAGAGCCAAAAAGGGATTCCCAGAGTACAAAGCTGACTGATTCCCCTATTAAAAACCTTCAGTGGCTCCCTACTGCCACTAGGATAACATGCAAACTCACGAGCACAGCTTCACAACCCTTTCTGATTGAACTCACGTTAACATGAGAATTCTTTCCCTTTAACTTGTTCACTTAATACCAGTTTAACTGAACACTTGCTATGTGCTGGGCATTCTGCTGTGCACGGGAATCCCGCAGAGAATATTAACGCACACCATTCTCTTTCCTGGAGCTTGTGGTCTAGCAGGGGATATAGATATTAAAGAGACATACAGATCATTGAATTGTTACAAGTGCAGGAAAAGGAACATTTCCTTGTCAACGGTCTGCTCCAACCATGGTCAGCATCTCTGGTGCCTGCCTCCCGGCCCCGCCTAGGCTGTTCCCTCTCCTGAAATGCCTCTCTCCTTCAGTTGGCCAAATCTCTCCAGCTGTCTAGGTCTCGGCCCAGGGTCCTCCCCTGGTGGGGAGTCTTCCCTGAACCTCCTAGGTGGTTTCATGAGATCCTGCCCTCAACTCCGCGAGAATGCAGCATACCGACCGGCATGGGATTCAGCACTGTAAACGCTCAGTAAACGCTTGCTGCGTGAATGACTGCCAGGTCCTCTTTAAAAAAGTGGATTAAAAAAAAAAAAATCCATCCACTTACAAAAGTCTGTGTGTTTTAAAAAAATTCATCATGAAATTTACCTTGATATCTACCATACATTCAGAAAATGCCCGGGGAGGCCCCAGCCCGTGTGGCATGGCAGCCAAGGGGAGGCAGCCCGCTGCCCAGCCCCACGCTGTCCATGCAGGGCCTTCATCTTTCCTCGGGCTCCTGGCCCAGGGGTCCCGCTGACCTTCCACTATCACCCAGCACCCCAGCCCCTGGAGCCCTGTATCTGCTCCTGGGCTCCCCTCCTGTGGGCTACACTTTGCTGAGGGACAGAGGGGCATCTGGGAAAGAGGGGGAACCTCCAGGGGGGCTGGAGCCGCTGGACCCCAGCTGCCTTCTAGCACTTTACTACCTGCGGCAGCCTTACCAGCCTTACCGAGGCGAGGTGTCAGGACTCCTGGCCTGGGCCTGGCGGGGAGCTCCACTTCCTGCCTCCAGTCAGGGCCTGGGGGCTCAGACCAGGTCTCCCAGCAGCAGAGGCCCAGCAGGGAGGTGACCCTGACCCCCACCCACTCTGAAAAGCCTCCCGTCCTCTCTAGAGGAGGCTTTGTTCTAGCTGAAAGCCCCCACCTGCCGCAGCTCTTCCTCCAGATCCCCAGCGGCTCCCTTGAGTTTTCTCTTTCCCTGGAGTCAGAGCTGGAAGATCACCTGGCCCACCCACTACCTCTTACAGCTGATGAAACTGGAAGGAATTAAGTGTCCGAGGTACCAGACCTGGTAAGGGCAGAGTTGTGCTTTTAAACAAACAGGGCAGCGCCCTGACTCCCGGGCAGCGGGGGCCCCCCTCCGTGACGCCCCGCTGTCGGCCTGGTTCTGGTAGGCCGCCCCAGCTTTGCCAGTTGGTCTGAACCCAAAAGTTAAGCCTACACCAAATGACACTCGAAGGAATCATTGCCACCCCCAGCCTACACCCTCTTCCACACCCACCCACTCTCCTTCCTCCGACCTTCTGACACACAAGTGAGGGCAAAGCCGGACCCAACCTGACAGGCCTCTCACAGGCAGGGACCCAGAGGAGGGACGGCACAGTCACTCAGCCTCAGGAGTCACCTGCATAAGGAGTGGCTGCACAGGTGTGCTCAGTTCACCTTCCTGTCCCACAAGCACGACCCGGGCTCTCACAGCCTGACAGGATAAGGCCCCGTCCTCTTAGCCTGGCCCTCAAGCCTCTGCCATTCCGGCTACAACCTGCCCATCCAGCCTCATCTCCCACCGCTCCCACCCCAAGCTCTTTCCTGTCACATCAAACCATCCTCAGACCCCACCACACTCTCCAGGCCTCGCTGGCTTTGTAGGTGCTGTTCCTTCTGCCTTTAATGCCCTTCCTTGTTTCTGCATAGAGCAAGCTCCTTCTCAGGAGACCCAGCTCTGAGGTCATCTCCCACCCTCTGTGTAGAAGTCTCCCTCTCCTCAGTGTGTCTGCAGGGCTTCTGTGCCAACTTTATAGGACAATAAAGAAAATACAAGGTCATGAATCTGTGTCCCCACTGGACTCTCAACTCCTCAATGACAGCAGTGTGTCTTTGTCTTCAAATTCTTGGAGCGTGGCACAGAGTAGACACTCGAAAGACAAAACAAAACAAAACAAAACAAAACAAAACAAAGGAATAAATGACTAAACTAAATCAATACGTGGACTCTGCATTTATTCCAGAGCTAAATTAGGAAGCAAGTCTCAATGTGACACAAGAATCCCCTTCCAATTCATTTATTGGGGATGGTTATGTGCAAAGCACTATACAAAGTACTAGAAACTCAGAAGCTGGAGTAGACACAGGAATGGACAATTTGGGGGTACAGACGGGGAGAGAAGAGTACTAGCTATAGGGAAATGTCTGGACTGACAGACCAGTGCAGGTGTAAGCAGTTTATTGCATGTAATCCGACGTCAGCCCTGGGACGTAGGCACTTTTGTTATTAGTCTCACTTCACAGACGAGGAGACTGAGGCTTTCACAAGTGGAGAGACTTGCTTGTAAGTCATGAGGGCAGGATTTGAACCCAGGCTGTGGTTCCCCCAGACATCACATGCTCAAACAGAAAGGTCTGTTACAAGTGTTTTATTTTCTCAGTCGTGGCCCTCAGCATTGTCTGCATTCTGCAAACACCGGTGGGGGGGGGGGGGGGGGAAGGGGCTTTAAAAAGACTGGTGCCCACCCTGGTCCCACCCAGAGATGCTGATGTAACTGAGGTGGGGTGCAGCCTGGGCATGGGGGTTCTAATGTGCAGTCAGGGCTGAGTCCCCCCACCTCTGCTGAAATGAGGGAGGCCAGTGTCAAATGTGTAAGGGGAGACCCACCTGCCGCCGAGACGCTCCCGCTCGTGTCAGGGTCCTGTTTGTAGAGACACGAGCTGTCCTGTCCTCCTGGGAGGGGCCCCCGGCAGCGTAGGCAGGACCGGCACTTCCTCCCTTACATTCTCTCCGTGTCTCACCAGTCCTGACCTTCCTGTGGCATTCGAGTTGCCAAAGACAATGTGCTGGGGAAATTCCATGGTTTCCATGCAAGGGGGCGTGGGCTCTCCGGGGCGCCGCCCAGCTTTCCGTGTGAAGGAGCCAAGATCTGTGGGTCACAGTGAAGACCGCTGATGTGAGGAGCCTGGGTGGGTGGCTTGTGGGCTGCAGGCAGGCAGGGAGGGCAAAACGCCACCCACTACCACACGTCCCAGTAGGCGGGCTCTGTGGGAGCAGAGTGGGCCCACCATGTGACTTTAGCACGTGGCAGCCGCTGGACCCCCTGCTGCCGCAGGCCCTGAGGGGCAGTGAGGCTCCCCAGAGCTAGTACAGCCGGGCTGTGTGGCTGCAGGCAGCAAGGCTGGGTTTCCCCTTCTCAGGCCCGGGCAGTGACTCAGGGCACAAGTATCGAAAGCAAATGGTGACCTCGGCATACTTGCCCGGTGGGGAGCATGACCCTACCCCAGAACATCTGAGGAGCAGTGAGTCCAGGGCCCAGTGGGATGGAGACTGGCAGCACGGTGCGCGTGTCTGGAGTACCCCGGACACCGTCCTCATTCGCTGGCAAGGACCCTTGAGACCCTGCTCCTCACAGAGGTGCTGTGAGCACAGTTTCATTGGCTCTTCGCCACAGAGCTTGAGGTGCAGCTTTTCAGCGCAGTGTGTATGGGGCTTCCCAGGTCACACGGGCCCTCAGGCAGCAGGGCTGGGCTCCCACCCCGGGGGCTCAGGGCGAATGGACTTAGGCCGTCTCCCAGATGTCCCCCGATGTCAAACTTCTGCCTCTCTAGTTCTAAGTCACGAGTCACGACCGGCTGACTATGAGAAGCCATCGCTTAGGGTGGCCATGTCTGTTCTTGGAATCTTGGGGGTTAGGGTGTGCCTCATGGCTGCACCCCACCGTGACCATACGGGAACTGGCTTTCCGTGCAGGAGAACCACCGGTGAGGCCCCAGAGCAGCCATGGCAGAAGGTGGGTCTCACCCCCAGCCTGCACTCATTAAGGGTAGAGGTCCCGTTTTACGTTTACCTAAGCCCCTTCCTCCCCATATTGCCTGGTACGGTACCTGGCATGTGACACACGGTCCTTAAAAGTTTTCTGGATGATGAAGCCCAGTGACGAATCATTTTGCAAAGACTCATGCCATGACGGATCCCTGGCATACGGAATCTTCGGCGTTTGAGGTATGCATTTATTCAACCCATAGATGAGTGCCTTCTATGTGCCAGGCACATGCCAGCGGCTAGTGATCCAGCGGCTAGTGAGGCAAAAAAAAAAAAAAAAAAAAAAAAAAAATAGCTCCTCGTGGAGCTCCACTTTTGTGGGGGAAGAAATGAATTACTTTCACCAAGGCACATCAAATGACACTACATAACGTTTCTAAGGCAAGAGCCCCAGGACAGCGGGAGTCCAGGGGAGAGGGTCTGTATGGGGGTCAGAGAAGCCTTCTTTGAGGAAGAGGTCTGCACATCGACCCACCAAACCACCATTATGGACTGTGCTCCAGAGTTTGCTTAGCAAGATGCTGGGCACACGTTGGCTGCTTGGGTGATTTCCCCCCAGGACCCGAAGGACAAGAGGAAAACCCGAGGCTTCTGACTGCCCCGTCCTTCCTCATGCCACCTCAAGCTTCTAGGGCTAAGTTTTCTGGTCAAGAGGAAAGAGGACTTTTGTTTTTTTATGCAAAGCAGATTAAACTGAAACTGATCTCACCATGGGCGTCTGAGGTTGTTTTCGGTCAGCAAAGAAGGAAGTGAGCCAACTTTCCAGGAACCTTGAGGCCACACCCGGATTGCCCAACAGTGCAGGGCAGCACAGGTCAGACACCTCCCAGGCCCCTTCCCCAGCCGCAGGACCCTGGGGGGACATCCTCCTTAGTGCCAGCTCCTCTAGAGCCAAAAGTCCACAGGGGATGACCCCAGACAGAACCTTCTCCAGGGTCAGCACAGGGTGAGATTAAGGGCAGGCCTGGAGGAGTGACCCTCGGACCAGGCAGATGAGACTCAGAAACCAAATAGTGTGTCAACAACCAGGAGATGGATGAGGACTCTGTTCCCTCTGATGCTTTGCCCCTGAACTTCCCTCATGCCTTTTCAGGGCTCGTAGCTCATGCTAATAATCCTACTGGCCCTGGACAGGTGCTCTGTCCACTAGGCTTCTGGCTTTCTCCTTAGCGCTCTCTCTCTCTCTCTCTCTCTCTCTCTCTCTCTCTCCTGACTGGCTTTCCTCCATCTCTACTCCCTCAGTAACTTGGGGTGCAAGTGGCTCTGTTACAGCTTCTCAGCCCTGACTCTTCTCCCCAGGTTGTGTGCCTCTAACTGTAACTCCTGTCTGTCTCTTCCTTAAGCTCCAGAGAGGGTCTGAGTGGCCTAGTAAGCCTTTGCAAGCCAGGCCTCCTGGGGTCTTTGAGAAGGGGACTGAAAACACAACAGGCCCCCTAAGATCTAAGCTCACCCCCTCTCATTCTCTCTCTTTCCTGCTCATCAAATTGCTTCTCCCTTTGGATGTACAGATGGCTACTGTTCTTCCCGACTCCATGGCTTAGAACATGAGCTCTGCTGCAGCCTGAGCTTTGTCCCTCCCAAGGAACACTCTTTCTCTCCTACCTTATGCTGCATACATACACACCCTGGCTTTCCGGCTATGGTCTCAGCTGTGGATTTTGAAGCTTCTACGCTGAAACTTCCTTGTTCTAGACCAGAGCGTTTCAAACTTTAGCCACATATAATAACCTGAAGGGTTTATGTGTTAAAACACAGAATCCTGAGATTCAGAGTCGGTCGGCCTGGGGCGCCCCCCCCCCCAAGATGCTGCCCACGCTGCCCATCTAACCCAACTGCCCTAGGAGTGGGACAGGGCTCACAGGGCCCTCACCCTGAGGCAAGGGATGCTCTTGCCTTAAAACCGGAAGGAAGATCAGTGAGGAAGTGATGCAGGAATGTAATATCTCAGTGAAAACATTTGTAAGTATTAACCCAGCCCACAGGCCTACCCCTGAGATGAATCCCCCTTTGCAAAGCAAGGTTCTGAGAAGTTAGGAAACTTGCCCAGGGCACCCAGCTCCTAACTGACAGATCCTGGAGTCAGGTGCTGGCCTGTCTGCTTGCTCCTGGCCCGCCGTGTCAGCTGTGAAGCTGGATTAATGTTTGATTTGATTGTCACAATGGCAGAACCACTGTCATCGGTCCTGATACGGGTGGTCAGCAGTGTCATCTCTGCAGAGAAATGATGTTCACAAATGCAGATGCATTTACGCACATGCCCGATAAATCCACCGCTCCTCAGGGTAAGTCACCAGACCAGAGTGACTAAGCAGGCAATCAGGGCAGCCTGCCTGGGAGAGGCGTTCCCGCCCTTGAATCTTCCATGCCTGGCCTGACCCTGCTCTCCTCACAGCGAGAGTTCAACTGGTGGCTAGGGACTGGACTAAGATGTTACTGAGTGGGCAGAATTCCCCACTAATTACCAAATGTTGTAAGGGGCAAAGAGCTTCAGCACTGTGCCCAAAGTGTGGTCCCCCAACCAGCAGCATCAGTCTTACCTGGGAACTTGTTAGAAACCCAGATCCTTGGCTCCCACCCCAGACACACCAAAGCAGAAATTTTGGGTTTGGGGCCCAGCAATCCCACATTTCAATGTGCCTTCCGGGAGATTCTGATGCACGGCTGAAGTCTGAGGACCGCTGGCCTACTGACAGAATTAGATTGCTAGTGGAGGACTTGATCTGGTGCCACGGAGGGCTCCCTGCTCTCTGGGCGAGCTCTGACGTACCCCAGTGGCACAGGAGTTGGTGAAGCATATGCTAGTCCAGCTGTGAAGTCAACTATACCTTCTCCTGCTTCACTTGGTTACAGCCTTGCCCTACAGAGGATTTACTGCCGGGATAGCCTTGTTGCTATGGGGACTCTTGCACTCTGCCTGGGCCCTTCCTCTGCAGGTGGTAATATTTGTATCACTCAGACACTAGGTAAACCCAGTGTCCACACTTTGCTCCAAGGTCTCTCCACACCACAGCCCAAGGAAGCCTATTTGTTGTCCCTGCAGGGACAGACTGAACTAGGAGCCCTGGTCCAGGTGATCTTGTTAGTGTGTTTCTTACAATCTTCAGCAATGTCCAATTTCCTGTTTTCAGAAAAAAAGCAAATCAAGTGTAATATATAGGCTAGAGGATTACTTCATATGGAGGGAAAAAATTATGCCAGCCTCTCTTATTTCTGAAGGTAAGAAAGCAAGTAAATGTGCAACAGATTTTTTTTTAGAGGGGGGCAATAATTCACATACAATAAAATTCACCCTTTTTACGTGTACAGTTTGGTGGTTTTTAATTTAAAGAGTGTCACAGGAGAACCTTCTGGGGTGATAGAAATGTTCAATAGCTTGTTTTGCATGATACCTTCATGGGTGTATATAATTATCAAAACTCTTATAGGGGTGCCAGGATGGCTCAGTCGGTTAAGCCAACCTCAACACAGGTCCTGATCTCATGATTTGTGACTTCAAACCCCACTTCGGGCTCTGTGCTGACAGCTCAGAGCCTGGAGCCTGCTTCGGATCCTGTGTCCTCTCTCTCTGTCCTCTTCTGCTCTCGCTCTGTCGCTCTCTCTGTCTCTCTCTCAAAAACAAACATAAAAAAAAACAAAACCCTCTTCTAACTGAAGCATTAAGACCGGTTCATTTTGTTATATCTAAACTTAATGCACTTGTCTCCAAATAACAAGCAAACTACAGGTCACATTGGTCTTGTGGTACAGATTCATTTCTCATTTATGTTGAAAAGGAAAATTCAGATAAGCAAAGGCATTATGAAATAAGTCAGGCTAACTTTCCTGAGGCAATATATCCTTAACAACCACCAAGGAATAGTATCAACTTCATGATTACACACAACTATGTAAAGGAAAAATCATATACATTACTTGATGTAAATACAAAAAAGTGGAGTGTAATTTTTTAAACAGTATGCCCACTCTCCAAACAAGCAGTATTTTATTATATATGTGTTATAAGTCATACCAGCTGAATGAGAAAGTTGGTTTTAGCATGTCTTCCAGAGTTATAAAATTTGGGGTTTTCCTTCATTTTATTCTAATTTTCATTTTAAAGCTAAGTAACATTCACACAGGCAAATGATGGAATAAAACACCATGAAAACCAAAACAAAAGCTTTAGTTTCTAGAGAAAAATTACATAATTACCTGAGGCAACTTTCTAAGCACGGGGAAAAGATGCTATAAGGGCCAATGACCAGAAAAACTAATTTGATTTCTTTTTTTTAATGTTTATTCTTGAGAGAGAGAGAGAGCATGAGCAGGGAAGGGGCAGAGAGAGAGGGAGACACAGAATCTGAAGCAGGCTGCAGGCTCTGAGCTGTAAGCACAGAGCCTGATGTGGTGCTCAAACTCAAGAACTGCGAGATCATGACCTGAGCTGAAGTTGGACGCTTAACCAACTGAGCTACCCAGGCAATACCCCCTGCTCCATGTTTTTAAATTTCTATAGCTGTCTTAGGTACATGCACTCAACTTCACCTGCCTTCCTTGTTCAAACCACATATCATCACTTTTGAATGTGAGAATATATGTAACGTACTTGTGTGAATATAGTGATTACTAAAATACAGACATTTGTCTCTATGGAGGCATATATGTATATATGTATACATACATATTTTAATTTTAGAGAGAAAGAGAACATGAGTGGGGGGGAGAGGCAGAGGGAGAGAGAGAGAGAGAGAGAGAGAGAGAGAGAGAGAGAGAGAGAATCTTAAGCAGGCTTCATGCTGCCAGCACGGGGCTTGCCCTCACCACCCTGGGATCATGACCTGAACCAAAATCAAGAGTCAGTCAGATGCTCAACCAACTGAGCCACCCAGGTGCCCCAGGATATGTATATGTGTATATATATACATATATATATATATGTATATATATACATATGTATACATATATATAATATATATTATATATTATAAATATATACAAATATTTATATATGTATTCATATTATATATGTATATATAATAAATGTTTATATTTTTATATATACTATTTATATATGAATATTTATATTTATAATGTTTATAATATATATTTATATATTTATAATGTATATTTATAATATTTATATATTTACATATAACTATTTCTAATATTTATATGTATTTATCTATATATATAAATATTTTTGTTACTATGTGTTTTCTGGATGTGAGCACATCTATGTGGGCATAAATGTAGGGATTCTTATCTCCAGCTAGGTATCTATGTAGATGAGAGCTGAGGTGAGATGTATTTATCTATGGGTGTGTTTGTGCTCTCCCAAAGGTTTATAATTGGGGCATTGTGCACCCAAAGCGGACCAGTTACTACAGGTAGGTATGTGTGAATTTCAAACAGGCAATGTTCCCAGCCACGGAAGAATATACTTTTAAATACATTAAGACCCTTCTACTTTACAGAGATAATTTTTTTTAAAGAAGGAAACACTTTTTGAACAACTAGCCCTGTACATGCAAAACACCTCTTTCAGTATTTTATTGTCTCACCTGATTTTCACAGCTAACCTAAGCAGGTACAAATTAACCCAGTTTTATAGATGAGAAATCTGAGGCTTGTCCAAAGCAACACAAGTAGTAAGTGGCAGAACAATCTGATTTCAGAGCCTGTAATTTCACTCTCTACCAGAAAGTCTCAACTAAAATGTGACACAATCTTCCAAAGGGGGAAAATATGATGAATGAGTATTTAATTAGACCCCAGGCCAGTTGTTAGTGATATCGAATGTGATTTTAACGTTTTTATTCAGAAAGCTTATTTATCTAAGCTTCACATCTAATTTTTTATGTAAGAGAAAATAATAGATGTTTGCTTAAGGCTCAAGGCCATAAAGTTGAATGGACTCTGGTTTAATTGCTGGAAAAATCTGACAGGGAAGAGCACTCCTCCCTCTCTGGGCCCCTGGACGCATGTCTCAGTCCTCCTTCCCTGGCCATGACCTCTCAGTCCCCGTCAGGGATCAGATCCTCCTCCTCTACCCACGCCCTTCATGATAACATTCCTCTCTCTTCGGTCTTCATTTCCCTTTGATGCCCTCTGCTCTCTGTAGGCACGTCCTTGGTCTTACCGCCCCTGAACTGCCTCCAGCTCACACCTCCTTGCAGTTCTCCAGAAGCAATCTACCTACATAGCTCACTGGGTTTTCAAAGGCAACAATTCCAAAGTCTAACTCATTTCCCTCATTATCTACCTTTCCCTTGAATATGCCATTTTGTTTCCCTCCTATATTCTCTATCTTGGCACCACCCCCCACCCACTTCCTCAGGTGAGAAACTGGGGAGTCATTTTGGACATCCTCCATCTACCTTCAATGAGCCTTGAAGTCTTCTCATCAATGTCCCTCAAACGCACCCTCTCTTTTTCTATTCTCTCTGCCATTGCTTTAACCAAGGCAAAGGTTATGGCCCTCACTACCTGCACCCTAGACCGTTGGCAGCAGCTGGTCTCTGGCCTCCAACCACAAAGTCCCTTCCAGCATGCACGCCCTACTTCTACTTGCTGTAGCCAACGCCCCATTAAGTAAAGTGTATTCTTTCCTTCCACAGCTTAAAACCCTTTTCTGGTTCCTTCGTGCCTGCAGGATAATAGCATAAAGGGCCCTACATGTTCCATGTATCCCACTCTACACTCCGATATTAAATTCCACACATTAACCGACTTCAAGTTCCCAGAAGATAGGCTATTTTAGCCCCTCTGTGCCTTGGTAAACATGCCCCTCTACTTCAACTGAACTGCTGACTTCCAATGATTGGTTTTTCAAGAAGCCAGACTGATCAGTCTTTCAGCGATCCGCCTTTTTTGGGAAGCTTTTTTTTGTACCTTATGCTCAGTTCTATCCTTGCTGTGTGCTCACTGTATTGCTTTGATTTGTTCATAAGTGCAAGCCTTTCCTATGCCAGATTCTAGAGGCCAGCACCATGCCTACCACATAGTGGATGCTCAATCACGTGCAATTTCTTAAATTTCTTTAAATTACATGAAAACATTATTATATCTCAAATTTTGAAAATTCAAAGTCCACATCCAGGACTATTTTATCCAGATCAAACTCTATAGAGATAACAGTTCTACAATGCTCCTATGGAGTCATTTTTATGACCACATATTTGTCAAATACTCAGTACAAATGACCTAACAATCATATGCAACAAGCAAATCTTGAGTTGGATTCCAGACATAAAAATACAGCTATCTGGCACAAAAACAGGCGCTCAGATCATTGGAACAGAATACAGAACCCAGAAATGGACCCACAAACACGTGGCCAACTAATCTTTGACAAAGCAGGAAAGAATATCCAATGGAATAAAGACAGTCTCTTCAGCAAGTGGTGCTGGGAAAACTGGACAGCGACATGCAGAAAAATGAACCTGGACCACTTTCTTGCACCATACATAGAAATAAGCTCAAAATGGATGAAAGACCTCAATGTAAGACAGGAAGCCATCAAAATCCTCCAGGAGAAAGCAGGTAAAAACCTCTTTAACCTTGGCCGTGGCAACTTCTTCCTCAATACGTCTCCAGAAGGGAAACAAAAGCAAAAATGAACTCTTGGGACCTCATCAAAATAAAAGGTTTCTCCACGTGAAAGAAACAATCAGCAAAACTAAAAGGCAACCGATGGAATGGGAGAAGATATCTGCAAATGACATGTCAGATAAAGGGTTAGTATCCAAAATCTATAAAGATCTTATCAAACTCAACACCCAAAAAACAAATCATCCAGTGAAGAAATGGGCAGAAGACATGAATAGACACTTCTCCAAAGAAGACATCCAGATAGCAAACAGACACATGAAAAAATGCTCAACATCACTCATCATCGGGGAAATACAAATCAAAACCACAATGAGATACCACCTCACAGCCGTCAGAATGGCTAACATTAACAACTCAGGCAACAACACATGTTGGCGAGGATGTGGACAAAGAGGAACACTTTTGCACTGCTGGTGGGAATGCAAACTGGTGCAGCCACTCTGGAAAACAGTATGGAGGTTCCTCAAAAGGTTAAAAATAGAACTAGCCTACGACCCAGCAATTGCACTACTAGGAATTTACCCAAGGGATACAGATATGCTGTTTCAAAAGGACACATGCATCCCAATGTTTACAGCAGCACTATCAACAATAGCCAAAGTATGGAAAGAGCACATATGTCCATTGATGGATGAATGGATAAAGAAGATGTGGTACATATATACAATGGAATATTATGAGATCTTGCCACTTGCAACTACATGGATAGAACTAGAGGGTATTATGCTAAGTGGAATTAGTCAGAGAAAGACAAATATCATATGAATTTACTCATATGAGGACTTTAAGATCTAAAACAGATAAACACAAGGGAAAGGAAGCAAAAATAATATAAAAACAGGGAGGGGGACAAAACATAAGAGACTCAAATATAGAGAACAAACAGAGGGTTACTGGAGAAGTTGTGGGATAGGGGGTAGGGGGTGATGGTGTGGGTTTAATGGGTAAGGGGCTTAAGGAATCTATTCCTGAAATCATTGTTGCACCATGTGCTAACTAACTTGGATGTAAATTATAAAAAATAAATAAATTATAGAAAAAAAAGAAATAAAATGTCTTCATTTCTCAAAAAAAAAATACAGCTATAAAGGACATTACAATTGGAGAAAATAGAAATGGATTGTATGTTGGGTGATACAATTGAATTAGTGTGAATCTTCTTAGGAATGATAATGGTATTACAGTTAGCTATAATGTCTTTCCCTTAGGTATAAGAAGCTTTATGAGGCGTATACTCATTTTCAAAGAGCTCATTTTATTTCTTTATATATTTAAATTTCTATTTATTTATTTTGAGAGAGAGAGATCACAGCGGGTAAGAGGCAGAGAGAGGGAAAGAGAGAAGAGCGAATCTCAAGCAGGCCCCACACTGTCCCAGTGTGGGGCTCAATCTCATGAACTATGAGATCATGACCTGAGCCAAAATCAAGAGTTGGACGCTTAACTGCCTGAACCACCCAGGCACTCCTTCAAAGAGTTCATTTTAAAAGAGCATAATAATATGCGGAGAGATACAGCGAATGTGGCAAAATGTTTGATTAAAAGTTGTATTCCTTGTACTGATTTTCCACCTTTTCCACATATTTGAAAATTTTCAAAATAAAACATTTGGGGCAAATGCTAAGAACACAAGCAAAAATAAAATCAGTCAGTGTTGAAATTTAATTATCAATATTGCTCTTGGGGTTTCTTCCTCCCAAACCTGCCGCCCTCCATTGTCATGTCCATCCCTTAAAGCTACTGCATTTCAATCGGGTTTGTGTTTTAAAGTTGAAAGGTTACCCCTCACACTCTGCAGTTTGTTCTCCTAGTTGGCCAAACTTCACAAAGTTGTTCGTTTTTATTTGCCTAAAGGGTACCATAGTGCACTTTAAAAACTTAAGCAAATAAAATTTTGCTTCCTAATTGGTACAGGTAATACCGTGAGATCAACCACTGGAGATTTTCATCTGGGAAAATGAGGTGATAAGGAATCACAAAGGTTGGCGGAAGTAGTCTTGTTTTAATCCTTTCAGAATCACCAAGTCTCTAGCAAGAGCTAGTTATTTTTTATTGCCGGGAAGGTGATAGGAATTTAGCCCTTCCCTCAAATTTCTATTATATTCAGATGGAAACTAAAACAATTTTTTTTAATTATTATTCTTTTTTTTTTGAGAGAGAGAGAGAAAGAGCTGCGAGGGATGAAGAGGAGCAGAGGGACAGAGAATCTCAAGCCAGGTCCATGGTCAGCGTGGAGCTTGATAACGGGCCTCAATCCCATGACAGGATCATGACCTAAGCTGAAATCAAGAGTTGGACGCTCAACTGACCAAGCCACCCAGGTGCTCCTCAGGTGGAATTTTTTTATTAGAAAAATATTTTTTAATGTGTATTTATTTTTGAGAGACAGAAGGAGACAGAGCAGGAGCAGGGGAGGGGCAGAGAGAGGGAGACACAGAATCTGAAGCAGGCTCCAGGCTCTGAGCCATCAGCACAGGGCCCAACGCCAGGCTCAAACCCACGAACCGTGAGATCATGACCTGAGCCAAAGTTCGATGCTTAACTGACTGAGCTACCCAGGAGCCCCTCAGATGGAAAATTTTAAAAGCATGTATCATCTTTATTTAAAAGAGGTGATGAACACCCAAGAGAACTGAAAATGTATGGCTACACAAAAACTTGGACGTGGCTGTTCACAGCAGTATTACTGATGTAACAACCAAAAAGTGCAAACAATCCACATCAACTGATGGATAAACAAAATATGGTACATCCATACAACGGAAAATTAGTAATAAAAAGGAATAAAATACTCACACATGGCACAACAGGGATGAATCTTGAAAACATTATGCTAAGTTAAAAGAGCTAGAGACAGGGGCACCTGGGTGGCGCAGTCAGTTAAGCATCCGACTTCAGCCAGGTCACGATCTCGCGGTCCGTGAGTTCGAGCCCCGCGTCAGGCTCTGGGCTGATGGCTCGGAGCCTGGAGCCTGTTTCCGATTCTGTGTCTCCCTCTCTCTCTGCCCCTCCCCTGTTCATGCTCTGTCTCTCTCTGTCCCCCAAAAAATAAACAAACATTGAAAAAAAAAAAAGAGCTAGAGACAAAGGCTACATAATGTATGATTTCATTTATGTGAAATGTCCAGCATGGGCAAATCCATAAAGACTAAGTTTATCAGTGTTTGCCTGGGGCTGGGAGCAGAGGGGTCAGGAATAGGGGAAAGACTGCTAATGGGTAGAGGGTTCTCTTTAGGGTGATGAAAATATCCTGGAGTCAGATGGTGGAGGTGGTTTTAGAATTTTGTGTGAATACACTAAAAACCAATGAAGTGTGCACTTTACATGGGTGAATACTATGGTGTGTTCATAGCTCCTTTTTTTAAATAAATTATACCTCCTTTTTTAAAAAATAACAATGAAAAGCAATTCCTACTTGGTCCCATTTTTTTTTTAAGTTTATTTATTTTGAGAGAGAGAGAACAAGCAGGCAAGGGGCAGAGTGAGAATCCCAAGAAGGCTCCATGCTATCAGTGCAAGAGCCCAACTTGGGGTTTGAACTGACTACCTGTGAGATCATGACCTGAGCTGAAACCGAGAGTGAGATATTTAACCAACTGAGCCACCCAGGCGCCCCATACTTGGTCCTTGGTCCTATTTTTAAGAAAAGTCAACGGGGAGCCCAGGAGCATATGGGTTTGGTTGCACCTTTAGTCTCCAAGTCACCATTGGCCAGAGTCAAGAGTGGCCCTGGACTCTATCATGCATGGGCAAAGCTCTCCATTCTCCCCTCCCCCACCCTCACGGGAGAACCATGTTATCCTTGGCATCTGCCAGGCCGGTTTCGGCGTGCCCCACCTTCCTACATTGTAATCCCAGCACTTCCTTCCAAGCCCAATTGTCATGCAAGTCTCATCCCCCATATCACCTTCATTTTCCTCATTGTGCTTACCATCTTTTATTCATCTCCTTCCAAAGTGTGGTTTTATTCACTGCTTTATCTCACCTGCACAAGAACAGGGCATAGCTAACAGCAGGGGCTCAATAAATTTCTGGTGAATGAATAAACTTGGAAGAAAAGTTTACACACAAATTTGCACTGTATGTTGTTTTAGAAAATGAAGCTCCATCCTTCAAAATAGGTTTTTCTTCCATAAAAAGACTTTCTCCTCTATTTAAATATGTATCTTTAAGAAATCTTGCACAAATAGTATTTTATTATAGACAATCTAGTTCACAAATCTTTACACACTTTAGGAAAATATTCAGGCATCATAAACATAAAAATTTCAATATGCAACATTAAATTTACAAGAAAATAAACACAAACTTATTTTTGAACTGCGTGGTTATTGCTGCACTACCTTTATAATTCCTATCCAGAGTCCAAAAATGTAGTCAAGCCCTAAAAATGTAGCAGAAGCATTTCCGCACACTGGTATCCATAATCTAGTTTGTGCAGAAATGTTTCCACTAGATTCATAGAGTACTCTTTGGAAGAAAGAAGCAAGAGCTGGTCATTTGGTGGCCCTTCGGACCTTCTGCAACTCTTCAATGGGCTTCCATTGTTGGTTGATTGTTATAAGCTTGAAAAAAAAGAAGGAAAATACAAATGTTTTTCAGGATCTGTCCTTCATCCTCATGTCCCTTTTTAGGGTTTGTCCACACTCCCTTTTGGAAAGAGCATCACCGTAGTATTTGTAGTCAAAGAACCATTTCTTCCCATCTCTAAGAACATGCACAAAACAGTAATATGAGCTCTAAAAAGCCTTTGGGTTCCTGAGTGTTATGGGATCATCAAGAAAGGTCATATACATTTGCCCACTTTCACATAACAGGTTGTAGATTTCTAAGCTTCCTATGGCTTTAGGTGAATTATAAATTCAAAAAGTGTGTCTGCTCCCGGTGAGTGGATGTAAAATGCTCTAGCACAGGGCTTGGCACACAGTAGGCTCTTAACCAAACTTCCTCATTGTAATTACTCAACAAAGGTACACATGATCTAAGTTATGCAGTAAGGGAAAAGGGATAGAGCTGTGGATAGTCCTTGACTTCCCAAAAACTCAAATTCAGAGGTTCTCATTTATCATCACAGTTACAGGACATAGGACATACCCCATACATATCATACCCCAGGACACAGATGTAGATAGGGTTTTTTTGTTGTTTCAAAAATTTTTTGGAGGGCGCCTGGGTTGTTCAGTTCGTTGAGCAACCAACTTCGGCTCAGGTCATGATCTCACAGTTCGTGAGTTGGAGCCCTGCATCAGGGGCTCTCTGCTGTCAGTGCAGAGCCCGCTTTGGATCCTCGGTCTCCCTCTCTCTCTGCCCTTCCCCCACTCTCAAAAATAAATAAACATTAAAAAAATTTTAATTTTAATTTCAGTTATAGTTAACCTACAGTGTTATATTAGTTTCAGTTGTACAATATAGTGATTCAACGTTTCTGTACATTACTCAGTGCTCATCATAAGTGTGCTCGTAATCCCTATCACCTCCTTCACCCATCCCCCGACCCGCCACCCTTTGGCAACCATCAGTTTGTTCTCTATAGTTAAGAATCTGTTTCTTGGTGTCTCTCTCTCATTTTTCCTTTGCTCATTTGTTTTGTTTCTTAATTCCACATATGAATGAAATCATATGGTACTTGTCTTTCCCTGACTTATTTTGCTTAGAGATGCACGTAGTTTTAAAGATTCTAAATGTCCCTCACTAGGGCAAACTCTACTATTTGAAAGTTTTGTTTAAAAAAAGCTTTCCTGACAGATCTAAGTAGTGTTGATTCCAACAGACTCAGAAATATAAAAAAGTCTTTGCTATAGTCTTAAAAGAATGAGCGACTGTTAGGTGATTTTGTGTAAAGAGAACGCCACTCCTGTTTTCAGGAGCTCCTGTTATTTATCACAATAGACCTTGTATTAACCTTAGATAAGCAATGGATACAATGAGATAATATATTACAATAATGATGAAAGTTAATATTTAAGTACGTACTATGGGCTAGGCACTATGCTAAAGGGCGTTATGTATTTTACATTCTTTAATCCTCTTAACTCTGAGGTAGAATCCTATTATTGAGCCCAGTTTAGAGATTCTGAGAGCCTCAGAAAGGCCAGGTTGCCCAAAATCACCAGTGAATAATGGAACAAGGATTTGAACTAGATCTCCATAATTCCATAGCACTCCCTTTACCAACACTCAAAGGCATGCTGAAAGTGAAAGGTATTTTTTAAAGTTATTTATTTATTTAGAGAGGGAGAAAATGAGTGTGGGAGGGGCAGAGAGAGAGCATCCAAAGCAGGCTCCACGCTGTCAGCATAGAGCCCAACGAGGGGCTTGAGCTCACCAACCACGAGATTATGACCTGAGCCAAAATCAAGAGTCAGCTGCTTTACTAACTGAACCACCCAGGTGCCCCAAAAGGGAAAGGTATTAAATCCATTTTGCTGCAAGGGTGCTAAAGCTTGGGGTAAATGTAAACCACTTTTTAATTTAGCAATACCTTGCTAGGTACATTAGGATCCACAGTTTCCCAAGGTTCTGGATTTTTTTTCCGATCAATGCTAAAAAGTAAAAGAAAGCTGATTAAACATCAAAGTAAGTAAATTTAAACCAACTCTGACAGTGGGTCTATAAGCATGCTGGGACATCACATGACAGACCTAGACTGACAAACAGGCATTTATCTGTTAGTTCGCTGAAATTAATGGAAGGTTACTTAAGGGAACTTCACGATTTGGCTCAAACATTAAGGATCAATTCCTCTGCAGGGTGAAAGGTCTGTATTCCTTTTATTGGGCTGAACTGGAGAATGTTCCCATAAGCTGAACAGCAATGGGGGTGGAAATGCCAGGATAAATGCAAGCAAAAACGTTCTTGCCCTGGTTTCTGGGACAGGGAGAGGGGCTGGGCTTGATCTCTGTAGATGGTGAACTCCAAGGTGCAAGGCCCCTGGGCCAGAGCCTGGCATTACCACCCTCTCCAGCCCTGCACTGGGCCAAGATCAGTTTCAAGTTTCTTTCTTCCTCATATTCCAGGATACATGGTATTTTACCTCCCTATATCCAGAGCTGAGGTTAGGTTCACTATAGACAAATGAATCTGTAAAGGCCATTTAAGAACTTTAAATTTCAAAACTTAAGTTAAAAAAAAAAAATCAGACCTTGCTGAAGAAGAGGAGGGTCAGTGGATGAAAGGATACTTAGATACAAGGAACAAACTTATTCTATTAATATCATAATTCAAGGGTCTTCCGATATCAGGCTGCTTTCTAGTCCCAACTCCAAGTTGACAATTTGACATTCTTATCCTGGGGGTAAAACTAGGAAACTGACACCATGCATTTCATATGCGGAAGGTCAATCTAGCACTGCTAAAAACGTTTTATAAATGATGGCTACTTACATCACATCAGTCTTTTGAAGGGAATATACTGCAAAAGCCAAAGCTCCACCCGCTGCTGTGGTCATCATCAGCACCAAAGGAATAAGCTAACAGAGAACAGGTTTGAGGGTGAATATTCCCATGTTTCAGTGTGAAACATGTGACATATAACAGAATAACTATATATCATCTTACATACTTCCTTCAAAATTTGCACCATCTTTTCATCTTTAAAAATTAATATTTTAAGTCAAGAATTTCAATTGCTTTAAAACTTACTTCCTTCTTTTTCCTCAGGAGTTGGAAGAGGTTCATGATGATTTCAGTGTTGAATGCCAAATCTAGAATTAAAAAAAAAAAATCCAAGATGCTGCTGAAAACTTCAGCCACTAAGGACCCAATCTGGCGGGCTCCAACCGGCCAACGTCCTCCCCAAGGCAGCCTGAGGCAGCTCACCTGGGAGGCGGGGCAGAGCGGCGCGCGGACGAGGAAAACGCCCCGAACCGAATTAGCCCTCTGCGTCCTCACTTTATATACGGACCGCAAATGATGGGCCGGGCCAGGGCGCTCAGGTCACGCGGGCCTGGCGGGGGGCGTGCGGAGCCTGACTCGCTTTCCCTTCCCGGCGCCCGGCTTCCGGGCGCCCCCTGCAGGACAGCCAGCTGGAGGACGCGCAGCAGCCGAACGCGGGAGCTGGCGCCCCCTGCCGTCCGGCGTGGTCCTTACTTGCCGCCCAGAGAGCTGAGGCTCAGGGTTGATGCTCCAGGTTGCTCCCAGCCCGGCCCAGCGACGCCAAGAGAGCGGCACCGAGAGCAAGGGGAGCTCTGATGGCCAAGGCCTGGATGAAAACCAAGCCCCCTAAAAGGAGGTCTGGAAAAGAAGCCGGAGAGCCGGGGTCTAGAGGGATGGAGGGGTGTGTGGCTCCCAGGAACAGGCAGGTAAATTAAAATCCATCCAATCACATTAAAAGCTCTAAAATAAGATGTATCTCCACATATGGAGATAATTATAATTAAATGTAAAATTCACTTCAGAACTCCCATGGTGTCCTGATCTGTTCCTTTAAAAATTTTAATTTCCATCCCCCTCCCCCCCATTTTTTTTTTTTTTTTTTTTTATGGAAAAAATCAGGTGAGGGAGAAGATACAGAGAGAATCAGGTTTGGAAAGGTTTCCTTCTCGGAGGCGACTCAGTCTTTGGCGTCGTCTGGAAGTCTCCTTTTAACTAGCAGTCTCGCACAGAGCATGCAGGCAGCTGCAAAACCACGGAAATAATGCTAACAGCTCCATTAAAGCAAGCCCATGTGCTAGACTCTGTGCCGGAATCGTCTTCGGCATTTTTACAAGGTGAGTATGTTATATAGAGGCTCAGAGATACTCAAGTCACATAGTAAGAGGCGGAAATGTAATCAGAACCCATGCCTGTCTGACACCCAACACCCCTGTTCTTTCTGCATGGTGGCGCTCTTAGATACTGCAATTAAGCCAAGAACACAAGCGCCGTTATTTAAAAATAGTTATTAAAAACAATTATTTTTAAATTGTTTGAGGTTCAAGCTACCAGTTAACATTAAAAGGGAAACACCTTCATGTTTCCTGGAAATGATCAGACCCAAGATCTGTTTCAACCCCCTTTTAGTTTAAGGCTCGGGCTTTGCAGTGAAATGGCCCAGAATTCAGAGCCCACCCCTGCTACGCTTCATTAGCTGAAGGACTTTGAGGAAATGAAACTTAACCTTTATGAGTCTCAGTTTATATATCCGTAAAATGGGAACAAACCTAGCAGGGGAGGCAGTTGGAAAAAATGTTAGAATGCATGCAAAGCACATCAATAAATAGTAATTACTATTTGCAAAGATTTGTTTTATATAAGGAAGATCATAAATGTAGCATCACACCCACTTATTCTGATAAGGATTCTCCCTATGTAACCCCAGAGCTGTAACTGGAGACATTTTCTGGTTGGTTGGGTTCAGTAATCAATACATCAAAGAAAACTCAACATTAATTCTCTGTGGTTTGTATTGAATAGAATCAAACTTCTCCTGTCAGAAGTTTCTTTAAAAAGCGTCATGTGTTTCCAGGAAGGAAGGGAGGAAAAAGGAAGGGAGAGAGAAGGGGAAGGAGGAAGGAAGAAAGAGGAAGAAAGAAATTTTACAAGAATGTATTATGGCCCCCAAATTAAAATTAGAGTGTAGCCCTTGCTCACTGATGTCTGTAAACTGCTTTGCCAGTGCCGTTTCTTTTCAAAATGCAGTACTGTTTTGTAGTAATCTAGGCATTAACCTGGGGACAAGGGCACAGTAAATTTAAAAGATTAATAGGATATGAGTCCCTTACTTCAAGGTTCTTACAATTTAGTGCCTGTAAATAACCCCAGGCATGATGTGGCACCAAAGGCAGGTGAATAATTCCACCAAGGCGGTCTTTGAGAAAACTTACAAAAGGTGAAGATGTTTATTTGGCAGCAGTTAAGGAAACCAAATGCAGACCATATATGAAAGAATATTAAAGAAGTATTGTTCAGTTTGTTAGGTGTGATAATGATATTATGTTTATGTTAAAAAATACCCTCCCTGGGGCACCTGGGTGGTGCAGTCGGTTAAGCGTCCGACTTCAGCCAGGTCACTATCTCGCGGTCCGTGAGTTCGAGCCCCGCGTCAGGCTCTGAGCTGATGGCTCAGAGCCTGGAGCCTGTTTCCGATTCTGTGTCTCCCTCTCTCTCTGCCCCTCCCCCGTTCATGCTCTGTCTCTCTCTGTCCCAAAAATAAATAAACGTTGAAAAAAAAATTTAAAAAAAAAAACCCTCCCCCCCTTTATAGAGATTATATATGAAAATATTTAAGGGGGAAACATCTTTTTAAATCTTTTTAATGTTTAATTTTTGAGAGAGAGAGAGAGAGAGAGAGAGAGAGAGACAGAGCGTTAGCAGGGAAGGGGCAGAAAGAGAGAGGGAGACACAGAATCCAAAGCAGGATCCAGGCTCTAAGCTGTCAGCACAGAGCCCGATGCAGGCCCAAACTCATGAGCTGTGAGATCATGACCTGAGCCTAAGTCAGCCGCCCAACTAAGGTAGAAAAAAATTTTGGTTTTGTTTGTTTGTTTGTTTTGTTTTTTTTTGGGTTTTTTTGTTTTGGGTTTGTTTTTTTTTAAAGTAAGCTCTAGGCCCAACTTGGAGCTTGAACTCACAATCTCAAGAATTGCATGCTCTACCAACTGAGCCAGCCAGGTGCCCCGTAAGGGAGAAATATAATGACTGAGATTTACTTTATTTAGTTTTTAAACGTTTATTTATTGAGAGAGTGCAAGCTGGGGAGGGGCAGAGACAGGGGGATAGAGGATCCAAATTGGGTCTGCTCTGACAGCAGAAAGCCCAATGTGGGGCTTGAACTCATGAACCATGAGATCATGACCTGAGCTAAAGTCGGAGGCTCAACAGACTGAGCCACCCAGGAACCCTGACTGAGATTTACTTTAAAATATTTCTGCTAAAAAAAAACAAATGAAGCAGGGGCACCCAGATGGCTCATGGCTCAGTCCATTGAGCCTCCGACTCTTGTTTTCAGCTCAGGCGATGATCTCACGCTTCATGGGTTTGACCCCCACATCAGGCTGACAGCATGGAGGCTGCTTGGGATTCTCTTTCTCTGTCTCTCTCTCTGTCTCTCTCTCTGCCCCTCCCCCACTTGCACTCTCTTTCTCAAAAATAAACATTTTTTAAAAAACACAAATGGTCAACTTTAGTAAAATATTAATTAGTCTAGGTGGTAAGTATGTGGGAGTTTTTTATACTATTCTATGTTTGAAAATGTTCAGAATAAAATGTTTTAAAAATTACAAATTGTATACACAGATATAACATACCCATATAACCATTAAGATCTGCTTATTTCTATTTGCGGCAATGAGAATTAGACCCAGACAACCACACTTACCTTCCTTTAAATTAATGCCATTTTTTTAAAAATTTTTTTTTTCAACGTTTTTTTATTTATTTTTGGGACAGAGAGAGACAGAGCATGAACGGGGGAGGGGCAGAGAGAGAGGGAGACTCAGAATCGGAAACAGGCTCCAGGCTCCAAGCCATCAGCCCAGAGCCTGATGCAGGGCTCGAACTCACGGACCGAGAGATCGTGACCTGGCTGAAGTCGGATGCTTAACCGACTGCGCCACCCAGGCGCCCAAATTAATGCCATTTTATTGACCTTGTGGGAGCTTCAAGGTCAATATGTAGTTTGTTTTTTTCCAGGATTACTTGCAGGCACAGCTCCCACCCTTCAAACTCTGGCAGCTCCCAAAGAAGCCACTTAGGACACTCACCAGGATCACTGTCCGCATCTGCTCCAAAGCCTATAATTCCTTCAGGAAGCCTCCCCACCCGACCTTAATTGCCAGTAACTTCTAGAACCTTCTCTAGCTGATGCCCTTTACAGGGGTGTTGAACCATGGCTGCTTGGCTCCCAGTCTAAGAATTTCAACTTAGATTTTAATCAGCCCAGCTTAGTCTTTATAAGAAAAATATTTTTTGTTGAAATTCTTTCTGCCCATCCTTCAGTGTCTACCTAGTTACCAGGTTTAGTAAAAACTGCATTTGCTTAATTTTGGAATGTCTGGGAGTACACTATATTGTTTATGGCTGTTAATTGTGGCTCAGAAAAGAGTTTGGGTTCAGTGTATAGGGAAAGCTGTTCACACTTCCCAGGTGCTCAGAAGCTGAAGTATTCTTTTCTCACTGATTAAGAACACAGCTTTTACAAGTTTCCCAGAGCCATCTTCAAATCACATTAAAACTGATCCAAAGAAATCCTTGATCTGACTTCATTATTTATCAAGTTTTTCAATGAGAGGAGACACATGGTTTTTGTTCTCAGGGGGCTTCCAAAGTTTTGTTGAGAAGTTACCATTACAATTTAAAAAGACATTTTCAAATCAAAACTCAGTCTCTGAACAATGTACGGGTACTACATTTCCAGTCTGGACACTAGAAACTTTTTCTAGGGAAAACAAGGAGTCCATAGCTAGAGTCTGAGTTAAGGGCCAAGATGTCTCAGCACTAGGATGGCGAAGCCTTAATGGCTGCCTTATCCCATAAAATCAGTAGCTGAGAGAGAACATGAATGAATTGTCAGAATTCTAATAGGTTTCTGGGTGTCTTCCCTACTATTCAAAAGGGGTCAGTTTGTTAGAATAATTTTAATTGCATTCTATTTTATGCCTATAAATAAGACCGGTCTTTTAATTATTCCCAAGTAGTGAGGTTTTGCTTAATCAACAGACCTGGTTCCAGTCAGAAATAGGAAACTTTCAGGGCACTTGGGTGGCTCAGTTGGTTGGATGGCTGACTGTGGCTTGGGTCATGAACTCATGGTTTGTGAGTTCAAGCCCTCGCATCAGGCTCTGTGCTGACAGCTCTGAGCTTGCTTCGGATCCTATCTCCCTCCCTCTCTCTCTCAAAAATAACTTAACGTTACAAAACACAAAACAAAAGAAAACAGGGGCACCTGGGTGGCTCAGTCGGTTAAGTGTTGACTCTCAATTTCAGTTCAGCACATCATCTCCTGGTTCGTAGTTCAAACCCCAAGCACAGAGCCTGCCTGGGATTCTTTCTCTCTTCTCTCTGCCCCTCCCCTGCTCATGCTCTTTCCCTCTCTCTCAAAATAAATACACATTAAAAATTAAAAAAAAAAAAAAATAGGAAACTTCCCGACTGTGTAACATTTATAACTCGCATGTGTCACGCACTATGCTCTCCAGTACCCTACACTTGTTTTGAAGCACATCTTCATTGTGCTTAATTCACTGCATGATTTTTCTGAGGTCTGTGCTCACAGCTGGCCTACAGCGGCATGTCCATCTCATCCATTTACACTCCAGCATCTCGTATGGCACCTCCTTGGTGAAGAAAGGCTCAGTAAGATGCTTACCAGACAGACACTGTTAGGTGAGAAAAACAAGTTAAGAGCTATACCATGCATTTTTGGTTTTAAAAAAAAGATCTACACATGCATAAGGGGCTAAAAGGTTAAATATCCAAGTATTTTCTTTGTGTTTATCTGTATTTTCTAACATTCTATTACTTTTGTAGTAAAAGGAAATAAAAACATACATATCACTAGCTCCTTAAAAATTGTTTAGAACTGCAAAAGGAAAATTACAGCTATACGTGGAGAAATTGGACAATACTGTGAACAAGTGATCAAAATCAACACCACCAATATGAGTAGACTCATGTGCCTCCAGCTGTGATCTCTGACAACACAGCACTTATGTAGTGCACCACTGGTGATGCATAGCCTGAATCTAGATGGAAAAGCAGGCAAACACAAATCAGAAGCCAGTGGTTCTATTAAGTAGTTAGTCTGTACTCTTCAAAAAAAGTCAAGGTCTAGAAAGACTGAGGAACTGTTACAAATCTAAAGAGGTTAAAGATACATGATAACTAAATGCAATGTATGATCTGAGACTGGATCCTGGAACTAGAAAAACATTACTGTGGAGACCATAGATGAAATTTATTAAAATATTGTATCCATGTTAAATTTCCTGAGCTTGATAAATACACCATGGTTACATAATAAATAATCACATTTGTAAGAAATATCCACTGAAGGGGCGCCTGGCTAGCTCAGTTGGTGGAGCATGAGACTCAATCTCAGGGCTTTGAGTTCGAGCCCCATGTTGGGTGTAGAGATTACTTAAAAATAAAATCCTAAAAAATGTACACTGAAGTATCAAGGGGTAAAGGGGCATGATACATGAAATCTATTCTTAAATAGTTCTGAAAAATACTGTGTTTATGTATATGTATGTATGTATATGTTTATGTATATATAAAAAGGAGAAAGTAAATACGGCAAAATGTTAAAAATTGGTGAATCTGGTTTAAGAGAACATAAGAGTTCTTTGTACTTTCCTATAAGCAACCAACCCGGGGTGCTTGGGTGGCTCAGTTGGTTGAGATCTGACTCCTGATTTTGGCTTAGGTCACGATCTAAGTGTTTGTGAGTTTGAGCCCTAGGTTGGGCTCTGCACTGGCAGATGGAGCCTGCTTGGGATCCTCTGTCTTCCTTTCTCTTTACCCCTCCCCTGCTCACTCACTCTCTCTCTCTCTCAAAAATAAATAAAACTTAAAAAAAAAAAAAAAAACCCAAACAAACAAAAGCAACCACCATCCCCATTACAAAAATCAACATACATATACTCTCTTCCCAAATTATGGTATTTTCATATACTTTTTAGAAATAAGATGAACTTTAGCTTATCAGGTGCTTATCCCTTTTATTTACAGGAAATGATACACACAAACTCTAAAAATGCGAAGTTGCAAATCATAGAGCAAATTCACAGTTCAATTAATCCTTGAGCAGGGATGTAACATAATTTTTAAAAATCCTCTAAGTTAGATAATCCTTGTTCCTGAAATAAGTTTTCATATAAAGTCAAGTCCGCGTGACTTAAGGACGGTTTTATAGTCTTCAGTGATTTCAGGAAGTGCTCTTGTTTCACTGTGGTTGCGTCTAGTCCATTTTCTTGCAGAGCCAGCAAGGCAGCCTATAAGAGACAAACAATAGGAAGTAATTAATGTGCTTCATTTTTTACAATTTATGGCAATACTTCAAAACCTAAGTGTAAAAACCTCAGTCCCACTTCTCAGAATTCCAACACTCATGACCAAATATTAAAAAGTTAAATATGGTGTTTAAAAGTTGTCTCAATGGATCATTTCTTCTACATTAAACTCTAGCCTTAAATGGGAAAAAAGAAAATGCAAGTTGTAATAATAATATATACACTATGAGGCCATAAAAATATTTATAGATGAGAGACTATCTCCCTGACCTCAGAGTAGTTTTTTTTTTTTTTTTTTAAAGTTTATTTATTTTGAGAGACAGTATGTGCACATGAATGGGGTAGGGGCAGAAAGAGAGAGGGAGACCGAGAATCCCAAGCAGGCTCCACACTGTCAGTGCAGAGCTGATGCAGGGCTCAAACTCACAAACCACGAGATCATGACCTGAGCCAAAATCAAGAGTCAGATGTTTAACTGATTGAGCCACCCAGGTACCCCAGAGTAGGAGTTTTTAAATAGGACACAACACTGATCATAAAGGAAAAGGTCAAACACATACTCTATAACACAGCAATTCTCTCTATAAGTATATACAGACACATACACAAGATTGTTCACAGCAGCACAATTTATAAAAAAAAGTCGTAACCCAAACGTTCAAAAGAATGAACACAGTATATTCATAAACCATAAAGTGATGGGCATGCACAAACTACTGTTATGCACAAAATCACAGATGAATTTCACAAACATAATCCTGAGTTAAAGAAGCAGACATAAAAGTATACAGTATGGTCCTATTTTTATAAAGTTCAAAAATATGCAAACTAATCTCCAGTGCTGGAAGTCAGAAGAGTACTTCCCTTTTGGGAGAGAGATTGGGAAAGCCCCAAGCAAAGCTTCTGGGGTATTGATAATGTTCTCTTTCTTGGTAGTTACACAGTGTATTCATTTTATGTTAATTCAGTGAACCATATCCTTATGGTCTGTGCATTTTCCTGAACAGTACATTTAATAAAAGGTTATGGAAAAGGAAACACCTACGATGGCTTCTTTTACTCTCAAAGTCTAAATTCCTTAAAGTGGCTTACAAGGACCTGTGTGATCTGGCCATTGTCCATCTCCTCAATAAAGGCATGTTATCTCTTACTCCAGTCCGCGCATTTTCTCCCCTCCCTTAGCCTGGTCAATGGTCTCACCATCCTTCCAATCTCAGTTTACACCCGAGAGCTTCTCTGATGCCCCCAGGTCTGGTTCAGTCCCACAACACCCTGAACTTCCTGATTCACCACATATTTTCAGTTGCCAACTGAGTACTACAATTTGCCTCTCTGCAACTTGCCATGCACCTGTAAGCTCTGGAAGGGAAGGGCAGTGGCGACATCTGTTTCACCTTCCACAGTGCCCACCACATAGCAGTCCTTCAGTAAATGCTACCAAGTGAATGAAGATCTGAATAAATGAAGAAATGTTCTCAACCATATGTTCCTTCACTAATTAACTTACTTCTTTGCAAAGGTTTCCAAGATCAGCACCAGAGAAAAAACAGGTTTCTGCTGCTAGGTTTTCTAAGGAAACATCGGGTCCCATTGGCATGTTTTTGGTATAGACTTTCAAAATAGAAAGCCTGCCCTGGAACAAAATTAAAAGTAATATGTTTATAATCTTATAACATTTATGTGTGACACAAAGCTAGATTAAAATATTTCAAGGGAGTGTTTCCTGTCATACTACAGAGAAAGTGTTATGTATATTTTAATGATTAAACATTAAGAAAGAATCACTTCTGAAGAGATAAGAAAAAGTACTTCATCAATGGCTCATATGACAATGGTAAAAATAATGACATGATAAATTTCTAACACTTTTATAATCATTTTTAAAATAGCTGATTGTAGATATATTTCTTTAAGAGACATGATGAATCCCCTTCTTTTGGGTACAAATAGTGTTATCAGACATGGATTAAGAAGGAAACACATGACTTATCCAGACATAATTTAAAAATAAACAGACATTTAAATATTTATTTATTTATTTTTTAGGAAGGAAGGAAAAAATTCATTCTTTGTCATTAGTCTCTCCCTATCGGTGGCTGTGGATGTTAAGGGCAAAAGATTTACTGATTCTTTGACTATGGATACATTGTGTAATCACTCTAACATCAGATTTTCCCACTGTAAAATAAGGATACAGATACATATATTCTCCAGACATTTTAGGATTCCTCCATTCTAGTTGTAAAATAATGTTGAGTATACCTAATAAGCTCGATATTTTTTCAGTCTGCCACAATAATGAAATAAGGCAACTACTTTTAACTTTTAAGCTTATGTTTCTCTGAAAATATGCCCAGAGTATCCAGCAAAAGCAGATCAAAATTATGACTTTATGAAGGGCCACCAGGCGAGGAAGAATGCAGAGCCCAGTGTAAGACACACACCAGGTACATATATATCCAGTTTGGGATTCAATGCTGCCAGGCTCCTTACAGCTCCAACACTGATGTATTAAGAATCCTAACATAGAGTAAAACATGTACAATTACCTTTTCATCTGGAGGTGGAATATAAATAATCTTATCTAATCTTCCAGGTCGTAATAAGGCATCATCTAATACATCAGGTCTATTTGTTGCAGCAACAATCATGACATTTCTATTAAAAACTTCTTGCAACTCTAACTGAGGGAAAATACACAACACAAAAGTAATGTCAATAAGTTGTTCGTTATTACATTTTTAAGAAATATAGATAAGAAGGGTCCATTTATTTTTAAATAAGCATATCCTTTTCTTGGGACAGGAATGCTTATACCCCCTTCTTGATCTCAAGGTATGCAAATACAAATTATTAACCAAAGAACTACTTTCTGTGTGTGGTGAAAGAACTGGCCAATCCTGGGGGACATCTCTCCATGTGAGAACCAATGGAAAGCCTACACCACAGCAGAGAACACCTACTGAATGTACCTGAGCCCCAGTGAATGATTGGTAGATGACTTGAAAAGACAAAGCATATGACTAACAGGTAGAGATGTATGGCTATGAAACACCCTGGCTCTAATGTCCTAGAAGATGGAGATCTACTTTACTTTTTATTTATTTTTCTTTCCAGAGGCAGAAATATGACAACATAAGCTGAAGATGGGTAAATCCTAGATGAAGGTAAGAAATACCGAAAAGCAGTCAGGGCAAGGCCTTACACAGGCTAAGCATTCAAAATTGTTTGTTGCGAGTTCAAAAAGTCCAGGACCTGATGGCTTCAAAGGGGAATTCTACCAAACTTTTAAAGAAGAGTTAATACCTGTTCTTCTCAAACTATTCCATAAAATAGAAGAAGGAAAACCTCCAAATTCATTCTTTGAGGCCAGCATTACCCTGATACCAAAACCAGATAAAGATACCACAATAAAAGAGAACTAAAGGCCAGTATCTCTGATGTACATGAATGCAAAAATCCTCAACAAAATATTAGCAAACTGAATCCAACAATATATTAAAAAAAATCATTCACCACAATCAAGTGGGATTTATTCCTGGGATGCAAGGGTGGTTCAATATTCTCAGATCAATCAATGTGATACATCAATAGAGAAAGGACAAGAATCATATGATCCTCTCAATAGATGCACAAAAAGCAACTGACAAAGTACAACATCCATTCATGATAAAAACCCTCAACAAAACAGGTTTAGAGGGAACATACCCCAACATAATAAAGTCCATATATGAAAAACCCACAGCTAACATCATACTCAGCGATAAAAAACTGAGAGCTTTCCCCTAAGGTCTCAAGAACAGGACAGAGATGTCCACTCTCAACTACTTTTATTCAACACTGGACTAAAAAAGTCCTAACCACAGCAATCAGACAACAAAAAGAAACAAAGGCACCAAAAATGGCAAGGAGGAAGTAAAACTTTCACTATTTGCAGATGACACGATACTATATTAAGAAAATCCAAAAGACTCCATCGAAAGACTGCTAGAACTGATAAATGAATGCAGTAAGGTTACAGGATACTCAATGTACAGAAATCCATTGCATTTCTATACACTAATAATGAAACAGCAGAAAGAGAAATTTAAAAAACAATCCCATTTACAACTGCACCAAAAATAATAAAATACCGAGGAATTAAACTTAACGAAGGAGGTGAAAGCCCTGTGTACTCTGAAAATTATAAAACACTGATGACAGAAATTGAAGAATGAAAAGACATCCCATGTTCATGGATTGGAAGAACAAACATTTTTAAAATGTCTATACTACCCAGCAATCTACAGATTTAATGCAATCTCTATCAAAATACCAATAGCACTTGCCATAGAACTAGAACAAGAATGCTAAAATTTGTATGGAACTACAAAAGACCGCAAAGTAACCTTGAAAAAGAAAAACAAAGATGGAAGCCTCATAATCCCAGATTTCAAATTACACTACAAAGCTGCAGTAATCTAAACAGTATGGTACTGATGGTATTGGCACAAAAATAGACACAAAGATCAATAAAACAGAATAGAAAGCCCAGAAATAAATTCACAATTATATGGTGCCTTTGCCTCAACAAAGGAGGCAAGAATATGCAATGGGAAAAAGACAGTCTCTTCAACAAATGGTGTTGGGAAAACTGGACAGCTACATGCAAAAGAATGAAACTGGACTACTTTCTTACACCATACAGAAAAATAAACTCAAAATGAATTAAGGACCTAATTGTGAGACCTGAAACCATAAAAATCCTTAAAGAGAGCACAGGCAGTAATTTCTCTGCATCAGCTGTAACAACATTTTTCTTGTCTCCTGAGGCAAGGGAAACAAGCTTTCAGAGACAAAGCACAAGTGGGGAAGAAGCAGAAAGAGAAGGAGACACAGAATCTGAAGCAGGCTCTAGGCTCTGAGCTGTCAGCACAGAGCCCGACACTAGGCTGGAACCCACAAACATGAGATCACGACCTGAGCCAAAGTTGGACACTTGGGGTACCTGGGTGGCTCAGTCGATTGAGCGTCCGACTTCGGCTCAGGTCATGATCTCATGGTCCGTGAGTTCGAGCCCTGTGCCGGAATCTGTGCTGACAGCTCAGAGCCTGGAGCCTGCTTCAGATTCTGTGTCTCCCTCTCTCTGCCCCTCCCCCACTCATGCGCTCGCTTTCTCTCTCTCTCTCTCTCTCTCTCTCTCTCTGTCAAAAATTAATAAACCTTAACAAAAATTAAAAAAAAAAAAGTTGGACACTTAACCTACTGAGCCACACAGGCACCCCTACTGTAGCATTATACAATAGCCAAATTACAGAAGCTGCCCAAGTATCCACTGATAGATGAATGGATAAAGAAGATATGGTATATATACAATGGAATATTATTCAGCCATAAAAAAGAATGAAGTCCTGCCATTTGCAACAACATGAATGACTCTAGAGAGTATAATGCTAAGTGAAATAAGCCAGAGAAAGACAAATACCATATGATCTCACTCATATGTGGAATTTAAGAAACAAAACAAATGGACACAGGTTTAAAAAAAAAAAAAAAAAAAAGAGAGAAACAAACCAAAAAACAGACTCTTAACTATAGAAAACAGAGGGGAGGGAAGGAGGCAGGGTGGGTGGTGAAATAGGTGATGGGGATTAAAGAGTAATCATGATGAGCACTGAGTAATACATGGAATTGTTGAATCACCAAATTGTATACCTGAAACTAGTATAACACTATATGTTAACTACACTGGAATTAAAACATTTTTTTCTTTTCAATTGAACTGAATAATCAGAGTAGTTCACCATTAATGTGATCTCTCAAAGTAGTGAATTCCCTGTATCTGCAAAATTTTAGCAGAGGTGAGTGAACACCTGTCAGATGCTGTAGAAGGAATTCCTGTGTTACAAGAAAATTTGATTAGAAAATCTCATGGGTCCCTTCAGATTCTAGTGTCATATATTTCTCAAGAGCTATAAGACTCTCCCGTGGAATGATTTTTCAACTGGGAAACAAGTAAAAACAAGGAAAGAATAAAAGAAAACGGATCTGTTGGGTAATTTAAGGGTATCAAACTCTATCTAGGAAGAGACTCAGAAAGGGAAGAAGGGGCTTCTGAAGGTCATTTTAACTTCATTATAAGCAGGGAAACCCATTCCTCAAGAAAATCGGAAGTTGTGAATTACTAAGATCATTGGTAATAACAATGTTTTGTTTTGTTTCATATAAAAACTTTTAGAAAGGGATGAACACTGGTTCTTCAGGATATAAAAATAAGAATAAACCCCTTTTCTATGCAATATGTAACGTTAGGTTTCTAAATCTCAGGAAAAATAAAATTCACATTCATATATATTTAATATAACTTATAAAATTTACCTCATCTTTTCTAGCCAAATCACAATTTTTAGCAGCTCTGTAAACATCCAGCCAAACTGAAATTACATAATTCCTTCTATGAGATGAATCCACATAGGAAAAGCTAGTGTATATGCACTGTATTTAATATTGGCCTGGGTTTTGTATATTCTGGCTAATAAATACCTCTTCGTTTTTTCTCAGCTCCTTGTATTTACCCTGTTGATCTGATTTACTTCCTCTTCTCTCTGTAGTCTTCAGTCCTACACCATCTAATTCATTCAGGAGAACAGAAAGAACACGCTCTTGAACATTACATTCTGTTTTGCTGATGGATCGAGAGCCCAAGATTGAATCAATTTCATCCAAAAACACAATTGCTGGAGTATTTGCTCTTGCTTGTCGAAATACCTTTTGTTGGGAAAATAAAATTATTGAAAAGCTATACACTACTCAGTATTCAAGTGAATATATGCTTTATGTATTACTACTTATAATTTTTAAAATGTAAAAAGAAGAGAAAGATGCTACATGTTTAAGAATTGGGAAATGAATAAACAGAACAAGAAAGAATGGAGTATTATGTACATGTTAAAAATCATATTTTCAAAACATTTAATACTATGGAGTTTTAAAAATGATGATTTTAAAAAATCGTGATAAAGAGATAATCTGCCCTCAAGTTTAAAACAAAAGCAAAAAAATAAAGGAAATTCACCAAAACATTAACAGTAGGTAGAGATTACAAAGGATTTCTTACCTAACACTTTCCTATATTTCCTAAATTTTCTATAAACAAATATACATAACTTTTCTAGTTGAAAAAAAGGCCAGTAATATTTTTAATAATTAAGGTTTATCCTTAAGGCATATCATGAAAATTCAGAAAGACACTTAACTATATGGGAGAAAATAAACAAACAAACCTGAGACAAGACTTTTTCTGAATCTCCAACAAAAGGAGAAAAGAGATCAGCTCCACTCACTGAAACAAAAGAGCAATGACAGCTTGTGGCCAGGGCCCTCACCAGGGTGGTTTTAGCACATCCAGGGGGACCATACAGGAGAACTCCCTTTGGCTGTGTCAGGCCCATCCTGACAAATT
The DNA here is from genome assembly GCF_022837055.1 of Prionailurus viverrinus. Lineage (NCBI taxonomy): Eukaryota > Metazoa > Chordata > Mammalia > Carnivora > Felidae > Prionailurus > Prionailurus viverrinus. Next base: position 53,825,625 of record NC_062566.1, read on the forward strand.
CCCGAGGGAATTTTAGAGGCCACTCAATACTCTGTAAGTACATAAAAAGAGACAATTGTTTTAGTATAATGATAAAACATCATATGATCCAGTAAATTCAAGTGTTCACTCAACAATTCTCAGGTACCTGTTATGAGCTGGAAATGCAGTCCACTCTCCACACAGCAACCAGTGATCTTATAACCTAAGTCAGGTCACATCATTTCCTGCTTCAAATCCTACAGTGACTTCCCATCAGAATTAGAATAAAAGCCACATCTGAACTCCTTCCTACCACTCCTTCCTATTACAAGGCCTTATGCAGCCTCTTTCCCAAACACCCCAGTTTGTTCCCATCTCAGGGCCTTTGTTTGCTATTCTTTCTCTGCCTGAACACTCCTTCAAAATCTGTGTGGCTATCCCTCATCATTCAGTCTCAGCTCAAATGCCATTTCCTTGGAGAGGTCTTCCCTAACTACTTTAATTAAAGCAGACCCCACCCCCATCCCCGCCCGCCAATCTATGCTACTGCCCATCTTTTATTTTGGGAGCACTTACTCATTCACTATCTGAAATTATTATTTTTCCATGTTGGGTTTACCATTCTGCTCGGCTAGAATGTAAATAAAGTTTACCACTTAAATTCCCATACCTAGAATGACACCTTCACAAAGTAAGCATTCTACAAATGTTAACTAAATAGTAAACAAGTCCCCATTACCTCTGAGTATGTGGTTTTATTGTCATCATACTTTTATAGATGCAGAAGCTCAGACTTACAACAGTGAAGTAATTCGCCCAGGTCTTATTTCTAGTGAGGCAGCAGAACTAAGGCTGTCCCCCTCCCCCCCCCCCCCCAGGCAATGTAAATCAGGAAGTGCAAACTCTTAACTACTGATGTATTGTCTTTCTATTAAAAAAGGATAAGATCCCCGTAGCAAGGGAACTCAGATTTTAGTTGGGGAGGCAGGCTTGTAAACTAACAATGAGGCCAGAAAACGGCATTCCACCGGGAACGAACAATACACACAGAGACACTTGAAACTCTTATTCATCCCAACAGTAAGTAGTAACAGAAAGGAGAATAGGGGAAGCAAGGAGTAATGGCATGAAAGTGGAAGTAGGAGTCAAATTGTGTTAAGCCTTGAAAGTTTTAGTCAGCACTGAGGAAGCAGGATGGAGAATGGACTGGAAAGAAATAAACAGAAGCAGGGCGACCAGTTAGAAGTCTCTTGCAATAATTCTGACTACAAAAATAGTAAGGCTGGATGTGTCACAGGCACTGGAAGGGATAGATTTGAAACATAAAATTAACTCTTTTATGCAGGGACCATGTTTCTCTGTCTCTTTTTTTTTTTTTTTTAATGTTTTTATTTATTTCTGAGAGAGGAGGGAGACAGAATGTGAGCTGGGGAGGGGTAGAGAGAGAGAGAGAGAGGGAGGCACAGAACCTGAGGAGGCTCCAGGCTCCAGGCTCCAAGCTGTCAGCCCAGAGCCCGATGTGGGGCTTGAACTTGCGAACCCTGAGATCATGATCTGAGCCTGAAGTCAGATGCTTAACTGACTGAGCCACTCAGGCGCCCCTGCAGGGACTATGTTCTAAATCCAAAGGGGGACTTACGTGCACGTATGGCACGACCCCTGCATTTAGAAGACAGGTTTCTGACTTAGGAGATGGGTTGCTGGCTTTATTCACAGAGGTAGAGAATCCAGGTGTGGAGGGTGGGTTGATTAGCTGAGCTATGGATGTCCTGAGTTTGAGATTCCTGGAAGTTACCTGGTAGGCAGACAGCTAAGTAGCTCTGATGATCAAAAGAACTATCTGTGTTGGATATAAAGATTTTTGAGTGAACAGTTTTCAGGAGACAGCTAAAGCCCTGGATATTGAGATCATGGACTCACAGAATGCAAAAAGAGGATTCCTAGGAGCTTGGAGTACTAACACTTATGGCAACATTAAGGAACAGAATGTTCAGAAAGGCAAGAAAGCTTAACATCTCAAAGCTAAAGAAATAGTGTTCGCAACAGGAAGTGTGGCTGATCTCTCACGCACTTTGTAAAGATTAAATGAGACAATGCATGTAAAAAATTAGGGAATGTTATAAATGCACTGATCCACGGACACAAGGATTCTAGGGTTCACTGTAGATATAGCTTCTAGTTATGATGAATAAATTGTAGTGATACTTATACATCAGTCTTTTGTATGGGGTTAGAGAAATCTGGTTCCTTATGGCAGGATCACCTGAAGGTAAATGAACAAAATTAATTTCTGAAACTGCAATGCCAGTGAGAGGATCTGGAGAGTTGTGCTCCTTAGCATCCACTGTGAGAACTGTAGCCACCCAGGCCATACTGTGTATTATAACTTTGTGCTTTTATCAGTCCCAGGGCAAACTCAGGCCTGTAAACTAAAAATCTGTGTTTGTACCACCCACAAACTAAGAACCACTCTTAGATTTTTAAATGCTTGAAAAGAAAATCAGAAGAATATTTTGTGACGTGTGACAATTATGATTTCAGTGTCCATAAATAAAGTTCCATCAGAACGCAAGTAGTGATTACATATTGTCTTTGGCTGCTCTCATGCCATGAATACCGAGTTGAGTGGTTGCAATAAAGACTGTATGGCCCACCAAACCTAAAATGTTTACTCTCTGGCCCTCTACAGAAAAAGTCTGCTGACTCCATTCTAGGTTATACAGTCTTTAAAGAAAACAACAAACAAGAGAAGGGTGAGGTAGGAAAATATGACGAATGGCATCTGACACCTATAGAAGCCCAGTTAAACAAAGACTGAGAAGTAACCCTTGGATTCAGATGTTAGGATGGCATTAGTTTCAGCAAGTGCGGTTTGTCTTCATCACAAAAGTGTTACACTTAAACTCTACCATTCTACTGGCGCAAGCAAACTCTCTATCACCTGTTTTAACTTCAGTTTTACATCTTCGAGGCCACCAATCTGCTCCCAGCCAACAGGCTTGATGTCCATCAGTCCAATGACACTTCGAAAGGATGAGGGTTGAATCTTTTTAAAAGCTTCAAGGAAGTCTGCTTCATCAATAGTCGGGTTGTCCTGGTTCTGAAGAAATATGCCCCAAAAAGCAAAATCAGACCAAAAATTACAGGGCCTTTTTGTGATACAGGAGCACAATTACTTCTTCTTCTTTTTTTTAAAATCTTCTTTTGAATTATAAATCTATTTTGCTATCATTATAAAGAATCCTACACACACAATACAAAAAAAAATGAAAAGTCTCCTTTCCTCTCCCAGCTCTCCCCACTAACATCTCTAGAGGAAGTCAACCACTTTCTGTGTATGCCACTAGTATGTTTTATGACGGTAAGGACACATACATCTTTTCAAACAGATACATAAATGGGACCCCACTGTACAAATTAACCTGCACTTTTGTGCCACTTATGTTAGAAATCTTTTCTATCAATTAATATAGTTCAACCTCACTCTTTCTGACACTGTTGTATGAGTGTACCATAATTCAACTGCATCTTTCTGTTGAATGTTAGGCTGTTTCCAGTATTTTGTTATTAAAAACAAAGCTACAGGTGAAAGTGCTTGTGCACATGTTCAAGTATTTTATATAATTTCCTCCAAGTAGAATTACTGGATTTAAGAGTATGCGCATTTATGATTTTCACAGGTATTATCACACTGCTCTCAAAGCTGTACCAATAATATAAAGCTGTTCTTCCCATACCTCTCCAGCACTGTAGATCACCAAACTTTTAAATTTCTGCCAATGTGATAGAGGAAATCGTAACCACTATTGCATTCATTAAATTTCTTCAATCAAGAGTGAGGTAGAGGGAATGATGGAATTAGAAAGTTAGCTCTTTTGCAACCATTTAAAGTAAAGGCTGTTGGGGCAAGAATCATCTATGGGTACAAAAAAGGGGAGGGAAGTATGCCAAGGAGCACGATCTCAAAGGTCTCTTCACAGATTTCTTAGTTACAAAGGGAAACACACCACTATACAGTGGAGAAACTGGACAAAACTTGGACTGGCTCATCACCTCAATCACCGATGAGAGACATCACCAACGAGGGGCACGCAGACATCCTGTGCCTTCATGTGTATTACCCTAAGGACACACTAGCACTTATGGAGTATTCCAAATGGGCATGCATAACCTGAACCTGACTATGAACAAATATTAGACAAACCCAAATTCAAAAGCATTTTATAAAATCACTGACCTAAAATGTCAATGTAAAATGTGTCATTTAAAAAAGCTAAGGGAGTACTGGAGATTAAAAGAAACTAAAAACTAAATGCAATATGTTAACCTGAACAAGATCCTGTACTGGAGGGGGAAAAATGCTAAGATGATTGAAACAACTACCAAAATAAGAATATGGGCTGTAGATTTGATAACGTTTTGTGTCCATGTTAAATTTCATGAATATAATGATTATACATAATCATATTGTGGTCACGTATAGAGACAAACTTGTTCTTAGGAAATAGATAACTAATGGGATATGATGCATGCAACCCATCCTCAATTGATTCAGAAAAAATAAGTAATATGTATACACATATACAATTAGAGACACAGAAGGAGAGAGAGAATGATAAAGCTAATTTGGCAAAATGTTAAAAATTGGTGAATTTGGATGGAGGGTTTAGCAGGAGTTCTCTATTTTGCAACTTTCCTTCAAGTTTTTAATTATTTCAAAATAAAAAGTTAAAAAATAACTGAAAGAGACTAATTTTTAAAGAAAGTAAAGTTGAGGATTTTTCACATTTATTGGCTGCTTGTAATCCTTTTACTGTCTCCTACCTGTTCATATTTTATTACCCATTTTCTCTTAGATTGTTGGTCTTATTGATCTGTGAGAATTCTTTCTATATCAAGGTAATTGGTCTTTTTGTCAGAGGCCAAAGTATTTTTTCCCAGTCTGTCTTTTGTCTTGTCTTTGTTTATATATTGTTTTGCCATCCCCAAATCGTCAAATTAGTAAACCATTTCCTTTTTGGCATTAGCTTTTATGTTATGCTTAGAAAGTCCACCTTCACTTTAAGATTACATTGTGGAGAATCTTTCTTGCAATTTCCTTGATCATTCTAGTGAAACAGATTTTTTGTTACAGTTAAAAACTGCTTATATTTATAATGTCTATTTGTAATATCTGTACTATATTTAAGATTTACCCTCATATCAAATTCTGAATACTTAGTTGTCAAAAAAATTCCCATTTTCTTTCTTTTTAAAAAATTTTTTTTAACATTTATTTATTTTTGAGACAGAGAGAGAGACAGAGCATGAATGGGGGAGGGTCAGAGAGAGAAGGAGACCCAGAATCTGAAACAGGCTCCAGGCTCTGAGCTGTCAGCACAGAGCCCGACGCGGGGCTCGAACCCACGGACCGCAAGATCATGACCTGAGCTGAAGTCGGAGGCTTAACTGACTGAGCCACCCAGGCGCCCCAAAAATTCCCATTTTCAACAAGAAACTATTCTATCCCATTTATATAAGATTATATAAGTACATACATATATAGAAAGAGAGAGAGAGAGAAAGAGCTATTCTGAACAATGTTCCTAAAAATTAGAATCTCTGGGAAGTGAGATTTCATGCAATTTTTACTTTCTTTATAATATTTTTATTTTGTTTAATTTCTCACAAAGAAAACTATTAAATAATTTTTTTAATAGTTTTTTTTTTCCTAACTGGCTAGGAGTATTAGATATTGGGTACCTGAATTATTTTTTTAATGTTAATTTATTTTTGAAAGAGAAAAAGACACACAGAACGCAAACAGAGGAGGGGCAGAGAGAGAGGGAGACACAGAATCTGAAACAGGGTCCAGGCTCTGAGCTCTCAGCACACACCCCAACACAGGGCTCAAACCCACGAACTGTGAGATCATGACCTAAGCCACCCAGGCACCCCCTAACTAATTTTTAAGTAACACTAACTAAGATCACTTATATGTATATTATCTCACTTGATTCTAATAACTCTTTTAGGCAGATAAAATTCTTTCCCCTGTGTGTGTATGTATTAAACTCTATTTCAAACCCTTTAATGGGATTACTTCACAAAAAGCTGAACAAACTTCAATGCATCCCTTGTCTGCCCTGGTATAGATGGAGGCAGCAGTAGCCCCTCAGCTGCCAGAGGGGTAAAGAAGAAAAAGGTGAAGCCAGTACCTTCCCAGATGCCTCTGTCCCTTCTTCCTTTTTGCCTTTCTTCCTTCCACTTCCCCTGGTTGTTTATGAACTCAGCCATCACCTGTGGTAGCTATGCCTGGGCAGGCCCCTCCTGAAGTAGCAGCTGGCTGGTCCACCTAAGCCAGGGTGTTTAAGGTCAAACCTGGAACTTCAAAGCAGAGGGAATCCTAAATGTAAATCTCACCAAGCGCTGGTGCTCTCATCCTTCCTTCAAAAGGCATATATTCTCACACCTCTATGCATGAGAAGTGTCATTAAGTCTTCAAGCAGTTTTGGTTCTAAACCCAGAAGAAGAGAACTTACAAGTTCACATAACTCCTTCCCACTTTCAGAGTACATGTAAAAATAAATGGAAATGAGGAAGGATGTAAATTATGTAAGTAAAAAGGTTTTCCAAACCTTGGATGATAAATCATCCTTTTATAATTTAAACAAACTAAAAACTGGTTTTTAAAAATTACAAGATTAAAGGCAATTTTAATGTTATAATAGTTACAATAGAGATCGAAAACTTTGTCCTAGAATCCTCAGGGTGCTGAAATTAATTTTTTTCTGAAGGGGTTTAAGGATTAATGACTACTTATTACATACAAAGTGAAGAGATTTTCCAATCCATAGTGTTGAAAACTATTATATTTAAAGCTAACATCTTAAATATTTTAAAGAAAGGTAGTCATGAATTAAGGATTTCAATGTCAAAGACAAGTTTAGAGAAAAATTCCAGGTGCCCAATCTTCTCCTGGGTTAGAAAAGTTTACTTTCAAAAAAAAAAAAAAAAGAAAAGAAAAGAAAAATTTATTTTCCCTACAAAATATTTATTAATAAGGAAAAAACAGATGGAATGGGAACACAGTATTTCTGTGACCCTTCTGCCAAAAATGCAAAAACTGAATCCAATCATGAGGAAACATCAGTGAAACCCAAACCAAGGAATATTCTATAGAAAAAATAACCTGTAGTCTTAATAAGCTAGCCATAAAGAACTAAAAATGGTTCTAGGTTAAAGAATATTAAGAAATCAGGATAACTAAATGCAATGTGTAATCTTGGATTACTATTTTTTTTTCCTTTTTAAATTTCTGCTAGAAAGGAAATTAATAGTATAGAGTCAAATTTGGATAAGGTCTACAGAGATTATACAAAAGTATCATGTCAGTGTTAATTTCCTCATGTTGATAATTATACTGTGGTTCAAGTCTTTGTTTTTAGAAAATATATATATACTTAAGATTTTAAGGTTAAAGGGACATCATGGCTGCAGTACATTCTCAAATGTTTCACACACAGACATATATATCATATATATGAAGAGAAATATATATGTACGTACATACATATAAACACAGAAGAGAGAAGGAAAAAGCAAAACTGGAAAAATGCTACATTTGGAGAATCCAGGTAAAGCACATACAGAAATTGTTTGTACTGTTTTTGCAACTTTTCTCTAAGTCTGAAATTGCTTCAAAATAAACAAAACCAAAAATTAAAAAGAAATACATTTGATTCTTCTGGGGGCCACGCTATCTTTTCCCTAGCTGCTCTGGGCTTCTGCACTAGGCGGTTCCCTTTGGCAATGAGGGAAAATGTCCTGGTAGACCTGGAAGACTCAGCCCTCTGTCCCCACCTTCAGTCTTATGAATGGAGCGGAGATGTAGAAATACAGATAAGAAATAACTGTGGAAGGTATCAAAAGTTCCAAAAAAATATACTTACCACTTGTTTAATCCCAAATTAATTTGCTATATTAATCAAAAGGCCAACATACACAGTCATAAATCAGTGCTTCCTACCTTCTTACTATGAAGGAGAGCGTGCAGGGCAGCTTCTCTACAAAGTGCAGTCAAGTCCGCACCAACGTAACCAACTGTCATTTCTGCAAGGAGGCTCAAGTCGACTTGACTGGAGATGGGCATCTTTGAGGTAATCACCTGGAGTATCGCCTTTCTTTGTTTAAGTGTGGGAGTCCCAATGACAACCTATATGCAAAGCAAAAAAAGAGAAATTAAAGCTTACACAGCTTAAAACATTGTATAATATTTATATCCTCTCAAAGGTGTATACTTAGTGAGCAAATTTGGCACTACAACTATGTACTCTTAAGGATGCCATAGATTCTGAATATATTAAAATCCTAATTTTCCAGAGGAGTAACACTGGCTGGGTAGTTGCACAATGAAAATTACATACAGATCTTCCTCACCTTAAGATGGGGTTACATCCCAATAAATGCATCATAAGTTGGAATTACAGTAAGCAGATAATGCATTTAATATACCTAACGTACTGAACATCACAGCTTAACCTAGCCTACTTAAATATGCTCAGAGCACTTACATTATCAGCCAGTGGTTCGGCAAAATCATCTAGCACAAAACCTATTTTACAATAAAGTTTTGAGTATCTCATACAATTTATTGAATACTGTATGAAAGTGAAAAACAGAATGTTTGGATGAGTATAAAACGGTTGTCAACGTGTCAGCTGTTTACCCTCATGATCCCGTGGCTGCCCAGCATCACAAGAGAGCATTTTACAGTATATTACTAGCCTGGCAAAAGATCAAAATTCAAAATACGTTTCCTACTGAATGACTATGACATTCACACCACCATAAAATCAGAGGCCCTCTGTATGTCATTTAACAACATTTTGTTATTTTTTACAACTTCCCAAGTTCTACCAACCAAGGGTGCAACAGTAAACCAGATAGTCTAGGTCCCTGCCCTTATGGATTTTATTCAGGAGACAAGTACTAGATGATGCAAAAAAGAAACAAATGTGCTCAAGTTCTGCACAGATTAAGCTAAAAGTGTGTAATTATCATCTGTCTCTTTAGATTCCTAACACAAAGTTCAAATATCACTTAACCACTATTCAAACTATTTAATCAGGAATCAATTTGGGACTAAAGCTTGTAAAATAGTTCAGCTTTTGAGTACTCAATCTTTCTGGCAACTCAGGGACCAATTGTGGGTAATTTCTCACCTGTGGGTCAGGATGCTGGTGTCCTGACAAGGAATGAATAAGTCCAGAAGAATTAATGCCTGCTTTGATTTAGATCTTTCCCGACTTCTCCCTTTTTATTTCAACACACTCATTTCTTGAAGCTATCCTAATTTTAATTCTCATTCCAAATCCATAAGAGTTGAATACACTTATAGCTGAACTAGTTCCCTAAAAAATTAACATTACTGGTGGTACTCATCTTCAGGACCTGCACAACAAAACTCATCCCTAAAGGCCACCTTGCTTCTCAATTTGACTCGGGAAAAACAGGTCCCGGCTCACAGATCACACAAGGACAGAGAACAGGTTCCCTGCACCACACAAAGCCCCACTCCAGCCTCACCGACTGCCAAACCTAAGTGGCAACCACCTAGGGGCAGCCAATCAAGGCCAGAAGAGGCCGAGGTTCCAGGAACAGAGGTCTGACTGGCCCCGCCCATTTACCTCTCGGTCAAATCTCCCCGGTCTGCGCAGCGCTGGGTCTAGAGCGTCCGGCCGGTTGGTGGATGCCACGACCACCACCTCGCGGTCCCCACTGATGCCGTCTAGCAGCGTCAACACCTGGGCCACCACGCGGCTCTCGGGGGCTCGGTGTGGGCCGCCCCGCCGGGGACACAGGGCGTCCAACTCGTCCAGGAAGAGGAGGGTGGGTCTGCGGCTGGCCAGCTCCCGCGCGCGCCGGAAGACCTGCCTCACGTTCTCCTCGGTCTCCCCGGGCCGGGCGCCCTGTAGCGCGGGGGCGCTCACTGCCAGCAGCTCCGCGCCCGCTTCCCGGACCACGGCCCGCACTAGCTGAGTCTTGCCCACTCCGGGGGGACCCGCCAGGAGCACCCCGCGAGGCACTGCCAGCCCCAGGGCCGCCAAGGTGCGAGGGTAGCGGAGCGGCAGGCTGAGGAGCTCCCGCAGCGAGTCGGCCGCCTCCGAAAGGCCCCCCAAGGGCACCTCGGGCCGTGGCTCCGCTTCCGACGGAGGCACCCCGCTGAGACCGATGCGGGTACGAGGAGTGACTAGCCCGGCCGGATCCGGGCTGGGCGCCCCGCTGATGATGTGCAGCGCGGCTACGGGACCCGGGGCGCCCGGCGGAGCGGTCACCACGTGGCCCCGGGAGACAGGTCGGTTCCTGAGAAGCTCCTGCGCCGCTTCCAGCACCGCGGCTGGATTCGAGGCACCGGGCGCGCCCGCCCCCTCCCGCAACACCGGCCACACACTGAGGTGCCGCAGCAACGGGCAGGACACCAGGCGGAGGCTGCTTAAGCGGAGATTCCCCCGGAACCCTGAAGCCTCCACGGCCGCCCCAGGGCTCGCGCACTGCGGATCCAGTTGCACAAAGCCGTCTGCTCCGTCCCGCCGCAGCCAGGCGGTGCAGACGCAGGAGCCGCCTGCAGGCAGAGAGATCTTCACCGCCGAGCCCAAGTGCGCGCCCAAGGCGCGGAGGGCGGACGGGCCCAAGCGACAGCGCTGAGTGCCCCTGTCCTTAGCGTCTAAGGGTAGCACCTTTAAGAGCGGCTCTTCAGGAAGGGGACCTGAGTCCGGAGACATTGCCCACAGAGAAACTCAAGCCGAGGAAAGTGAGATAGGAATTCCACCCGGCCTGGGAAAGCGGGAACACCCCGCTCTTCGGCCGGAAACAGATGACGCGCATGCGTCAGTGATGGCCTTCAGTTGCCAGTCCCTGAGCGGAAGCGGAAAGGGCCAATCGAAATTTAGACTGTGCTGTGGCTGTCGGTGTTGTGGTGTTGGATTTGACAAAACTCAGTGGCCCATTCCAGAACTTTAAGGAAAAGGCTTTAGTTATGGGTGTCTGGGAGGTCGCGTAAGCTAGCTTCAGTAGGCCATTAAGCATATATATATATATATATATATATATATATATATATATACACCGGTGACTTAGAGAGGCCCCGCATAGCATGCTCTCCCTGGCTCTCAGAGTCGAGCATCACCACCTGTACTTTTGGGCTATCATCTTAGAGGCTGTATTTTGTGAAAAAACCTTAACTGTCCTGGTGGGCAAAATATTTTGGAGTGCTCTGGTGCTAATATCTAAGGTGACTTAGAGTAGCTGAGAAAAACAGCCTTGGCACCTCTGATGAATGTCGAATCTAACGTGTTCTGAAGATCCAGGCATGCCCCTCCTACGGAAAAGCACCAGGATTGCAAAAGAGAAGCACAGGGTAGCATTTTAAATCCCCAGGAGAGAGAAAAGAAGGAAAACCAGGCCATCTAACCTATTTGTGGCACACCAATACATTCTGTTCAGATTCCTTACTCCTGTAGGGAGCAAGGGCAGGCCGGGTAAACTGTACCACAATGGCACACTGATTATTTTGAATTAAAGCTACTTGGGACAAGGACACTCAGGCTCTCCTCTGTACCCCTGAAAGCAGGAAATAAACCTCCCATGTGAAAGGTAGTAAGAAGTAAACAGACATCCTTATAACACAGATAGGAACTTAAAAACTGAGAAAGCTGTAAAAATAAACCTTGTTGCTTTTTTAACTAATCTACTACGTCAGCCCAAATTCTACTTAGAATTCATTACTAATTAAAGCTTCCAGGGCGCCTGGATGGCCCAGTCAGTTAAGCATCAGACTCTTGGTTTTGGCTCAGGGCATGATCTCACAATTTGAGTTCAATCCCCACATTGGGCTCCGTGCTGACTGCATGGAGCCTGCTTGGGATCTGTCTCCTCTCTGTCCCTCCCTCTCCCTCCTCTGCATGCTCTATCTCTTTCTTTCAAAATAAATAAATAAAACTTAAAAAAAAAAAAAAAAAAAACCTCCCAAGCATTTTTTTAGATCCTGTCAATTCCTCAGAAATTTATTGTCTCTTTGTCTAAGAAGCATAAAAACTGCCTGCATTGGTCATTTCTTTATGTCTCAATTTCATTATTGGGTCTCTGCATACGTAACAAGAAAACTTTGGGTTTTCTCCCCTTTTTAATTGGTCTTGTGTAAATTTAATTCTTAGTCTAGCAGAAAGATCTTGAAAGGCAGAGAGAGAATGCTCCTTCCTTACACTTCTCTGAATGTTCTTTCACAACAATTATAAACTCTTCTGTTCATGTGTTTATTGTCTTCTTGGTGCACAGCAGTACTAAGGCCTGTATTAGAGATGATGGTGGTCTACATCATTAAGACTGCTGCCTGCTCTTCTCTTCCCACTGTTCTTCTCCCTTCCACACAGGGGATTACTCTTTTTTTTTAACTTAAAATTTTTTTAGAATTTATTTTAATTCCAGTATATTTAACATACAGTGTTATATTAGTTTCAGGTGTACAATACAGTAATGCAACAATCCTATATATTAGTGCTTATCATTATCAAGATAAGTGTACTCTTGAATCTCCTTCACCTGTTTTATCCATCCTCTCACCCATCTCCCCTCTGATAACCATCTGTTTGTTCTCTATAGTTAAGAGTTTGTTTTGGGGGGTTGTCTTTTTTTCCCTTTGTTCATTTGTTTCTTAAATTCCAATATGAGTGAAATCATATGGTATTTGTCTTTCTCTGACGTATCTTGCTTAGCATTATAGTCTCTAGCTCCATCCATGTTGTTGCAAATGGCAGGGTTTCATTCTTTTTATGGCTGAATATTCCATTGTACATATGTACTGCATCTTCTTTATCCATTTATCAATGGACACTTGGGTTGCTTCCATAATTTAACTATTATAAATAAGGCTTCAGTATACATAGGGGGTACATATCCTTTCAAATTAGTGTTTTCATATTCTTTGGGTAAATACCCAGTAGAGTCATTACTGAATCAGAGGGTAGTTCTATTTTTAATTTTTTGAGGAACCGCCACAGTGGCTGCACCAGTTTACATTCCCACCAACAGTGCATGAAGGTTCCTTTTTCTCCACATCTTCACCAACACTTGTTGTTTATTGTGTTTTTTTTTTAATATTTATTTATTTTTGAGAGAGAGACAGAGTGTGAGCAGGGGAGGCAGAGAGACAGAGAGAGAGAGACAGAGAGAGAGAGAAAGGGAGACACAGAATCTGAAACAGTCCCCAGGCTCTGAGCTGTCAGCACAGAGCCCAATGTGGGGCTTGAATCAATAACCATGAGATCATGACTTGAGCCAAAGTTGGATGCTTCACCAACTGAGCCACCCAGGCGCCCCTCTTGTGTTTTTTATTTTAGCCATTCTGACAGTTGTAAGGTGTTATCTCATTGTGGTTTTGATTTACACTTCCCTGATGATGAGTGATGTTGAGCATCTTTTCATGTGTCAGTTTGTCATCTATAGGTCTTCTTTGATAAAATGTTTATTCATGTCTTTTGCCCATTTTTAATTGGATTATTTGGGGTTTTTTTTGTTTTCTTTTTTGTTTTTTGTTTGTTTGTTTGGTGTTGAGTTATATAAACTCTTTATATATTTTGGATACTAACGCTTCATTGGATGTGTCATTTGCAAATATCTTTTCCCATTCAGTAGAGAGTTGCCTTTTAGTTTTGTTGATTGTTTCCTTTGCTGTGCAGAAGCTTTTTATTTTGATGTAGTCCCAATCAAACGTAGTTTATTTTTGCTTTTGTTTCCCTTGCTTTAGAGACATATCTAGAAAGATGTTGTTATGGCCAATGTCAGAAAAATTACTGGCTGTGCTCTCTTTAAGAATTTTTATGGTTTCAGGTCTCACATTTAGGTCCTTAATCCATTTGGAGTTTATTTTTGTGTATGGTGTAAGAAAGTGGTCCAGTTTCATTCTTTTACATGTAACTGTCCAGTTTTCCCCACACAATTTGTTGAAGACAAAATTTCCCATTGCATATTCTTGCCTCCTTTGTTGAATATTAATCGACCATATAATTATGAATTTGTTTCTGGGTTTTCTATTCTGTTCTATTGATCTATGTGTCCGTTTTTGTGCCAGTACCATATTGTTTTGATTACCACAGCTTTGTAGTATAACTTAAAATCTGGAATTGTGATACCTCCAGTTTTGTTTTTCTTTGGCTTTGGCTATTCAGGGTCTTTTGTGGTTCCATACAAATTTTAGGATTGTTCTAGTTCTGTGAAAAAGTGCTGTTGGTATTTTGATAGGGACTGCATTAAATGTGTAGATTGTTTTTGGGTAGTATGGACATTAGCAGTATTTGTTCTAGAGGATTACTCTTCCTCTGTATCAGCTAGAATACATTTCCTATCCTTTTAAATTCTGCTCAGGAAAAAGGGCTCCAGATCTTTCAAGGTCAAGAAAATATGCTTTGTTTTTATCTTACTCACATCTCTCTACCTCTATTTTTTCCACTTCATTGCACCCCAAACTTATTTTATTACAAAACTGAGATTGCAGACAGAGTGTGTAAGTCACTGGGGGCTGGTGGGTTTCTTTCTGCTAATACAAATAATCTATTATGGACTTTCTAGCAATGTCTTCTCAATAGAAAGTACTGTGAGATCTGGGATCTTAAGACCCATGCCAGTTCCCTTTATTCTACTCAAACCTCAGGGCAGACACTATGACTGACTTCTAGCTTCCACATTGACGTATTTGGTCTCCTGCTGTATGTTTCCAGCTCCAGTGCTGGAACAACTTAAAAGGAATCAGGAAATAGCATACCTAGGAGAGGTTCTGAACTGGATAAGTCACCCATTACATACCATTTTCTTCTTTTTCTTAATCTTATTGCCTGTTTGGAGAACAAAGACTCCAAACTCAGACTTGTCAAGAAAAGTTTTGTATTTTCTGAAATAAAAAGCCAGTATTTTCACTGACCCCTGTAGGGGTGAATAAAATGCCCGTCAAGTTATTCTATCACAGATGTTCTTTTATTCTGGTCCCAAGAAGCTTTGAAGATCAAAAAAAAAAAAAAAAAAAAAAGGCGGGGGGAGAAGACTTAATGAGAAAATGATAACTGTCTTAAATATGTGAAGGACTGTCATATAAAAGAGTTGGTAGATTTATATATATCTGCAGTGCAGAATTGTCTAGAAAGTGAAAGGTTAATGGAACGAACATAAGAGTCTTCCTCCTCATATTTTGAGTATGGTTATATGGTTATATGAAGACTTTTTATATGCTACAGCTAAGAGGCATAACCAAAGCCAACATAGGGAGGTAAGTAAAGTTAAATCAATGTTAGAATTTTCTGCATTTGGTGTAAAGGAAAATACATGTTGCTTTGGGTTCTCTGACTTGTAGGACCCATATGCCCAGAAAATATTTACTTTACCCTTCTCCAAAAGTTCCCATTCTCACCTTTGGTTGCAAACAAAAGCATCTAGGAATCCTGTTTCTGGACCTTCGACCCTTATCCACACACTCTCAGCAGAATTATAACCAGCTTTTCCAGTCAGCCGGTGAAATTCACGGTGTCCCTTCCCTTTAGGTCAAACCATTTCCAACACTATTATTTCAACTATCTTAATGTTTACATATATCCTATCAATGATAAAAGACAAGTCTTTTAATAATTAGTGACATAGTTTTCTCCTTGTGGAAAACTATTCTAATAGTAGTCGTGTGGTTCTTTTGCTTAATTTTTTTTTCTCATTTGTTTTTAATATGACCCGAAATTTGGTGATTCTACGAACTGAAGAGTACCAATTAAAGCACCAAAAGGTTGAGCCACTAGAGGGAGTCCAAAACCAAACAAGCACAAAGGTTATAGGATTGTGGATACTGAGGAATTCTCATCTGTGACTGTTAGATTTCCCAAGACTCACACCCAGGTGTATGAAAGGGTCTTTGGTCTATACAGTTACTTATTTTCACATAATTTCTACATGCTTCAGGCCATGTGGAACTCACTTTCCAAGTTATAATTTAATTGTTGTATTAAATATCAAAGTGACACTCTCCCCAATCCAAATTTATTAGTGGATCAAAATCCAAACAAAATGAATTTATCTTGCGATAGCCTAGAAATAATTATAGCTCTGAGTTGTCTCAAATATCTTTGCTAAACAAAATCTTTTGTGAGATTTCCCTGAAGTGATGCATTTAACAAATAATTCCTCTTCATTTTAGTTGCTACATTCAAGGTTACAATCTGTTTAATATTAAATTAACTGTAAACATTCTTCATTAGCAATAAGTCTAAAATTCAAAAGTAGTTGGAACCTGTTCATTATTTACTTCTTTCTTTTTAATGTTTATTTATTTTTGACAGAGAGAGACAGAGCACGAGCAGAAAGAGAGAGAGACACAGAATCCAAAACAGGCTCCAGGCTCTGAGCTGTCAGCACAGAGCCTGACGCGGGGCTTAGACTCACTAACCATGAAATCATGACCTGTGCCAAAGTTGGACCCCTAACCGACTGAGCCACCCAGGCGCCCCAGAACTGTTTGTTTTTTAGAATAATGACTGTACATTATTGTATGCCTTCAGCATCAATAATATTACATATTAAATAATGTATTTCAGGATGTGAAATACCATAATTGTAAAAAATTTAAAGGAAATGGTTAAGTTAGTCATATGCTAATCTTTCTTATGTTTCCATTTTCATATTATGAACATGTTACATTCAACTCGAATATACTTGAGCAGTAGTAATGATTATGAGCTGTAACAGATAAGTATAGAGAATCATTTAACCACACTTGAAAAGGCATATTTGCAAATGCTCTCATCTCAACATGTTCATGTAGGTATATCAAAAGACTTACTTCCACAGATACTTAATATGCCAAACAGTTTCTTATTTTAAAGTATATAATGAAAATCCTCTAAAATAGGACATCATTAAAATTGTTCTTTAAAATTGGACATCTTTAGTCTTTCTCATATATCAAGGCTAGAATTATTCTTTGCAAGATCCAGAGTCAGGAAGTGATTAGAGCCATTAGAAATCTTGGCTGGACTACAAATGACCTGCAGACTATGGTTCACAGAACACCATTTGCAAAGTCTCTTCTTGCAAATTTTTCAGAAACTACTTGTTTCATCATTTTTTAGAAGTTAAGTCTTTATGTCTAATTATCCTCTTTGATGTTGGTTCAAACTATTCAACTAATGAAAGTAACAATATTCATATATTTATTAAACAAATATTTATTGAACACCTACTTTGTGCCACTTACTGTCCCAGAGTCTTAGTGTATGATGGTTAAAAAAAAAAAAGGTAATTCTTGCCTTCATGAAATTTATACTTTAGTGGGGAAGTCACACATTAAAGGGCTCAATAAGTGAATAAACCAGATAATTAAAAGTGATGAAAATTGCTGTTAAGAAATAAAACAGAAAAGGGTCACTTCACACAGGAGGCAGGGAAGGCCTCTCTGAGGAAGTGACATTTAAGCTGAAACCTGTAGGAAGAGAAGGAGCCAGGCAGGAGAATTGGGGATGGGAGGCAGGGTGTGCTAGTTAGAGGAAGGGCTATGCCACTGCCCCGAGGGTGGAGCATGATTGCTACACTCGAGAAATTAAAAGGAGGCTAGCTTTTTGTGTTGTGTGTGTGTGTGTGTGTGTGTATGTGTGTGTGCATGCATGTTTTGCTTTTTTTTTTTTAACCGTATCTTTGGTACTTACATTCCAATTCTTTCTAAATAGATGAACACTTCTTACTCATACTTCTCTTCTAGCTAGATACTTTATTACTACTCTGAGTATACAATAAGTTACATAAAGATAGAAACAAACTTTAAAAATATTGGTGGTACACTTTTAAAAATATCTGGTAGTGTGCTGAAATATATTTGTGCTCAGCAAATATTTGTTGAATTGAATTTGATTGAAATTAGAGAACAGAGTCTGGTGACTTGTTGTGTACGTTAGATTTTGTTCTATCCAAACACATCAGACACTATTCAGGGCAGACTCAGGAAGGCCTCAGGGTAATCTTCAAGAAGGATGTCCTTGCTCCTGTCTGACATCATTCTATCATTCATCTCTCCCTCTTTTGACATTTTTAAGTTTTCAGTTAAACTAATTTTTATAAGAGTCTGTTAAATTTCAGGATTGTTCCCAGAATCCTTGCTAATGTTCAAATATTTGTATCTTAAGGTTGACTGTAACGTGCCAATTGGAAACTCATGTGCTGCTGACTTATCTAAACATTCATCTTCCTTTTTCTCTTCTACTATCAATAGAAATTCATATCACTTTTTTCCAATTATTACAACAGCTTCCTAGCTAAACTCCACCCTTCCAGTCCCTCCTCACATTGCCATTATATTAATCTAGTCAGGAAACTACTATACTTTGACTGGCTTAGGGGTTATATCTATCTTCATGAATCCTAGATCTTTCAAACACTCAAACACGTCGAAGAGTGGACTCAAGTTTATGTAAGATCTAATCTTAGAGACTGAGCCAGAAAGAAGTCCTGTATACAGGAATAGGGGAGACACTATCTGAAAATGTTTTCTTCATACTGACTTCAAGGAAAGTTGTAAACTTTGATAAACTTTAGTAAACTTTATTTTAAAATTCTATTTTGGATCACTTTAAAGTTGATAACTTTCCTTGAGGCATTCTCTCCTCTGAGATAAGTGTTTCTGCTGTGGGTTTCCTCAATAGCCTGAGCATACCTCTTAGAGTGATTATCACACTGTATCATAGCTTTGCTCTCTTTGTCTAAACTCTGTAAGGGCAAAAAATAGGTCTAGTTCTTCTCTGGATGCTCTGTGCCTACCACAGAGTCTAATGCATTTACCTGTGAAATAAAAATCTGCTGAGTGAATGAATAAGTAGTAGCAAGGCTGGATTGGTAATATAGGACTCAGTTGTGGAAAGCCTTGAATACCGTTTCATTTGTTCATTTTGCGTGCCAGGCAATGTCTTGAGAAATGGGCAGGAATGAAATACCCAAAGCACTACAAGGGGGCAGAGGACAGAGTTAATGGTATTCCCTCCTGCAAATACATTCTTTACTCCAGTCCATTCATTTATAAATCCTCAATACAAAGCTAACTTCCCCTTCCACATCGAGGTTCAAATTGCTCTTGCCTTAGTCTGAGGTCCTACAGCATTATCCATACATTTATGCATCTAGTTGCATTCTGTTTGTATTTGTTAGGCAATTATTTAATGCAACTTTGTATTCTCTCTCCAGTGAGATCTTCAAGTGATTTGGGATTTTTACCACCCTTTTCGAATATTTTATAATTTTTGCTCCCCACCCCCAACATTGAGCAAAATGCTTGTTGCTTAATAATTAAATATGTATGTTCTTTCCATCACCTAGATATTTGGTTTTAATTTAGCAGAATGAGCTTGAAGAATCTCAGAAAATCTCGTTTGAGTATTACACCTGAGATATATTGGATCTGAGAACTGTAGTCTATCATAATGAATCCTAGAACTTTCACACTCTCAGACTTGTCTAGGAATTAACCTAAGATCTCATCTTGGGGACTGAGCTGGAAACAAAGCCAGTCTACAGAAAGAGGGAAGACACTATCTGAAAATGGTTTATTCATGGTGATTCACAGATACCTACTTCATTAAAGTTTCCTCTAGTGCTTTGCCACACCCCATCCAAATAGGAGTAAAATCTTTTATTTCTAGTTTCCAAGCCACCAAGATCAGGCAGAGGAGAAGGAATCATCTTTGCTGCACCATGATATCTCATTGATTGGCAAGATCTTGCTGGAAGTGTACAAGCCCTGAGAGAGGAGAAAGAGAGACACAGAGAGAGAGAGAGAGACAGAGAGAGAGAGAGAGAGAATATCTCATAACCCTAAGGCCTCAAAATGGTAGGTCTGTCTCCAAAAGAAATTGATCCACTAGGTTCCAAAGTAGCAAAACTAAAGATAAAAGGAAGAAGATACACATTCTGAATCCCTTCAAGCAGATAGGGAACTTTCTTTAGAATAATCACATTGTTCACATTATCCTTGGTACTGAATACTTCATTTGTCCTTAAAATGAAGGTCGCTGTTTCCCTCCTACGTTCAGAAATGTGTAGGAGTTGCCATGAATGCCCAGGCATTTTTCAAAGTTTTCTTTGGGCAACTTCTTTCCCTTGTTGTTCTGTTACTCCCAGACCTTTTCTGCCTTCAAGTAAACCCAATATGTTTCATTAGCACAAAACAGCGCCTGACCTGCTTTGCTGCCATTGGGATGACTTCTAGGCAAACATACTACCTCCAGACAGAATTCATCGATTCTTCCGGCTTTCTTCAGCGTGTAGTGTGCACCCCTTTTAGCACATGGCTGCATTTATCATTAAATGAGCTGGTGTTTTCCTATCTGCATTCCCTCTAGTCTCTTCTGATTTTAAGAGTTGACACTGTGTGTTAGCCATTTTAAATCTTTCATTGTTTCTTCTCCCAATGGGGGCTACTGACTTGCTGCTGTATGACCTTGGGCAATCCATTTAACCTTTCTGAGCCTGATTCTTGTCATCTATAAAATGGATTATTGTGAAAACTAAATGACATTGTATTATATTAACTGTAATTATTGTTGTCTACCTTTTAAGAACATTATGAGATAATTTATGGAAATTTATTTTGGAAAATAGAAAGCTCTATTGGTGTATATAAGGCTCTACTAAACTCTAAACTTTTTTTTAATGTTTATTTATTTTTGACAGAGAGAGAGAGAGAGAGAGAGAGAGAGAGAGAGAGAATGAGCAGGGAGGGGCAGAGAGAGAGGGAGACACAGAATCCGAAGCAGACTCCAGGCTCTGAGCTGTCAGCACAGAGCCTGACGCGGGGCTCGAACTCACAGACCGTGAGATCATGACCTGAGCTGAAGTCAGATGCTCAACCGACTGAGCCACCCAGGCGCCCCAAACTCTATACTTTAAAAAAAAAAATGTTTTGTTTACTTATTTTTGAGAGAGAGAGAGAAAGCACGTGAGTAGGGAAGGGTCAGAGGGAGAGGGAGACACAGAATCCAATGCAAGCTCCAGGCTCCTAGCTGTCAGGAGCTTGAACTGGGCCTTGAACTCACAAATGGTGAGATCATGACCTGAACTGAAGCCGGACACTAAGGCACAGTTCTAAGTGCTCATTTAATCCTCCCAATAACCTTGGCAGGTTGGAATTATTATTTTACTTTATAGATGAAGGAATTAAAGCACATAAAGGTTAAGTAACTTTCCCAAGGTGACACAGCTAGTAAGTGGCAGAGCTTGGATTCAAGACTAGGTGATCTCGCTGACTCCAAAGTCCCCACTCTGAGCTACCACACTATGCAATGCTATAATCAAATGTGGGCTTTTACAAACTAGGTTCACTTGTTGCTTAATAGTTATGTGACCTTAAGCAAAGCTTAAAATTCTAAACCTACTTTTCATCATTTGTAAAATAGATAAAGGTAATCCCTACCTCAGATTCATTTACTCAGCAGTATTTATTGAGTTCCTACAGTTTGCTACATGCTGGGCAAACTGTAATATCATGATGACTACAGTCACATAAAACAGTTGCCATATTGACAGGCACATAGTAAGTGGTCAATGTTAATTATTATTTCAGTGAGTTGTAAGAAGCCAGTAACTTCTCTGATACATATTTCCTATTACTTGGCTAGAGATTATGTTGTCATTTGAAACATTTTTGTGGCACTGTTCTATAGGATATTACTTGCTATCACAGCAAAAATGAAGCAAAACAAAACATGGTGCAAGAATTTCTCAGTGCTAAATACAGAAAGTGCTTTAAATAGGTACTTTCTGATGCATAGCTAAGGCCAGGCCAGGCATGCAAAATATGCTTAACTACCAAGGAATATGAAATACATTTGGTGAATGTGAAGCTATGGAGATGATCAAATATAACGCTTCCAGGAAATGTATGATGAGGTCATCTTGGGAAGTGAAATAGCCCCACATGACATCTCTGCCCAGCACCACCCTCAGACTCTAAACAGAAAGGGAGGGCCTGCTGTGCTCTCCTGTGCTGTGCTTTGGTGCTCACAGGGTCCATGCTAGGCTTGTCTTACCCACATTCTGAGGGACTCAGCAGTCTTTGCTAGGTTGCATAAGAGACTTTACCTCCCTAGATTGCTGATAATCAAATGATATATGATATATCACTTTGAAGTGCTACACACACACATGCATGCAAATAGTAAAGAATTTTATACATGAGTGCTCTGTAGTCACGTACAGAGAATACTTAATGTAGGAGCAGATGTGCTCCCCATTTCTGAAATTGCTCTCAACATCTTTTTGTTTCCTAATGTGAATTCTTGTCCTTACATTCTTGTCCTTGTTCCCTTTCTCCCCATTTCAGTTCTTAATAATAATAGTGATGATGATGATAGCTAATTTGTACTGAGTGGCATTGTAAGTGCTCTACATGTAGCTGGGGTCACATCATGATACACCCACTGTAAGTTGAAAATATCCTAAGTAGAAAATGAACTTTATGTACCTAGCCTACTGAACATCATAGCTTAGACTTCAACAGGCTCAGGACACTTACATTAGCCTACAGTTGGTCAAAATCATATAACAAAAAGCCTATTTTATAATAAAGTGTTGAATACCTCATGTAACTTATTGAATATTGTACTGAAAGTGAAAACCAGAATGGTTGTAAGTGCGTGCGTTGTTGACCCTTGTGATTGTGTGGTGGATGGAGCTGCGGCTCCCTACTGCTGCCCCGAATCATGAGACAGTATCGTACCACATATCACCATCCTGAGAAAAGATCAAAATTCAAAATTCCAAGTGTGGTTTCTACTGAACGCATCTAGCTTTCACACCGTCCACCATCATAATGTCGAGAAATCGTAAGTCGAACTATCCTCAGCCGGGAAACACCTGTATTCATTAAATCATCATAACAATTCTATGAGTTAGGTATTAGTATTATGCCTATTATATTCAAGAAAGTTGAGATACAGAGGGTTAGATAACCTCACAAGGTCCTGCAGCCAGGAAGTGGCAGAGTCAGGCTTCAAGCCTAGCAGTACAGCTCTAGAGCACATGCTCTTACTGTATTTCACTCTGCACTAGTGCGTACCATTGTCTTAGTTACATATTTACCAAGCCAAAATTCTTCAAGCAGCAGTCAGCATTTTTCCTCTTTATCTTTTATAATCTAGTCAGTGAAACCTGAGTCTTTTTTTTTTAATCAACTCTAACATAACATTTGTTATGATAAATTCAGAATCTAATCAACAGGCAATAACTCACTCTATAAACTTTTATTTTTATTCATTATCTGAGGAAAAGGATAATTTAGCAATAACTCTGTATAATATTAACTGAATGCTAGCTAGCTCACAACCATAAATATATCTATTCAAGAAATGAGGTCAAAATCTCAGCTATTTTTCCTCTGATGATTACATGATATCTGATAACATTCAGGCTGCTACTTGTTCAAAGGTTAGGCACAAACTTGGCAGAATCAGCTTTATTAATGGCATTGGGATTAAACAGGGAGAAGCATTGTTCTGTTTTGTTTTTAAATTTTTATTTTTAAGTAATCTCCACACCCAACATGGGGCTTGAACTCACAACCCTGAGATCAAGGTTGAATGCTCTACTGATTGAGCCGGCCAGCTGTGCCCCAACATTGTTTTGAAGTATGCAAAGTATCTTTCTGAGACATCAGAATGAAGTGGTGAAAAACCAGGACTTGAGAGAAACCTTGAGATTAAGTAGTTAGGCCCACAGAGGTTAACTGACTTGTCCAAGTAGTTAGTTATTCAAGTGGTTAATGTTTGAGCAGGGGCTAGAAGTCGGGTCTCTATGTCAGCATGCATTTCCTTAGCACTGCACTTCTGACTAGAACTACTTCAGACAGGCTGCTGTCACACATACAATGATGTGAAAGCCTTCTCACAGTCAAAAAAACCTTACATTCGTTGCCCTAACGAAGACACTACACTTCACTCAAGAATCACAATTTCATTACATATTTAAATAAGTAAATTTTGTATGTCATGTTAGCTTAATATGAAAGCAACTGAGTGTTTGGCTGGTATGGCTTAGAACTTGAATGACAGACAAACCTACTTCCTGTTTGTGAGAAAATAGTAGTAGAAACAATCATAGTTTTAAAAATGTGAGTGCCTTACTAAAATCCTCAAGTGCAATTTTAGGGTAAGGAGCCTCAAGTTCTAGGGGCACCTAGGTGGCTCAGTTGATTGAGCATCTGACTCTTGATTTCGGTTCCGGTCACGATCTCATGGTCATGCAATTGAGCCCTGTGTCGGGCTTCCTGCTGTCAGAGCGTAGTCTGCTTATGATTCTCTCCCTCCCTCTCTCTCTGCCCCTCCCCTGCGCATGCTCTCTCAAAATAAATAAACTTAAAAAAAAAAAGCCTCAAGTTATAAAAGTAGAACTTCTCTCCACAAAACTCATCTCTACATAAAACTAACTTATTGTCTTTTTGATGTAGTCTGGGTACTTCTTTTCAACGTCAAAGGAAACACAGAGTTGAGGAAATGTTTACTTCAAAAGCAGTTTTCGTAAGGAAGACAATTCTCTTTCCTTCCTCTGGCTTATATTAGAAGATTTCCAGATAACTGTTTATTCCTTTAATCATCAAAAGTCTTTTTAATATACAAATTTGTCCATTCTTAAATGGCTGCCTTTCTAAGATGTATTATAGGCTTTCACCTTCTTGAACAGAATATCCTGAACAGTTTAACCTTTTTACAAAAGTTGATCATTATACTGAAATTCAGGATAGCGGTGATGGCTGAACTTGATGACCTCTCAAGTTTCTTCCAACCCAAGTTAGCAACTATAAGACAGTATTAATGAAGCTATGTCCCCGAATAACCAAAGACTTCTTGTTTTCAACCTCAGGTTTTTACCTCAGGGTGAGGGTACAGTAATCACAGCCTTACTTCTACATCAGAGATACACAAAAGCATCCAGGACAGCACATACAAATCACTCAGGGAGGTTATTAAAAGGAAGATTGATTCAGGCCTGAGATTCTACATTTCTAACAACCTCTCAGGTTTTCCCAGTGCTGCTGGTCCATACATACACAGAGTACTCTTTGGGAATCAAAGACCCAGGGAATCCCACATAGAAACTTCGTAGTCTGGCTGTGGACAGGGCTTTATGAGTTCAGGGAGTTCCCCTGACAGGGCACAGCTTTTCTCTCATGCTGCAAAGAGCTCTGAATAAATATGGATTATTCACAAAGTACAGTCAAAGCTTTATAGTGGAAGGAGGAGCTAAAATTAACATTCTTATCAGGCAATTAATTCCACAAACATTTATTAAGCGGCAATCACTGTGCTAGGTATAAGGGTTATAAAGCTTGCCCTCCAGAGGTCTCAGTCTGGTGAAAGAGACAGATCTGTAAACAAGCTGTTACAGCCATGTGATTAAGTGTTGTAAAGGAGGCGGTAAGACATGCGCTGGTGCACAGGGAGGAACTGCTTCACTCTGCCTGTGCAGGCTACAGAAGGCGTGGGACCTAACAACTAGGAAGACCATGCAATACTACCATTTGTTCTAACCAGAGTCAGTGAAGAATTGGTCCTATATTAAACATTTATTTTAACTGGCTGGGTATGAAAACGTGGGATCACTGGATTTCCCAGCCATAAATTGGCTGCTTATCAGAAATCAGGTTGCTACAGAGCTGGCCCAGAAAGTCACAAGTGTCTCACGTTGCAGATGCACTCTCTTGGGAATGCTGGTCGATATGCATGAAATCTGTCCCCTGAGGTGCTTTAACTGTCACAGGAACAACATAACTTTCTAGAAAAGGCTGTGTGTTGGCTGTCATGTTCTGTCATTTCTAAATCAAGCCATCATAATCCATGCCTCTGAGATCATTCTCTTTCCATCTTACAGCTGCACAGGCTTTGCAAGCCTGTCTCAGTACGGGTTTCCCTTGCTCATGTTCTTTTGTTCCAAAAGTACAATGCTCCTATGAAACATTTCGTAAGGTAATGGTGGAGAGCGAAGAAACAATCACCTTTTCCTAAAAGGGAAAAATCCTTTTTGGATTTCTTTCTGTTAACCAAAACAGGTACTAACGTAGTAGGTCTTTTGTGAAAGCAG
The DNA here is from genome assembly GCF_022837055.1 of Prionailurus viverrinus. NCBI lineage: Eukaryota > Metazoa > Chordata > Mammalia > Carnivora > Felidae > Prionailurus > Prionailurus viverrinus. The sequence continues at coordinate 53,851,707 of NC_062566.1, forward strand.
AGTGGTGTGACCCGAACTTTCAGATAGCAGAGGAAGCCTGTATAGAGTTGGGCTTTTAAGTTCTGAACAGCATGGTCGAAACACAAATGTAGGGTTCCTAAGGAAAAGTTTAAAACTGGCTCCTACTTTGACCCCAAGCTTGCAAATTCTGAATTTTCTACCTTGGCAGACCTTCCTTTAGGGAGAACAACATGACTGTGGGGGAAGTTTTGTCACTTAAATGGTCTCGAGGGGTGGGGATGGGGGCTTTCTGCTGGAATGCTGCTCAAGCCAAGGAGGACTGCTGCAGAGGGTTACAGAAAACTGGCAAATGTTAGTTCTCTTTTTCCCAGGGCCCAAGTGGAAAAGTGCCTTTTGCTGGGAGTCATAATTCTGGAAAACACTTTATCAGCAACAAGTGAGACAGATAGGAGTGAAATAGCAAGTACAGACCTGAGGGAGACGGGCAAAGTGCACGACAGACAGACACAAGTGCCTTCCCACACTAATCTCCCAGTCCTGCCAGATCTCTGCGGGGGTACACATGAGAGGAGCCAGGTGGCTGTGGGAGGTTTTCTCCCAGAACAGTGTCTACAGTTTTCTTGGGGCAGAGCTTCAAGGGAAAACATCTGTGACAATAAGAGACTTCTTTCTGGGCATACACAGAACTCTTTGCTTCTTAAAAAAAAATTGGCATTTATGTTTTCTTTTTCTGATTATAAAAAGTAATTATGGCTTATAGAGAAAACTGCACAGGTTGCAGAAAAGTAGAAGGAAGAATATAAAGAATACCCATTATCTCTCTATCCAAAGAGAGTCGCCACTTAGTGACTTTCTTTCCAGGATTTTATATGCATGGATATTCAACATGGTTAAGAGATTACTGTGTGGATAATTTCATATTCTATCCTTTTTCTCTTACTATTATGACATAAGAATTGTCCTAGGGGCTCCTGGGTGGCTCAGTCAGTTAAGCGTCCAACTTCAGTTCAGGTCATGGTCTCACGGTGCGTGAGTTCGAGCCCCAAGTCAGGCTCTGTGCTGACAGCTCAGAGCCTGGAGCCTGCTTCAGATTCTGTGTCTCCCTTTCTCTCTCTTCCCCTCCCCTGCTCACATTCTGTGTCTCTCTCACAATAATAAATAAACTTTAAAAAAAATTTTTTTAAAGAATTGTCCTAGATTGTTAAAACTCTTTGTACACATTCTTGTTAGTAGCTGCATCTTTCATCCTACAATGAAATTTATGTATTCTAAATCCTAAATGTATTCATCATTTAAGAATATTCATTAAGAGGCTCCTGGGTGGCTCAGTCAGTAAGGTATCCAGATTCTTGATCTCCGCTCAGGTCTTGATCGCAGAGTCATGATTTCAGGCCCCGTATTGGGCTCCACACCAGGTGTGGAGCCTATTTTAAAAAAAGAAAGGACATTAAGAAAAATGCATTTATTCACTTAGGGGGTAAATGCCAAATGTGTTGCAATTTCCTTAACCATTCTCAAGTTGTTGGTCATTCAATATGTTTATTTCATAGTGTTTTGTTTTGGTTTTGTTTGGAGTTTTTTTGGTGTTTTGCGTTTTTTTTTTTTTTTGTGGGTTTTATTTTGTTTTTTGAGAATGTAGGCCAGAAATGAAAATAGGGAGTCACACTGAAGAGGAGGGTTGAAAAAATACTGGGAGAGGAATTCGGGCTGAAATAAAGAGATAAGAGAGAGGGTCCAGCGACAGCTGCCTTTCATCCCTCTGCCCACACTAAGGCATCCAAAGCATATTTCCTGCAAAACCAGAATTTTTCATCGGCAAAATCATCTTTGTGGCACCCTCACCAAATAACATAATGCTGGTGACTCATTAACTTCTGCAATATTTCTAGAATTGGCCAATATGTGTTTCTCCCTCTTGCGGTGCTGACTGGCTGTGGCTACCCCTGGCCAGCACTACCAGTGCCCCTGGCTATTGGGTTAGGAAAGGGAAGTGTCAACTTAGGGGGAGAATGCCAACTGAGAGGGAGAGCTGAGGCACAGTTTTTCCAGCAGAGTGAGTAGAGCTATTTTAGCCCCTGCTAAAAGGCTTAAGGTTGGACTCAAGTGGGGATGAATAAGTAGCTTATTTCCAGAGCCATCCCAATGGGATAGAGCCTTCTGGAGCATCTTCCCCTTCCTGAGATTTTCCCTTCTTTGCAGAGCAGGAGGCAACAGCTACACTCTGCTAAAATACCTTCTGTTGCCTCCAGAGAGTTCTCAGTAAAGCATCTCAGCTATTTCTGCACTTGTTTAGAGGACTCTTACTATGTTCTGGTCTTTATCGTCAGCATTCAGCTAGAGCTGAACTACAGATGTTCAATTTGTCAAAGACTCATTACCACAATCTTTATAGGTACAGTGTTATCCTAAGAAGGGCAATTATCTGATAAATGGCTCCCAGAAGAAATACTCAGATATCTTGAAGTACAAATGGGAACATGTGATACAACATAAATCTTACAGGAGAGTATGTAATATTGGAAGTAGTTGGGCTACATATATACCTTGTGTTATGGAATAGATATTCTCTGAGAATTGTGAGAAAACTGAGAGGTACAGGCTTTTTTTTTTTTAATGTTTGTTTATTTTTGAGAGAGACAGAGACAGAGGACAAGCAGGAGAGGGACAGAGAGAGAGACACACACAAAATCTGAGGCACACTGTAGGCTCTGAGCAGTCACCATAGAACCCAATGTGGGGCTCGAACTCAAGAACCACAAGATCATGACCTAAGCTGAAGTCCGACACTTAACTGACTGAGCCACCCAGGCAAGGAGCATAGGCTTTAGAGTCTTAGAGGCCTGGGTTTGCATTTGGCTCTTTCAGGAACTGGGCAGCTATTTAACTGACTTTGGACAATTTATTTAATTTCTCTAAGGCTCAGAGATTCTTTATCTACCGGAGATTATTGTAAAAATACCTCCTTGTCGATGAGTGATTGAGATAACAGAGATAAAGCTCTTATCAGGCACACAGTAAGCACTCAGTCAATAGTAGCCATGATTGTCAAGTAGGGTGAAGGTGATTTTAAAATTAGTCAACAAATATTAATTGAGTAAAATTAGGGGCATGACAGTATGACAGATGCCCCCACACACTTATGCTTTATTTTTTATGTAAACTTAGTTTTTCTTTCTTTTTTAAAATTAATTAATTTATGTATAGCTTAATTTACATCCAAGTTAGTTAGCATATAGTGCAACAGTGATTTCAGGAGTAGATTCCTTAATGCCTCTTACCTTTTTAGCCCATCCCCTCTCCTACAATCCCTCCAGCAACCCTCTGTTTGTTCTCCATATTTAAGAGTCTCTTATGTTTTGTGATCCTCCTTGTTTTTATATTATTTTTGCTTCCTTTCCCTTATGTTCATCTGTTTTGTATCTTAAAGTCCTCATATGAGTGAATTCATATGATTTTTGTCTTTCTCTGACTAATTTCACTTAGCATAATACCCTCCAGTTCCATCCACATAGTTGCAAATGGCAAGATTTTGTGCTTTTTGATTGCTGAGTAATACTCCATTGTATATATATACCACATCTTCTTTATCCATTCATCAGTTGATGGACATTCAGGCTCTTTCCATACTTTGGCTATTGTTGATAGCTCTGCTATAAATATTGGGGTGCATGTGCCCCTTCAAAACAGCATACCTGAATCCCTTGGATAAATACCTAGTAATGCAATTCCTGGTCATAGGGTAGTTTTGGTTTTCATTTTTTGAGGAACCTACTGTTTTCCAGAGTGGCTGCACCAGTTTGCATTCCCACCAACAGTGCAAAAGAGATCCTCTTTCTCTGCATCCTCACTAACATCTGTTGTTGCCTGAGTTGTTAACATTAGCCATTCTGACAGGTATGAGGTGGTATCTCATTGTGGTTTTGATTTGTATTTCCCTGATGAAATCGGTTGGCCATCTGGATGTCTTCTTTGGAGAAGTGTCTATTCATGTCTTTTGCCCGTTTCTTCCCTGGATTATTCATTTTTTGGGTGTTGAGTTTGATAAGTTCTTTATAGACTTCGGATACTAACCTTTTATCTGATATGTCATTTGCAAATATCTTCTCTCATTCTGTCGGTTGCCTTTTAGTTTTGCTGATTATTTCCCTTGCTGTGCAGAAGCTTTTATTTTGATGAGGTCCCAATAGTTCATTTTTGCTTTGGTTTCCCTTGCCTCCGGAGACATGTTGAGTAAGAAGGTACTGTGGCTGAGGTCAGAGAGGTTTTTGCCTGTTTTCTCTTTTAGGATTTAGATGGCTTCCTGTCTTACATTGAGGTCTTTCATCCATTTTGAGTTTATTTTTGTGTATGGTGTAAGAAAGTGATCCAGGTTCATTTTTCTGCATGTCGCTGTCCAGTTTTCCCAGCACCAATTGCTGAAGAGACTGTCTTTGTTCCATTGGATATTCTTTCCTGCTTTGTCAAAGATTAGTTGGTCATACATTTGTGGGTCCATTTCTGGGTTTTCTATTCTGTTCCATTGATCTGAGTGTCTGTTTTTGTGCCAGTACCATACTGTCTTGAGGATTACAGCTTTTTAATATGTCTTAAAGTCTGGGAATGTGATGCCTTCAGCTTCGGTTTTCTTTTTCAAGATTGCTTTGGCTATTCAGGGTTTTTTCTGGTTCCATACAAATTTTAGGATTGGTGGTTCTAACTCTGTGAAGAATGCTGGTGTTATTTTGATAAGGATTGCTAAACTGAGTTTGTCTACATGGGTTCATTTATATTAAAATAACTTGACCTTTTTCAAAATAGATCTGTTGCATTATCTACTAACTTCTAAGCAAGTCTCAAATGCTCCTCCAAAAGACAGTAATATTGGTGACAATGTCTCTCACAAGCCCAGTGTTTAATTCTTCAGGAGTAAACTGAAGTTACTGTTTATTTATTTATCTACTCTAAAAATGAAATTTTCTCTCAATAATTTAGCTCTAAGGTTACCTTTCATGATTTTTTAAAAGATAAAAGGTGTTTTTACCCCAGTCTTAGGCAATGTATTTATTTATTTATTTTTATTTTTTAATGTTTATTTATTTTTGAGAGAGAGAGAGAGAGAGAGAGAGAGAGAGGCAGAGAGACAGAGCGTAAGCAGGGGAGAGGCAGAGAGAGGGAGACACAGAATCCAGAGTAGGCTCCAGGCTCTGAGCTGTCAGCACAGAGCCCAACGTGGGGCTCAAACTCACAAACTGTGAGATCATGATCTGAGCCAAAGTCAGCTGCCCAAATGACTGAGCCACCCAGGCACCCCTTTAGGCAATGTATTTAAAGAAGTGTTCCCTCTTTGTATTTGTAAAGAACTATTAATTTTGCCTCATTTGAAAGAAGAATGTTAGTTCCTGTAAATGGGCATCACTTCCTCCCTAAATAAAGGTATTTCACTTCTTTCTGTTCTAAGACAGGTGTTCCAAAGAAGATGTACAAATGGACAATAAGCACATAAAAAGATTATCAACATCACTAGTCATTAGGGAAATGCAAATTAAGCCCAAAGTGATAAACTACATCACACCCACTAGGATGGATATAATCAAAAAAGTTGGACATGTAAGTGTTGGTGAGGAGAAACTGGAACCCTCCACATATTGCTGCTGGGAATGCAAAACTGGTGTAGCCGCCTCAGAAAACAAGTTGCTAGTTCCTCAGAGTGTTACATATGGAGTTAGCATATGATGCAGCAATATCCACAAGAAATCAAAACCTACATCCACACAAAACATTTGTACATGAATAACAGCATTATTTGTAGTAACAAAAAACAATGCAAATGACCATCAACTGATGAGCAGATAAACAAAATGAGGTATATCTATATAATGGAATAGTATCTGGCCTTAAAAAGGAATGAAGTACTGATACATGCTACAATATGGATGAACCTTAAAAACATTCTAAGCGAAAGAAGCCAGACACTAGGACCATATTTGTATGGTTCCATTTATATCAAATGCTCAGAATAGGCAAATCAATAGATAAAAAGTAGCTTAGTGTCTGCCAGAGGGTGGGAGGGGGAAGAAGGAGGAGTGTGTCTGCTAATGGGGACAGGATTTCTTGCTGGAATCATGAAACTGTACTTGAATTTGTGGTGATAGATGAACAAGTAAGTATGTGAGTACTTACATTCACATACTGTAAGTATGTAAAAAGCCATTGACCTTGTACTCTTTAAAAGAGTGAACTTTATGCTTTGTGAATTATATCTCAACAAAGTTGTTACTTATTTTTTTATTTAAAAAAAAAATACTGGGGTGAGACCGCAAGAGATCCAGCTGTTTTTCCTGCCATATACTCATGGTATCAAGACACGAACAGATGGTGATGACCTTTGCCTTTTAGTTTAAGTTTAGTTAGGACCTAAAAGAGAATAGTGTGTACTGCTTTTAGATTCCAGAAAGGTATCTGAAGATTGATGTGAAAGAAATAATAAGATTCCTTGGAGCAGACTCTCAACGTTCCTTCTTCAATATTCTTAAAGCCAGATGGGTTTGAGTGCTGACTTAAGCTGAGATTATTTTAAATACTTGGAAAGAGCTGGGTTTCACTTAGTTGGAGTTACTGTTTTGCAGTTGTCATCTGATGAAAGAATCCACCTCTAAGACATGCTGGCCAGTAATGACCCAGATGTTGCCAATAAAAATCCTAAAAGCCTTTGTAAGAGAACTGGGCAGAAACTGCCTTCATAAGATTTTGCCACTCATTGGGTATGGAGGACTAGATTAGGAGGAGGAAGCAAAGATGTTTAGAGAGTTCCAAGCCTAAATGATTAGAAAAAGGTACAACCCTTTCTAGGAGGAAGGAGGAAGGGCTGGTGTGAGTTCCACTGCAGACAGACTGAGTTTGAGCTGCTGACAAAAATCCCAGTGTAGAAATGGCATTTTTAAAGCTGAGATTATCTAGTGACCATTGCCTTTAATTTCAGATGAGAAATCCCAGGCTGAATGAAGAGAAAATTGGTATCAGAGCTCCCAGGCTACCATTCTGACCTGCAGGTACTTGAAAATGTAGGTCAGGTACTCAGGATAGAAAGTGGTGCTAAAACTACTGGAAATCATCTGAATAGTGGGAATAGCTGAGGTTACGTGAGAGGATTTCCAGAGACATAAAGGATGCTGAAATCAAAGACTGTAAGATAGTTAGCAAAGAGGGAGGTCCGGTTATTCTAGTCCAGGCTTTCTGAGCAGCACCTCCTTCAGTGAAAGATTGATTGAGGACCCGTGTTGTGACAGGCACTGTGCTGGGGATATAGTAGTGGATAAAACAGGCTTCCCACCCCGTTGGAGTGAACAGTCCAGCAAAAGACAGACAGCTAAGAAGGCAATTCCAGAGCAGCAGGAGAGGTGCTCTGAGCTAGGAGAACACGGCGTTGTGGTAGCAAGCCAGTCCCGCAGAATTTCAGGGGCAGAAACTGGATTCCATCAGTTCACCCAGAGTTGAGCAGGCAGACAGAAAAGGGAGAACATTGAGAACAGGAATATACTTTGAGAGCAAGGACTGAATCACACCAGACTGTGAAGGATAAGCTAGAATACTGATGTAAAACTTTACAATGAAAGTTCCACCTTCCCAGCTCTGTCTGTCACTTGTGCTCAGCCTGAAGTGTGAACCCTTTCCCCATGTCAAGGTTTCCAGGAATGATAAGGTTGTTTAGTGAACTCAGAAGCTGGAGGAGGTGAATATTCTAGAAGGATATTCCATCAAAACCCATGAAATTATTCTTGTCCTCAATAGGCATCACCTTTTCAGGGACCAGAATATTCTGATTCCATCCTTAGAAAGAGCTGGATGAACAGACTCTGACAAACTGTGCACTCTGGCTTTCTTTTTAAAAGCTCCATTTTGACAATCACACCTCTGTAAATGCAGTCTTTGAAATATTTATTTGCTTAATAGGAAATTCATTCAAATGTACAAAATTAAAAGTACAATAGGGTATGCAGTGAAAAACCTCCTTCTTGTCCCTGTTCCACAGTGACCCAGGCCCTTGCCCTCCACACAATTTCTGTTATCACTGTTTTGTGTATACAGAGACATTTTATTGATGCAGTCCAATTACTACTTTTTTTTAAATAAACAAAAAATTTTTAAAGTAATCCCTACCCCCAATGTGGGGCTCACAACCCCAAGATCAAGAGTCACATGCTCTACCAACTGAGCCAGCCAGGTGTCCCCCAAATAATACTTTAAAAAATTACATCTTTCTTTTATTACATTCTAGTCATGAGAATATGTTGTAGTCATCTTGTTTGACTTGAGTATTCCTATCTTTTTCTGATTTAATTTGAGAGATATCCTGTCCCCTAAACTATAAGTACAAATATCTCTCAGAAAGGCTGACTTCTGAAGATAGCTAATTTCATCCACCGTGTGTGTGTGTGTGTGTGTGTGTGTGTACGCCTGTATTACTAGTTTCACAGAGTACCCATATCTCTTAAGTTCTAGGAACATATTATGACTGCTTCCTATGCACAGATTCTGATGTTAACCATGACAATGAAATAATGAATTCTTACAATAGGCTCTTCTGTTGTTCATTGTGTTGACCCAAAGACTGCACTAGCTTTTTGGGTTTTTTTAATCTCAGGACACATTTCTCAAACTCTGTACGTCATTGGCTGGAACCAGGTAGAGCTGGGTATGGTCCACAAAGCAATGGTAATGAAGGAGAAATTGGAAAGCAGAATAATCTGCCATGCTTCTGATGAGTTTCCTATTCCTTGTCCTTTTATCCCTACATGACCCTAAATCATGCCTCTACATTAACCTACAAAAGTATACTACGATTAGACATGAACATGCATAACCATTAATTATGAGACCACCAAGATCCTAAAATTACTGGTTCAATAAAAATAATTGGTGTTACACTAACCTATTGCCAAAGAAGGAGAAGAAGACAAGAGTTCACGGTCTATTCCATTTCTTCAGAAAAAAAAAGCAGTATCTAAACACCAAGGAGTTGCCAGGTATCACCATCAATACTCTGGAGAGTTGGACACACAATATAAGATAAACAAACCAGTATGGAAGGCTTATGCTTCCCATTGATCAAATCAATCTAAAAATTTTTACAGAATGTTTTCAAAAGCAATGCATATATCCACACATAAGAAAGAAAAAGAGAGTGAGTTAAGTGCTTTGGCTTGCTTTTATAGCAATAGGACTGGTTTGGGTGGCTTTATCCACAAACTTTCCCTTGGATTCCAGGGAGATTAGGATATGTTCTGTGGCTATGAGTCTTTCTTTTTTATTTTCTTTTTTTTTAAGTTTATTTATTTATTTTAAGAGAGAGAGAGAGAGAGAGAGAGAGAGAGAGAGAGAGAGAAGGGAATCCCAGGCAGGCTCCATACTGTCAGCGCAGAGCCCAAATCAGGGCTTGATTCCATTCACCTGAGCTGAAATCAAGAGTCAGATGCTTAACCTACTGAGCCACCCAGGCGTCCCATGAAGCTTCTTTTATATAAACCTTAATGACATCTTGGCTTCATCATTTCCAGGCATTTCCAATTCTTACATCTGCAAAATTAGAAGTGTCTTTGATGAATGATATGAGGGTGTCCTCAGATCTCAAACAGAAATGGTGTACAGTAATGTCAATACCTTCTGTTATATGTACCTACTATACTTCAGCCTCTACTACAAAGCTGTATTCATCAGGACAGTATGGTATTGGCACAAAAACAGACACATAGACCAATGGAATAGAATAGAGAACCCAGAATTGTACCCACAAATGTATGGCCAACTAATCTTTGACAAAGCAGGAAAGAATATCCAATGGAAAAAAGACAGTCTTTTTAGCAATGGTGCTGGGAGAACTGGACGACAACATGCAGAAGAATGAAACTAGACCACTTTCTTACACCATACACAAAAATAAACTCAAAATGGATGAAAGAGCATAGGAAACTATCAAAATCCTAGAGGGAAGGGGAAGGCAAAGGAATTAAAAGCAAGAATGAACTATTGGGACATCATCAAGATAAAAAGCTTCTGCACTGCAAAGGAAACAATCAACAAAACTAAAAGGCAACCGACGAAATGGCAAAAGATATTTGCAAATGACATATTGGACAAAGGGCTAGTATCCAAAATCTATAAAGAACTCACCAAACTCCACATCCAAAAAACAGAGAATCCAGTGAAGAAATGGACAGAAGACATGAATAGACACTTCTCTAAAGAAGACATCCTGATGGCCAAGAGGCACATGAAAAGATGCTCAACGTCACTCCTCATCAGGAAAATACAAATCAAAACCACACTGAGCTATCACTTCACTCCAGTCAGAGTGGCTAAAATGAACAAATCAGGAGACTATAGATCCTGGAGAGGATGTGGAGAAATGGGAACCCTCCTGCACTGTTGGTGGGAATGCAAACTGGTGCAGCTGCTCTGGAAAACAGTGTGGAGGTTCCTCAAAAAATTAAAAATAGACCTACCCTATGACCCAGCAATAGCACTGCTAGGAATTTACCCAAGGGATACAGGAGTGCTGATGCATAGGGGCACTTGTACCCCAATGTTTATAGCAGCACTTTCAACAATAGCCAAATTATGGAAAGAGCCTAAATGTCCATCAACTGATGAATGGATAAAGAAGATGTGGTTCATATATTCAATGGAATACTACTTGGCAATGAGAAAGAATGAAATCATGCCATTTGCAGCAATGTGGATGGAACTGGAAGGTATTATGCTGAGTGAAATAAGTCAGTCATAGATGGACAGATATCATATGCTTTCACTCATATGTGGATCTTGAGAAACTGAACTGAAAACCATGGGGGAAGGGAAGGGATAAAAAAAAAAGTTACAAACAGAGAGGGAGGAAGGCAAACCACAAGAGACTTAAATACAGAGAACAAACTGAGGGTTGGTGGGGGGTGGGGGAGAGGGGAAAATGGGTGATGGGCATTGAGGAGGGCGCTTGTCGGGATGAACACTGGGTGTTGTATGTAAGCCAATTTGACAGTAAATTATATTCATAAAAATTAAAAAAAAAATAAAATCCCTTATTGAGGAGTACATCTCTGACCATTGCAAGTACATTAGAAAATTAGACTTTCTGCATTTAATTCCTGGGAGAGGTACTTTATAAATTTTGAGAAATATTAGAGATTTGCCAAAACCTTCACTAGAAGTGTGATGTCTTCATTAGAAAGGAGAAGGAATTTGGTTCCAGGTCACAAAGCAAGTTAGTAGCAGAGCTAAGATATGGACCTAGACTTACTGACTCCTTTCACCCTATTATCACATTTGGAGGCCTCCTTATTGTTAGAGCTGGTAAAATATTACCTCATATTCATATAGCTCTTAGGGCCACACCACGTTTCGCATGCACAATCTCTCCTTTTGGCCCCTTAACAACCCTGTGTACTAGGGACAATAAATGCAAGTGTTCTCCCTTTGAGGATAAGAAGATTGCTACTCAAGAAGACACACAGTAGTCTATTACAGAGTCAAGACATGAACCCTGTTCTCCTAATTCCCTCTCCAGGGCTCTTTCTCCCCTGCCATCCTGCTTGTCTGGTGCCTTCCATCAGTGAGCTTTGGAAAACAAGTTTGAGACACCAGAGTTAAAAAGACAGCTTACTAAAAATAAATAATTAGATATTTTGTAGGTACAAAACAAAATACTCAAATCTCTCTGATCCCTTTCCTGCTAGGTTACTTAAATGTTAAACTGAGTTCTCTAGTTTGCACCGTTAGGGAACTTTTCTAAAAAACGTATCCTAATCAAATTGAAACAAAAATTTAAATAAATGAAATGGAAGGGAAGACGAGACTGGAAGGGAGGACTACCTCCCTTATATCTGGCCCACTTTTGTCTCTGTTGTCATGATTGAGTTTCTCAAGCCAGGGGCACAAGGCCAACGACTATTTGAAACGTCCAGCATTCCCCCCAAACACCGAAAACGCTCATGGGTGGAAAGTGCAGCACCCCGGAGAGTGGAGATAACCTGAGTTCCAGACTTACTCTTCTCCAGTCTCAATCCCGGTGTTGCCCTAGGAAGCCACCTAACCTTTAGGTGGCTTCATTCACTGCAAAACGAGGGGACTGAGTCAGTGCATACAGACGAATTTAACCCTGTGACCGTATTTAACGCTTTACATATGTAATCCAACTGGGCACATTTAAGGTACTATTAAGTTTACTTCGTCAGAAGTCGCGTGCTGCTCCCCTTCCCCGACGCAGTGGTGGGCCTCCTTCGGCGGACACGGGTGGGGCTCGGTAGCTGAAGCCAGTCGGCCGATTGACAAGGTAAAAAAAGGCAAACACCGGGGGCTTGACCGGGTGCCACCGGCAGTCCCCTAACAGTTCCTAACTCGGGGCGGCCCAACTCGCGGGCCAGCGCCACCGCCCCCCCCCCCCCCCCCGCCCCCGGCCCCGCCACCTGTTCCCAGCAGCCAATGGGGCGCGCGGGAGGTGGAGGGGCGGGGCGAGACTACAAAAGGCATAGGGCCGCGCGCCCCGACACCTCCTGCTGGCGAGCTCTCGGGAGGCTCGGACCGACGCGGCCGAGCACCGGGAACATTCCGCTCGTGGACCAGCCAGGCGCGGAGCGATGCTGCGGGTGCGGTGTCTGCGCGGCGGGAGCCGCGGCGCCGAGGCGGTGCACTACATCGGTTCTCGGGTGCGTGCGCCGCCCATCTCTGCCGGCGGCCGCGTGCGCGCCTTCCCTCACTTTCCCCAGCCAGGATTGCTTGACAATGGTCCTCTGCTGCCCTTTGAATGCTCAGCTTCGAGAGCCTTTGCTGGCTGCCGGGAGCTGGGCGGTGCCCCTGGGGAAGCGGGACACGTTTGGGGGCCACACCCCGTGGGCACAGTTGCTCTCTGCGCACCTCCGGCCACGGTGGCCGTCAATGCAGGGGGCACCGCCCTCCCACCAGCACTGGGTTCGCTCCAAGGAGCTTCCGGCCCGGGGTGAGGGGCTGGGGGTGACACGTGACTTTTCTTAATACAAGGATCGAGTTATTGGGGTGCAGTGCCGGGGGTGGGCATAGAGTTGGAGAGCCTTCGGGGAAATGCGTGTGATGTGGGTGGGCAGGAGAGGAGGCAAAGTGAGAATCTGGGAAGGAGAGGGAGCAAGCAGGCCCACTCCAAGAGGAACATGGAGTCCTGAGTCGAGAGAGGAGCAAGTTCAGTCTGTAGCCAGACTTTCTGCCGAGCCCCCACCCTCTTCTTGCCTGGTATGTAAGCTTGTGCTTGCAGACCCTCCCTGGCTCCTAGGACAGGAATAGCAGGGCAGTTTTGCTCCCTCCCGAAACTGCTTCCAGAACAGCTGTCACTCTCCCTCTTCCTTTGGTCCCCACCCTGGCTCCTCTCCTGCCTCCTTCCTAAGCCATTTAACGGAGTAGGATATAGATGGGAGGTTGGGGTGGGGCGGTGGGGGGGAGGGCAGTTGAAGTTTGCCCACTGGGTAAGGGACTCCCCTGTTCTAGATTTTATAGGCCCTGTATTTTCAAAAGTCTTTTTTGAAGTCCTTAGTTCTCCTTTCTTGTTGTTTACATTTGTGCTTGGGTTAATCCTTATCTTGGCTAGGATACTCTGGACCATCTGTAAAATGAAGCAGATGGCACTTGGTCACTGTCAGAATTGAAGTGCGAAAGAGTGTGAAGTGTGTGAGCAATGCAAAATTTTTAGTTTGAAGCTGATTATTCTGAAAAATAAGGTTGTGTATGCTTCTATATTATAACTTGGGGGGGGATTCTAATATTGATGACTTTTAATACTGAAGGGGAAAGGAGGCTACTTCCTTTAGCTGGACTTGGCAGGGAGATATGGAGCAGCTTTCTGTGGTTTTATAGGGATGGGGTGACCCATCATCTGCTGAAGGGTTGCTTAAAGCTTGATTAAAACTTGTTTGCAGAAATCCACTCTAAGATAAATATGGGGGGTGATCACTGGGGACAGAATCTTCTGAGTGGCTTTAAAGAGTTATGCCAATTAATATGATAGATAAAAGGATAATGTACAAACAAGAAGGTAAAACTATGACCCCACTAGCCAACTATATACTACCTAACATCTTGGTTTACTTTCTCCTAAAGGGTTTTAAATGTCTATGTTATGCGGGGTTTCATTCCACCTCTACTTCCTCACCCCTCTCACCAAGTACTATATGGGACTACGTAATAATCTTTTCTTTGTTCTTGGAAGCTTGGAAGAACCTTAACAGGATGGGTGCAGCGAACTTTCCAGAGCACCCAGGCAGCTACTGCTTCCTCCCGGAATTCCTGTGCAGCTGACGATAAGGCCACTGATCCTCTGCCCAAGGACTGCCCTGTCTCCTCTTACAATGAATGGGACCCCTTAGAGGAAGTGATCGTGGGCAGAGCTGAAAATGCCTGTGTTCCACCGTTCACTGTGGAGGTGAAGGTAAAGCAAGGATGTTCACATGTCTGAAGGGGGTTCACTCCTCACCTTGTGCAGGCTGGCTTCTGCTTCCATTCTCCTCTATAACTGCTTTCACTGCAGCCTACTCCACCCCTCTGAAATCCAGCCGTGATTTTAATTATCTTACTTGAAGTCTCTGCAAGTGTTTGATGCTATTTACACAAATAACCCCTTCCTTCAGATTCTGACAGACCTTATCTGGGGATGTAGTACTTTCACTATGCCTCACATCTTCCTGTCTGTAATGTTGGGTTTGAGCAGAATTTCACTCTGGCCCTCTTCTAGCTGTTCTCACAGCTTTGGCTCCTGCCTCCACTCTGGTCCAGATCTCTCTCCAGGCCAACATGTTAAATTCCTTGCTGGGTATTGCCATGGGACCTCACACCTGGCACATCTTGAGTTCAACTGCCAGCCACTCTGCTATACTGGACCCTTCTTCATTCCTTCCTTTTCATTTTAGGCATTCCTCTTCACTCACGCTGAAACATCAAAGAATCACCTCCGATTTCTCCTTCAGTCAGGTCCTCCACATCCTTTTTCTAAGATCTAACCAGTCTTTTGTCAAAAGCAACCTTGCCTCCATCCCTCTGCTGCTCCCTTTGGTCAGGATCTCATCTACTGCCTATTGCAGTTAACTCTTCTTTGGTCTCCCTCATTTGCTTTTCTCTCCAAACCACCTTCCAGCTTCTATAAGAGTGAGTTTTTAAAATTGTCTTATGAGAGAGAGAGAGCATGTGAGCAAGAGAGAGGAGCAGAGAAAGAGAATCTTAAGCAGGCTCCATGCTAAGCGCAAAGCCTGAGGTGGGGCTTGAACCCACGACCCAGGGATCATGACCTGGGCCAAAATCAAGAGTCGGATGCTCAACCAACTGAGCCACCCAGGCACCCCTCAGGGTGATTTTTTTTATTTTTTTTAAATTTTTTTTTCAACGTTTTATTTATTTTGGGGACAGAGAGAGACAGAGCATGAACGGGGGAGGGGCAGAGAGAGAGGGAGACACAGAATCGGAAACAGGCTCCAGGCTCCGAGCCATCAGCCCAGAGCCTGACGCGGGGCTCGAACTCACAGACCGCGAGATCGTGACCTGGCCGACTGCGCCACCCAGGCGCCCCAGGGTGATTTTTTTTAAACCAAAATTCAGTTATGTTGCTCATCCTGCTCCTATCATTCCTCTATTTCCCAATCTTCGACGTGTTCCCTCCCCCCCCCCCCCATACTGCTCCAGATAAAGTTCTCATGGTAATCAAGATCATTCACAATCTGGTTCTTATCTGCCTTTCCAGGACTCTCCATTTGAGTCATTGGTTCATCTTAGAGATGTGTTAGAAAGACAGGTTAGCAGATGCCCATTCCTATTTGGGTTCCTCTCTGCTCTAATATTTCACCCTGGTTTGCAGAAGACTTTGTAAGATAACAATACAAGCAGCCAAACTAGACTGTTCCCCAAACAATCCTCATGCCTTTGCTCTTACTCAGGACTCTTCCACCTATGTACCTGTACCTCTCTTGTCTACAGCTTTTTTTTCTTTTACTTTTTTTTTCTTTTTTTTTTTCTTTTTGAGAGACAGAGAAAGAGAGATAGTTGGGGGGGGTAGAAAGAGGGAGACACAGAATCTGAAGCAGGGTCGAGGCTGTGAGCTATCAGCACAGAGCCCAATGCGGGGCTTGAACCCACAAACAATGAGATCACGACCTAAGCCAAAGCTGGACACCTAACCGACTGAGACACCCAGATACCCCTTTTGTCTGTAGTTTAAACCTACCCCTCTTACTACCACATAGCTCTGATGGTACCTTCCACAAAGCCTTTCAGGGTTTCCCTGGCAACATGTAATATCTCTCTTTTAAAAACTCCTAGTGTTATCTGTGATATTCCTAAGGCCAGGCCTCTGTGGGTTGGTGTTCAGGTTGCATCCTGAATAAGGGAGTGCCATCCACATTGCAGACACAACTTGAGCTTCTGTTAATAATGGGTTACAAATATATCTTCAATGTACTTAAATTCTTCTTGAATATTTACATTTTTATTTATAACATGGATTAAGGAAATAAGTTCTGTTACATCATTATCATCATCCTCAGAAATGTTGCCTGCAGTATACCAGGGCTCCAGAGGTATCAGCACATAAGAACTTGCTTTCTATTGAGACAGATAAGATGGTCATATAGAAACAAAGATTAAAGCTAAGTATCTTCTGCTAACCAACTAACAGTTGAATTGAATGTCAGGAGAGCAACAACCAAATGCTGGATAGTTAGGAAGTCTTCTTGAAGAAAATGATTCTTTAATTAGACCTTGAAGACAGGGAAATAGAAAAAGTAATAACTTCTTCTAATTGTTATGAAACTACCTTTGGTTCTGATATTTGAAATTTGATGAACAGATTAATTTATGTATCATCCACATGTTTTAGAAAGGCGTGATCTTTTTAAGTCTTTTCTTGCAAAGAAGTCCCATCCCTTAACCATTTTAATTGGGTGGAATTAAATTTCAAATTCAAGCAATAGTTTACCCTTTTACTTGTCTAGGAAATTGTTGACTTCTGTACTATGTGATCTTATGAAAACAGACATGATTCTCAGACATGAGTTTGAGTTCTCTGTCATTTGTGGGAAGTATAGCAGGCTGAAGTCAGGAGACCAAGACTGAATTATGTATTTGATTAAAAAGCTTGATACTAGTCTTGGCTAATCAGCTCTTTGACCTTGTGCAAGATTCCACAAATTTCTGGGCCTCAATAAAGTGAAGATATTAAGAGGTTCGCCATCTACCTAACAAGATTAAACACGAAGGTAAAAGGTTACATGCTAAGTATTTCAAGGGACAAAACCACACTTCATTACTGTTGCATCGATTTAGTTTTACATTACAAAAGTAATGTAAATGTGATGATTGCAGATATTACTAGCTTTAGCAGTATTGATTTTATTCATATGTCTGGTTATTTCTGCTTTATGCCACATACTGAACTAGGCATTGAGGGAGAGAATATTAAAGACATGCATGGCCCCTAGAAGGCAAGGCCTTAAGTAAGAGAGAAAGATGATTCAGATGTATTAATCAGTTTGGGAACAATGAAAGATAAAATTATGTATTAAACTGTTTATAGGCAATTAGAGCATAAGACATATTAGAAGACAAAAGGGCTAAAGAAATTTTATGGGAGTAAGGAATGTAGTTGTCAGGGAGCACAGTTTTTAAAAGCTCTGAAGCATTTTATTCTGTAAAACATAACGAATACTTTCCATCAAATATGTAGTTTTTGTTTCGCTTTTGTCTTTTTTAAATAAAGCTCTTGAGAAAGAACCTTTTATAAAATATAAACTCAGTCAAGGTTAATGTAATATAAGTTTGCACCTGGATACATAAGAAGTTTCTATTGATATTTCTTAGCCTTCCAAAGACATTATTTAAAATTCATTTGGCAAACTCCCCTGAAGGGTTTTAGGCTCTGAAAACCTATAAAGTTTCTAGGAGTGCAGCCACATCTCTGCAAAGGATTATTAAAAACATCACATGCTAAGCATTTAATATAGTGGTTTTTATCTTGCAGACACTTGGTAAATGTTTGCTAACTCATTTAGCAGGGTTACAAAGGAAGTGTAAATAATTTCCAATTATCTCTTAGAAAATGTAATGCGCCTTGATCATTTGGACTTTGTCCAACCTTAGCCACAGTATTCATTACACAAGGAAACTCACACTTGTTCAAATAGCTGTTTTTCCCCAGGAAAGTTTAGTTTATATTTACCAAGGCAAGCTTCATTCTGCACAGTTACACAGAATACTTTGGAATGTGTCTGGCAGGACAACATGGCTATGCGTCTGCTGTGACCCAGTGTTACATTTTCAAAGGCTTCTTGTCCTTTCGTGGACTGTAAGAGATGTGCCTGGCATGAGAAGGAGAAAGTGGTGAATGGATGAGTAGTACCACGATGTGTCTGAGAAGAATACAAAGAGTTATTATTATCCTCTCCTTCCAGTGGCTGCTGCAGGACTTCCTAGGAGAAGAAAACAGAGGAATGCTTTTGTTTTTAAAAAGAGTAGATTGATCTTAAAAAGTACGCAAATTAATACTGATAATTTGATACTGATAATATTTTTCACAGGCCAGAAATTGAGCCTGTTGTTTTCCTATAGATCTTCAAAAGTAAAGCAAGTAACTAATCATTTAGACAAGGATTAGCAAACTTTTTCTGTATAAGGCCAGATAGTAAATATTTTAGGCTTTGCAGACCATAGGTTTCTGTCACAACCACTCAACTGTCAACTCTGCCAGTGTAGTACAAAAGCAACCCCAGACAGTATGTAAATGAGTGAGTGTGCCTGTGTTCCCATAGAACTTGTATTTACTTAAAAAAAAATCTGGCCATGGATTTTAGTTTGTCAACCCTTGTTTTAGAGCCTCACTGGCATGCTCCATGTTTGTTAAAGACATGTTTTTGAGATTCCTTTCCTTCTCAAGCAGGCTCAGCTCCAGCCTAACGGATATGAACTTACGTACCAAACTAACAAGAGGCTGGTCTGCCTCCATATGTGTGATATTTATCAGACTGAGGTGGAAATGGAAGTAGAGACAGAAAATCTGGAAAAGACATCATCTTTGACATTAATGACCTAGACATCTACACACTCTCATTATCCAGTTCCCTTCTTCATAGCACTTACCACTATCTGAAATTGTCTGATTTGTGATGGAAACCTTACTTGACATGATCAGGACTGGTGGTTAACCAGTTATATAAGGAAGTATTTTTTAAACTTAAAATATATCGATGTATATCACTTTGCCAATCTTTTGATGAAAGGCCAAGGTTTTTTCTTAGCATATGGATCTTCCGATTGGAATTCTACTTCATCTGTCTTGATAAATTACATCCATATACATCATCTACATTTCCCAGTGTATTTCTTTAAATTGATAACTTTGGCACATGCACAACAATCTGAATGAAGAATCCTTCTACATTTTCATATTTTTGGAAACCAATATTTTATAGTTGTTATGCCTACCCTAATTCATCGGTCATTTTTTTTATAAATTAAGCCTTTGTAAAGCATTTAACTGTTTTTCATTCAGTTGTCTCTTAAAATGCATATGACCCTTGGACACTTTCTAAATGTTAAGCTTTTTTTCAGCTGCCACAAGTGTGTGAATTCATTTAGCAGATCACTTTCTTCTATGACAAAAGGGCTTGAAGCAATATGAGAACTTGGATAGACTGGGGAGGGGAGAAGTGTGATTGTGGGGGGACATGTCTGCAGGGAAGGATAGGAGTACCAAAAGTAGACTTACACTGCTGCACTATATTGCCAGGTGCTAATTCTGTTGAATGAGAAAATCAATAATGGGTTTTTAAGAGAAACAAAGAATGCTTGAGAGCATGTCCCTAATTTTAAGGGGGCAGTGTCCTATTTTCCCACAAAATATCTTGAAGTGCTGTTTTCTAGATAGAATTCTGGGATGCATGGATAGCATAGTTTTATCTAAGTACAAATATACTTTTGTTCTCTTATGCTCTTTTGTTTGTTCTCTTGATTTCATTGAGACTAACAGAGCACCTGGGTCCTGTGTTGTCTCTGAAGCTTATAAAAACTGGTCCAAGAAGATTCCAAGCCCATCTGAGGGCAGACATGCTGTGAATGGTAGGGCATGAGATTTCAGGCAAAGAGAGCAAAAGGTCTCAAAAAACATCAAGGAAATTTAGAATTTTTTTTTTAATTTTTAAAAAATGTTTATTTATTTTTGAGAGACAGAGCACAAGCAGGGTAGGGGCAGAGAGAGAGGGAGAGAGAGAATACCAAGCAAGTTCCATACTGCCAGCACAGAGCCCAACATGGGGCTAGAACTCACAAACAGTGAGATCATGACCTAGGCTGAACTCAAGAGTTGGCCACTTAATCAACTGAGCCACCCAGGTGCCCCAGAAATTTAGAATTTTTCATTCAACAAATACTGGGTTTTTTCCTAGAGAGGCAGTGTGCTCAGTACTGGGGATCAACACTAAACAAGACATGGTCTTTGTCTCATTGCCACTAAGTTATACAAATCATTGTTCACTGCCTATGCCCCTATCATGAGTTGTATTTTTCTCCTATAAGTATTACACTTAATTTCTTCTGCTTCTAGGCCAACACATATGAAAAGTACTGGCCATTTTACCAGAAGCACGGAGGCCATTATTTTCCCAAAGATCATTTGAAAAAGGCTGTTACTGAAATTGAAGAGATGTGCAATATTTTAAAAATGGAAGGAGTGACAGTGAGGAGGCCTGACCCCATTGACTGGTCGTTGAAGTATAAAACTCCTGATTTTGAGTCTACGGGTAAGTGACTCGGGTAATGTTGGATACCTAAACTGCTAGTCTTAATTTATAATTTCTTTCTTAATATGTAAGGAGAAAACTCAGATAATTTCTCAGAGATTCCTTTCTTTTAATAATCCTTAGAAACTTTAGAGATTGTTTAGGAACAGATTGGTTCTTTTTGATACGATTGAGATGTCCATATTCTAAACTCCATTATAAATCAGAATCTTCTTGAAAGAAGTTTTTCTAAACGCTGTGGTCATTTCCTTTCATAAGAATGGTGGATTCCATTTAATTTTCCTCAAGTACAGAAGTTAAGGGGTGGGGGGAACAGAAACATTCCCATTTTAGTTTTAACTGGCATTGCTACAAGACTGTTCTTGTGCCTGAGTTCAGTGTTCTAATTTACAGTTCTAGAAATGGTCCTTGGCCCAATTTTTATCTTGTACTGATATTCCATGAAGAACTCTGTTTCTGTGTAGTAAGAAAGGAGCTTACAAAAGTGTGAAGACTTGGTGGTTCTAGATCTCTGAACAAGGACCTTATTACTTCATTTCTTTCCTTCTTTCCTCCCTTCCCTCCCTTCCCTTTCCTTCCTTCCTTCCTTCCTTCCTTCCTTCCTTCCTTCCTTCCTTCTTTATCTTTCTTTCTTTCTTTCTTTCTTTCCTTATTTCTTTCTTTCTTTCTTTCCTTCCTCCTTTCTCTTTCTTTCTTTCTTTCTTTCTTTCTTTCTTTCTTTCTTAGCTTTGCCATCCCCACACAGAATGTTCATGATAACACTATAGTATATATCACTCCATATATTTTTCCACTTGCATAGAAACATACACATACACATGCATATAGGTTTTCTGTAATTTTTTTTTTTTTAACCAAAAACTGGGATTCTATTACATAGACTTTTCTGTCTTGCATTACTGGGGTTGTTGTGGAACTTTTTGGTCTGATAGGTTTATATGGTGCGATGCCTCGAGATATCCTGATAGTTGTGGGAAATGAGATTATCGAGGCTCCCATGGCATGGCGTGCCCGCTTCTTTGAGTACCGGGCATACCGGTCAATTATCAAAGACTACTTCCACCGTGGCGCCAAGTGGACAACGGCTCCTAAACCAACAATGGCTGATAAGCTTTATGATGAGGTAAGACCCTAATTATAGGTGAGCCTATTAGTAAATTTCTCAATAATCCACAGAAAATGAGGGAGATTCTCTGATACCTTGTATTTAGTATTCATTTCAGAAACTGAGAGCATCACCTACATTTTAAAAAAATGATGATTTTATGATGAAAATAAGATAAATAATATTATGACAATAATAGTAATTGTAATAATAGCTAATACTTATCTGGTACTTACTGTGTGCTAGGCCTTGAGCTAAGTGCCTTTATACATCCTCAGTCCTATTTATTCTTCACAAACCCTCTGAGGGAGTAGCATCAATCATTCCCTTACCTCGGAGGATAACTTGCCTAAAGGCACACAGCTATTCATTGGTGGAAACAAAAGTCAGTATAGTGAACTCCATTCTCTTTTCCAGAAAAACAGTTTGGTTTACAGGCCAAATTCACAGTAAAAGGAAGTATATGTCCCTTGTTAGCTCATTTATTATTTGATCATTTATAGAAAGAAAAAAAAATTAAAAATTCTGTTTAAAGACAAATAAGTTGTGAATTCATTCCACCACACCAAATCAAATTTGGCAGGGATGCATGGCATCTCATTTTATGGTATGAGTTAGGCTCAGGACCAAATTCCTTTTCTAAAAGAACAGAATGACTTCATCCTGTTGAGTTTCAATATTGTAGATAGCTACATAAATCAATGCATGGGTCACGGAATATTTTCAGAACCATTACTACCTCTGTGCCACTAGCTTCTAAGTATCAGGAAATTGCTGCCATGCCTAGTTTTTGGTTTTTATTGTCAGTTTGTTTTGATTTAGTTAGCAGGGGCCTACATCTTCCCCATGCATGTTTTAGTCTAAAACAGGGTAGTAGTATTTTGGGAAATGATGATGTTTAATTAATTTTCTTAGTAATGAATGCCCCATAAATACTTTCCTTATGAACCAATTCATTGTATGTATTCATTCTTGTTCCAATCAGAATTACCCTATCCATTCTGTAGAAGACAGACACAAATTGGCTGCTCAGGGAAAGTTTGTGACGACTGAGTTCGAGCCATGCTTTGATGCTGCTGACTTCATTAGAGCTGGAAGAGATATTTTTGCACAGAGAAGCCAGGTCAATAAAAGCTGCCTCTTAAATTTCACACTTTATTATTATACCTTTAATTTATTATTTTATTACATTATTTACTTATAAATTATTGTATTTATTTATTTTATGAAAATATTTCATCTTAAATATTTTTATTTTATCTTTTATTAGTTTTTATTTTTTAAAGTTTATTTATTTCAAGAGAGAGAGCATGAGAGTGGGGTTTGATCTCATGAACCATGAGATCATGACCTGAGCCGAAATCAAGAGTCAGACACTTAACTGACTGAGCCACCCAGGTGCCCCCATCCTAAATATTTTTAGTTATCTAAATACAGAACCAAATCTGTATAGATTTAGGTCTTCCTTTCATTTTTAGGTTACAAACTATCTAGGCATTGAATGGATGCG
This sequence comes from Prionailurus viverrinus, assembly GCF_022837055.1. Classification (NCBI taxonomy): domain Eukaryota; kingdom Metazoa; phylum Chordata; class Mammalia; order Carnivora; family Felidae; genus Prionailurus; species Prionailurus viverrinus. The sequence continues at coordinate 53,875,048 of NC_062566.1, forward strand.
TAGGCATCTTGCTCCAGACTACAGAGTGCATATCATCTCCTTTAAAGACCCCAATCCAATGCATATTGATGCCACCTTCAATATCATTGGACCTGGTCTTGTGCTTTCCAACCCTGATCGACCGTGTCATCAGGTAAGGACATTCTTAAAACTCTGGAAAAGCAATAATCTAGCAACTGACGTAATTACCACTTCTATTTTAAGTATTTCCATAGCTTCTAATTGTTCTAAATAACAAATTCAGCAATGCTCAACATTATGATGATCAAACATTGGATTGCCTATGGTGGATTCACTACAAGACATCCAACACTCACAAATGTACATTGTAGCCATGATAATTAGCGTAGTGTCATCAGACTTTGACTTTACTGCTTGCTGCTTTCAAAGCCTCAAGTTTGTGTGTCTGTGTGTTTTTATTGAACAGTGTATTATCCCCTAACTTGCAGCCAAGAGGCCACAGAAGCTAAGTTGCAAACAGAATGGTCCCTGCATGGCTGGGCAATGCCACGGGGCAGAGGGTGTCTTCCTCCCTCTCCAGTGGGTCAGGACCCCTTTGGCCAGCCCCACCTTGCAGGGAGGAGCAGAGCTGTTGCCCTGCATCTGGTCTGTCCCTGTCACCTGCAGCCTCCTACTTCTACTTGCCCCCTCCTACTTCCAGTTGGGTGGTGAGTGTTATTTGGTAGGTAGGCTGCAGTACACCACTATTTTACCATGTCACTGTTCATTTCTTTTTTTATTTTAATAGAGAGAGAGGCAGGAAAGGGGCAGAGAGAGAGGGAGAGAGAGAGAATCCTAAGCAGGCTCTATACCAGCACCCCTAAGCCCAATGCGGGGTTTAAACTTACAAACCATGAGATCATGACATGAGCCAAAACCAAGAGTCGATGCTCAACTGACTGAGCCACCGAGGTGCCCCTCACTGTTCATTTATATTCCATAGGTTTATATCAATGACCAAGATTATTTACTTGTTTCATTTTTAATATAATTTTTTGATGTACTGAGTATATGACCATAGGGATGACTAGGTTATAATAGGTCACTAAGGATAATTATGGTTTGGGAGTACATCCATAACATCTGTCTTCATGCCATGGTCATAGATACAAAGTGATGGACTATGGGTTTACCATAGTCACATTTTTGTTTTCTTATAACTAAAGAGTTAGGAAATATTTTCATTTTATTTAACGGGAATTTTTCACGGAAAGTATCTTCAGTATTTTAAGATCTCTGAAACTTGAATAAAGCATGAGAATATTTTTAAAAGCTTTACCATTTCTGTTACTTTTTTTTTTTACCTTTAACCTGGAAATAGAGGGATTTTATGCACATTTTTAATTGGGCTTCAGACAAAATCATTTCAAATGTTTGAAAATTTAAATTTCTTTATTTTGGCAATTGAAAAGACAGCATCTCAAAAAGAATTATTAATCACAAGGGCTATCAGAGATTAAGAATGATAAGAATAGCATATGTGGATTTAAACTTCTTTGGGGTTTATTTTTTGTTTGTTTTTTGGTCTTGCAGATTGATCTTTTCAAGAAAGCAGGATGGACCATAGTTACTCCTCCAATACCGGTCATCCCAGATGGTATGTTTACTGTTATACACTCACAGACCAACATGAGTACTTCATTGACTAAGGACCTTTCATCTATAGACAGCAGCCCAAATTTTAGCACTTTAGTGAAAATGTTTCCCCAGGAAGGAGCAAACTAGCACTTGGGCCTATAGGTACAAGAGAAAGGCTGGGATTTATATTTTCAACTTCTTCCATAGAAACTGAAAGCAAGAAGATGGGAAAAATCAGTATAAAACATCACATAAAGCAAGAAATGAGTTTTTAAAGAAAACAAGGTGAAATCCAAATGTGTAATGGGTATAGATTGAATCATAACATTTATAGACAAATTCTATTAAGATTAAAATAAAACTTCTCAGGGAAAGTGAACTACTGAAAGAATGGAGTTCACTTTAATATTCTTTACTTTGGAATCCTTGCTTTAAACAAAAATGGTAGCAGACATGATTTAACAGTTGTTGCTGTTTTTAGATCACCCACTCTGGATGTCATCCAAATGGCTTTCCATGAATGTCTTAATGCTAGATGAAAAACGTGTCATGGTGGATGCCAATGAAGTCCCAATTCAAAAGATGTTTGAAAAGCTGGGTATGTATGGTAAATGAAACATGTTGTCATACATGAAAGTGTTAAACCAGAAGAACTGAAGAAATTACATTGGTAGGTCTGGTTCAATTTCTGTTCCTTTTGGAGGTATCAAGTTATTATTTCACACATGCACAGTATTTTTAACAATCATAATCTCAAAAGGTTGGAGCTGCATTCCAGTCTTCTCAGACACCCCCTTAGCAAGAAGTTTATCAATCTTCTATGATTTATCTAACTTCCTGGTGCCCATGTATGAAGAATTACTCCTTTGAGATGAGCATATAGATTATGAAGTCCTTCCACAAATAAGAGATTGAATCATTAAGGGTCCTTTAAAAGTAATTTAATTGTCATTACATATTTTAAAGGACTTATAAGGGTACAGATACAGATGTGATTCATATGTGTGATAAGCACAATGAACAAAGTAATGACATGCAGTAGAGGGTGTCAGTAAATCATTCAGCTTTTTTTTTAAAGAAATTACTGATCTTTATTTTATTTTTATTTTTTATTTATTTATTTTGAGGGGGGAAGGGCAGAGAGAGAGGTAGAGAGAGAACCCTAAGCAGGCTCTGCACTGCCAGCACAGAGCCCAACAGGGGGCTCGATCCCGTGAACCGTGAGATCATGACCTGTGCTGAAATCAAGAGTCAGATGCTTAACTGACTGTGCCACCCAGGTGCCCCTTTGAAATAAGAATCAGTTTTTGCTTGGGTGGGAGTTTACCTATCCTGATATTCAAAATTTAAAACAGTTATTCTAACACTATTGAGAAAACTGTTGAAAGAAAGGATGTTCATATGGCTATTACATAGAGTACAGAAGTATGTGTTTTTATCACTCTTCACATAAATGATGTATCCTAAGTGTCAAATAAAGCCAGGCAGTATATACTTGTTGAAAGTGAGTCATGTTTTAATTCATGTCTCATATTTCAGGTATACTACTCAGAAGAAAGTATTTGCCCCTTTGACATATCCCTCTTTAATGTGGTATCTGTTCAAAAGGATTGGCCTGTCAATTGTAGATTGATCCCAATCAAATGATTTGATGTCTAATGCTATGCCACTTTTTTTATGGCTTTCATTAAATAGCTCAACTGCTTGGGTTCAGTTTCTTTGTCCATTAAGATTTTATTGTTTCCCAATATAAAATACTATTAAGAACCAAATATATGATTTATAATTTTATTTTATAATTTTAGGCACAGGTAACTTGTTAAAGCAAACTTTATCAAGCAACTGGATCCTCTCCAATTCAGGATGAAAATGGCTCTAGCCATCTGAATAAGACAGATATGTCTGTCTATCAGGACACATATTTGTGTTTAAAAGCCTACTCCTTACCCAAGCCCACTCCTTACCCCTTCGAAACCCTATTCTTACTCTCCAAAACCCTGCCCAGTCTCACTTTCTTAGGAAAGTCTTTTCTGATGGCTCCTGCTGCCTTCCTTCCCTAAATATACCAGTGGACTCTTTTGCGACTCTATAGCTATCTTTCCCCTCAAAATAATGAGTTTCTTGAGGGAAGAGAGTAGATTTTTTTTTAAAACCCCATTATACTGAACACAACAGATTTCTTTCTAAATACCACTGGTTGACTAGGCCATGCACATCATAACCACATCAGTATAAATGGTGCCAGATTAAACTAATTGTCTGAGTGGATTTGGTACCTGTATGACCATACAACCCAGCATATTAAAATACAAGCTCTGTTCCGTTTTCTTAAGGTGGTCTCATAAAGTTAATCCTGTCAGATACATCCACTTATCCAACCTGTTGACTTGTGAATTGTCAATGGAATGAAATAGACTTCACAGTCACTGCTGACTTTCTGGTGAAGATTTTATATTAGCAGTGGAATAGATTAGATGAAATAGAATTGGTGACAATACAGTTGGAAGACTGTTTGGGGTTGGGATAGACTTGAGGATTAGAGACACAGGATTCCTACCCATCTTTAGGCTTACTTACTATAGGAGAATCTTCACGGGAGTCCATCTAACTGACCACATGTCTCTCTTTTGATGCAGGTATCAGTACTATCAAGGTTAACATCCGTAATGCCAATTCCCTGGGAGGAGGCTTCCACTGCTGGACCTGCGATGTCCGGCGCCGAGGCACCCTGCAGTCCTACTTTGACTGACCGGGCCTGACAGTGCTTGTGACTTGGCCTCAGATAAATCTAGGAAGCTTAGGGATAAGGTTGATTCTCCCACTTTAAGAAGTGCATGAACTGTAGTGCTTTAAACAATCATATCTTTAACAGGGGTCTTAAGCCTGGTTTATTTTTATTACTTTTCTTTGATATAAGGAAGATAACTTGTGCTAGGTCTTACTCTCTACTCCTAAATTTATTTACAATTTGGCTTCAAGTATAAACATTTGGTGAATGTGTATTAAGACAAAAATTAGTCATTTCAGTAACTTGGCCACTAATATTTAACCATCTACCTCTGTTTTTAATTTTCTTTCCAAAAGGCAGCTTGAAAAGTTGGTCCTAATCTTCATTATTTTTTTCCTTTTTTCCAGACTTGTGAATGTTTGTATCACTTCTTTTTTCTAAATGAGAGAAAGACTTAGAATGTATACAGATCTTAAGCAGAAACAGATACTTGTCTCTTTTTTCTAATAAGAAATTTTAGTAATTAAAAATTTTTCATCTTTAAAAGATAACCTAGACTATGCAAACATTTTAAGTGAATTTCCCATAAATGTTTTTAATATTCTTATTTCAACATTGGTAATATTTGCTACTAAAAGCATTTTCATAAAACTTACCTCATTTCAAGTGATGTAGTTTAATCCTTTTCTCTGTTCAAATTTTACAGAAATATTTAGTGCAATAGGTTATAACTATCAGTTCCAATTCTAAATTTTGCTATCCAGTATCTAGTGGATACATTGCTTCTTTGATAATCTAAGCTTGGTTTACAGATGTGAAAATTATTTAAAGCACAGACTTTAAAAGCATTAAAAAAACTAATGGAGGTAAAACCTACATGCAATGTAAAATAATTTTAATGTTGGGTTGTACATGTATTTTTATTCTAATAAACTTTTATGTTACAGAATTGATTCCATTAGAGTTTAGCTTTGGTTTAATTATTTTAAGCCTAACTAAATTATAAGAATGTGCCTTTAGGGACATAATTCTAATGCTCTGAAATAACATATTTATCCCTGGTAGATAATTTAAACCTAATACTTATATTCAGAAATGTTTAGTAGAGTCAGATTTCATTCATTCAAAAAATATCTGAATATCTTCTGAATATAAGGGACTAATCCTAGCCCTAAAAGTCTCTGTTCTCAAGATGCTAAATGTCTTGACTCATGACAAATCGGGGGGGGGGGGTGGGAGGGTGGGCAAGATGTACTCTGAAGTGAGTCATAGGTTTCAGCCTTGCTGGTGCCAACAGCGTAGGCTCCTTTGTGTTTTGCTGTCCTTTTTCATCCACCACAGAAACACCTATCAGTTCTGTACTTGGGCTAAGAAATCCATCTGATCCTGTAGATTGACGCACACCTAGGGTATATATTCCCACGTCTCAATACCACTCAGCAGTTCTATTCCATACCTCTCCACATTATCCTCCGTGGCTATTCCAGACCTTCACTGTGTTCTCTTATCTGATCTTAATTTTTCATTTCTCATGGATAAAATAAAAGCTATCAAGTGTCAGTTCCCTCAGCTTTCCTGCCCCAGTCCCCTGCAGATTTATTTGTGATTTGCATTCACTGGTTAAAGTCCTTTCTCTCCTCGCCTTTATGGCTCAACTTCTAAAGGGAAAGATCAGAACTTCATCTCCTCACTGTCTCTGCTTCTCAACCCTCTACAAAGAGACACTTTTTTCACTTCTGCAGAAAACGAGGTAAACCTTCTGACCAGGTCCAACCTATATGACTATCCTTTGACTGCAGTCTTTCCTTCAGGAATTTGCTTTATCAGTTATCATCATTTATGTAACTCCAGCTTCTATGTGTGTATGCTTGTTATTTTAACCTCTCAGCAAATGGTCATACTGAAAATAATTTCAAAATAAAAATGATTCCTCTGGCAACTTCAGTTTCTTTAAAGCTAAGCTTCTAGAAAGAATTTATCTACAATCTCTACTTTTTCACCTTTTATTTACCCCTTAATCTCCTGCTGTCTGATTTCTACCTTATCACTGCAATGTACTAATATCCCTGACCTGACCTCTCAAGTGCTCTTTCTAGTGGACATCAGTCAGGTCTTACGGACCATTCCTTTAAATGTTTCTCCTCATTTGGAGTTTTGTGATACCTCTCTCTCTCTCTCTCTCTCTCTCTCTCTCTCTTTCTGATTTTCAAACTCCATCACTGGATTGTCTTCATCCTACCCTTAAGAGGCCCTGTCCTTGAGCCTTTTCTCCTCTCCTAGGTCCTCCTAGGTGATCTCATCTGCACACAGGCCTTCCCCTCCCACATATCCCCTAATAACCCCCAGGGGCTATGTAGACATGCCTACACTCTCTAGTCTAGACCTTAACCTGAGCTCTAGGTCCTGTTCTCAGTGGTCTGTGGACATTATCTGAATGTGCAAAGGTATCGCAGGCACAACACAATTAATCACAACTGACTCAGTTGACCAAGCCTTGACTTGCCTTCTTCCTCATCTTGTCCTTTTCATTGGCCTTTTGCATTGTTATTAAATAAAACAATTATTTCAATAAAGATAGCTCAATTGAGAAGTTTAATAAAATCTCTATTTTAGATCCTATGATGCTGCTTGTGGGTGTGCTGTCTTGTCAGGGTTGTGGAGGAAAACAGAAGCAGCCTTGTCTCCATCAGTGCTATCAGATTTCCTTTTCTAGCTGCCATCTACCACTCCTGCAACACAGTGGCTTCTCTGTGACCTGTAGCAGGCAGAAGGGCCACCATCTGCTGCTACAGATGTCAGATTTCCAGATCATGCCAACAATTTTGGATTACCACTCTTCTTGGGGAATCCCAATCCCCTTTCTAATTCACTGTCTAGAGGAAACAGCTATGCATATTAGGACAAACCAATTGTCACAAAAAATGAACTTAATTTCAAATACAAAAGATGACGGGCGCCTGGGTGGCTCAGTTGGTTAAGCGTCCGACTTTGGCTCAGGTCATGATCTCATGGTCCGTGAGTTCGAGCCCCACGTCAGGCTCTGGGCTGACAGCTCAGAGCCTGGAGCCTGTTTTGGATTCTGTGTCTCTCTCTCTCTCTGCCCCTCCCCCTTCATCCTCTGTCTCTCTCTGTCTCAAAAATAAATAAACATTTAAAAAATTTTTTCAAATACAAAAGATGAATATTGACGCTGTAGAGCAGGTCTGGTTCCAAATACAAAGCAAGCTATAACTTTTGGGAATAGCCTTTTTATAATAAAGCTCATGGATCTGACAGTTACAGTGTGTTAACTTGTTTCTACACAGGAACATCACCCAATGGTTCAGGAGAATGTAAAAACACACTACCTCAAAATTTTTTGGTCAACTTTTGGGATGCATAGGATCTTTTTTTTTTTTCTTTTTTTTTTTTTAAGAAATTAAAATAATATAAAAATACTCCATTTCCATCACTTAGCACACTATTAGTAACAATTAAATGGGGTTTGATTGCTAAAGATTCATCAGACTCAAAATTACAATGCTTATAAATCTATGGTTTGTTGCAGGAAAAGGACACAATAGAACAATAGCATTAAAGTAAGGATGTACATCACAGTCAAAGGTTACCTCACAGCAAAGGGTTCAGGGCAGCCAAGCCCAAGTTCCAATTGTAATCCCTCTGTAAGGGGCTGTCTCAACACACTTTCTCTCAGATCAGAAACCAGCAATGTGGACAGGGACCATCTCAGAACCAAGAAGTCCAAGATGGAATCTCAACCTGGGTTTCTCATGTGCTTGTTATGTAACTACTTCCAGTGACAGAACCCTGTGGGTGTCTTAGACCAGGTGCAAATCATCAGTTTTACTATTATCAATAAATAATGCTAACAGCTTGCCCTGAAATTCTTCCCACTCCTGGTTACAAAGCACCACTAATAATCTGTAGATTTTATGCCTTGATCAGATGTCAGTGTCGTGTGAGTACATTTCATGTTTTAGTAAAACAGCTCAGGCCAATTTCAGGCCCACAGGAATTAACCCTCACAGTAGAGTCTATCCACCTGATCCATGCTCAAGACTTTTTAAGAACAAAAATAATCACTCACAGTTTGAGAACAATCATTTGCCCCACAATACCTCATAATCAAACAGACAATGAAAATGTACATAATCCATGTATATGGATTTACCATATACCTGAACCATCCCAAAATAGCAGCATAAACTCTCATATTTTTAAACTAACTTTACAATTTGTCTACCTGTTCTGTAGTCATCTGTATCTTATGGCATGTATCAGTTGAGAGATTAAGGAACTTTAATTGATCTATTATTGTTCAGGTCAAAATTTTCTTCAGGCCAGTTCTCTTCCACAGGGACAATCTCCCGAGGGACATTTAAATTCATTTAAATTCAATCTCCCAACACATTTGATAGTCAATATCAGTATTACTGTAAGTTTTATTCACTCCTATAATATTAACTTACCTAATTATCTAATGGAAATCTACTTTAATGTCCCTCATGTTAAATTGTAAGACACAAAGCTCTAATTTTGTGGATCAACTCTTCAATCATTTCTTACTCCCTCATTTTTTAGAATGGATGTTTTAATTGTCTATTCCAATTTTCTATTGTTCCTTTACTTTGAGAGTTAAAAGTAATATGATAAGCCTATTTAATGTGATGTTTTTCTGCCCACTGTTTCACTGTACAGGCAGTGAAGTGAGTGTTGTGATCTGATCTGATGAAATGTAGCTAGGAGAGCCAAACTGTTACTTCTCCAGAACTGAAAATTCTGCTTTTCCTGTTGGCAAATAAGGCCATTTTTATTATGAGTTTTAGCATCAGCAGGAACCAAGTAAGTAAATCCTTCTCAGAAAGCTCCATAGTCAACTCTAAAGGGAAAATGGGTACTTGCTTCTGAAGATAAGTTCCTCCCATGATAACTCACTGTAGCATGCTCCATTTCCATTGTAGGATGGACCTTCTTTGGGTGTTGTCCTCCTTGTTGGAGCACTTTTCTGACATTACCCATGACATACCATGACATGGAGCACTTTTCTGACATTACCCATTCAGGTCTTAAAATAATCTCATATCTTTCAGTTATTGGAGCTATTTCATAAATGACCAATAACAAGCCTGTAACTATCTTTTAGAAGGAGTACACTGGAGAGTAGCATTTGGTGCTTTTCTGGTTCAAAAGTCCAGAGGGCACCATTGATCAGTGGCTATGGGCTTTTGCCAGAGACTCCAGCTGACATGAGTGCAGGCAGAACATTTCTAATTTTATCTCAACATTAGGATCATATAGTCCTAATGGGATAATTCAAGCTACAGCCTTTTGCAGTTCTAAGAAGCCTTGTTGCTATTCAGAGCCTCAATCAAATACAACCTTTTCCTGGGTAATTTTACAGATTTAAGGTAACAGTATTTATCCCTAAGTGAAGGGTATGATTTTTCCAAAATCCAGATAGGCCCATAAAATGTTGGACTTCTAATTTAGTCTGAGAGGTGGGAAGCAACAACAATTTCTTCCTAGTTGTCTGTGGTATACTACAAGTTGCTCCAGGTCAGACAATCCCCCTGAATTTTACACTCTGTGGGGCCCTGGATTTTTTTGGAGTTAAATTGATCATCCCCAATCAGTCATATGATTTTCCTCAGTTTCTGAGATAATAACAGTATCACCAAAATAGTGTTTTGAAACATTGTCTGGAGCGCCTGGGTGGCTTAGTTGGTTAAGTGACCAACTCTTGATTTTGGCTAAGGTCGTGATCTCATGGTTTGTGCCAACAGTGTGTGGTCTGCTTTGGATTCTCTCTTTCCCTTTCCCTCTCCCTGTCTCCAATCCCTCTCGAACAAAACAAAACAAAACAAAACAAAACAAAACATTGTCTAGTTGTATTAATCTAGGTCCTACCTGACCAGACTGATAGTACATGGGAGAGTTCAATATTCTTGAGGTGATACTGTAAATGTATGTTATAGACCATAACATGTGAATGCAAATTGTTTTTGCCTCTCCATGGAGACTGGTAATAAGAACAACACATTTTCTGTGGGGTTCTGTGGGGTGAAATGGCTCACTTCTTATTATCTATTTCTGTAGAAACTAGGGCTCTGCTTCTTGCACTCTGCTATCAAGATCAGATATCACTCCTCTATCAGCTGTCTTGTCTTCTGAAAATGTATGGACAGCTCTTATTCACTATTCTCTCTTGTCCCTTTTCTTCATCCTTGTGGGTTTCAATATTGTTATTCTACAACTATCATTTTTGGACAGTTTCAGGGGAAGGTGAAGATAAATGTTTATGTTGATTCCATTCCAGTCCATAAGTCTTTAAACCATTAATTCTATATTGCATAGTAAAGGAGAAAATGGAAGAATTACCCTAAAAATCTTTATAATATCTTAAAGGAAGTTGGGACAACCCAGAGCTTTGTCTCTTCAAACTCCTAGGATGTAAAAATCCCAAGGCTGGGAGTGCAGTGAGGTAAGTGAAGTACTCACCTTGGGCACAAAATGTAGGGGGCCCAAGAACTTACTGATCCACATAATTAATACTTTAATGCAGTATTATTAATTAAAACTAATAAATAATGAAAAGTCAACAATGAACAAAACATCAAATTTTAAAATAAAGACAGGATCAGTATGACTGATGTTTCTTTTGCCTCTGCTCCAGTGTGGCTTGCCATAAGACTGGTTGCACACTAGGAATTAAGGTAAAATGGAAGTAAACCAGGCCTTGCACTGTATTCAGCCCAGTTTCAAATAATCTGTAGTCCAGAAAGCCCTTCAAATTTTTTGTAGCCCAGAGAATCTCTAGCTTGATAATGGATTAAGATGATACTTGATTGCTGGTATTCTGAAGTACATGAAAAAAAAACGATCAAAATTCTTCTTTGAAGAAATATAACATCCATCTAGGCTTCAAATTATTTCTAAAAATAAAATTTCATAGACAAAATCTCACATACAGCCAAAGATAGGTGCAGGAGGAGAAAAGACCCCTTCAGCAAACAACATTCAAGAGAAGTATGTCTGCAAGGACTCCAGATATCAGAATATCAGACACAGACTATAAAGTATCCTCCCACACAGAAACCCCATACCCATTAGCAGTCACTCCCCATTTCTCTTCCAAGCCCCAGGCCATTACTAATCCACTTTCTGTCTCTATAGATTTGTCTATTCTGGATATTTCACATAAATGGAATCATACAATATGTGGTCTCTGTGATGGACTTCTTTAACTTAGCAAAATGTTTTCAAGATCACACATTTTGTAGCATGTATCACTACTTCATTCCTTTTTATGGCTATGTAAAATTCCACTGTATGGATATTCCACATTTTATTTGTCCATTTCTACTTTATGGCAATTATGAATAACGCTGCTATGAACATTTGTGTACAAGTTTTGGTGTGTATATATGCTTTCATTTCTCTTGGGTATAGGATTGGAATTGCTGGGCCACATGATGACTTCAAATGACTTACAGGAAAAAAAATTACATTAAAAAAACTAATAAGAGGCAGTCTCTGGGCCACTGCAACCACGCAGTGATATAAGCATTCCCAGCTGGTGATGTAAGGTGATGTAAGGGTTCACCAGCCATTGCTTGGTGAGACTCTTCCACAGAGGGTCCAAGTAGGCCTAAGCCGCAGGGCCCCAAAGAGTGAGGGGTTTGGAAACACAGCCCCATCTGAAATAAAATTTGGGAGAGAGGTGCCACCTGGCAGGCTGAAGCTTGGTTGCAGATAATGTAGAAGTAGGGAGTGGAGGGAAGCTGGAGACAAAGGAGGGGTGTCTGATGGCCAGTCGGTGAGAGCACAGAGTTCTTATACCAGAGACTGGGAAGCTGGGTGATGCCATTTTCACCTCTCCCATACCTACACATATGAGCAAGTGTGCTACATCAATCCTCCCCCAAAGCTAAGCAACACCACATATTGGAGAATGGAGCCATTACACCAAGCCCCATCCAACTATGCCAACCAAGCCCTAGAGGATGACCACAAGTCTCTCCACTTGCTTAGTATACAAACTATAAAGTGCTTCACAGTTTGACTTCTGAGGGAAACTGGATGTAATTTCATTTGGATTTCATTCTGTTCACTGGCTCACCAGTGAACCTATTCATTTTTCTTTTTCTTTTCTTTTCTTATTCTTGGATACAGAAAGAGAAAAAAAATTATTTTTATTTTCCGTTTATATAAATTTTTTTCACTCTGCAAGCTTTTTCTCCTATTTGACTTTCATCCTTTCATTTCATTCTATTTTATTGTATTCATTTAAAAAAATTTTTAAATGGTGGCTTGCTTTTTCCTTTTTTTATTTTTTTTTTCTTTTCATTCCCTTTTTTCTCTATTCTATCAAGCTTCTGTCAACAACCAAACCAAAACACACCTAGGATATAGTTAGCTTTATTTGTTTTCTTGTGTTCTTTTCATTTTTTAATTTTAACTTTTTATCTTATTAATTCTTTTTCTTCCTCCAAAAAGATGAAAAGAAGGAATTCACCCAAAAGAAAGAACAGGAAGAAATGACAGCTAGGGACTTAACACAGATACAAACAAGATGTCTGAACTAGAATTTAGAATCACGGTAATAAGAATATTAGCTGGGGTTGAAAAAAGCATAGAATCCATTTCTGTGGAGATAAAAGAAGTAAAAGCTTGTCAAGATGAAATAAAAAATGTTATAACTGAGCTGCAATCTCTAATGCATGCCACGGCGGCAGGGATGGATGAAGTAGAGCAGTGAATTTAACAGTACAGAGGACAAACTTATGGAGACCAATGAAGCAGAAAAAAAGAGGGATACTAAGGCAAAAGAGCACGATTTAAGAATTAGAGAACTCAGTGACTCATTAAAACGAAATAACATTAGAATCATACGGGTCCCAGAAGGTGAAGAGACAGAAAAAGGGGTAGAAGGTTTACATGAGCAAATCATAGCAGAAAACTTTCCTAACCTGGGGAAACAGACATCAAAATCCAGGAAGCACAGAGGACTCCCATTAAATTCAACAATGGGAACAATGGGAAGGCCTATCAACTGATTGTGATTGAAAGCCATTGTTGAATAAAAAAAATAAAAGAAATAGTTTTCTCTGATTCTTTCAATGGACTCAGTTTAGAGAAATAGTTAACCCCATGTCTTTCCTTCAGTGTCTACAATGTTTACTGAGGACTTATAATTTACTAGCATAATAATACATCGAAGAGGCTTGCATTTCATTACAGTAGGGAAATAAAACTATTAATTTGGAGAAAAACTAATTCAGCCTCTGTAGTTAGATTTAGAAATCTGTATGATTAGATAGCTGGATACATAAATGGCCTCAGGGTGAAAATCTGCAAGTAGAAAATAGACTTAGCTTTATGTGTTAATAGCAATGAAGCAGTTTTCCCTGAGCTCATGCAAGTAGCCATCTCTGCACTGGGGAACCTTGGGTAGGATCTGGGAAGGAACCCTTTATAAATAAATTCCAAGGGATTGACTGAAGCCAAAGCAAAACTAGTGCCAAGACCAGTAAACTGACCCATTTCATACCAGTGTATAGTTCTAGGGATTAATTTAAGTAAGGAGAATATATTTTTATTGTGTATATTTTGCCCTGGCCACAGTTCTGGGACCTTTAGCAGCTTCATTAAGTACCAAAACCTCTTACTTCTTTCATTGAGATTTTAACAGTGTTAGGCTGGTGTCTGTTAATTTTGAATAAACCTAGGTGACCTTTCTCAGTATACTTGATCATGTCCCTGGATATTCACATTTGTTTACCTTCCTCAGCTGAAGAAGAAATAGAGAATACTCCTTCTTGACTACCTTTGTGATGGTTAATTCTTTGTGTCAACTTTACTAGGCTATGGTGCCCACTTGTTTGGTCAAACATCTATCTAGATGTTGCTGTGAAGGAATTTTTTAGATGTGATCAACATTTAAAACAGTAGACTTTGAGTAAAGCAGTTTACCTTCCATAATGTGGGTGGGCCTCATCTAATCAGTTGAAGATCTTGAAAACAAAGACTGAGGTTTTTTGAAGAAGGAATTTTCCTCAGGACTATAACATAGATACTCAGCCTAAGTTTCCAGCCTACCACCATGCCCTAAAGATTTCAGACTTGTTTGCCTCCATAATTGTGTGAGCCAAATCCTGAAAATCAATCTCATTCTCTCCCTTGCCTTCCCTTCCCCACCTCTCTCTCTCTCTCTCTCTCTCTCTCTCTCTCTCTCTCACACACACACACACACACACACACACTCCCCATTGGCCCATTGGTTGTTTCTCTGGAGAACCCTAATAACAACCTTTTTAATAAGAATGTTATTCTTAGTGAAATAAGTTAGAAAATAAGTGTATGATCTCACTTATATGAGGAACCTAAAATAAAGGAACTCATAGAAACAGAACAGATTCTCTAGAGGCAGAGAATGGGTTGGTGATAGGGGAAGTAATGAATGAAGGTGGTCAAAAGGTACAAACTTGTAGTTAATAAATAAGTTCTGCGAATATCATGTATAGCATGGTAACTGTAGTTAACAACACTGTGTTGTACATTTGGAAGTTGCTAAGAGAGTAGATCTCAAAAGTTCTTTTTTTTTCCTAGTTTTGGGGTGTCTATTTTCTGAGAAAGGGAGTTACTTTTAAATTTTTTTTTAACGTTTATTTATTTTTGAGACAGAGAGAGACAGAGCATGAACAGAGGAGGGGCAGAAAGAGAGGGTGACACAGAATCTGAAACAGGCTCCAGGCTCTGAGCTGTCAGCACAGAGCCCGACGCGGGGCTCGAACTCACGGACCGTGAGATCATGACCTGAGCCGAAGTCAGATGCTTAACCAACCAAGCCACCCAGGCACTCCTGGATCTCAAAAGTTCTAATCACAAGGAAAAAATTTTTGTAACTAAGGTGATGGGTGTTAACTAGACTTATTGTGATAATCATTTTGTAATATATATATACATATAGCAAATTATCTTGTACACCTTAAATTTATACAATGTTATATGCCAACTATATCTCAATAAAATGGAGGTGTAGGGAGGAAAGTTATTCCTTTATCTTTACTTTTAGCAATTTTTTTCTTTGAAACTAGGATTGACATTTGAGGGTTTTTTTAAATGTTTTCTAATTTATTTTTGAGGGGGGGCAGAGAGAGAGGGAGAAAGAGGATCTAAAGCAGGCTTTGAGCTGTCAGCACAGAGCCCAATGTGGGACTCAAACCCACAAACCATGAGATCATGACCTGAGCTGATGTCAGACGCGTAACCAACTGAGCCATCCAGGTGCCCCTAGAATTGAGTTTTTAATTTACATCGGTTACTGGCATTTACTTGCAAGCATTTCTTCATGGGTTCATGGGATTTTTTTAGTAATAGCTCTAACAGATTTCTATTTGGTGCAGCTTCTTTTTTTTTCCAAAGAACTTTATCATTCATCTTTTCCAGAAAAGAACATTTCAAAACTACATTTAATAGAAAGTAAAGTTAAAACATGAATAACAAGTGATTTCTTCATACCTCTCTGTCACAATTTTTTTCAAATGGAGCTCGTAAAAATATTTTAAGTCTTTCAGATGTCTATTAGATAATGTCTAGTTCCTTTAGGTCAAAATATAATTCATTATATATGGTGGATTATGGGTGAGGAAGAAATGTATTTGCATGAATTTAAGACCCCAAAGACAAGATTGTTAATAAAAATGATAATAGAGTACAAGGGCCAATTTGTAAGGGAGAAGGCAGAGCTATTAATAGTGATAAGTTGACAATCCTTTTAGAATTTCTCGTAATAAACTGGTAGCATATAGAACACATGTCTGCCCTAAATTCCCTTCTCCTAACCTCCCTTGTTGTCTAAAGTCTCACTGGTGCCCCACTGGAAGAGCAACTTTCCAAGACTGTCATGAATGCTTCCTTCATTGGGGTTTGTATATCTTTACCTTCTCGTGTGGCAAGTAGGTGCTTCTTTGGGTCTTGATAATACAAACACATATTATTAGTCCTTAAAGAATAAAAAGGAACTCACTCAGTTCCCAAGGAGTAGAAAAAGTTCAGAACAATCAGCAACTTTTTTTTTTTTTTTTTTTTTTGAGCACCCATCAAACATAAAACACCTTACTCAGGCTGTTTGGTGTGGTTGAAAAAAAAAAAAAGAGTAGAAAAGATATCTCATATCTTCAGAGAAATGGCAGAGGGGCTGATTTTTAAAAAGCAGAAGGGTGCCTGTATGGCTCAGTCGGTTGAGCATCCTACTTCAGCTCAGGTCATGATCTCGTGGTTCGTGAGCTCGAGACCCGCATTGTGCTCTCCGCTGTCAGCACAGAGCCTGCTTTGGATCCTTTGTTTCCCACACCACCCCCGCCCCTCCCCCCCACCTCTCTGCACCTCCCTTGCTCTCTCTCTCTCTCTCTCTCTCTCTCTCTCTCAAAGATAGATAAACACATAAAAAAAAAATAAAAGGCAGAAGAGACACCTACTGTTTAAAAACCTCCCAGAGGAACTTAGATTCTACATTCTGCCTCCAGCAGCAGTTTTCCCCATGACCATAATTTCTTAGGAATCCTTTATGTCCCCAGAGGAGGTAAAGCCAACTCTGTTTCTTTCTCCAATACAGGCACCTGACAGCAGCTATGACAACTATGTGCTCTGAAAAGAACTTTTCCAGAGGTTGATGTCTCAGAGTTTCCCTTAGCACTTGGTGGGCAAGTTGGCTATTTGAGAGTAGAGAATAAAAGAAACGTGTGAAAGTATTTTGATGTATGTAAGTAGAGTGTATCAGAGGGAATGTGATGGCCAGTCTTGTGTTTT
Source organism: Prionailurus viverrinus (assembly GCF_022837055.1). NCBI lineage: Eukaryota > Metazoa > Chordata > Mammalia > Carnivora > Felidae > Prionailurus > Prionailurus viverrinus. The sequence goes on from NC_062566.1 coordinate 53,892,164, forward strand.
TCATTCCTTCTTCCTACCAGAACTGGTGTGAGTATTTGTTATCCAGTTAGTAGAAGTTTCTTTGTCTGTCCAAAAGGTGATTGTAGCTGGTGATTTCTGGAAAGGAAGAGGCAGCAGCAACCCTTTTGTGGTTTTTAGACAGTGGTGAGAATTCTGTCCCTTTGTCTTTAAGCAGTATATTAACACACTTCAGCTTTTTCTTTCAGCATTTTATTTAAAGGCAAGAGAGGAGTCAGGGATGAGTCCAAAGTTTTTACTTGAGCCACTGGAAGGATGGAGTTACCTTAACTAAATAAACAGACTCAGGGAAAATAAAGTTTTGGGGAAAAGATCAGGAGTTCGCTTTGGGATATGTGAAAAATTGAGATGCCTGTTAGACATCCCAGTAGAGACATTGAGTAGGCACTTGGGTATAGGAGTGTAGACAAGTCAGGACTGGAAATGTAAATATGGAAGTCACATACATACACAAGACTCCCAAGGGAGAAAACATGGATACAGTCTAAGACCAAGAGCCAAGACAGCCTAGGAGCACTCCTGTTTTTAGAGTCAGAGAGACAGGAGGAACCAGCCAAGAAGATGGAGGAGTAATGGCCACTGAGGGCAATGGGGGGCCAGGAGAGGAGGGTATCCTGAAAGTCAGGGGAAGAAAATGTTTCAAGGAAGAAAAAGAAAGTGAGAACACTATTGATGGGCAAGTGAGGATAACGGAGATAGTGCCTTGGATTTTATAATGTGGGAGACATTAGTAACTATAGCAAGGGCAGTTTATGTGGAGAGGAGGGGGTAAGGGCCTGAGTGAGTGGGTTCAGGAGAGAATAGGAGAAGAATTGCTGGCATGAAGGATACATGATTATGTTAAGGAATTTTTCTGCAGAGTGAACAGAAATAGAGCAGTAAGCTAGAGGCAAAAGTGAGGTCAAGATTGTTGATATTGTTGATGTTTAAGTGGAAGAAATAATACCATAGTTTTATATTAATGGAAATGTCTAGTAGAAAGGAAATGAAATATCGATGCATCAGAGAGAAGGGAGAAATTGCTGGAGCAATTCTCAGAATGTCTCACAGAACTGAAGACATTCTTATCTTGTGCCAAAGCCTGTTCTCATTCTACACACAATGAATGCCAACAACTCTGGTTATGGAAATAGTTTCTGCAGGCAGAGAGTGGAAATCTATTTGAAAACCTCCGTCTCTGTATCATGGAGTCCAAGGACAGGGTACACGGATAAAAATGCTGACCTTAATGCCTCAGGTCATTGAGCCGAAGATACATACTTTTGGGCACCCACACAAATACCACCCAAACTACCTTTCTGTGCAGCGTAGGTTGTAATAATACCTCACTAAAACAGATTTCATATCATTTGTGATCATCTGAAGGGACAAAATTTAAAATTTCCCTTTTACCTCAGAGATACTATTTTTATAGAAAATTAAATCCATTTACAAAATTATATGGGACATTTTGCATAATTTTTAAAGGCATCAGACATTATCTTCAATGTAAATGCAAATAATAAACTTCAATTTAAGTAGCAACTGGTGGTAAGCTCATTCTTCTTGTATCATATCAGTTCATTTTTTCTCTATTTCACTGAGGTGATCTATTAGTCAATGTTTTCTTGGCTTACTTTGAATTATTACACTATAGTATTTTTTAATACTATAAGAGTTTAAAATTGCTGTTTATGAAAAATATTCTATTAGTCTAATTTTTAAATAACAAAGAAAAATTTCTCCCCATAGATATGCTTTACAGAAATTTTAAAGGCTTGAAATTTTCCTTCCTAAACTTTCCTTAGAAAGACAAAACCAGTTCAATGAGAACTTTTCAGTATTTTCCACCAGTTACCCTTACTAGCAGAAGACAACAAAGGCATACCTGGGGGGCAATGGGGGTATTGGCCAATGTGGCCAATAAAATCATAACATTTATTTGGAATCTCCTTTTCAGACATTAAAACCCATTTTATAATATAATAATACTATGTTTTAGAATATAGTAAATTATTTTAAATTATAATTTTGGGGAAAAATGTATTCTACTTGTCTCATTGGCTCAATGAAGAAGCTACTTGTCATAGGTTCTGTCGATGTCAGAGCTCTGGAATGAACTGAGGCTCAGCCAATGCAGATTCATCATCTAGGTACTTTCTCTTCTCTAGCTGCAAGTCTCTAGAACACACACACACACACACACACACACACACACACAAATATACTAATAAAATGGCAACCATTTGTTATTGCTTTATGAATTATAAAAGGGTAAATGCTGAGGAAACATTCTTTGAATGCTACTAGAGAGAAAGTTACAGTGCAATATTTTTGGGTTCCTGTGGTAGAAAATCCTGATGGTTGCATCATTTTGTTTACAGGCCTAATAACCAGTGTCATAACAATCCAGTCGGCCTCTTTAACTGTCTCCATGGAATTCTTGTCAGAGCACTTTCATGTTGAAGAAAGAAGACTAGTGATGTTTTCTATTTTGCTAAATTTATAAGTTTCACTACACTTAAATACATCAAGAATCTCAAATAAGGTAGTCCTTATGATTTTCATCTCTCAATGTTTATTTTTATCACAGAACTTTTGTTGATTACAGAAAAAAAACTAACAGTTTTGCTCTGCAATTATTTTCTGAAATTGTTCAGACTTCAAATAAACCAACCAAAAGCTGTTAAGTAAGACAACTAAGACTTTATCATTAAGATGAACAATTGAGTCAGACTACCCAGGTTTTTGTCTTTTGCTGTCACATCTCTCTTCTTCTTAATGAAAAGCAAGTCAATCCTGAGTGTGAAACCTTTTCCCAGTCCACTTTCCCCATCTCGTATTATTTTGAACCAAATCCTAAATGTCATATGAATTTATCCATAAATATTTCAATATACCAAAACATTTGATTAAGGACAGTTACATCAGGAAATTGAATTTGTTAGCAGGAGCCAGTGGCTTTGTGTACAATCCAAATAATCACAAGTGATTTCTTTTTTTTTTTTTTTTAATTTTTTTTTTTCAATGTTTATTTATTTTTGGGACAGAGAGAGACAGAGCATGAACGGGGGAGGGGCAGAGAGAGAGGGAGACACAGAATCGGAAACAGGCTCCAGGCTCTGAGCCATCAGCCCAGAGCCCGACGCGGGGCTCGAACTCCCGGACCGCGAGATCGTGACCTGGCTGAAGTCGGACGCTTAACCGACTGCGCCACCCAGGCGCCCCTATCACAAGTGATTTCTAAGGTGACAAACTTTTCTAAGGTAGATAGAAATATCTATTGTACAATAAATATTTTGGCCTTCTTGACTCACTCCGAAGTCACATGTTCTACTTTGACTTCTGTGGTCAAAGCACAGGTCATGTGGGTCACAGATATCTACAGGATTTGATCTTGCCTCCTATGACATCTTGCAATCACTTGAAGAGACTCCAGGGCTAGTATCATTGGATTCCTCGACTACACCAAAAAGGTCAGAGTTCTCAATTGCTCTCTACACATAAAAATTTTCTATTCCATAGTATTCATTCAAGAAAAACACAAGTTTCACTGACATGGAAAAGCAGAATTTTGATTTTACTTGCACATGTGTCATAAAACCCTTCTACGGGGCAAAAATTTTAAACAATTTTTCTCCAAAACCTTGACTAAAATTGACACACTAAAATGTGCCATAATTATCCTAGAGCTTTGGTGCTGCTGTCATAGTATATATAAATGTAACATATGTAACCCCAGTTATAATACTGCAAGAATAAGTATGCCCCTGCTTGGGACAAGAAGGAATCTGAAGGCCTTGGGTCTGTGTGTACTAGTGAGAGCCAGAAAGGGGCAGGATGCTCTAGGGGTGTGTTATGTGTAAGACCTCAAGCTGACCCCTCTTCATGGTAGCTGCTATCAGGGCATTCATCTCTCAGCTTGGAGAAGAGTGTAATAGATAATTATTTTGGTTTCCCTCTTTCTTTTTTATGTATTTTACTTTTCATTCTTTGATCCAGCCACTGAATTCATCACTCCTTCTGGTTGTTCTCCCCAACTTTGTGTAGTGGAACAGGGGGAAAAGAGAAGTTTGTAAAGAAAGGGGTCTTTTTAGGTTTTTTTTTCCCCTTAAAGTCTCTCTGTCCCTGCTCTTGAATAATTGTTGATAATTTTTTCATTTTGTAGGTGCTGATAAAAGTGTAATTATCAGGAATTACTATGAAAAAATAAGTATACCAAGCCCATCTACTGCTGGAAATGCTATTATTCATCAGGATAAAATTGTCATGACATTAATCCATAGTCATCCATTCAATAACATCTATGGAGTACACACTAAATGTGAGGTAGCAGGGAGGAATCTGACGTTAATTAAAAAAAAATTTTTTTAATGTTTATTTATTTTTGAGAGAGAGAGAAACAGAGCATAAGTGGGGGAGGAACAGAGAGAGAGGGAGACACAGAATCTGAAGCAGGCTCCAGGCTCTGAGCTGTCAGCACAGAGCCCGACGCGGGGCTCGAACTCACAAACCGTGAGATCATGACCTGAGCCGAAGCTATATGCTCAACCGACTGAGCCACCCAGGCGCCCCAAGATGTTAATTTTTAAAAATGGTCCCTGGGGCGCCTGGGTGGCGCAGTTGGTTAAGCGTCCGACTTCAGCCAGGTCACAATCTCGCAGTCCGTGAGTTCGAGCCCCGCGTCCGGCTCTGGGCTGATGGCTCAGAGCCTGGAGCCTGTTTCCGATTCTGTGTCTCCCTCTCTCTCTGCCCCTCGCCCGTTCATGCTCTGTCTCTCTCTGTCCCAAAAATAAATAAACGTTGAAAAAAAAATTTAAAAATGGTCCCTGACCTCAAGGAGTTTACAAAAGAGATAAAACCTGTACAAAAATATTGTAATACAAGGTGGAATGTAGTATGTGCTATGTCAGCATCTTTTTAAAAACGGTCTGAGACCACCTACTAAATCAATCTCTGGTTGTAGGGCTCAAGAATCTGCATTTTGGGGGCACCTGGTGGCTCAGTCAGTTGAGTGTCCAACTCTCGATTTCAGCCTGGGCCATGATCTCACAGTTCCTGTGCTGGAGCCCAACATCGGGCTCCATGCTAACAGCGTAGAGCCTGCTTGAGATTCTGTCTCTGTCTCCCTCTCTGCCCCTCCCTCCACTCATGCTTCCTCTCTCTTTCAAAATAAATAAATAAATAAACATAAAAAAAAAAAAAAGACAAGCCTTCCAGGTAATTCTCATACACAATAAAATGTTTTATATGTTTAGACATTTTCTTGGAGAATATAAGAATAAAGGGGTCAGGGGGCACCTGGGTGCCTCAGTCGGTTAAGCATCTTACTCTCGATTTTGGCTCAGGTCATGATCTCACCATTCCATGAGATCAAACTTTGGGCTCTATGCTGACAGTGCAGAGCCTGCTTGAGATTCTCTCTCCCAGCTCTCTCCCCAACGCCTCTCAAAATAAATAAGTAAACATTAAATAAATAAATAAATAAATAAATAAATAAATAAATAAATTCCAGCATGAAGAGAATCAGGAAACAAAAAACCAATAGAGAAGAAAATCAGGAAAAACTTATTATTTTCTCCAGTAATGATTAAATGATGATTAAACTCTGCTCTTGATAGCTAACTTTTAGTATGTCATTACATTGCAGGTTCATCACTTTTAATTTAAGAAACTCTCGAATTGCACAGTTAAGTGGATTTTGAAATACATACAAATTTCCTTATTCTTGTTTCAAGTTTCAGAAAATGCTTCTGAAACTGTAGATCAAGCTCAGAAAATATATATGTGTGTATAAAGCAACTTGATGTGACTTTTTTTAATGTTTATTTGAGAGAGAGAGAGAGATAAAGAGTGTGAGCAGGGGAGGGTCAGAGAGAGAGGGAGACACAGAGGTATCAGCCCAGAGACCAACACGGGGTTCAAACTAAAGAACTATGAGTTCATGACCTGAACCGAAGTTGGACACCCAACCAACTGAGCCACCCCTTGATGTGACTTTTGATTGAAACAACATTGGTTGTCATGGAAGTTACTTTACCATACTATAAGTTTTGCACAAAGCAATGTTTTGGCTTGTAGTTTAGGTTGAATTTATTAAGAAACATTATCAAGTCTGCAGTAAAAGTTAATTTCCAAAGCTATTTAGTGTTTTATAATAGCAGTTGAGGGCAGTTCTTCTCTTTGAGAAAAATTTTAGTCTCAGCCTGAGCTCAAAAAATTGCATTAAAAACTTACCATTGCTGAGCCATTGAACTGTTTTGGGGGAGGATGAGTCAGGATATTCATACAATTTTTCAGTCATTTAATTTTATTTTTATTTTTATTTATTTTTTTAATTTACATCCAAGTTAGTTAGCATATGGTGCAACAATGATTTCAGGAGTAGATTCCTTAATGCCCCTTACCTATTTAGCCCATCTCCCCTCTCACAACCCCTCCAGTAACCCTCTGTTTGTTTTCTATATTTAAGAGTCTCATGTTTTGTCCTCCTCCCTGTTTTTATATTATTTTTGCTTTCCTTGTGTTCATCTGTTCTGTGTCTTAAAGTCGTCATATGAGTGAAGTCATATGATATTTGTCTTTCTCTGACTAATTTCACTTAGCATAATACCCTCCAGTTCCATCCACGTAGTTGCAAACAGCAAGATTTCATTGTTTTTGATTCCCGAGTAATACTCCATTGTGTGTGTGTGTGTGTGTGTGTGTGTGTGTGTGTGTGTGTGTGTATATATATATATATATATATATATATATATATACACCACATTTTCTTTATCCATTCATCCATCGATTGACATTTGGGCTCTTTCCGTACTTTGGCTATTGTTGATAGTGCTGCTATAAACATTAGGGTGCATGTACCCCTTTGAAACAGCATACCTGTATCTCTTTGGTAAATAACTAGTAATGCAATTTCTGGATTGTAGGGTAGTTCCATTTTCAATTTTTTGAGGAACCTCCATACTGTTTTCCAGAGTGGCTGCACCAGCTTGCATTCCGATCAGCAGTGTAAGAGTCCTCTGTCTCCGCATCCTTGCCAACATGTGTTGTTGCCTGAGTTGTTAATGTTAGCCATTCTGACAGGTGTGAGGTGGTATCTCATTGTGGTTTTGATTTGTATTTCCCTGATGAGGAGTGACATTGAGCATTTTTTCATGTGTCGGTTGGCCATCTGGCTATCTTCCTTGGAGAAGTGTCTTTTCATGTCTTTTGCCCATTTCTTCACTGGATGATTTGGTTTTTGGGTGTTCAGTTTGATAAGTTCTCTATAGATTTTGGATACTAACCCTTTATCTGATATGTCATTTACAAATATCTTCCCCCATTCTGTCAGTTTCCTTTTAGTTTTGCTTATTGTTTCATTTGCTATGCAGAAGCTTTTTATTTTGATGAGGTCCCAATAGTTCACTTTTGCTTTTATTTCCCTTGCCTCCAGAGACACGTTGAGTAAGAAGTTGCTGTGGCTAAGGTGAAAGAGGTTTTGCTTGGTTTCTCCTCAAGGATTTTGGTGGCTTCCTGTCTTACATTTAGATCTTTCATCCATTTTGATTTTATTTTTGTGTATGGTGTAAGAAAGTGGTCTAGGTTCATTCTTCTGCATGTCACTATCCAATTTTCCCAACACCATCTGCTGAAGAGACTGTCTTTATTCCATTGGATATTCTTTCCTGCTTTGCCAAAGATTAGTTGGCCATATGTTTGTGGATCCATTTCTGGGTTCTCTACTCTCTTCCATTGATCTGAGGGTCTGTTTTTCTGCCAGTACCACACTGTCTTGATGATTACAGTTTTTTAATACATCTTGAACTCCGGGATTGTGATGCCTCCAGCTTTGGTTTTCTTTTTCAAGATTGCTTTGGCTATTTGGAGTTTTTTCTGGTTCCATACAAATTTTAGGATTGTTCTAGCTCTGTGAAGAATGCTGGTGTTATTTTCATAGGGATTGCATTGAATATGTAGATTGCTTTGGGTAGTATTGACATTTTAACAATATTTGTTCTTCCTATCCAGGAACATGGAATATTTTTCCTTTTTTTTTTTTTTTTTTGGTCTTCTTTAATTTCTTTCATAAGCTTTCTATAGTTTTCAGTGTATAGATCTTTCACCTCTTTGGTTAGATTTATTCCCAGTTATTTTATGGGTTTTGGTGCAATTGTAAATGGTATTGATTCCTTGATTGCTTTTTTTGTCGCTTCATTATTGGTGTATAGGAATTCAACCAATTTCTGTGCATTGATTTTATCTCCTGCAAATTTGCTGAATTCATGAATCTGTTCTAGCAGTTTTTTGGTGGAATATTTTAGGTTTTCCATATAGAGTATCATGTCATCTGCAAAGAGTGAAAGTTTGACCTCCTCCTGGCTGATTTGGATGCCTTTTATTCCTTTGTGTTGTCTGATTACTGAGGCTAAGACTTCCAGTACTATGTTGAATAACAGTGGTGAGAGTGGACAACCCTGTCGTGTTCCTGACCTTAGGGGGAAAGTGTTCAGTTTTTCCCCATTGAGAATGATATTAGTGGTGGGTCTTTCATATATGGTTTTTATGATCTTGAGGTATGATCCTTCTATCCCTACTTTCTTGAGGGTTTTTATGAAGAAAGGATGCTGTATTCTGTCAAATGCTTTCTCTGTATCTATGGGGAGGATCATGTGGTTCTTGTCCTTTCTTTTATTGATGTGAGGTATCACATTGATTGTTTTGAGGATATTGAAACACCCCTGCATCCCAGGGACAAATCCCACTTGGCCATGGTGAATAATTTTTGTAATGTGTTGTTGCATCCGGTTGGCTAGTATCTTGTTGAGGATTTCTGCATCCATGTTCATCAGGGATTGGTCTGTAGTTCTCCTTTTTAGTGGAGTCTTTGGTTTTGGAATCAAGGTAATGTTGGCTTCATGGAATGAGTTTGGAAGTTTCCCTTCCATTTCTATTTTTTTGGAACAGCTTCAAGAGAATAGGTGTTAACACTTCTTTAAATGTTTGGTAGAATTCTCCTGGAAAGCCATATGGCCCTGGACTCTTGTTTTTTGGGAGATTTTTGATTACCAGCTCAATTTCTTTACTGGTTATGGGTTAGTTCAAATTATCTATATCTTCCTGTTTCACTTTTGGTAGTTTATATTTTCTTCCAGATTGCCCAATTTATTGGCATATAATTTCTCATAATATTGTCTTATTATTGTTTTTATTTCTGCAGTGTTGGTTGTGATCTCTCCTCTTTCATTCTTGATAGTATTTATTTGAGTCCTTTCCTTTTTCTTTTTGATCAAACTAAGTAGGAGTTTATCAAAGAACCAGCTTCTGGTTTCATTGATCTGTTCTACTGGTTTTTTTTTTGTTTGTTTGTTTCAATAGCATTGGTTTTGCTCTGATCTTTATTATTTCCTGTCTTCTGCTGATTTTGGGTTTTATTTGCTGTTCTTTTCCAGCTCTTTAAGGTATAGGGTTGGGTTGTGTATCTGAGACCTTTCTTCCTTTTTAAGGAAGGCCTGGAATGCTATATACTTCCTTATTATGACTGCCTTTGCTGCATCCCAGAGGTTTTGGGCTGTGGTGTTATCATTTTCATTGGCTTCCATGTACTTTTTAATTTCCTCTTTAACTTCTTGGTTAACCTATTTGTTCTTTAGTAGGATGTTCTTTAATCTCCAAGTATTTGTTGTCTTTCCAAATTTTTTCTTGTGGTTGATTTAGCGTTTCATAGCATTGTGGCCTGAAAATATGCACGGTGTAATCTCAATCCTTTTGTACTTGCCGAGGGCTGATTTGTGTCCCAGTATGTGATCTATTCTGAATGTTCCATGTGTACTCGAGAAGAATGTGTATTCCTCTGCTTTAGGATGAAATGTTTTGAATATATATGTTAAGTCCATCTGGTCCAGTGTGTCATTCAACACCATTGTTTCCTTCTTGATTTTCTGTTTAGATGATCTTTCCATTGCTGTAAGTGGGGTGTTCAAGTCTTTATCAATGAGTTTCTTTATGTTTGTGATTAACTGATTTGTACATTTGGGTGTTCCACGTTTGGAGCATGAATGTTTACAATTATTAGATCTTCTTGGGGGATAGACCCCTTAATTTTGACATAATGCCCTTCTTCATCTCTTGTTCTGTCTTTATTTTAAAGTCTAGATTGTCTGGCATAAGTGTAGCTACTCTGGCTTTCTTTCAGAGATCATGAGCATGATAGATGGTTCTCCATCCCCTTACTTTCAATCTGAAGGTGTCTTTAGGTCTAAAGTGGGTCTCTTGTAAACAGCATATAAATGGATCTTGTTTTCTTATCCATTCTCTTACCCTATGTCTTTTGATTGGAGCATTTAGTCCATTGACATTCAGAGTGAGTACTGAAAGGTATGAATTTATTGTCATTATGTTGCCTGTAGAGTTGGAGTTTCTGGTGGTGTCCTCTGGTCCTTTCTAGTCTTTGTTGCTTTTGGTCTTTTTGTTTTTTGTTTTGTTTTGTTTTCTCATCTTTTCTCCTCTCAGAGAGTCCCCCTTAAAATTTCTTGCAGCACTGGTTTAGTGGTCATGAACTCTTTTAATTTTCATTTGTCTGGGAAACTTTTTATCTCTCCTTCTATTTTGAATGACAGCCTTGCTGGATAAAGAATTCCTGGCTGCATATTTTTCCAATTCAGCACATTGAATATATCCTGCCACTCCTTTCTGGCCTGCCAAGTTTCTGTGAATAGGTCTGCTGTGAACCTGATCTGTCTTCTCTTGTAGGTTAAGGACGTTTTTCCCCTTGCTGCTTTCATGATTCTTTCCTTGCCTGAGTATTTTGTGAATTTGACTATGATATGCCTTATTGATGGTTGGTTTTTGTTGAATCTAATGGGAGTCATCTGTGCTTCCTGGATTTTGATGTCTGTTTCCCCAGGTTAGGAAAGTTTTCTGCTATGATTTGCTCATGTAAACCTTCTACCCCTTTTTCTCTCTCTTCACCTTCTGGGACCCCTATGATTCTAATGTTATTCCCTTTTAATGAGTCACTGAGTTCTCTAATTCTTAAATCATGCTCTTTTGCCTTAGTATCCCTCTTTTTTTCTGCTTCATTGGTCTCCATAAGTTTGTCCTCTATATTGTTAAATTCACTGCTCTACTTCATCCATCCCTGCCGTCGTGGCATGCATTAGAGATTGCAGCTCAATTATAACATTTTTTATTTCATCTTGACAAGCTTTTACTTCTTTTATCTCCACAGAAATGGATTCTATGCTTTTTTCAACCCCCGCTAGTATTCTTATTATCGTGATTCTAAATTCTAGTTCAGACATCTTGTTTGTATCTGTGTTGTTAAGTCCCTAGCTGTCATTTCTTCCTGTTCTTTCATTTGGGGCGAATTCCTTCATTTCATCATTTTTAAGGAAGAAAAGGAATTAATAAAGTAAAAAAAAAATTAAAAGCAACACAAAAAAAATTAAATAAGGGATGCTATATCCTAGGTGTGTTTTGGTCTCGTTGAAAGGAGCTTGACAGATTAGAGAAAAAAAGGAAAGAGAAGAGAAGAAAAAGCAGAAAAAAGTGGGGAAAAAGGAAAACATTTGAAAATTTGAAAAAATGAATACAATAAAATAGAATAAAACGAAATGATTGATGTAAAATAGAATTTTTAAAATTTACAAAAAAGTAAAATACATAGTAGAAAAAAATTAAAGAAAAATCTTTTTAATAAAAATGGAAAATAAAAATAAATTTTTTTCTCTCTCTGCTGAGTTCTGTGGTTCAGGTTGTGCAGATTGTTGCGTTAATCCTCAATCAGTGTTTTAGGTGTGCAAGATGGTTTAGTGTTGATCTGGCTGCATTTCAGGGACGAGAGACACAAAAACACTTTCCATGCTGTTCTGCCATCTTGGCTCTTCCCTCTTCACCTGAAACTTTCCATTTTCATATCCCCTTTATCACAGAACAAGGAAATTTTTCCATCTGAAAAGGAGCCTACAATCCCCTAACCGCCTATTTCTCTGCCCTGGCTGTAGTTTATGAAAATAATCCGAGGAGCTTTTAAAACCTGTGGGGGCCCCACCTCCAGATATTCTGGTTTAATTATCTAAGATAAGGGCCTGGGCCCCTATGTTCTGAATATGTAGCCAGGGTTGTGAACCACTGACTACCCAACCCCTTCATTCTATAGATGAGGAAATTGGGGTTAATTAAAATTGTACCAATGTAGAATATTTAGATTAAAATTTTTTCATAAACTTAATAAGTAATGATTTCTAAAACCTGCAACTTGTTGACCAAGTGAAGCTTAACTGTTCAGACAACTGTTTACCATCTTTCTCTTTGTTTTCTTCTTCCTCTTCTTTTTTTTTTTTTCCAGAAACTAAAGGTCTTCTTTATCCCTGCATTAGCTCTGTGAACACAGGTTAATGCTTCTAACATTTATTTGAAAAAATTATTAGGAAAACATTTACCCATAGAGCTGAAACAGGCAAATTTCAAAAGAATAAAACTTGAAATACCACAGTTGACTCCCACTTTTTAACCTGCTCTCACAGAACTTCAGCATGCATTCACATATGTGAGAAGAGCTATTTTAAGTAGCCCACACAATTAAAAACCAAACAAAGATTAAAATCTGAGAGGTAAATGGGTGCTATGGTAATTTTTAAAAAATGGTGTAACTTCTTTGACATACCTTCCCCCAAGAGTGGGGTTCCCATGACACTGAGAGGCTGTGATGGCTTTAACTAATAGAGCAAGGCTCAGCACACCTTTTCAGGGCCAGATAGTTAATATTTTAGGCTTTGCAGGCCTTAAGGTCTCTGTTGCAACTACTCAACTCTGCATTTTAGCATGAAAGTAGCCATAGACAAAATGTAAACAAATGGACATGGCTATGTTCCAATAACACTTTATTTACAATGACAGGTGGCATGCTGAATTTGGCACGAGGTCATAGTTCACTGATCTCTGCAATAGAATATGGAAGAAAGGCTATGTGACTTCTAAAACTAGGTCATAACAAGACCTACAGCTTCCACCTGCGTCTCCTGGAACACTCTCAGAAAGCTCCATCTTGGAACCTAGCCACCACCCTGTGAGAAGCCAAAGCCAGAGAGACAGGCCCTATGTAAGTGATCTGGTCAACAGCCCTGGCTCTGCCCAGCCTTCATGTCTTCTCAGCCTAGGTGTTGACATGTGAGTGGAGAAGTTTCATGATGATTCCAGTGCCCATCTGTTCAAGTCACCACTGAACACTGAGTCTTCCTGGCTGAGACTCTGGACAGAGTGCAACAGAGACAAAACATCCCTACCATGCCCATCGGAATTCTGTGAGGATAGTAAAACCATTGTTTTCACATTGCTAGATTTAGAGGTGGCTTGTCATGTAGCAATAGATAACTAGAACAGAGGACGACTAACAAAACCTCTTAATATCACATGTGGAAGGCTAAAAATCTCAGAAGAGAAAGCTAGAGTAACAAACTCATTTGAAAATATTTAATTAAAAAAAAAAACAACTTATGCTTGTAAGTCATAAATCTAAAGAAACTTGTAATGTTTACATTCTAGAGTAAGGTGTGAAACATAGATGCCCATCAATTTGGGACTGTCCAATAACAATGGCTTTATAACTGTTGAAAAAACACAAATCTGGGACTAGTTACCAACTAATCATTAAGTATTTATTTGGTTGAAAATAGTCAACAATTAGGATCAGCTAACAATTACTCCAACTGGCCAAACCATTTTTTGTGTATGGATACAGTGTTGAATGCTCTGCTATGCTATGGCTCCAGACACCTTGGACATAATACTAAAACAAAATTTGTGAAGCTAGTCAATACTGGAAAAGCTTTGTAACTTTAAGTAATATGATCTATACTATAGTTGCAGGTAAATTATTTAAAAATCTACCCTAATAGATATTCACTAATGTTGAACTTCAGGTATATGTGGATTAACAATTTGCTAACAATTTGGTTATAGGTGTTTAAACTTCCCCTGCCCCCAAACCAGCAAACCCTTGGATATGGTACTGTGTCAGGATTGTCCTAAAAGACACAGAGTTTAGGCTGAAGCAAATATGCAAGCATTACTGTGAGGCACAAATAAAATCAAGTCCGGCACAGAAGAGACAAAACCAAGCATGAAGTAAGGGTACAATCTTAAGCCACCAACATAGAATGAGCATTTATAAGAGAAACTATAAAAAATCATTACGGATACTTCCAGAGTTTCTGGAACACAGCTATAGGGACTTTTTCTAGGGAAGAAAAATGGTTCTAAGACCAATTCTGACATGTGTGTGGAGGAGGCTCCCCACCCCTCCACCCCGTCCCACACACACCACCACACAATGCTCAGGACACAAAGTAGGTGTTCTATAGAGTTCAACTCAATTCTGAACTGTCTACCCAAAGATAGCATCAGACTCCAAAGGGACATGGCTCAATCCCAAAAGAATACCCTCCACTTGAGAAGCCATTCACAAGCTCAAGTTAACACCTATGCTTCTGACCAACCACCTATAGACTGGAGGTTCCAAAGATCCACTCCTTGGATTTCAGATGCCAGTTCCAAGTCCAGGTTGTTAGCTGTGCTTCTTCTTAGCAACTGGCTATAAATCAGAGGTTCTCATGACCTCTACCCTTTCAGATTCAACTGATTAGCTAGTGTAGCTCACAGAACTCAGGGAAACACTTACTCACATTTACCAGTTTATTATAAAAGTATATAATAAAGGATACAGGTGGACATCCAGATGGAAGAGATGCACAGGGCAAGGTATATGGCAAGGGACATGGAGCTTCCATGCCCAGCATAGGTGTGCTACTCTCCCAGCACCTCCAGCTCTCCCAGTTCACCAACCTGGAAGCTGTCCAAACTGTCCATTTCTAAATTTTTATGGAGACTTTATTACATAGGCATGATTGATTAAGTCATCAGCCATTGGAAATCTATTCAATCTCCAGCCATTCTCCCCTCCCAAGAGGTATAAGGGCGGGACTGAAAGTCCCAACCCTACAATCCAGCCAATCAGCCCAATTCTTAGAAGACCCAGGGGCATTCCAAAAGTCACCTCATTAACATGACAAAAGGCACCTTTATCTCTTTCACCACTTAAGAAATTCCAAGGCTTTTAGAAGGTCTGCACTAGAAACAGGACAAAGGCCAAATATATATTTCTTATTATAATTCATAATATCACAGGAAGGCAGCTATTAAAAGATGATATTGCTAAAAAGAAAAAAAAAAGAAATTATGGATTCATTCTTGCACTTACTTGCTGTAGCTGACAGGTCTCATGCCCAGTACACTTATTAGCCTCCCATGGTTAAATTTTTACAACTAGTTGTTATCCAGCAATATTCTATACTTTGCCAGGCTTAACAAACAAAAAGTATATAGGCAAACTACCCATAGGTGGGACAGCAACCACAAGTTGAAGAATCAAACTATTAAGTTAGAACAAGATTTCTTACAACTTTGGTACTATTGACATTCCGGTGACACTGTTTGACATAATTTTTTGTTGTGGGGTGGTCCTATTCATTGTTAGGATGTTTAGTGGCATCTCTAGCCTCTACCTGCTAGATGCTAGTAGTGTCCCCCAACTCAAGTCATGTCAATCAAAAATGTCTCCAGATGTTGCTAGATGTCCCCAAGGGACAAAGCTGCCCCCAGCTGAAAACCCCTGGATTAGAAATAGAATTTTCCATGTGGTGTTCGTGTTCTCTCTGCTTCTTTTTTTAGAGGACATACTAGGGGATTACTACTGGGGGAGGTCATGGCTACCCTTTTTGGTAATAGACTTAAAGTGTTTCCTATTGGACTGAGATCCTCAGTTCCTCAGGAGCAAATGACCAGAGGCCTCCCTTGGTTTCCTTGCTGCATTGACTTTTTCATGGGGTGGCTCATTAAATTTTTTTTTAATGTTTATTTGTTTTTGACAGAGAGAGAGAGAGAGAGAGAGAGAGCATGAGCGGGCAGGGGCAGAGAAAGAGGGAGACACAGAATCCGAAGCAGGCTCCAGGCTCTGAGCTGTCAGCACAGAGCCCAATGCAGGGGTCAAACCCACAGATGGCGAGATCATGACCTTAGCAGAAGTTGGGCACTCAACCAAATGAGCCACCCGGCACCCCAAGGGGTGGCTCATTAAAACGATAGTTGATTTCATCAGAACAAGGAAGCAAGAGAAAAAGAGAAAATGCAAGCAAGACCAAGTCAGTCTTTTGTAACTTAATCTCTGAAGCGATATCCATCAATTTTGCCTATTCTGTTCATTAGAAGTAATGAACTAGGGCCAGCCCATACTCAGGCAGACTCGCTGGGGGCCACTTTAGATGCCTGACTACACTGGGATGCAAGGGAGGTAAAATTTTTTTGTAAGTCTGCATGTCTAAAAAAGGTCTTTTTTCTACTCTCATATTTAATCAATAGTTTAAGCATAGAATTCTAGGTTGAAGGTGATGGGCTGGCTCTCCTCCCCTAACCTACCTGAGGGCGAGCTGCCCTAAGAAGATAGGAAGGGGAGAGCTGGACCTGCAGGGAAGGGACACCTAACTCCTTCACAGCCCCCAGTGCACAAGGAAGAGTCAGGCCTGTTCTTCTTCAGGCTCCCCGGGGGGGACCTGGCCAGATGCAGAAGTAGCTGAAGATTATAGAAGAGCAGACTTAAAAGATAAAACTTAGAAGAGACAACATTACTGATTATGTGCCAAATGCTTGGAGACCCCTACAATCTGCAGAACTAGTCCTTATAGGACAAATTTTTATTGTACAAGTTGTCTGAACAATCTGCATTATAAACATAGAAAGTGAATAAAAGAACTGAGTGAAGATGAAATCAGGACATTGAAACATAAAAACAAAAACAAAAAAAAAGAGAAAAAAATTGATGAACCTTCTGTCCAGGAACAAAACAATAAAGACATACACAGCTATGCCTAGAACCCCAATGCGGGAGGTAAAGAACTGGATGAAGACATTTTACCTCTAACCCTTGAAGAGAAGGAAAACAATACCTAAAATCTTTATTTGAAATTTTGATTCTTATGTAAACAAAATCTACCTCTGGAAGGACCTGAGGCTGATGAAATCCCATAAACTCTCTATATTCCTGTATCTTTCAAGCATTGCTGAAGTGCAGGATAAATTCTGGTGAAGAGGTCTTGAGAAAGCACTTCAAGGCACCAACTAACAAGTTCCATTGAAAAACAGCAAGAGTCAGACACTGGATCTGTGAGTGCTGCACTCAGGAAGAAACCATCAGGCAACTGAGATTCACTTCCCTTTCATGATCACTGGATATGTGGACATAGTAGGGGAACACCCACCTGTTGATGAATCCATACCTGGGAGAAGAATTTGTGGGCTTCCTGCCCTATGAAGATAATGTCTGCCTTAATGAAGATAATTTTGGGTGTGTAATTTCACACCGTAATAACCGTGAAGTGGGGACTAAATATGGAGTACTGTCAAGGCCAGGAGTACCATATGTCCAGTGGATTTTCATCAAAAATGAAAACTGCTTCAAGACTTTTAGAGAAATAGTCCTAAGCTCTCTACACACTCTGCTCTTCCTGTGACTTAAATATGTGGTTGGCAAACCAGTGCCTGTTATGGCAGTATCAGTTGCATTGGGAACGATTGAGGAAGTCTGTTCTTTTACCCATCAATCACCACAACTCATATATGACAATGTAATTTCTGTCTTTTCTCAGAACAATGAAGAAAAGAGTAATGACCTGAAGGAAACTTGTCATTCTCAATTGAGACACAAGCATGGTGTTTTTGAAATTTTTATAGATTTCCTACAAGCACTTGTTTTATGTTTAGATGGTATAGCGACATAAGTATTAGATGGAATAACTGTAACTGGCCGAGAATCTGTCCCTCTGCCATCAACAGATTTTATTTTTGTCATTACTGTTCTTAAAAATAGCCTATCTTGGGGCACCTGGGTGGCTCAGGCAGTTAAGCATCCAACTCTTGGTTTTGGCTCAGGTCATGAAATCATGGTTTCAAGCCCCGCAGTGGGCTCTGTGCTGGCAGTGCAGAGCCTGCTTGGGATTCTCTGTCTCCCTCTCTCTCTGCCCTGTGCCCCCTGGCCCCCACTCACGCTGTCTCTATCTCTCTCAAAATAAATAAATACTTAAAAAAAAAGTGCTATCTTTTACAAGAGTCCTTGGACAAAATCCCCACATGACAAATCTTGGGTGTTTTCTTTGCAGCTAGCAGCTTCTCTGCAGTTTTGCATTCACTAATAAGGTGATGGAAAACTCTAAATCTTACCACCGATTTTGGCTTGAGGAAGCCATAAATTTGATAACCAACCTGATATTCAAATGAAACTCCCTAAGAAATTCCACAGAGCTCAGCAAGGTAACTTGGAATCTCAACTAATCTCTGAGAATTACTATAAAAGATCCCTAAGTGTTGCAGGACAAGTAATAACAGGACAAGTTATTACTCAGGAACTTGAAGATATATTCTCAGAACAACACCTCAAAGCCTGAAAATGCTTATTTTGGGTATTGTCTGTCATGGGACAGCTCAAATTCAACGTAACAGAGAGCCCCATGCTGACTGACTTGTACAGAAGTGACTTAGCCAATCCTGACACGCTCTCAGCCCAGCTCCCCTGTTAGAAAATCACATAGAAACACAGAAGGAAAGAGGTAGAGCTCCCATCCACCACTTAGGAAGCCCTCCATCTGCCTGGCTTCAAGTTTCTTCCTAATGTTTATGCATTGCTGAAAGTCTTGTGTATTCTTCCTGTGATTTGTTTGAGAATGACTGCTGTGAAAACACTCAAAAGCATCTCAAAAGCATTCCTGGGGAACACTTTGACCGAATGAAGGTTAAGGAACTTGGCTTTGCCTAACATAAATGTTTTATATAAAACATTATCTGTATTTAATGGTAGACCCATATATCAATCTCTACACAAACAAGTCAGTGCTACACAAACAAGTCAGAATTGCCTACAGGTAATTGATAAACCATAAAAAAATACCTTTAAAAATGCTTAAAAATAGGTTATCTCCTATGTTTAAAATTTGAAGGCAAAGTTGTAAGGTATATGTAGGCTGTTTAATCACTGAACATCTTTTTCTATGGGCCTCTTACTGAATATATCAGCCACTTGGTTGGTTGAGCAACCACTATTTTAATGCTCACACCTTGAAGATATATTTGTTCTTCCAGAAGACAGTATTGCAAGTACCATATTTTATTTCTGCATGATCTCCAGTTCTGGCACTCTGGGAATGTTTAAAATCATTTTGGATATAACATTTATTATCACTGAAGATCCAATTGTATTGAGTTATCACTTCTTTGAAGGAATAAATTTTGGGGAGGTGTGGGAGAAAAAATAGATTTTATAAAATGTTACAAAGAAATTTACAACTGACCTTTGACTAGTTGGGTTTTTAAGTATATTGTTAGATTTGTAATGTACAGTTAATGGAATTATCAAGGAAAGGAAAACAGTGAGCTCATTAAACAAGAGTGTCAGTGCAGGTTTTATCTTTGTTAAGTGAACCTAAAGGAACAAGTTACAGTTGAAGTTCAAATGGAAGTGACTGCCATCCTTGTTCCATATCTGGTTGTTGTATTTGTTATTTTATTGAGTGTACACCTTTCTGAGTCTTAAGCTTTTAATCAGGTATATGTTAAACACTTCTGTTTCATGATCAAACCAGAATCAGAGGCCATGGATACTGACAACTGGTATATCTATTTTCTTCTGTCTTTTTCTGTGACTGTATCTACTTCCTCAACTTGATCTGGAAAACTTACAAAAATAAGGGGTTTGTGGTTTATCTAGGAATAATGCAGAAAATATGGCTATTATTTTTAGTGAGGAAAGTCAATTTTATTTCAATCTAAATAATAAGTGAATTTTAATTTCATCTTATTTCAGTGAAATAAGCTTATTTCAATCTAAATAAAATATGTTTTTTTTTCAAATTTGTTTTAAAGAAAACATTATTCCCAGATGGGTTCACTGGTGAAATCTACCAAACATTTAAGGAAGAAATCACACCAATTCTCCATAATCTCATCCTAAAAATAGAAGTATAAGGAATACTTCCTAACTGATTCTAAGAGGCCAGAATTACCATGATACCAAAACCAAAGACATTACAAGAAAAAGAAACTATAGACAGACTCTTATGAATATAGATGATAGAATATTTAACAAAATATTAGTAAACCAAATCCAATAATGTATAAAGAGA
The DNA here is from genome assembly GCF_022837055.1 of Prionailurus viverrinus. Taxonomy (NCBI): domain Eukaryota; kingdom Metazoa; phylum Chordata; class Mammalia; order Carnivora; family Felidae; genus Prionailurus; species Prionailurus viverrinus. Next base: position 53,912,368 of record NC_062566.1, read on the forward strand.
ATTATATGCCATGAACAAATGGGATTTATCCCAGGTATGCAAAGTTGGTATAAGATTTGAAAATCAATTAATGTAATCCATTACATCAATAGGTTAAAAAACTTACATGATCATATCAATAGATGCAGAAAAAGTATTTCAAAAAATCCCACTCCCATTCTTCATAAAATCTATCAGAAAACTAGGAATAGAGGGAAGCTTCCTCAACTTGATAACAACTAACATCATACTTAATGGTGAGAACTAGAAGATTTCCCACTAAGATCGGGAACAAGGCAAGGATGTCCCTTTCCACCTTGGCAGGGTGGAACATCACTCTGGAAGTCCTTGCTAATGCAATAGGGCAAGAAAAGGAAACAGAAGGTAAACAAATTGGGAAGGAGAAAATAAAACTGTCTTTGTTCACAAATGAAGTGATTGTCTATGTAGCAAATCTGAAAAAAATCAACAGAAAAACTGGAACTATTAAGCAATTATAGCAAAGATGCAGGATAAAAGATTAACACAAAATCCAATCCCTTCTCAATTTACCAACAATGAAGTGGAATTTGAAATAAAGCAAGGTTCTAAATGGCTACACAATCATCCCAATGTCATTTATTTACTAATTCTTTTCCACATTAATTTCAAATGATGCCTGCATCATACAAAAAATTCCCATATATATTTTCAATTTTTAGACTCTCAAATACTATTTCATTTAAGTGTATATTTCTGCATAATATACCAAACTGTTTTTACCATTGTAATTTGAAGATTAAATATCTAATTGGGTCAGTGTATTAGTAATTATTCCTGCATAGCAAATTACCCCAAAATGTAGCATCTTAAAACAACATTTATTATTTTGCACAATTTCTAGAGTCCAGGAATCTGGTAGCAGCTTAGCTGAGTAGTTTTGGCTGTCTCTTACAAGACTGCCATGGAGGTGCTGGCTGGGGCTGCAGTCATTTCAAGGCTTGACTGGGGTTGAAGAACCCACTACTAAGCCCACTGACATTGTTGACAGACATCAGTTCCTCACTTAATGTTGGCCAGAGGTTTTAGTTCCTTGTCATGTAGGACTCTCCATAGGGCTGCTCACAACATGGCAACTTGCTTCCTCCAGGGGAGAGACTGGGGAGCGGGAGGATGCCCAAGATGGCAGCCACAGTCTTTTATAACCCAATCTTGAAAATGACATACCATACCATTACTTTTGTCATATGCTACTGGTCAGACCAACCCTGGTTTAATAGGTTTCCAGGTTTAACAAATAAAAATATAGTACTCCCAGTTAAACTTGATTTTCAGATAAAAACCAAGACTTTTTATTATAACTATGTTGCATGCAATATTGAAGATACACTTATACTAAAAAATATGCATTGCTTGTCTGAAACTCAAATTTAGTTGGGCATTCTATATTTTATCTGTCAACCTTACCCTGGTACAGTGTGGGAGGGGACAACATGAGGGTGTGAAAACCAGAAGACAGACAGAGATCATTAGAATCCATCTTGGAGGCTGGCTACCAGAGCTAAGTCTTCCCTTATAAGTCTTTATTTTTTTTTTTTTTTTCTGATCAGTTTCATGTAATTACTCTTCTAGTTGAACTGAAAATTAAGTTACCAAAAAAAAATGCAGTTATAGTTTTGGGGGGATTTCATTGAATCCATAGATCAAGGCAGTAAAAATAGACATATTTATAGCACGGAGTCTTCTGATCAAGACTTTCTACATCCTTGGGGCACCTCAGTGGCTCAGTGGGTTGAGCATCAGACTTCGGCCCCGGTCATGATCTCATGGTTCATAGAGCTTACTTTGGATCCTCTGTCCCTCTCTCTCTCTGCCCCTCCCCAGCTGGTGCTCTCGATCTCAAAAATAAACATTTTTTTAAAAAAGACATTTTACAGGCTCTACTAAGTTATATATTTTTATTCATCTAGAATCTGTATATTTCCTATTAGGGTTTTCTGGTATTGCTGTTTTGATTTGAGATTGTAATAATTTTACCTATAATATTTTGAACAGGTTGTGGTTTAAATATAAAAATGCTACTGATTGTTACACATTTATTTTCTAAGGTTGCCTTAGTGAATACTCCTCTTATTTCTTCTTTTTAAAGTTTATTTTGAAATAGAGAGAGAAAGAGCGAGCATGCATGGGCGGCAGAGAAAGAGAGAGAGAGACTCACAAGTAGACTCCGCGCTGTCAATTAAGAGCCCAGGCAGGGGCCTGAACTCACAAACTGTGAGATCATGATCTGAGCTGAAATCAAGAGTTGGATGCTCAACCAACTGAGCCACCCAGGTGCCCCAAATACTCTTTAATTCTAATAACTTTTAAGTTGATTCCCTTAGGTTTTCCAGTATATTGTGTCATCTGCAAATAATAATAATTTGCCACCTCCTTTTTAATGTTTAAACCTCTTATTTTGTTCTTTTGATTGATTACACTATAAAGAAGTTATCACTTTTATGAGAAAAATTTAGGACTAGGAAGTCTTCTGAATTGGGTAAAGTAATATATTGGAAAACTATTCTACACATTTTATTATTTAAATTGAGATATAAATGTGCTATGCTGTTTCCAAACTACCTTCCCCAAATGCTTAGAACCAAAACTTGCGGCATTAAAAGCTTCCCAGAATTTTAGTTTGTTTAAATATCCCATATCTGCATTGCAACAGAGTCTGGCTTCCAGACAGTATCCTGACTTTTTCCTTACTTAACATTTCAGGCAAAATGTTCAAGGAGGACTTTTCACAGTACTTTAGACATGTCACTTCCCAAAGAATTTACTACATAATAAGCTTTGGATCCGAATCACACTTGTAAAGATAAATAAGAGCAGAGTCCTTTGAAAATCCAGAATATAGGCCACAGCACAAAAACAACATAACCTAAGAGGAGAAGGAAAGACAAGGAAATGAGAGACTCAGCTCTCAGGGGAATGCTACATCCTTTGCCAGGCATTGGCTCCCATTCTTTATTTTTGGCTCCCATCTTTAACAAGAGTTGTTAACAATCTCTTGAGCTTTGGGAGTGTCAAGTTTCTTTCCCATGAACCACTTAGGAGTAGCAGTCTGGTGGAAAGGGAAAGCTACAGGACTTGTCTTTTTTTTTTTTTTTTTTTTTTTAGTGTTTATTTACTTTTGAGAGAGAGAGAGCATGAGCAGGGGGAGGGGGAGGGGCAGAGAGAGAGGGAGACACAGAATCTGAAGTAGGCTCCAGACTCCGAGCTGTCAGCACAGAGCCCTGACGTGGGGCTCGAATTCACGAAAGATGAGATCATGACCTGAGCCAAAGTCGGATGCTTAACCGACTGAGCCACAGGCACCCCACTACAAGACTTGTCCTAACTTCATGTTGCTTCTGCATAGTAAGCACGCTGTTTTTACTTAGATTGCATGCTACACAACGATAAAAATAACATGTTTTCTAAAGATGCTTTTATTTGTAATTCATAAACATTTTTCTTTTTATGTATTAATTATGTTTCTGGAGGAGGGTTGCAAGGTTTATGAAAATTGGTGGGGGGAGCTAAAGCTCTCCTAGGCTACTCCTTTGTGTTACCAAGACTATAAAATAGCACTCTTCTTTTTTTTTGTTTGTTTATTTTAAGAGAGAGAGAGAGAGAGCACACACATGAGCAGGGGAAGGGCAGAGAGAAAGGGAGAGAGAGAATATCCCAAGCAGGCTCTATGCTGTCAGCACAGAGTCCAACATGGGGCTTGATCCCACAAACCCTGAGCCAAGAATCAAGAGTTGGACACTTCACCAACTGAGCCATCCACGCGCCCTTATAATAGCACTGTTCTAAACTGTATACAAGTATGAAGCTTAAAAAGATATAATTCTCACTTTCAAAAAAGCACAGTCCAAAGGTGCAAGCAAATAGGTACAGAGAAAATGCAGAGTGAACAAAGAAGGTGAGTGAGGTAACTGAGGATTATAAGTACAGTACAGAATACTCAACCTCTTAGGTGCAAATGAAAACATTGATGTCGAGATCTAAGATTGATTTTTAAGCTCTGCCTTAACTCTGTGTTGATGATGGCAAAATATTCCTGTGCAGTGGAGGATAAGAAAAAGGAAGGAGATGTGCTTTTTTCTAACATAACCCAGTGATACGATCCTAAGCCATGATGAGCCTGGAAAGGCACTCACTCCCACAGTTTATTATGTAACAGCTTTTTGGGAAATAGGTAATAGGAGGTATTTTGAGTCCTATGGAGAGTTCAACTAAGGTCTGAAAACTGTAAAATGATCCAGATGGAGTGGCTTCAATCCAACACGTATTTATTGAGTACATATGTTATCAGGCACTATGTTGGGGACAAGACATGGTCTCTATCTTCCAGTCAAGGGAAGAAGTTTTCACCTCTGTCATCTCAGAATCACACTCAGGATCTTACCTGTACATAGCAACCTGAGAGGATCCATCAAAATAAGTGGTCTTGCATTTCTAGAAGCTTCTTGTCCTTAAGATGTGTCCTCCATCTGAACAGAATACAAAAAACAAAATGTAAAATGTGCTGCCTTGTTCTCCTTAACTCTCAAATACCCAGCCCGGGGGGCGGGGCGGGGGGGGGGGACCACTAAAAATTTAAGCTGATTTTGCTATTGCTCCATAGAAGGAAAGAGTTAACAGCAATTTTTAACTTAATGAATGCCAAGTGTGAACTAATTTAAACCAAATATGCCAGTCCAAGCCATTCTGTTGGGCAGTAGATTGGCGCAAACTCCATCATAGCCTGGTTAAGTGACGTCGAGAACACAAATGCCTGGGGAGGAGCAATTTAATTAACATTCTACACTGAACTCTTGATTCTTATCCATCATCCTGTCCTCCAAAACTTCTCTCCCTGCAAGTCTTCACCCAAGAAAATGTCAACCCGTGCACCCAGCCACTTGCTCAATCCAGAGATGTTAATGCATCTGCTCTCTGACCTCCCACATCCAAGTCCTATCAATTCTACCTCCAACATATCTTGAATCCATCTACTTTTCTTTCTCCTAACACCATCCTAATCCAAGTCAGCTATATCTCCCACCTACAAAACTGGTGTTACTTCCACCTTGACCTCTATCAAACTCCTCCGCTAGAGATGTGATTTGATTTAACTTGTTTTTTGGATATTTCTCCTCTCAGAATGTAAGCTCCATGAAGACAAAGACAATGTCTGATTTTCTCCCCTGGGTTATTGCTAATGTCTAGCATATAGTAGGTGTCAATAAAACTTGTTGAGGGGCACTTGGGTGGCTCAGTCGGTTGAGCATCTGACCCTTGATTTCAGCTCAAGGCATGATCCCAGGGTCATGGGATCAAGCCCCCAATAGGGCTGGGTGCTGAGCGTGGAGCCTGTTTAACATTCTCTCTCTTTCCTTCTGCCCCTCTTCCCTGATTGTGTGCTCTCGCTCTCTCTCTCAAATAAAAATTTAAAAATAAATAAATAAAAATGAAACTTGTTGAGAGAATGAACACATGAATGTTTTGTAGATTCCCTTCATGACAGAAGTCCTCTTCTCTAAAACAGTTACAGCTCAGAGTCCATTCTCTTAAAAGTCTTTTTTCCCATCAGAGCCTCATGGAACCAATTCTTCAGAGAACTGAATCTTTTTTCTTCTTTCAGGCTGATTGTATGGTGACCTTTTAGCAGAGCCTTTTAGGAAGAAATCAGAGTAAGAGCTCTGATAGAGTACGACTAAGGAAATAACCCAGGCCCTTTTCTAAAGCTTTGGAAAGAAGCAGAGAAATTTTATAGACAAAAACACCCTCATAGAAATAGAGCCTTTGAGACAATACTGCCATCTGATGGCAATAATCTTAATCTGCAGGCAGCCAAAAGAACTCTGCTTTGCCTTTGTCTAAAGTTCTCTGAAATTTTACAACCATGGTTTGTTTTTGTTTGTTTTTCTGGTGTTTCTCATTTTATTTTATTTTATTTATTTATTTTCAATATATGAAGTTTATTGTCAAATTGGTTTCCATACAACACCCAGTGCTCATCCCAAAAGGTGCCCTCCTCCATACCCATCACCCACCCTTCCCTCCCTCCCACCCCCCATCAACCCTCAGTTTGTTCTCAGTTTTTAAGAGTCTCTTATGCATTGGCTCTCTTCCACTCTAACCTCTTTTTTTTTTTCCTTCCCCTCCCCCATGGGTTTCTGTTAAGTTTCTCAGGATTCACATAAGAGTGAAACCATATGGTATCTTTCTCTGTATGGCTTATTTCACTTAGCATCACACTCTCCTACAACCATGGTTTTAACCCTGGTATGAATCTCCTTTGATCCATCACAACTTCTATTCTGGAAATTTATGCCTTCAAGTTCTGGGAAATTTCCTTGAATTATTTCTTTGATGTTTTTCTCCTCACCATTTTCCCTGTTCTTGTTTTGTTGGGAATTCCTGTAACTTGGATATTAAATCTCCAGAATTAATCTTTTTTATCTTTCTTATCCTTTTTCTTCCATTTTCCTATGTGTTTTCTGGTAGGTTTTTGTTTCTTTTTTTTCTTTTTTAGTGTTTATTTTTGAGAGAGAGAGAGCAAGAAATAGAGACAGAGCACGAGTGGGTAAGGAGCAGAGAGACAGAGGGAGGCACAGAATCTGAAGGAGGCTCCAGGCTCTGAGCTGTCAGCACAGAGCCTGATGCAGGGCTCAAACTCACAAGCAGTGAGATCATGACCTGAGCAGAAGTTGGACACTAAACCGACTGAGCCACCCAGGTGCCCCTGTACTACTTTTTAAGAAGTGATGATTTGGGCTCCAAAAAAGTATTGTTGAAAATCCTGTTGATAAAATTAAACTTGAGTTTATTCCTACTGAGGGAGAGCACTAACTGGACAGTCTACTAGTAGCCTCTCAGAGGGGGAAGAGCAAAGTTGAGATATTTGTGAGGTTCCGAAGACTGGTTTAAGGCGGGTCTTTCAACGCTACTACTTGATTAGGATTGAACAAAGATAATAGTTAGGGATAGAGGACACAGCAAGGATTTTGAGATGGGATCAGAGTCTTGAGGGATAAACTGTCACCTGATCCTACAGGTTAGCTAACCCGTTTGGTGTTCATTTAAATGGGCTTCCTGGGCAAGGAAATTCCCAGAACAAAGTTATTTCTATCTTTATTGCCCTGTGAAAGAATTTCTTGTAATAGTAAAGTTCTGTTGGTGACAAGATTGAAACAGAAGTTTTATAAATGTAAACAGTAAGTTGTGTTAGCCTAGCCGGTTTCAGTTCTGAGGGGTCTCCTCACCTTGCTTTTTCCTTACTTTTTGTTGACTTTTTCGCTGCTACTATATTATTTTCAGTTTTACAAACATCTTTTTTTCTTCTGAATGTTCCTTTTGAATATGTTCTTTCCTTTGTGGGACAAGGATATCTACAAGGATAGACAATAGGGTTTCTTAAACAAGTTTTCCTACCAACTTCATTGCCTCTAGTTTCTCTGAGTTCTTTTTTGTTCATTTTGGTCTCTTGCATGCTGCAGGCTTTCCTTGATTGCCTGAGGGTAAGCCTTGGCTATTTAAGAGAGGAAGACCAATAGCAGGGGTGAGGCAGGATAGGAGGTTGGGTTGGTCAGTGTAGGATGATCTTATTAGGATTGCAGGATTTTGCCCTTCTGGGCCTACCAAATTTCCCCAGTGAGAAAATCATCCAATCACCTGTGGACGGAGGCAGGAATGGAGTAAGCCTGGCTGCCAGCACTCTCAGAGCTGAGATGAAGAGGAGACTGATATGTCTCACCATCTAATGCTGACTTCCACATAATTCCCATTTTCAGTACAGTATCCCTGTCCTCAGCTACCCCTCATTTTTTTTTCTCACTCATACTCCTCCTTTCAGAGGTACCTAGTACCTCTAATGCCTAAGCTGTCCTGTGGGTTCTGAGAATTGGCTTGCTCTGGCTTCCCTACTAACAGCTTAGTGAGTTTCTACTCTGCAAAGTCAGGTCCCACACTTCTTCCTGCTTTACGGCTTCCAAAATGTGGTTGCTGTCATCTGTTCACCAAAAACTTATGCATTTTGAGCTTACTGTCTTTTTAGAGGACTTTGGATAAGCAGCAGAGTTAAATAAATGTGTTCATTTGGTCACATTTAAGTAGGAGTCTGCATTATATTCCTAAGACCCCCTCTAATTCTGAATTCTCCTATTTTAAGTGCATTTTCATTGAAGCAAGAGTAACATAGTTGGGAATGATAACTGAAACAAGTACCACTCAGGAATCTCATGTCCAAATTGATTAGGAGAAGACAGATAATTTTTCTTTTCAGTAATCAATCTGGGGAGGCTCAAAGGCAAAATTTGAGGAACTATTTCTTTTCTTTTTTTTTTTTTTCAACGTTTTTTATTTATTTTGGGGACAGAGAGAGACAGAGCATGAATGGGGGAGGGGCAGAGAGAGAGGGAGACACAGAATCGGAAACAGGCTCCAGGCTCTGAGCCATCAGCCCAGAGCCTGACGCGGGGCTCGAACTCACGGACCGCGAGATCGCGACCTGGCTGAAGTCGGACGCTTAACCGACTGCGCCACCCAGGTGCCCCATGAGGAACTATTTATATGATAAGGAATGCACATCTTGGGGTGCCTGGCTGGCTCAGTTGGTTAAATGTCTGACTTCAGCTCAGGTCCTGATCTCACAGTTTTGTGAGTTCGAGCCCCACGTTGGGCTCTGTGCCGACAGCTGAGAGCTTGGAGCCTGCTTCAGATTCTGTGACTCCCTCTCTCTGCCCTTCCCCTGCTTGCTCTCTCTCTCAAGAATAAACATTAAAAAAATTTTTTAAATGCACATTTTGACACAGAATAGATGAAATAATCTTTTAATAACTGAACCTGAAACCTTATTATACATTTTAAGAGCAGCAGGGGTGGAAGAGAAGTTGAGGAGGTCTGCAGCCTCGTTCTTGATCCAGAGTGCAATAGCAACCTACCATCAGGCTTTAGGTAGTAAGACGGTAGGAGAAAGGCAGTGAAACGAAAGATGTAGGAAACTTTGGTATCAGCTGGAAAGATAACTGAAGGAGGAAGAGACAATACCCTCAAAACAAGGGTTTTTTGTTTTTGTTTTTTAAGAAACAGGAAAGTCAGTCTTCTAAAATTCATAGAGAATAACATGGAGCCTGATTAGCCAAAACAATACTGAGACACAAGAACAAAGAACAAAGTTGGAGGACTCCCCTCCCAATTTCAAAACTTCCTACATGGCTACAGTAATCTAAAAACTGTGTGGTACTGGCATAAGGACAGACAAAAAGACCAATGAAATGTAACTGAGAATCCAGAGATAAACCCATACATTTATGGCCAGTTGATTTTCAACAAGGATGCCAAGACCATTCAATGAGGAAAGAATAGTTTCTTCAATAAATGGTGCTAGGAAACTAGATATCCATACTGCTACCTCATACAATATACAAAAATTAACTAAAAATGGATCAACAACCTAAATGTAAAACTCTTAGGAAAAAACATATGGGTAAATCTTCACAACTTTGGATTCTGAATGGATTCTTAGATAGGACATCAAAAGCACAAGCAAGAAAAAAAGATAAATTAGACTTCATCAAAATTAAGGACATTATCAGAAAAATGAAAAGATAGGCCCTAATAGATCTAAAGAATCGGGCCTATCTCATGCCTTAAAGACCTACCTTGGAGGCATTGTATCCCATAGGGACATTAGGTCTCCTTCAGGATTTCATTACAAAGTGCATGATTCACCTCTTTACAAAAATAAATAGAAGTACAGAGAGAGAGACAGAGAGAGAGACAGAGAGAGAGAGAGAGAGAGAGAGAGAGAAATAAAAGAAAGAGAGAGAAAGAAAGACAGACAAATGTTAAAAGATGACCCGCAGGATAGGAGAAAAGTATTTGCAAATCACGTATCTGATAAAGGCTCTAGTGTTCAGAATATATTAAGAACTGTTACAACTCAACCACAAAAAGATAAGCAACCAAAAGTAAAAATGTGCCAAGAACTTGAATAAACATTTTTTCAAAGACGTTATACCAATGGCCAGCAAGCACAGGAAAAGATGCTCAGCATCTTTGATTATTACGGAAATGCAAATGAAAACCACAATGAAATACCACTCTATGCCCACTAGTGTGACTATTTTTAAAATAGAAAATAAGTGTTGACGAGGATCAGGAGAAATTAGAACCCTTGTGCGCTGCTGGTAGAAATGTAAATAGGGCAACTGCTATAAAAAACACTGAGGGTTCCTCAAAAAGTTAAGCATAGACTTACCATATGACCCAGCAATCCCACTCTTATGTATATACCCAGAAGTGAAAACAGTGGTTCAAACAAGTAGACGTACATACATTTTTTCATACTAGCATTACTCACAACAGCCAAAAGGTGGAATCAGTCCAGATGTCCTTTATATACATACACACATATACATATATGGTAGAATTTTACTTGGTCATAAAAAGGAATGAAGTACTGATACATTCTACAATGTAGAGGAACCTCAAAAACACTAGGCTTGGGGCGCCTAGGTGGCTCAGTCAGTTAAGCATCCAACTCTTGATTTCAGCTCGGGTCATGATCTCATGGTCTGTGAGTTCAGGTCCCACATTGGACTCCACGCTAACAGTACAGAACCTGCTTGAGATTCTTTCTTTCTCCTCCACCACTCTCACTCTCTCTCAAAAATAAACAAACATTAAAAAAAAAAAAAAAACACTAGGCTTAGTTACTAGAAGAAACCCAACCCTAAATGCCACTTATTATATGATTTTCCTTACATGAAATATCCAGAACAGGTTAATCTATAAAGACAGAAAGTAATTCTGTGGTAGCTAGAGACTTGGGATAGGGAAGAGTGAGGAGCAACTATGAGTACAGAGTTTTCTTTGGGGATAACGAAAAGGTTTTGGAACTTGATAGAGATGGTGATTTAACATCATGAATGTTCTAAGTATCACTGAATTATATATTTAAAATGGTTAATTTTGTTATGTGAATCTCATCTCAATTATTTTTTAATGTTTTGTTTATTTTTGAGAGAGCATGAGCAGGGGAGGAGAAGAGAGGGGAACAGAAGATCCCAAGTGGGCTCTGTGCTGACAGCAGTCATGAACTGTGAGATCATGACCTGAGCCGAAGTCAGAGGCTCAACCAACTGAGCCACCCAGGCCCCCTCTCACCTCAATTTTTTTTTCAACGTTTATTTATTTTTGGGACAGAGAGAGACAGAGCATGAACGGGGGAGGGGCAGAGAGAGAGGGAGACACAGAATCGGAAACAGGCTCCAGGCTCTGAGCCATCAGCCCAGAGCCCGACGCGGGGCTCGAACCCACGGACCGTGAGATCGTGACCTGGCTGAAGTCGGACGCTTAACCGACTGCGCCACCCAGGCGCCCCTCACCTCAATTTTTTAAAAAATTGAATGGAGATGCTGAAGGACCTATCAAAAAAGCCTTAGGAGCAAGACAAAAAGACCAAAAAACAAACAAAAAAAGTGAAACACATACAAATATAAAGCAAAAACAAAACAAGAAGGCATAAAACAGAATTTCTCCTTGTAAACAATGATGGATGTGAACATTCTTAGCACAAAAAAAGGGGACAGAGTATACATAATCATAAAAGAAGCAAATGAGAGAATTTTCTAATTAGCAGAGCTCTGGGAATGCTGGTTGGATAGGTGAGATATCTAATTATCATTTTAAGTTCATTAAGATACTAAAGGGCAATAAACCTAAGTGGGATAGAGACAGGGAAGAACCCCTGATTTTCTGAGAACTTAAGTATTTGAAGGAGATAGCTCAGATTGGTTTGAAATTGGATACAGAGTAGACTAGAAAAGAAAAACGATTGCACTAAGGATCAGGACTTACAGAGATATAATGTAAGACAGGAAGATAGTGAATACCTAACAGAGACTATTAAAGCTTTAAGAAATATACCATCTAAGTAATTTGAGAGGAAACCTGAATTGTATCACAATTATACATATGTATGTACAATGCACAGCATATACATATACTGTAGTACATGTGTTTTCAAGCTCCAGGAGTTGAACCACAAGAGACAGGAAAATCTGAGGATTAATTAAGCTGTAATCTAACATCTTATTCTCAGGAAATAGTATCAAAAGTTTAGGGTAATGAGTGTATAAAGGTATGCATATGAATGTTCATTGCAGCATTGATTATCTTAGCAAAATAACTGATTCAAAGTAAACATTCACTAGTATGGGAATGGATAAATTATGGTAAGCATACAATGAAATATTATGAAGACATTAAAAAGGGTGAGGTAGATTTTTATATATTGGTTTAGAAAGAGGTCTAAAACATAATGAAGCGGGGGGAAAGGAGATTGTAAAGCAATATATGGAGGTTTCCATTTTTGTGAAACCAAAGAAAACAAAAAGCCCCAAGGAATAAAATTCTATATATGTCTGTGTTAGCCTAGAAGAAAAATCTAGAAGACTGCACACCCAACTGTAAACAGTAGTTACCTCAGATGGTAATGGCTGGGAGACTGTACTTAACATAAGTAAAGTCCTTAGAACAGTGTCTAGCCCATAGTTGGTGTTCATTATGTGTTAACCACTATCATTTTTCTTTTATATAGTTTGATACTGAATTACTAAAAGGGATTATTTTTGTAATAAAAAAAATGTTCACAGAATGACAGAAAAACAAATGGTCAAAAACATATGAAAAGATGCCCAGTCTCATTAAGAATCAAGAAAATACAAGTTAAAATAACAGTATCAGGGCACCTGGGTGACTTAGTCATTTAAGCATCCAACTCTTGATTTCAGCTCAGGTCATGATCTCACAGTTTGTGCGATTAAGTCCTGCATTGGACTCTGTGCTGACAATGCAGAACCTGCTTGGGATTCTCTCTCTCTCTCTCTCTCTCTCTCTCTCTCTCTCTCTCCTCCCTCCCTCCCCCACTCATGCACGCTGTCAAAATAAAGAAATAAACATTTAAAAAATAACAGTATTGGGGTGCCTGGGTGGCTCAGTTGGTTGAGTGTCCAACTTTGGCTCAGGTCATGATCTCACAGGTCGTGAGTTTGGGCCCTGCATTGGGCTCTGTACTGACAGGTTAGAGCCTGCAGCCTGCTTCAAATTCTGTGTCTCCCTCTCTTTCTGCCCCTCCCCAGTTCATGCTCAAGGGTGTGCGCTCTCTCTCTCAAAAGTAAATAAACATTAAAAAAAGAATAACAGTATCATTTCCTGCCCATCAGAATGGCAAAAAAGGAAAAGGTTTATAACATCCATTTTGGTGAAAATTTGACTAAACCAGCATTATCACACACAAGAATATCAATTTGCATCATACCTACCAAAGTTTAAAATATGTATATCCTGTGATCCAGCAATTTCACTTATAGATATCAAACCTAAAGATATAGTTGCCATACATACAAAGTGATATGCATAAGGATATTCACTGCTTAGCAGTGAAAAACTGTAAATAGGCTAATGTCCACCAGTGAAATGAAGACGAATGGAATTATGCAATCATTAAAAAAAGATCTCTATGTATCAACATGGAAAATTCTCTAAGAAGTGAAAAAAGTTAGTATCATATCTGTGCCAGTCATCAGTTATTGTCCCTCGACTCCAAATCTATCCTTTATTGCCCTGTTTTGTGATACTAGATAATTTCATTTTTCCTTTGCCAGCTGATGGTTTTAAGCTGTATCACTAGGGGGTGCTAGAGGGACATTGCAGGAAGAAGGGGGATTCTCTTCCTGGTTCCTGGATGCTTTCCTTGTTTTTGTTTTTTCCTTTGTATTAGAAGAATGCCCAGTGATGCTTGCCTACCATCAAGTTTCAACAGCACGACAATCAGGTAGCTTCCCAGTGAGTTTCAACAGAATTCTTGTGACTTCGCATTTAATTCTGCCAGCATCCTTGTGAGCAGTTTCCTGGAATGTCAGTGGTTTTCTGGAGAGTTTGTCAGCACTCCAACTCAGCAGTCCAGCCCACAGTTTCCTGCACTCCAGTCTCAATGCGCAGCAATTCATCAAACTTCATCATCCAGTGATATCTGTCATACACTCTTCTGTAAAGTCCAATTATTAGTCTTGGAGGAAAGGGGCCTCTTCCAAATTCGTTCCTTCCTTGAACACATTGCCTCAACCTTAGAAGCCGTGGCTGCTCCCTATA